>NC_137738.1:68423322-69047072 GCF_963264785.1 Psittacula echo | reverse complement strand
GACATTTTCTTTTTTGCATAAATCTTAATAACATTTCATAGCTTCTATATTCTTGGCTCAGAATGTGTTTTCTTTCTGAAGGCTTTTCTTACTTGGAATAATGAAGGAACTGCCTGCCCCAAGCAGAGAAATACAGCAAGACTTCCTTTTTTGTTGCTTAGTCATTAAAAACTGGTCTCAAAAAAAAAAAAAGGTTAATAGCTTGTGACCCAGGTATTTCAACAAGGAAGCTTTCTAGTACCATTTGCTCTCTCCTAGATGGAAACAATTTCTTTATTTATTGGTATCCTACAAAAGGGAAATTTGTAGAACCTGCATGGAGATTTAGGGAGATGTTCATTGCCTCATTGCCAATTTAATATTACCATTTAATGCACACAGTATGTGGGCTTCTCTTCAATATTTTGCAATGGATGCAGTGTAAGAATCACAATATATCACTTTCACAAGCAATTTAGCACAGCATAAGGGAGGAAATGTAGCTATACTGTCTTAGTACTTATTTTCTAATAAAATTCTAATAGATTTTGGGTTAATGACACAGAAGATGACATTTATGTTCTAAGTCTTTTTTTAAATCTGCAGCAGCACAATGAAGTAGGAAGTTACAAGACCAGATGATAAGATATGTACTCCTTGCTTGTGTACAATAAAGTACACTTATGAAAAGCTGGCTTACCTTTGACTCTTAACTAATGTCTCACTGTGAGATAGTACCTGTCAGACCAAAGTCAGTAAAGCTAGTTAGGCTTTCCTTCACTAGAGATTGATTTGCTCCTTGAAAGAAGGTCTGCTTTAACTCCCCAACAAGGATTATCAGACCTTTTAAGAGAAAGGCAGGGAAACCAACAGTCATTTTTTTTCTGTGGTTAATAAAGGAAGAAGATTAAAAAGACTCCCCTGTTGATAAAATCTAACCATTTATGTTCCTGTGTGATGAAAGGTGAATACCTATTTAAAATTTATTTAGTATTTTGTCATCTATAATGAATCTAAAGGGCACAACAATTTGTCTTAACATTCTGTAATGCAATGAAGCTCATTTTAACAAATAACTGTATAAATAACACATTTACTAAGCCACTCGGTTGACTGATCTTGTGCTTGAGCTGTAAAGCATTTATAATTGATAACAGAGTGAAGCTGAAATAGCAGGATGATTCTTTCTGTATAGAAGAATAATAAAAAAAAAGAGTGCAAGGCATTTATAGCTGTATGAGTATGTTTCTGTAAAACTTCATAAGCATCTACACAGGATCTTATTACATGCTTCTCAAAGTAACTGTGACTATTATCACTGATTGCTTTGGACATGACAATGGACAAAATCTAGTTTGAAGCACAGTCTCTTCAAGTTCTTTACAACTTAAATGAAGCAAGCGTCACAGTATTTCTCTGAAATGTCATAATACTCTCTGATTTCCAGAGGTAGAAAGAAGAATCCTTGTTTTCTTATCCCTTGGTTCATTTTTTTACCCACAAAGAATATTGTGGGTGGACTGTGCAGCTAATTCAGGAAAGTTATACCTTAGTCCTGTCACTTTCATTTCAGTTCTCAGTTGCTGTGTTTTAATTCAATGTACGTGATCCTTGATCAGGCTTTTCTCTGGTTTTGTGAGTCACTCAGCTCATTTTTGGGCAACTGAGAAACAACAAATCAATAAGAACATGAAAATACAACATAAAAATATGTCCAGTGGGAGGATTAGTCAAGCTTCCCACACGGTCAAGCCAAATATCTCTGTTCTGAGCTGTGTCTACCTATGAAATAAGTGTGAGAGTAGAAGATCTGAATTTCATTTTCTGGTGCAGAGAATACGCTTTCTTCAGCAGTTCAGTTTGGCTGCACTGGAGTCTAGAAGGAAGGAGCACAGCCACTAAGCTGTGGTATATAACTTTTCTGTTCCAGGGGAAGCCCTGGAGGACATGAAAGAGGCACTGTTCATGTCAGTGAATCTGCTTGAATAAGACAGGTCAGCATGTTCTTATTTAGCTTGATATATCTGAAGAAAATCTAGTACTGTTACTTAAGTTGGCTTTGGGTTAGGCCTAAATATTTTTTAAGTGTGCAATATCAAAATAATTCAGCTGACCCTGGAGGATGGTACTTCTGCAGTATTATCTGAACTCTTTTATTACCTCTTTCTGAAGATGAAAGGGGTTACATTCATGCCTGTTTCTCTCAACTGACTATAGGAAGTCCAGACAAGTAGCTCAGATGTAGACATCTAGTTGCTGAGGCTTAATGTTAGGTGTCTACATTAGAGACTCTACCGAGCAAGTTCATTTTGCTGTGACTCATACTGAATTTGAACTCATTTAGCATTTCATCTCCAGTAAAAACCTTTTCAGAAGTAAAATACATGGGGAGGATCTGGAGGTATGGTGCCGGAGCAGAAGGAGTGGGGGGCTTTTATGGTAGGACTCTAGAGGATCTTTTAGGGGTCTTCTGCTCTGCTGTACATGTTTTCTTAGATGATGTTTATGCATTTGTTAGAAAAAACAGGTTGGGTGCATTAACCAGGACCTTTTTACTCACCTTGTCTAAAAGTCTTTGTTCTCTAATGCCAGCCACAGTTCTTTGCCTGCATCTGTGCAATATGTTTAAAGGAAAAGAACACAGTCAGTGACCAGCTGAATAAGTGCTAAGATTTTGTCATATGTTGAAAGCTCTTCAGATGTTTAAGGGAAATAATCAGAATTCAGAGCGTATATTAAATTATCAACTATCTAATAAGAGTCCTACTTCCCAGCTGGGATCCTTCTGGTACATTCATTCATCTTCAACCAGTGTAATTAAAGGCGAAAGGTGTAACACCGACGATCCTTCTCTAGAGATCTCATCAGTTTAATTCTGGAACTATCAATGGAAAGGGAATATCATATAAATTGTTCAGACTTAATTGGACACCTGCTGGAGGTCAAGCAAAACAACCAAGGTCTACTGAGATAGGGATTGCCTTCAGTAATTCAGTAATTTGGTAGGAGGGAATTTGGCAAGGCAATGCAATGCAATCTTTGTCTCATAGCTGTTAAAACTAGATTTGGCTAGCAAAGAAAACACTAGGAAAGAAGTGGAAAACAAGAGCAAAAAGTAATGTGCTTAAAATCTCACCATGAGAACTGATAACTTCATGCATGCAACTTGTGAAGCAAAACCTGCCGTTTAAGGGTTGCATAAAAATAGCTTCTTAATGGTGCGACGAGGGTATGCAAAACTATTTCTGGTGTTATACAACTTCCTAATAACCTTCTAATCAGAAAAAGTAGCTGATAAGTGAGAAAGAGCATTTGTTTTCCCTCAGTTGTGTTTTTAAATCACATCAGTGCATTTTGATGTAGTAAAAAAATGATCATGACTCCCTTTAAAAACAATTTTTCATCTGGTGCTGTCAAAAATAGTTTCTCATTGTGATTATGTCACCAAACCCACTTGATCTGTTTATAGCTGTTATTTAAATTGCTGTTTCCATAAATGTATATGACTGCCCTGAAGGTAACTATATTTGTTACAGAAGGTGTCTCAGGAATCTTGGAGCAATCTCCCAATCTAATTAAGAGTGCTATAATTACAGCATAAAGGGCTGTGTTGCTAATACTAAAGGTTCAAAAATCATTAGCCAGGCGCCATAATTTGAGGCTGGCCCCTAAATGTGAATATTTGCTTTTAAAAGAGTATACTATGTCTTAGACTAGTTTTTAATTTTTGAACTCCCACTGCCCTTTGCCGTGGTTTCTGTGTGTGTGTGCCTGCGTGTGAATGTGCATGCCTGTAAGTTACTCTATTTCTATCACAAATGCTACCTTTTCACCATATATTTAAGATAAGGCAGTGATAGTCCCTACTCTCATTCCTGTCTACCCTCTTACCTTTTTGCCCCTGCAAGAACTGTTACTCCATGGATCCTCCTGTAGTACCTCACGTTATTCACTCCTTGAGAAGGGGACAAATTGCAGTGTGTGTTCTTCCCAAGTCTGGAAGGGAAACAGGTGGGAAAAAGAAACACAGGGAATCTTCCACATGGGGGGAAGGGATGGATATCTTTAGCTTCCATTCTCTTTTTGCCTCTTCCTCTCCTTGCTGCTTAGGTGAGACGTTTATCTCCCTGGCTTTTCTTTTCCTCAGAGTTGGGGAAGTACATGATGAATGCAAAAAATTCTGAATTGGGACCACACAGTCTCTGGGTTTATCTAGAGATTAAGCCAGAACCTTCCTTGTCCTGAATAAAGGATAAAGCTAAGGTTTGGTGATAACTGTTTGAGCCTATGTGCTGCAGCAAACAGGACTTACTATGCAGTGTTTTGCTTTTGTCAACATTGTACTTAAGTTAGGTATGTATAAAAGGTGCTCAGCTACCACCCTGATGGGTACAGTAGACATCTGTCTTCCAAACAAAACAGAATGGAGGGGTCTCTGCTTGGGTAGACTAATGCAAAAGTTAATCTCTGCTTTTCCTACCAGTTTGCTATAGTATAGCTAAACCCTGGAATAATTTATTCCAGCTATCCTTAGAATTTCGATTAGTGAATCACCATAGAGCATTACCATGTCTTGCAAGGCAATCTGAAAGTTTCAACTTCATATAGGAGCTGCTGCCTGTGGATGGAAATATTTTTTGTTTGCCTCCTCATGGCCATGTCACATAAAGCAATCATGTAAAGTAAATAAATCATCCAACACTGCTGCCTCACCCTGCAGCAGGGAGCTGCCGCACCACAAAATGTTATTTGCTCTGATACCTCAAAGGGGTGTTGTACTAATTGAGATGGACTTTTTAAAAAGGATTAGAAGCTTTCAAATATTCTTTTAGACCCCTGTAAATGTTTCCTCATACTTCAATCTTTACCTCATCCTCTGAATTGCATGGCATCATTGCATATGCTCTTCTATTTGCAACTCTCCTTCAGTAATTTATCCTTTTTGGATCAGCTGGGTGCTTTTCTCCCTTTGTTTAACGTTGATAACTTTTGACAACATCTAGTAATGACTAACGGGAAATGCCAAGTTTGACAAGACATTTTCTCGTTCTAATAAGTATGTCTGTTACTTGATTTTCTTTCCCTAGTTTTGACTCTGCTGAATGGTGCTGTTTGTATATCGTCCAACCTTGTTGACTGGGCCAATCACAGAGACCACATATCCCCATTCTTACCTCTTGTATGCACATTGTCTAAATTGCACTTTAGCAGTGAGGTTATCAAGTAGCCTTTTGTAACTATGAAGGACTATATTTTTAAGCTGGAGTGTTTGGGTGTCATTCCATGGGACTCTTGCTGTTCTTTGCATAGTCTTTTGGAATACTGCAAAACTAATACCAGGACGGAGACTCTTTCAGTGTTATCTAATTACAGGTGAGTCATCTTTTTTTTGTCATCTAAGTTTTGTCTGTAATGATAGGCAGAGAAAGAGGTACCACAGAGCGTGGGTCATTTTGTCCTAAAAGAGGAGTCTAAGTAAGAGAAATTGTCCTCTTCAGGTACTCATAGTCCTTCCTTTGCGTATGAGGAAGCCATGATGTCTAGTTCACATAACCTAAATTTAAAAGGCATGTCAAGCTTATGCTTTCACTATCTCCTTTTCCTACACCAAGCAAATCCTCACTGAATGTAATGGAGCAGCAAGTGTGGTTGCTCTGCTCCCAGTTCAGCTCCTCCTGTCTCACCAGTGGCACACATCAGGTATCAGGTCTCTGAGTTATGTTTAGGGTGCTTTATTGACTGAGTGCTCTGGAGGCTGGAGCTTCATCTTGTTTAGAGATAAATATCTTTTACCTGGATCTATTGCTACTTATGTTTTGCTCTTTGTTTAGGATGCAGGTGTTGAGTAGTATGTCTTCATTGTATGGCCAAAACACCACTCCTGTTTCATCAGCCTCCTGTAGAATGGCATAGGGATACTACAAAATTCCCCCAAATTCCTCCAACCACAATGCTTCAAAACATGAATGATATTCTGCTACAAGTTGTTTTTTTTTTTGGGGGGGAGAGGGGGTTTTTGGTTTTGGTGTTTTTTTTTTTTTTTTTCCTTGGAAAACTCAGAAAAACCCTGACAACTAAATATTAGCATATTAACACTTCTGGGACAAATGTATTGTTAAGCCTCCACAGTGCATGAGTTGTGATTAAAACTTTTCTGTTAAAATTCCTCAGTACCACAAATTTCCCTTGTACTGACAGCTTAAGGAGGTGAATTTGTCCTTGAGAGGACACAGTTCTTCCCTCCAGACTTCACTCATTTTCCTAGACCTCCCCTATTTATTTTTAGGCATTTCAGCATTGCAACATATAGCATCAGCTCAGTTCAGCTAAGCTATTGAGTTATTGTACTAGTTAATATAGTGAAATTTATACAAGCTTAATCACATTTATTATCCCTGACAACAATGCAGATGTTCTGAATGCTAAGTGATTTTTTTTTTATAAAGAATATAATTAATTTTTCAGGCCCTCGCCAAAAATGCTTAGTGGTCAGTTCTGCCATGAAATGTATTTAATAATATGTAAATCTGGCATTTTGAGAAGTAATTAAAAAAAAAGTTGCCGTAATTTTAAATTCAGCTAATATCTGTATTGCTCCCATCTAAAGTGGTACTAAGCTAAGTGCTTGAACTAATTGATTTTTAAAAGGGTTTGGTTAGTGATCTCAAGGGAAATAAGACAGGTTGTATGAAAACATATTAATTACAGAGCCTTCTTTTTTAATGATGCATGCCCTTTTTAGTAGCAACTTCTTCAACTTAAATCATCCAACAAACCTTTCTGGTTTTATCTCATCTGTCTTGATTGTTCACTATATTTATTACAGAATGAAAATAAGATTTTAGATTTTAATTATTAGCTATAAAGGATTCCAGAGTAGCCCAATGAATTAATTTCTGTGTAAAAAGTATACAACTTCAGGAAAATTTTTGCTGACTAGGATATTGGTCTTTCTCAAAGATTAATATTACTTTCCCTTTCAGTATGTCATATTTTGCTCTCAAGTGTACAGAAGGCTTATTAATGAAAAAGTTTTTGCTCTTCTAATAATATTTTAATTAGTTTTAGAATATGCCTGTTGCAGTCTTGTTTGAAGTGAATCAATATTTTAGGATTTATTATGAAAAAAAAAAGCCATTGCGTTTAATGCAGAAATAAATGCTATGCCTGACTTCCAGATTGGAGTGAAATATCAAATTGTGTGGTGCAGAGAGGATGGGTTTTGCCTGCAGAATGCAGGGCAAGTCTGGAACTGTTTCTAGGTAATGGGAGCAAATATGTTTCTCATGGACATGTCCTTTGGCTGGATGAAGCTTGCAGTCAAGGAGAAACAACAGAAGCTACTCTGCAGATAAAACGATGAGATGTCAGGATTTAGCATGGGGATAGCACGGGTGGATAGCAATAGGCACAGTCTGCTGATCTAAGTGTGACATGATGCACAGGGAGCTGGAATGCTGAGGTGGAGCTGCCTGCACGTTTGTCCTCCAGTGAGCACTAAAGGACACTAAGTGTCTAAAAGCTTTAGTTTACTGGAACACAGCTTTGAAGACAATAGTTTTAAAACTGTGATAATTCAAGTCTGCTACATAAGAACAAAAATGAAAAGCTTTGAAAACAACTATTGCTCTTAAACACTGCCTCTTGATGGACAGGTCTTTTCCCCCAGCTCTGCTCTCAGTTTTAGTCTCTTCCGAGGTTACAGTAAATGCTCTATAAAAAGTCTGGCCTTTGGTCTGACCTCTGGTTGTGTGTTTGCCCTGCTTCTCAGGGTCTCTGTTTTCCCCACCCCGGGATCTAGAAGGTCAGTGTGGTCGGAAGCAGACCCCCACTCCCTACAGAGAATTTTCTTTGACCTCACACAAATCAAATGGACAGCCTTCCCCTCTAGCTTCTTAATAAACGAAGCATGAAATACAAGAGTTAGTGAGCTATGGACCAACAGATAAAATAGAATCATAGAATCTTTTAGGTTGGAAAAGACCCTTAAGACCATTGATTTCAACAGTAGACCTAACACTGTCAAGTCCACCACTAAACCATGTCCCTCAGTGCCACATTTACACATCTTTTAATTTCCTCCAAGGATGGCGACTCCACTGTTCCAATGCCTGACAACCCTTTTGGTAAAGAAATTTTTCATGAGATCCAATCAAATCTCCCATGGTGTAATTTAGGGCCATTTCTTCTTGTCCTATCACTTGTTACCTGGGAGAAGAGACCAACATCCACCTTGCTACAACCTCCTTTCAAGTAGCTGTAGAAAGCAATAAGGTCTCCCCTCAGCCTGGTTTTCTCCAGGGTAAACAAGTTCCCCCAGAGGCTCCTCCTAAGAGCTGTACTCTAGACCATTCACCAGCTTCTTCACTCTTCTCTGGACACACCAGCACTTCAACATCTTTCCTAAACTGAGGGGCCCAAACCAGAACACAGTATTTGAGGTGCAGCCTCACATATAGAGACCACGTTTTCTGTTCTGTGTAAGAGACGCTTCAGTAAGGATCGAAGGATATGTTTCGGTAACACTCTTTCTTCATACTAACTCACTGAAGTAAGATTGCCTGACCTTTTTTTTTTTTGTGTGGGACAAATTTCAAAGAAGATGTTAATTTATTAATATCTCCCCTGCTAGATGTGATCCTGTGCTGTCTTTGTGGCAAAAGAAACCACTACTTACACAGGTAAGACAATATTAGTCAGGCATTTCAAGTATTTTTAATGATTTTGCAGCTAAGAAAGAGAATCTTGTGTCATGGGATTGGTCAAATTCTTCACAGACCATCAGAGAATGTAGCTTTCAGCTAAAAGAAAATTATTAAGTGAATATTTATATCTGACTAACCTGAGACGGAGATGTGAGAATTATGAGTATCCCAGTTGAGGATCAGACAATAGTTTTGTTTGTGCTATATTGAATTGCTGAGGTGAGTAGCTTGAGAGAGGACGCCTTCAACACCGGAGCGAGGAGGAGATCAGCGTCCAGGAGCCTCAACTCAGAGCAGCCAGAGCCACCGAGGGAGCCTCAGGTCCTCAACAGGACTTGCCCAGGACCCGGCAGCTCAGCGGACGCGAGCAGCTGACTCACAGGGGGCGGAGCCACGAGGAGCGGCACCAGCCCTGACTGGTGAAAAACCTGCCCCTGGGAGCGCGGCGAACAGGGGGGTTTGAGGCCGTTTGCGCGGCTTGGTGAGTAGTCGCATTATGACCAGGGCCTGGTCTGGGAGCTCTGCTCTGGCTGCCCCGGCGGTGGCCAGCGTAGGCACCCAGACAGAGCCGATGAGAGGGGAGGCTGCGGTGCAGAGCTTGGAATGCAGAGAGTCCCTGCACTGGTCTCCTGAGAGAACGGTGCCCAATGGGCAGGGCTGCACTCGGTGCTCCCTGGTGGAGGTCCTCCTGCAGCAGGTGGCTGAGCTGCGGGATGCTGTCAATAGGCTGCAAGATGTCAGGGAAGCTGAGAGGAAGCAGGAATGCTTGCTCCAGGCCCAAACTGTGCAGAGGCCTCAGGCGTGCCCTGAAGCTCATGGAGGAAAGAAGGAGGCTGTCAACCCAGGAAGCTGGGAAATAGTAACAACAAAAAACAACAAAAAAAGGAGGAAGAGGACAATTAAAAGCAAGGGGCTTCCTCCTAAAGCTGTTGTCTCCACCCTGAACCGCTTTGCTGTCCTCCAGGGGGCTAGAGAGGAAACACACTCACACCAGAAACAGCCGGCTGGTGCACCTGTAAAGAAGATCACTACTGGTGCTGCCAGGAAAAAGAGGCAGGTCATAGTGGTAGGGGACTGTACTTTGAAAGGGACAGAAGCACTCGTCTGCCAGCCTGACTCGGTCTCGAGGGAGGTGTGTAGCCTACCTGGGGCACAGATCAGAGATGTTGCAGAGAGGCTGCCTGCTCTAGTGAGTCCCACGGACTATTACCCACTTCTGGTGATCCATGTGGGTGCTAGCGATGTTGATAGACGTAGCCTGGAGAACATAAAGAAGGACTACAGAGCCCTGGGAGAGGTGTTTAGGAGCTCTGGAGCTCAGATAGTCTTTTTGTCAATTCTCCAAAATACAGGGGAGGACCTTAGAAAAGCTAGGAGGATTGGCCAGGTTAATAAATGGTTAAAGGGTGGTGTCATAGTCAGGGGTTTGGATGTCTTGAACATGGGACCCAAGTTAGTAGGCCAGGTCTACTGGGGGCTGGTGGAGCTGGTCTGACAAAGAAGGGGAAGAGTGGTTTTGGTAGGAGGCTTGCCTAACTGGTCAAGGTTTCTTTAAACTAGATGTGTTGGGGGAGGGGGGCACTGTTCCATGCCAACACACCCAGTCAGTTGCCAGCACCTATAATAAATGCTTGGAGCAATGCAGAGATATTCCAGCCGCTCCAGCCAATGAGCCAGCTTCATTTGGAACTCGGCTCAGATGCCTCTATACAAATGCCCGTAGCATGGGGAACAAACAAGAGGAATTAGAGATGTGTGCATGACTGCAGGAGTATGATATAATAGGCACCACAGAAACATGGTGGGATAGCTCCTACGACTGGAGTGTTGGAATGGAAGGTTACAGGCTCTTTAGAAAAGACAGGCCTGGCAGGTGGGGAGGGGGAGTTGTTATTTATGTTAGGGATAGGCTGGAGAGTATGGAACTCTGTCTGGGGATGGGTGAGCAGTCGACAGAGAGTTTGTGGGTCAGGGTTAAAGGGAGGACAGTGATGGGGGACATTACTGTGGGGATCTGTTACAGATCACCTGATCAAGAGGAATCTGTGGATGAGGTGCTCTATAGACAGATAGGAACAGCCTCACGCTCACAGGCCCTTGTTCTTATGGGAGACTTCAACCACCTTGACATCCGCTGGAGTGAAGGTATGGCCCGGCACAAGCAATCCAGGAGGTTCCTCGATTGTGTGGAAGACAACTTCCTTCTGCAAGTAATAGAGGAGCCGACAAGGAGAGGTGCCATGCTTGACCTCGTGCTCACCAACAGGGAAGGGCTGGTTGGAAATGTGATGCTCCAGGGCAGCCTTGGATGCAGCGATCATGAGATGGTCGAATTCGAGATCCTCGGGACAGTGAGAAGAGCGTGCAGCAAGCTCACTGCCCTGGACTTCAAGAGAGCAGACTTTGGCCTCGTCAGGAACCTGTTTAGTAAGGTTCCATGGGATATAGCCCTAGAGGGCAGGGGGGCCCAAGACTGCTGGTTGTTATTCAAGGATCACCTGCTCCAAGCTCAGGAGTGTTGCATCCCAACTAGAAGGAAGTGCAGCAGGAGGGCCAGGAGACCTCCTTGGATGGATAAGGAGCTGCTCAGGAAAATTCAAAGGAAAAAAGAGGCTTATAGAAGGTGGAAGCAGGGACAGGCAGCCTGGGAAGAATACAGGGATGTTGTCTGGGAAGCTAGGGACCAGGTTAGGAAAGCTAAGGCCCAGTTAGAATTAAACTTGGCTAGGGATGTTAAGGATAACAGGAAGGGATTCTATAGGTACGTAGCGAATAAAAGACAGGTGAGGTGTCCCTGCCTATGGCAGGGGGGCTGGAACTAGATGATCTTAAGGTCCTTTCCAGCCCTAACTATTCTATGATTATATGATTCTATATCAAGATATCAAAATTGAGGTGTTTGCCTGAGCTTAGAAAGGTGGTGTCTGGAGAGTGTACAGTACCTGGAACATATCTGAAGATGCCTATTTCACCATTTCCATTTTTAATGTTGGGATGTGGATGACAAGAAATGTGTGTTTCAGAAGACGGTTGTGCTAATTTGTCAGCACAGGAGATCCTGTGCCTCCTCTTCCCATTGCACTCTGGCTGTATGATCCTGCATGTTTTCTTTTGCTGCCTGTGAAGCCAGTCTGACTCGTTGATAAGACATTTTGGCTTATTCAACAGGCAGAAAATTATCTCCCTTTTTTGCTTGCTGAGTGAGCTGAATTGACTCATCAAACTGTTGGAACTATCACAAAGGAAGTGGTAAGTACACACAGCTGGGAGGGAGAAAAAGGGGAAAGCTGAACCATATTTTTAGTGGTAGGAAGCTGTTAGACCAGCTCAGCACTCTTGTGAAAACTCGTTCTTGTTGAGCAGCTCCTATGTCATATTCAATCTGCCTCTGGTCGGGTGAAACGTGTATATGTTGGCTGCTAAGGCTGGTGGTTCTGCAGAAGCATTTGCCAGAAGAAAGGTTGTTTGATTTAACTGGGTCCCTTGGTGGAGATGTCATTCGCAATGAATATTGATGGATTGGAGCTAATTACTAAGTCTTGGTGCATAACCTTTTAGTTCTTATATGTATTTTTTTAAATGTAAAACTGGCTATAATTTGTTGACTCTTGCAAAAGATTTTGCCATTTGCACTTCAAAAAACATTCATGGAACTCCAGAAGTTTTTGTTAAAACAACAGATGTATCCACTTACTGTATCTGTTAGTCACATTAACATGATGGGAATGCCTCTGAATCTGCAATGCTAAATGTTGTGAAGGTTACTGAAGAGAATGCTTTCTGGAAAAATATAAAGCCGCAGAGAAGTAAGCTTATTGGAGAGGTTTATTTTTGTTACTCTAGACGAATGCTAGTGATTATGTCAGGATTTTCAAGTTTTACAGTGTTCAGCAGCCATCATAAAAAAAAAAAAAAGGCAGCAGATTTTCTGAATAAACCAGCTCCCGTGTTGGCATTAAATAAAAGGAAAGATTTTTGAAACCATATTCAATACCCTCACATATGGTTCTTCTGGGCAGTTTTCAGACATGGCCAGTGCTAAGATTTCAAGCTCTTCAGAAAATTTGGCTTAAGCTCTCCATGCCATGCTGAACAGCATCCACACAGAAGTAGGGCAGAATTAACTACTTGTTTACCACAATAGAAAAAGAATGATATATCCAGATTTAGGCTGGAATGTATCAAAACAGCAAAAAAAAAAAAAGAAGACTTGGGTGACCTTCAGTGAAATGTTTCATTTCCCTGTAAGGAGCTCAAAGAATGACAAAGTAATAAAGATCAAATTATGGATCAAAGATGGGTATTTTAAGAAGGTTTTTTAAGTTCAGTCCCAAGAAGACATTCACAGAAAAATACTTTTCTTTGTAGATGGATTTTGCCTGAGCAACTGGGGTACTTAGGTTCTGATTTGTGAAAAGACTAGAGGGGTTTTAAACTGTAAAATGACAGAAGATGACAACTCTCAAAAATTTGCATAGTCTTTATACAAGATTATCATTACTACAATAACATGTTACAAGTTTCTTATATGGATAAATGGATATTGGGAAGTGGGGAAAAAAAAAGAAAAGAAAAAGGAACTATTATTAGGTAGGCACTGGGTTGAGGCTGGTCACAAAGGAATATGTGAAATAGCAATACACTCAGTATTTAGTATAAATGTCAAATGAGGAAAACCCACCAAACCCCAAAACCAAAGACTGTGGATAAAACAATCTCAAGGTCAGAATTATTTTGTAGAAAGATGATGAAAGCCATAATATTGGCAATGGACCATCAGGGCTGGATTTGGTGATACCTGCAGATTTGGTATTGATTTTACAAAGATAAATAGCACTGGAAATGTATGTATTTAACTAAATATTAGCTTTCTGAGGATAAATTAGAGAACAAAAGCTTTTGTTCTCTGATCCATCCAGAATGTCCATCACCACCTTATTTCTAAAGGGTGATCATCCTAATTTTATTCCCAAACAGTCACTGAACTAGCAAATGTTGATGCTATTTTAAGTTTTATTTTACATGAAGGGAAGATGATTGAGAGAAGAGTATAATGGATTACTTTGAATTGAAAAGCCCTTCTGCCTTTCATTGTGAATGAAAGGACAGACAAAGGAAAGTCTGCATCATTCTCAGTCTGAAAGGGAGAAAAGCTCTTTCAGTGAAGGGGATTTGGTTAGGGGGAGCAGACATAGACTTGTCTGTAGAAGAAACTCAGAAATAAGTGGAACATAGAAAATGAGTTTAGAATTTCAGTCCCATGAAAAGGAGGAAGATAAGTTGGAAACTCATCTGTGTTAATATTCACTGTAAGGGACATACCCTAGGAATGTCAAATGGCCTTAGAGAACCATGGACTTATGGTGCCGTGACTTCTTGAAGTCTGCTGGTCTAATCTGATCTCAAAGCATGATCAGCTAGAGGAGGTTGCTTAGGACTTAGTGAAGTCAAATTTTGAGTACCTACAGGAACTGCGATCCCACAACACCTCTGGCCAGCCCTCCCAGCAATAACATTCTCTTCCTTAGCCTTCTCTTCTTGAAGCTAAACCAACCCTCTTCTGTATTTTCTCGTGCATTATATGACCCAGATGACTTAAAAGAAATAGCCTGCAGAGAAAGAGATCTTGGAGCTCAGAAAACATACGGATAAAACACAAATTTCTGAATATCAATCTGAAGTAAACCTTGTAAAGAATATTAGAAAGATAGTTGGAGGTTGTTAATTTAAGCATGTATGGAGATGAGCAAGAAAAATAGAATCTAGGCTCACCAGGCAAAATGAGGACATTAAGATTCCAAAAATCTAATGCTATGCCCCAAAAGTCAGTTTAATATTCTGTTTTGGGCTTTTTTTTTTAAGATAACCTAGCATGAGTTCAGAGCTGGGTAAGTAAGAGGAGCTGGATGCAGAATAGACTTTTTCATTTCCAAAGTGAAAGACAATTTCAAAGCAAAAGATAATTGTTATTGCAGAATTGTGAAAGGATCAACGCCCAGCAACACAGATCCAGTATAAAATTTTTCAGTGGTTTTCTTGATTTTGATATGATTCTATAGTGGGTATAAGATTTGTTTATGAGGAAAAGTAACCGAAGAAACCTACATCAGTTAGCTGAATATTTTATAAAATACCGAACATGTTTTGAAAGAAAGAATAAATAAGGATGTCAAAACAAATGGGAAACTGGATAAAATGTCACAACATTTTGTCAGAATTGAAATCTACAAGCCTATACACTCACCTTCTGTAGTATAATGAATTATTTTGTAGGCAATACAAGGAAAAACAGGAAAATAATAGAAGAAGAAAATACAGTATACCTAACTAATCAAAATGTCAATAAAATAGTATATTAATTTCCTGTTAGTTAAACCTGATAGTGAGGATGGTAAACACCCCACCCTCTCCCTCCTCGCCAATCTATCAGGAGAGTAACTGACTAAAAAGGTAGATAGCCATAGTTATAATGTAGGGTACTGTCCTGATTTTGGCTGAGGTTTACTTTTAGACTTCCTCTGGAGAAACTATTGAAATGTATCTACCTCCTACAATCTTTTCATTAATGTCTGTATAAAACTTCAATATTTAGAACACAAATGATTTTTGCTGAAGTTGTTTGGTATAAACAGGGGAGGCATCATTAGTGAAGAAGTGGGTCATAATATGACAGTGGCAAGACTAGATGACCTTGAGAACTGTGATCACAGAAATGGGATGGAATTTAAAATTCGAAGTACAAGGATCTCATATAAAGGTTTTCTGCTGTGGTTTGGGATCTCACTCTTAGAACAGACATAAGAAGAGAGCTTTGTGCTTGATTGAAGAATAATACAAGTAGCACAAATGATGCAATGCTACGGTAAGAAAATTCAATTCTAGGATGTGTTTACTGAAGAAGTGCTAACAAAGGGAGGGAAGAGTAGATGTAACTAGGGGAGGAACATCTTCGCCATTGGTGTACAACCATAGTGGCCTGTGTTTGAGAAAGATAGCTGAAGCCAGAAAAGCTGCAGAGAAACACAAGGAATATGACTGGGGGAGTGGGGAGTAAACAAAAATACCCTGTCTTTTTTAGCCAAGCAAATTAAAATCTGAGAAAGTATTTAGCATACGCCTCTATCGCTTGAGCATGTAGTCTTCTGAGACTGTTAAGCATGAGACTCTTCCAGTCAGATATTCCAACGTCTGCTGGTTTAGGTTACTTTACTACTCACCATGGAATTTCTCTTAAAATTCAGCAGCTATTCAGAGGATAGGCATGGGGAATTAAAAGTATTTAAGTAAAATAACATATGTCTAGATGCTTTCATCATGTCTTGAACTGCCATTAGATGCATTTAAGGGGAAAAAGCTGTGGAAAATGTGCATAGTGAAATCCTGGCTCCAGTGAAGACAATAGTGAAACTGAATGGTTATGGTTTCCCCCAGCAGTATACCTTGTTTGAAAAAAAAGTAGCTCAGAGAGAAGTACTTCATTTTTACAGTCATCTGATCTCTCAATTGTTCACATTCTTTGTTTAAATTTAGATGTGTTAACATAATTGATTTTTAAAGAATAAAAAGTTGGGATTATAAAAGACTAATATTGATGGAATGAGAGAATGAGGACAAGTCTTGTTTTTTTAATCTGAACAAATAATTGTGGGAATTAAAAAAACCCCACAAGCTCTTCAGCACTTTCTTTGGAATGAAAAGTTCTTAGATTATGCGAAAGAGGAGGGCTGTAATTTTGCTATGTCTTTCACTGTCACTCAATAAATTTCAAAGATTATTGGAAGCAGGTTCACATAAGACTGCTATTTGTCTTTTGAAATACAAATGAACTCTTAGGACAGTTCATCTAAATCACTCTGAAACACCCAGCAGCCTGGTACTGTAATGCAAACAGAACAATTTTATAAATCAGTCAGGAGAGCCCATACTTTAAAAGATATGCTGCATTACTGAAGGCAAAAAGCTCACTGTTTCGTTATATAACAATGACAATAATTCAATTTAAGTGTATAATGACCCAAGTCAGCAGTCCAGAGCAACAAAAATTTAATAGGAACCTTATCTAGTTTGCTGACATGTTCTTCTCTGGAAGCCATTACAGGCTCTTGATAAAAAAAAAAAAAACAAAAACCAAACCAACAATTGGCTCTAATCATTAATATTGTTAAGCAGCAGAGGGCAAATAGACATTTTAGCACAGCCTTTCTTTTTTTTTAAACAGCATTTAATATATTCACATACTGTCAGGCATGGAGCTGTATGGCGAATGTTTCTGAAGTTTCTTCATTAGAACAGGCTGTCTTGAAGTAGAGAAGCATGTCTACACTCCCATGATGCCCTTTGGAATGGATCAGATGCCACTGTGTTGCGAAGGCAGAAGACTCCAGCATTGATCTCCCTTGGGAAGAGGGTGGTTTCTATCTCTTGACGTAAATAAAAGCCATGATAAAATGGATGGGCTCCAAAGAACCATTATAAAGAAAATCACTCTATTAAATACAAAGCCAAATGTAATTTTGTCCCTATTTCTTTCACTAGTTTTTCATATGCTGTGTTTAAAGAGTGCAGACTAATGCCTATATTGAATAGGTTGTAATGGCTACTAGTTTATGATATGGAATAATATTATTGGGGTAGTAGTGCTGAGACAAGGACAGCAACAGACGAATAAACTGTCCAAACAAAACCATATTTGCATCTCAGAATGGGTGTTCAAAATTCATTCATTGTCTTCTTTAAATGCCTTTTTTACTTTTACAGTTTACAAGGATATTAGTTATAAATGCATAGTTTATGATTCTGGTAGAGCTGTGATATTTTAACGATATATATTGGTGCTCCATTAAAGAAAGGTAGAAACTACTGTTTGCCAAAAATACAAGATTTTACACGAAAGACAGTGCCTAAGTCACTGAGTCCAGTCACCTGCCATCACAGATTGCTGATTTTTAGGTCAGAAGGCTCTACGTCAGATGTGCCTCACACATCTCCTTGCACTCAGGCCCACAGAAATCTTCCCAGTACCCTTTAAGACAGGGAAAGCCAACAGTAAAGGAGGAGGCATTCTTAGAAGAGAAATGGGAAAGAAGACTTTGTGTTGTAAAAGGAGCTGTGATGAAGGAAGCATTTGAGGGATATTAATGGGAAAGACTGGAAAATCTAGAGCTAGGAAATGAAGAGAGAAGTATTTGCATATGCTCATGAAGGCCCAACCTCAACTAAGTCAACACCATGTTTGCCATGGGGTAATGTCACAAATCTGAAGAGAGGTTTGTTTTACCTCAAATGTTTGTGATGTGAGCCGTTATGCCTGAGCTAGCCAGCCTAATCTCACTTTATCCTAGTGGAGAAAAATAAACAATTTTAAGACAAGACTAGTATCCTACATGTACTTTGGGGATGGGATGTGTTGGGCCATAGAAGTGCTCCATTCCTTCCGTTGAGTCATGCAGGATTTTTTGGTTTAGTTTTAGTTTTCGTTTTGTGCATGAGAAATAGATTCTGCTGGTATGGACAATTTCTGTCAGAAATGTTATTACATGACACATCATCTATGTCCAGCTAGTGTAGGCATGGAGCTGTCATCCCATGCATAACGATATGGTCGTGTGTGATAAGTGTTGTCAGTGCTCTCCTGAGATGGCTCTGTTTACCTCCTCCCTTTCTCTCAGCTAGCAGAATGAGTTCAAAAGGTTTGTGTGCATGTAGTCGGTAGTGAAGGGATCAGAAAACCAGGAACTTTGTGAAGGAGGATTTTTGGAGTCTCATTCCATTATATTCTGCTTTTCTTTTCAGTGGCTGTTGACACTTCTGATTTAGTAGTGCCAATATTTTCTAGTGTTCCTTTTCTACAGAGATTGTGGGACCTTCTTTTTATTTTATTTTTTACCTACCAAATAGTCATCTGACACCTTGTGAAACGGGACCTGAGGACTAATCAAGCTGAAAGAGTGTGTCATGCAAAAACACCGTCTGACAAGATAACTGTCCTGCTCTAGCAGCTTCCAGCAGACAAAGGAGGCAATTCTACTCTTGCATTCCCTGCTCCATCCCCACTCTCAGTTTTCACTTGGTTCAGCACATTGAATAGCCAAAGCCAGCTTCGCAAAAGAATGGCGGGGAAAAAAGAAAGAGAAAAAAAAGACCAAAGAGGAAGAGGACATAGAGAAGTAGGGCTGCTGAAATTGAGGAAGCAGGACTGCATGTGGTGAGGGAATATGCCTGCAGAAAGGAGGAAGGGGAACCTTTCCTTCCAGCAGCAACATGGTGCTCCCTGTTTTGCTTGAGGGTAAACGTGATGACCATAGCCAGGCAAGTGAAGAAATTAAAAAGAAGTTGCAGTGACCTAGGAATTACAATGTTTACTGAGAAGCAGGTCCAGGTGGGTGGGTTTCACTGCATACAGTCCTGACATAGGTCTTACCCCACTCTGCTGACGCTGGAGACACAGGGGGCTTACAGGACTTAAGGAGGAGCTGCTCAGGTGGGTTTGTGGTTTTAGCTGCGTGAGCAGGAGAGTGCTTAGAGGCTAAACCTAATGTTATGAATTGCGTTTAACAAAAGAGGTAAATTTTGAAAGAAAGAAAGGTTTTAGAGGTTACTTTCATGTTCTTATGAAACCAGTGTCACTGAATTTCCTTTGGCTGTTTTTCTGATTCCCCAGTCGTGACCCTTACAGATTAGTAAAACACCCTAAAATATAGTAGTGAGCTAGTACCAGACCTTTGAGTTGGCCTTAGGTCTTACTCTCTGTGGTTAGAAAGGAAACTTGCTCTACATGCACTAAAATGCTGACGGAGAAGTTGCTACTCTTTGTCCACTTCCCCACCATGACTTTTATTGCAATTAAAATGTCTTTGGGTTTTCAGAATGGTTTAACACTTGTTACTTGTTTTTCTTTTTCTTTACAAAAAGTAGCAGGGTCCAGCACCCCTGCAGAGAAAGTGAGCTTGTGTTTGATAAAGATCTATTAGCTATTAGGTGGTGAAGTGTGAACTCATCTCACTAAGGAAACCAACGGAGTCAATGTCTCATTTTCCTCCCTGTACCAATCATTGTAAAACAAAATTATTTTTGAAGTCTTGGGAAAGAAAAATTCCCATTAGAGTAAGTCTTACTGACTTTATCATTGCTGACCTCATGAGTGGCTGCTGATTAACTTTTTACCAACCAATAGGAATGTTCCTAGTTCCTTTAAAAGAAAGTGGGTTTAAGAAGCTGTCTATCACAGAGCAAAACCATAGGCTCAGAGGATTTGATATTGTTTATTTCTCTCAGAACTCACTCATTACATTTCCTATTCTTTTTGGATTTCAGAGGCTTATTTTGAAAAATGAACAGTTGAACACTGATCTGTGCTAAAGCAAACACAGGGTACATCTGGTGGATTGTACATCTGTCCTCAGACAATAGTGGGCAATTGGACATTCTCCAAGATGGTATTATGCCATAGGCAGTGGTTTGTCTTGTGTCTTACTAGAGGTTTCAGGCTCTCTCATTTTTGTAGAAATGTCTTCATTTAGAGATGTTTCATTATTTAAATTTCATCTTAGCTTCCTTCAGGAAGTTTTATCTGTGTTATTGTACCAGCACAGACTGTAAAAAGAAAACATGATATAGTGCCAGAATCCTGTAGTTGATTCAAATAGCTGATTGTGGGGTTCCTCCTGTGCAGAACCATTTGAAGGCTCAGGGCCCAAGTTTGCAATATCTATAAAGACAGAGATTCGAGAAGACTAAATGATTATATAATGATGATTAAACACCATAGCCTTTTTCTAATAAAGAAATGAGGTATGACCTAATTACTACTGTTTGCTAGTAAAGATTGATCCATTTATCATTTCACTTTCTGTAATGGTAAAAATATTTTCCCCCAATTTTTAATAAAGTGGAACTTTTAAAGTATTTTCAAACTTTCGAGTTTAAGAAAAAAGCCACATCACTTACTGGGACTCAAGTAGTCACAGTTAAATAATGATGACCTGAGAAGTTATTCTGCCACAAGCACCTTCCTGCTTTTAGCTGACCTCAGTAGCAAAATGATAAAAGTTTAAGGCTAAGCCTTAAGTTTGTCAAAGTTCACTCTTTTTCACTGAGAATTAAGTTAGCAGTTGTGACTGGAATGCACCAAAGGCATTCATATTATGGACTAGGTTGGTTCAGTTGACAGGGTAACCCATAAATCCATTGAAATTTGGTCATGCTTGATCAAGTGCTAGAGTTTCAGTGTTCTTCTCTGGCATCCTTGGAAGAGCAAGGGAAAGTTGCATTCAACTCCTTGGGATGTTCCATGATCAATGATTTAAATGTGGAGATACATCTGCTTTCCCCAGCTGCCTTTTATGGTCGTTTTAGGTGTTGGCAATAGGAGAGCAATAGCATTGTGGTGATGTGGGTAGTGGTTGACTTACATGACACACTCTCACTTTTGTTTAAGAACAGGACATTTGTTTTAAAATATGATACAGGTTAGACAGTAAGGTGTTTGACAGCCTTGTCAGAATTCAGACTTTCCTTTCTTGGGCCAGCTGTCTCATGCTGCTAGTGTTTGTGATTCATGTAGAGTGTGATTCAAGTGTGTTTGGATGAGGATAAACTTGGCTCATGAAGGGGTGCTCATGTTATCATGGAAGTGGTAATGGCTATTTCAGACCAATGGTGATGCTATTGAGGTGCTTTTGGCTGTGTTACTCCCATGTCAAACCCAAGAATGGGCTGGCCTTTTCTGTTCAGGTGGCTGTATTACTCATAAAGAGGTGGCAGACTACTGCAGGACTATTGTTTTGTTTCTGCTGAAGCATGGTAGGTTTGCCTGTGTCACCTCTGCACTGGTATAGCTGAAATAAATTAAAAAAGTTACTTGGAGATGACCTCTGAGTCAATCCAGAGGAAAATTTGGCTCCTGCATACTGTCTGTAAGTGTTATTTCTGGGGTCAGTCCCAGGCTGAAGAGCTTTCCTCTGTTACTTTGAGGTCTGCACCGTAGCGATTTACCTCTGCGGGTTCCTCTGCTGCAAAGTAAGAGTTGCCCTGAAACAAAAGGTGAATATCAGCTGGCAAGCTGACAAGGAGTTTTTGCCATAAGCCTGAATCAGCCACAGATGGCTAATGAAAAGGAAGTGAAGAATCTTTATTATAAAACCCAGGTGAGGCGCTGTATGTGAAAAGGTGCAGGTTTCACGTGTTTGAAACTTGTAATACCCAGTGCTTTCCAGAATAAGGACAACTCTATAGTTACAGAACTCACTTGAAGTTCAAACTCTTTCAGTAGACCAGTTTTTATTTATCCAAGGAGTTATGAGGGAAAAGAATTGTAAACAAAAAGATCAAATGATTCACCTGAAGAATTTGCTCTCAAGTTGGCAAGCAGCACACATGAAAGGTGCTTATTGCAATTCCACCGCAGACTCGGAACATCAATGAGACAAACACTGAAGCTAATTTCCACTGCTCCCATGGAGCTGTAGTGTCTGATCATGTCTGTTGAACTGACCTTTGGAAAAACGTAACAGAGTAAATGACAAACTGCAATTGCCGGCTTTGATATTTCCCAGTAAAAGGGAATTTTCTGATAAAAACTTTATTAAGACACTTTTACCTCTTTTCATACCCTTTGATAGTGTCAATAAAAAATGCTTACTGCTGTCACTACTGATGAAGGCATATATAAAAAAGAATTTTACAGTCTTTTCTTCAGTATTGCTCCTTTTTATTCTGAATTTGATTGAATTAAAACAAGGATGAATGTATGGACTTGTGCATACCAAAAGTATATTGCTTTGTGTAGTTACTGTTCCTAGAAGACCTGAGATTTTGCTAAAAATTGTAGTGAATATGTTAGCTTCATTTTTCTGCAATGAGAAATGAAATGAACTAATAAAATGCAAAAGCTGACAGAGAAAAAGTGTAGGAATTATTCTATTCATTGCAGAGTTGTTTCCCTTGCTAATCTGGTATTGTCAGAGCAGGAAAAGGAAGGCTGTAGGCTTGTGGTCTGCTTCTAAGCTGGTAGTCTGGTAGGTATGTGTCCTTTCTTACAAGGAAGCTAGGAGATTTCTCTGTCTTGCCTCTTCTTTTCTTTTCTGCTACTTCTACTCCTTTTGTCTTTACCTCTGCTGATGCTGGAGTAGATCAGATGGTGCTCTTGATACTCAGAATTTTAGAAGATGTTCAGTTTAACTTTAGGCTCAAGTCTTTCAACTTAAACTTTAAATAAAAGATGCTTATTGTTATGGTTTTGGTCCTCTGGAGAGCTGAAATTCATTGCTCCATAAAACCATATAACTGCATCAATAAGGTGCTTCCTACTCCTCTCCTTATGCTATAGATTTTATGATTTTTCAGAACTCTCAAATGATGCTGTAAATAGTCTGGTGGGGGAGCTGAGGGTGTAAGGGAATGTCTCCATCATAGGTCGACCACCCAAGGAGGAAAATAAGGATGTGTAATTGCTAAACACTTCCATTATATACCTCCCAAAGTATATAGAGGTGGTGACCACACTGGGAACACAAGCCAGACCAGTTGCATGATCATAAGTCTATTGTATTACTAGTCATTACCACAAAGTACAGTGAAACAAGAACTTTAGCCCAGGCCCCACAGCCGATAAACACTAAAACAGCAAATACCAGCTGTAAGTAAGGTACGGCATGCTGAAACTCTGAGATCAAGAGCAACAACTTGGAGAGTCAATAAATCAGCCTTGTGACGAGTGACCATTAATCAGAAACATGAATGCTTTACACAAATATGGCTCACTCCCTCCCTCCACTTTTTCCTCCCCACGCGCCCGGAGGGATGGGGAGGAGAACTGAAAGAATGTAACTCCCACAGGTTGAGATAAGAACAGCCCAGCAACTAAGGTATAACACAAAACCACTACTGCTACCACCAATAATAATAATGATAAGGGAAACAACAAGGAGAGAGAATACAACCTCTCACCACCTCCCGACTGACACCCAGCCCGACCGAGCAGTGATCTAACCCTTTCGGGTAACTGCCCCCAGTTTATATAGTGGACATGATGTGCTGTGGTATGGAATACCTCTTTGGTTAGTTTGGGTCAGGTGTCCTGTCTGTGCTTCCTCCTGGCTTCCCCTCCTCCCTGGCAGAGCATGAGACTCACAAAGTCGTTGATCAGAGTAAACATGACTGAGCAGCAACTGAAAACATCGGTGTTATCAGAGCTGTTCCCAGGCTGAAAGTCAAAAACACAGCACTGCACCAGCTACCAAAAAGGAGAAAAATGACTGCTACTGCTGAACCCAGGACACTGAGTCCAGTTGGGCCCCACATACTCATTGTGCTTCAGGGGGCATCCCTGTCCCTTGTGTATTTGAATTTGTGTTTTATTGAAGTGGGTGAACTGTTCCCAAAGAAGACAAAAGAAGGAATAAGGAAAATAGCAGTAAGTTCTGGCATTGCAACAGATCAGTTGGGCTACTGAGGGAGATGTCTGTTTCATTCATCAACTGCAAGATAATGATGTGAAGACTCTATTTCTATTCAATTGCAGTGTCTGTTCGTTAAAGCAATTATTTTTAGTGTTTCACCAGCTGTAGCTACAATTCCTCACCACTGAGGTGAGGACAGACTTTCAGAGGCCTCCCACAGACTTTCTCCTTGCAAACATATTATTCTTTCCCCTTTTCATTTCGCCTAAACACAGCAGAAAAGACCATGCTTTTGCAGGTCTCTGTGCCTGTTGGACACGTGCACAAGGGGACAGTGAGGCTATACCTTTTGGAGCAATGAAAAAGAAAGAAATTATATTGCATCTGTTTGCAATATAATTGATTTTCATACATTTTAAATGTATAGTCTGTTAAGGGCTGACTTAGCATGTTATAGAATATTAACCATTTTCCGTCAACCCGATCCTCCATTTCTGATTATATTTTGCATGTAGAATTGAGTATTCAGTTAGGCACAAAGCTATGAGAGCAAATTTTCCTGTTTCTAATTGCACTGCCTGCTTCGGTTCCCCTTGTAATAGTATTTAGAATGACTTGAACATGTAGTTTGTCTTGCATGTTTAACATAAACTACCTGAAAATTTAGCTCCATATATGTATATATACAGGAGTATTTGCTGAGCCTTGCAGTGATCAGACGCTTGATTCTAAAATGTCAGTAAGGATGAAAGAAGTAATTATAAAATTAATGTTTGCTAGCATCCTTGTATTTATTTTATTTTGTAGGAGAGTCAAGGCAACAAGCAATTCAAGTGAGAAGAGCATTGCAGTAATAGAGAACGGGAGGTCACTGATGAAAGTTTAGAACCAGATTTTAAATATGGTAGAGAACAAAATATTTTAGATCATTTTGTTTCTTTTCTTTCAAAAGCCAAAGAAGTCTGACGCTCAGAAAAAAATCAAAAAGCAGTAATGCATTTAAGTATCTCTTGTACAGGGTCTAGGAGTAGCCACCTCTTATCACACTCAGTTTTCGCATTGTATAAACACCCCAATTATTCTAGCAGAAAAATAGTGCTATTATTTTACTGTTATGACCCTCAGTTTCTGGATAAACCCTGACGACTACTGTAAAACTGCCTGAAAGTAGGTATATTAAGTCCCTGTACATAAGTAAATTTTCCTGTGAATCTGAGGGATGCTGGTTTCCGTGCTCACTTCACAAAAGGGGTTGTAGGGAGAGCAGCTGAAGCTGCTGGCAGTGGCTTGAAGCCACGGGATGCTGCCACAGCCCCTGTTTCTTCCTCCCTGTTCTCTTCCCTGGGGGAGATGTGGATGCCTCAGCTGCAGCCCGTTGCAGAGATGTGAGTTTACAGCTGTTGTTTGTGGCCAGGGCAGCATGGGGCAGGCAGAGCATTCCTGTGAATCTGGCCAATGCCCTTTTTATAGGGTGAAATCCTATCCTTGTGAAATCAGTAGGATATTTGCCACCACAGGGCCAGGGTTTCTCCCAGAAGTTCCTCATTGTAATCTGAGATAGGCAGGCAGGCATCACTGGGAGTGTAGAAAAAAATTCCTCTACTTGCTCTAGTTTGTTCCTGCTAGGCCCTGTTTTTCATTGTCTTGTATATGAAGTTTAATTTTTCACTGTGCCTGAGGCCTGGCAGCCTGGGAATTAGTTGGGACTACCTGCTGTCTTTATCCTCCCCCAGGCACCAGTTAAAATTGCAGGAGGGAGCCTTTGCTCAGGCTGCTCCAGAAGGCTGTGTAATAGCGGGGGTGAACCATAACCGGCACTTCACCTCCTGTTTTTCCTCCCCCAAATCCTTTCCTCTCCCCTTAGCTATTTATTTGCAGGGTGAGGGTGATACAGGAGATCTCTTTCCTCCCTCATTCCCCTGGCGATGGTGCTTCTCTCCCCCTTGGTGAGAATGAGATGGCTGCAGGGGAGATGAGCAATAAAGGAAAAAGGACAGGGTTTTCAAGCACAGTGAAGCACATCTGTTGTTTCTCAGATTAGAATTGAGCCCATAATAGTTGTCTGACAATTTGCAAGTTGGATTTATAAATCTGCCTTTGTAAAAGGCTGAGTTATAAAACGCACTGTGCAGTTTATAGAACATGCCAGCAAATCTTAACTACAAACTCTTGATTTATACACCATCCTTTTAAACAGTGTTTTTTCGTTTGGTTTTTACTAAAATATTGCAGTACATGGTAAGGTGGAGAAAAAAGTTCATATCCTAAACAGGATTAACAAATCTTAAATCAGATTGGTAAATCCTACAACAGATTTACAAATCATACCAATAAATCCAAATAAAACCTCATCTTTTCCCTTTTTTTGTTTTTCCTTCTTTTGGCATACAAATCCTGATTTTGCAGCTGGTTGGTAAGGAAGTGATTTATAAAGCAAGAATTTAAAGCTCAACTGTCAGCATGATCAAGTCTGAGAGGTTTGGCTCTCACATCTTATCTGAGTGCTTTGATTTACAAGCTGTAGTCAGGCTCTTTCTATCACAGATATTCTCCTGAAACTTGAAGTTATTATGAGATCTACAAAAGGTTGAACTCTTTGTGTGCCATAGTTTGACTGGCCTGGCACTGTTATGGAAAAGGTGATAACTAATCAGATTGCAGCTGGCAAAAGTGCCCTGCATAACATTTGGTTGTCAGAGAAAACAAACAGCAGCTGAGCAATAAATTCTTGAAATGTTAATGAGCAGAGATCCTGGCTCTTTCTGCTCGTGTGTATCTGTAAGGCACAATGCACACCTTCAAAACTACAACAACAGAGGTGCAGGTCCTCATGCTGCTTCTTTACTTAAGTCCCATTAGAAGTAAGATTAAACATAGGTTACATGCTTTACTGAGTATGGGAGGACCTAGGCACATGCTTCAGCTTGTATTTTAGCACGCTGCTGAACAGGATTGTAGCTGATTCTTCTTCATATTTGAGATCAGATTGTCTTTCTAAGTCATGTCAATACCTGGCCTTGAACTTCATACAAATAAAAATGACAGACAATTAAAACTACATCATTACAGAATGCATTCTGGAGACTGAAATAAATGTAATAATGTCTCATTCCAAGAGAAAAAAAGCAACCCCAAACAGCAACAATCGAAAGCAGCTCTGTGACAAAAGAATATTCATTTTACATAATATTTATCTGAATTTGTTTCTAGTTGACAGATTAGCTCCCACTAATCAGACAAGTAATTTAAAAATAACTTTCTGTACTCTAGAAGGATCACTTTAAGTGACTATTTTTTCTTTATCGACAGTCATGCTTTTCTTTATCTCATCTAATACATTTTCCTTCTACCTGCCTTCACCTCCTCTTTATTGATTTAATACCAAGAATCTTTATATATGAAAGAACTTGGCAAATAGCATGTGAGAAGCCTGCTTCTCCACTACTATTTGGATTCACTTGCTGACGTGTGCATAAAACACCTTGTAGCTCAGAGGTTGCTTTCATTATTGTTTGAGCTCCTTGAGAGTTTCTGGGCTCTTGCAGCCAGGAGGAACCGTGGCAGCCAAGTTATAACTCCAGCCGCAAGTTAGTATTCTGGTCTTTTTAATACAGTTAATCAGCATTTGCCTAAACTCAAATGCTTTGTTGTGCTGTAGGGATTCAAAAATATGTTTAAGATGATACATTAGGTGTTGAAAAATAACTGAGCCTGTACAAGTAAAATTGGAAGCTGATTTAATAGTATAAAAGAATATTATTTTTGATTTCTGAATTATCTGCCTAATGCGATTGTTTTGCTTAGATTTGAAGCAGTTATTGCTTCCTGTTAAAACTTAATTGGGACCAGCAATCTTATGCACAGATGTATCAAGTAAGCATCTAGCTGCCAAACCTGAATGATACTAGTGCAGCTGTCAGAAAGTGTTTAATTGGGGCCAAATATCGTTGGGTTATTACTTGATTAGTCTCATATTCCTTCCAAGACACAAAATGGGCTGGGGGATATAGTCAATATTGCTCTGTACTCTGGCATTGTTACTCCTGGTGTTGCTTAGGACTTTAATGCTAAGTTCAATTCCTTCCAAGACACAAAATGGGCTGGGGGATATAGTCAGTCAATATTGCTCTGTACTCTGGTGTTGTTACTCCTGGTGTTGCTTAGGACTTTAATGCTAAGTTCAAGACAATCCTAACATGTTGCAGCAGAATCCATGCAAAACCAGAAAGCCCATTATAATTTTCTAGTAAAATCACTGAGACTCCTTAAGAAGTGGGCAGGACGCTTCTGGTGCAGCAAAGCGTCTAACACTTAGTGTGATAAATGTTTTGATTTGACAGACAGCTACCTGGATTTGAAGAGATGAGATTCGATGTGCTGGTGCCTACTGATTACACAGTGATTATTTAAATCCTTGTTTATTGTTGGGAGCTGTTTACTGAACAGAGCAGCCCATCAAGAAAAGACTTCCCAATCTGAACAAATAAATTGTGTAATCCTAATAGCAAACAAAGTGTTTCAGAAATAATGAGAAACTTCAAGGAGGGGGTGGGGGCTGGAGGGTGGATGAGGAGCTTTGTCCGTGCATACATCCCTCTCTTACACCTGCCAGTAAATTTTCAGAGACCAAGCAACTTCCTGGCAGGGCAGCAAGTTGAACTGATAACAAAATAGTATGTAAAGATGAACATTTAAACCCAATTATGATAGTAGCATGATTTTAATAATGCATGGGGCTGTTCCAGAATAAGCAAGTATCTGTTACTGCTTAGGAAAACTGTATTTTACTTTACTTGTGCTGGTTTTACCCAAGCATACCAAAACTACCTCAGGAAGAGCTCTGGGGTTTGAAAAGCCATATGACCTATGATAAAAATGAAAACAAGAAATCAAAAATTTGCTTTGTGGCTTCTGTGGCTTAACAAATCAGAAGACATCTCATATATAAAATAGCATTAATATATTTACCCTTCTGCCTTGGAGTAATGGGCACTGAAATTTACTCAGACAAAGCTTATGTAGATCTGGGAAACTGTGAAGTAGAAGAAGAGGTCTCTGTTTTCATTATTGCAGTTGGTGTACATACATACCTAAAAGGATGTTTGGATTTTCTCAACTACAGATCAGAATTTTCTAGACTGCCTTGAAAATCCTTCCCTAGATAAACTGAAAACCCTGGGGATTTTGTGAGTAAGGGCATAGTGAAGAATTTAAAGTGAAAGTCTTTTCTTCATAGCCCTACACTTAGCTGCAGCAGGGCTCAAGCATCCCAGGGACCTTATGTGAAGTGTTAGTGTATCGCACCCAGAAGTGGCAGTTTAGGCCACATTATGGAACTTGGGGATGGACTTCTTATGGTCTGAGTATGAAGTGTCACTTGAATGGCCCAAAATTTGTTTTCACAATTGTATGCTGGGATTAATCCCAATTTTTGCCAGAGTAAATGTGTACAAATTCAATATTGTGATATAAGTAGTAGGGCTTATCAAAATGTGTCTAGTTTTCTTGGAAAATTCTATTTTTTCCTTTAAAACCATGAAAATCCTTGAGTGAAACCAGAAAGCAAAATATTTACTTCAAGTTGCTCCAACATCTCAGTTTATCTAACCAAACCAAGAGGTTTCATCCTGGGGCAATTTGATGTTAAAAAGTGTAGTTTAAATCTTTTTTTTTTTTTTTTTTTTTTTTTTTATCTGCAGCTCACTAGAGCACCACTGTGATTTTCTCATCATTTGAAGTGCAAATAACTCATACCTTATTATCCTCAATGGGTCAGCCTTCCCTGCCTGTACTGCAGCACAGATTACTTCAGGGACTTGTTGCGGTACAAAATGGGAACCACTCTTGGAAAATAGTTCAGAGGAAGTGGGTTGCTTTGGGAAAACGCTTTGAGGGTGTTTGGCTCCTAAAATATAGTGCTTATGAAGCATTGTGACAGCTTACAAGAATCAGATTGAATATTGAAGTGAAGCATTGCTTACAAGACTGCTGAGATGTTTTGCTTCAGCTGAATGACATATGTTATTTTCCTGCAAGAATCTTCAACCTTTGGCTAATACATTTTTTTTCTCTTTGCTTTCATGTGTTTGAGGGCTTTTTCCCCCAAAAGAAGTCAAAATTATATGCGGAAAAATGGCACTACGATTGGAAAACTACATTTTGAGAACCTTCCTGTGTGTACAACTATTTTTTCATGAAAAAAAAAAAAATTTTTGTTCTATTCTTTCCACCATCCTAATGCACAGTTTTGCAGCTGTATTCACACACAGGCATGTGCAAATATAAACAGCCCTACTTGGCTGATGTACTCAAAGAGGTTCCAAGTATTAAAGATAAGCCATTGCATTTTACACTGAGTTATAAAATACTAACAACCATTTTTCAGCACAATAAAAAGAGATGGGTAAATATGTTTTGTATTTAACTTTTTGGGTTTTCAGCTTGTTCTGGACAGGAAATACTTGCGTAATAAGCTGTTGCTGTCTGTTCTCAGCTCTTCTCAAGCCTACCTCCACACTCCCACTAAGAAAGAAGTGAAGGGAAAGAAGAAAGCTCTCTTTCTGGGTAGCTGGAAGGTGGAAAGGCTCCATAGTGAGACAAGAGAATAGCAACCCTCCATACTATCTTCTTTGTGTGAGAAGAACAAAGACTGTTTTCTGGCCCTTTGCCTTGCCTCCCCCTCTTTCTCTTGGTGGTGGAAATCATCCAGCTCTCACGTCCCAGCAGTCCCTGGCAGCAGGGAGGAACAGCTCTGACTTTTCTCTGTGTTAAGTCCCCTGTGAATTAGTCTCAGATTCAATAGTGATTCTCTGTTTCTCAGAAAAAATGCATGTTATTGGAGTGAGTTTGCAAATGTGCTGGTTTACGGAGTTTAAAATTATTGCTAACCTTTTATGGGAAGCCTGCAGAAGAAAGAAAGGTAACCTTTTTGAACTGATACAGCTTTTAACAGCTCCCTAGATGAGTCCTAATATTAGAGGAGAAGCAAAGAAGAGAAAGACTACTGATGGGATAAACCTTTTCTTTTGTCTTTGAATTGCAGGTCAGGCTTTGCTTTTTAACAATGAAAAAGTCAGAGCAGGTATTGACTTCACAATGATGCAGATCAGGTTTGTGTACCCATGCAGACATAAATGAGAATTCAAAGCCAGACACCATCTCACAGAGGGAAGAAATGGAAAATTAAACCTCTTATTATTGCATTGGAAATTATAGGATTATATCTATCACCCATAGCATACAACAAATGTTGTAGCTGGCTTTGTAAGACTTTGAAAACTAAAAATTTAGAAATATTAGTAAAAGAGTGAAATAGAAATTGCAAGCAGCTTTTTATCTTTGTGATATATATATAAATTACAGCTTTCTTAAAAGGAAAAGAATTATCTCGTCAGTGTTATATGCTTTTTAAGTTACATTTCATTGTGGACTGAAGGAGCAGCTTAATGAGGACCATATCCTTAAACATCTGCATCCATTCGATCAGTAGATCAAATCACTGCTTCCCTTAGGTGTATTTGACCTGACCCTATTCTTACCGGCTTCACTTGCAGCAGGGATTTAATCCATAGTGTTTAGTAGCAATTCTTAATACTTATCTCTACAGTCAGTTTATTTAATATTTATTAATATTAATCAATGGGATTTAATATTAATTAATTCAATGGGATAATGTTTAAAACTGAGGAAGTTCTGCTTTTTTTCTGCTGTTATCGTAAGTTGTCTGGAAAAAGCAGATTATATCAGAAAGAAAAAAAACCCAATAGTGGCATTTATAGTTTAGCAATGAGCAGCATACAAGCTGTCAAATGTTTTTCTTTGATTTTTTGACAAAATAAAAAAAGACTTAAAGATTTTTTCCACTGGAACTTACAAATACCCCAGAGTTAATGTGTGTATCTGAGGAAGAGAAGAACTTGATCTAAGTGGTTACTTTTACCATTTTGGATTCTTATTCATTACAAATATGAGTGATTCCAAACATGATGGGCCATGGAGTGGGTCCGTTCAGGTTTCTCAGGCATCCATGATCAGTGAATGGAAGGAATTGTTAAACTGTACTAAATAAGAACAAAAGCCCCAGTGAAGTATTCCCTTACTTAGAAGCAGCTTTTTGTTTCGATCTCGTTATTCAATTACATCATGGGATAATGTGCAAGAGACATTAAGCCAGAATCACTTTCCTCAAATAAAGAAACTGAAAAGAACTTCTACTCTCAGTTTCATTTTATTGAGACTAATTTTGTTATTGTCTACAGTGTCCATATCAAAGAATCTGGATTGATTTAATCATTTCAGGCAAGGTTACAGAGAGTATCCTCAGTACGTGTCCATCATCATATCTTTATGGAGATCAGTGCCCGCATACTTATTTACATCAGCCCAGGATTTACCTGGTAACTTCAGACCCTAGCCCTCTCAGTAAATGTCTGGATGAACTCTGACTGATTCACTGTTCAATAATCATGAAAGGGAACACCATTATTTGAAAAGATGTGTTATATACTTTTTCCCATGTAAGAAGCTGTCTGCTTCTTACCAGGTGAGAGGTGGCAAGAGACTCTGTCATTGCCCTTGCCCTCTATGGTGATGTTGGTGCCTCTTACTTGCCAGCACAAGGCTGGACCTGTTTCTGTGCATGTGGAACACGGAGGGCTGCCAAGAGCTTATGACTGCCAAGGGTAACTGATTGCTAGGAATGCAATGAGCTAAGTAAATGCTTCTTGGTTTTCCCCCTCCTCTAGTACACCCATATGTGGTCAACCACAAGCTGGACTGAGTACAATGTTTGAATCAAGCCAGATGCAATAACCCTTAAATACGTCTGTGAAAAGGTGAGAGATAAAGAGGGACATGGTTGCTCTGGTTTGGCAGTGCTGTCTTGGTGGTTCCACAAAAAAGTGCTGCGTTTTTAAAAAATATGAATGGACTGATTTAAGACATTGCTGTAATTAGGTCTTCAGTGATACTAATTAGGAGCTTGTCTACTAATATAGAATTGTGTTTTAGAACAAATGCTTAGGGTCTGAATGCCAGAATGTAGGGGCTTGATTTGTGTAGCTGTGTCAACAAGCTGTGTAAGAGGATTTTCATCTGCAACATCTTCTTGGTAAGCCATGTGTTCAGTGACAAAGACAAGGAAGGTGGCATGAACAGGAGTATCTTACTCTTGCTGCTCAATCTTCCTTTGTTCAAAAGACTTCTATTGCCACATCAGGGAATAAATTATAGCATACACCTATTGAGCCACTGTGACATGTCAACAGCAAAGGTGAGATTGAACTGAGCATTATCTGACTAGAACATCATCAGAAGAGATAGCCAAGAGCCTTCACATGCCGATTGTGTGTCCAAGTGTCTGGCTGATATTTGCAAATGGCAAATACATCCCCTGAAATACACATAAGTTCTGCAATAGTTTTCAAAGGGGAACAGGTCATGAATGACTTAACTATCACTAATAGTGCTCTGTAATTATTACCTTGTTAAGATGTGTTCCTTTAAAACCACCCCCTGGGAGAAGCAACTAAGTCAAGTGCACATCTTGGACAGATCTCCACCTACAGACCTCTCTGTGGGATTACCCTTGTGTTTAGCCTTGCTGTTAAAATAATCAATTACATTCATCTTTTAATTAATGAACTAGTATCCATTTCATAGAACATGTTCATGCCGTAATTACTGCAATTGTGTTACCAGTGGAGCACTTGAGGAATGAACGTGTATAGAGTGCTGTTGAGCTTGAATTGCATGCTGGGGGGAGGCAAGGATAATGTTTCCTCTACTATTGAGTGGAAGGTGATATTTTTAATGAGAAAATACTGAAGAATCTGATCAAAATACCACTAAGGAGACAATATGTTTTCCTCTTGTTTATTGTGTATTAACCATACCTTTCTCTTTTATGATCAGAATTTATCTGGAGTTTTGTTTAAGCATTTGTCTGACCAGCAGCAGAAAGTCTGTTCTGTACAGTAGGGAAAATCTGCAATGTACTGCATGTGGAGAAAGAAAAAAACATCTTATGTCCTTCCACTTTTTTATAATATGCTGTCAAACACTTTTGTGTATAAGGTTTCAAAATTCCACTGTATCTTGAAAATCTTTAATAAAAAGTAAGACATCAATATTAAACATGTCTGAATAGAGGCTTTATGGGGAATGGACTAGATGGACAGTTTGATCGCTTGGAAAGTGATATTTCCATTTGAAATGAGTTTACCTGATAATATTTTAGACTTCTTATCAATTAAATTCTATATTGAAAATTGGAGGAAAAAAAGATGTACCTAAAACTTTATTAAAGCCAAGTAGACATGCCACAGTAAGCTACTGGGGTGGTTCTTAAACTGGTGTAAATTGACCTGACTCCACTGACATAAGGAAAGACCTAACTTTTTTAAGTTCAGCCTTCCAGTGAATCTAAACATGACTCATAAATACATACATGTACGTATGCAATGTCTTGTATTTGTTTCTAGGGCTAGTTATAGAAATGGCTCCTCTATGTTCCTCCTGGAATCTGAGAATAATGTACAGATTTATTTCAGTGAATCAGAACATACAGTAATGAAAAGTAGTTGGGAAGATCATGTAAGGGGCTCTTTAAATGATTAGACTCTTCCTACTCCTCCGTCAAACTGTGAAACAAAAAATAAACTGTAAAGGATTTGTTTTGTGGTTTTGGGGTTTTTTTGTTTGTTTGTTTTGGTTTTGTTTTGCTTTGCCACTTTTTCTCCATTCAGTTTCCTTATTATCTTTCGAACACCTTAGACCAAGTTTAAAATTTGCATTTCAGTTGGTTATACAGCCGATATTCATTTGCATAGCACCTCTTTGCTACTGATCATCTGGTGGAGGAATGTTGCTGTATGCTTAACAAATTAATGCTCTGTTATGTAGATGGTGACAGAAAATATCTGCTTTATCTAATTACAGTTTTAGACCAAACAAGAAGAAAATTACATTAATAGTTTATGCATATGATAATCAAAACAAGTTATATTCCAGAACAGAGGCAGTATGTAATAATTTTCTAGAAATTAAAGTAAGTATTTCTCGCTTTGGCTTCCTCATGCATTTGGGTGCCAAGTTTCAGCCTGAAGCAGATTTTAATGGTTGCATTATGAAACTCTCAAAGTGACTGTGATGAAGACACTGACAAACTGAGCAATATTGGTGCTACCCAGTTACATTTGCAAAAGTTATGCACAAGAACTTATATGAATCATTATGCAGTGGATATATGTCAGGTGTCAAATGATGGGATTTAAAAGAGGATCCTGTATGTGCAGCTTATTCCAGAATTTTCTTCTCCAGTGTTTCTTTTACCTGTCAGTAAAATCTCTCACTTGTCTTGTTGTGAGAGTATGATTATTGAGTTAATGGACTTTTATTTCAGGAAGTTTCTTGTTGGAAATTCTTATGCTTTGTAGTGGCCAGCGGCACCAGTGCTTTGAACTCTGTGCTTCAGCAGCAGCTCAGACAGAGATGGCACTTTAGAAACCTGTGCTGGCTTGTGCTCTTCCACTTCCCCCTAGATCTATCAGGAAAAAACTTTCTCATAAAGAGGCATGTGAACACTCTCTATGGAGTTGTGATATATTACAGATGCATAGTAAATTAAATTTATGATAGCTACCTTTGACCTCCGCCTATATGCTTTACTTATTAATCACATCTCTTATGGGATTACTTCTGCTGAGCAGCTTCCAAGATTCCACTTTTTTAAACTAGTCTGTCAGAGCTGTGCAAGAATATACAATGCTACTGAAGGAGGAAGGAGACGTGAGTCAGAGGCCTCATCAAGGAGAAATGTTTCACTGGTTTGGAAAATAAAACAAGAATGGAGGAAGAAGAGGAAAGTTATGGCTCTAAGCAACGCTAGATTAATGTCAGCTCATTTCAATGGTGCTTCCTCTTATTGACTATTACGGTGGTGGTGTGCTTATACACAGAGAAGTATCTAATCAAGACTAGGATACGATGGCCAAATCTCTACTGCATTTTGACCCAGTTCTAGATTCAAATCTTAGATGATGTCAGTGAGGTCAACCTCCATGCTACCCTCTCCCATGTCCCCATACTGACACTTACCCTCAACACAGAAGTTGTGAAAGGGGTCCATATAAATTCACTCACAGTGTCAGCTCTAGGAAACTGTGCTCCTTCCTTTCATGTACCGGTGAAGATAAAAATACTATCCCACCACCATCCATTAAATGCGTTCTCTATATATAGAGAGTATATTAGAATGATACTACGGATATTGAATTTATCTTCATGAAATGGGGATGGTCTCATCAGTCATGAGTGTCACAACTAAGCAAAGACACAAGTGAATAATGAAGCCACCCTTATCGAGTACAGATGAATTCAATTTCCTCTGCACTATAATGTCATATTTGATTCAGTGAACTATAACATCTACTTTTTATATTTTAATTTGCCCATGGGTTCTATCTTTTTCTCATTCTCCCTCTCTAAAATTGTTTTTGCAATGCATTTTTCTGCTTTTATGTAGCCTGCATGTCTTTTTCCTCTGTCTGACATAACAACTGAGTTTAATCATAAATGGCATACACAGAATGAGAACACTTACCATGTCAGGTGCCTAAATTCCCTGCTCCTCCAAGCTTTCCGGAGGACCTATCCCTGGGAGCTATGCTGACAGCACTTCTTGCACAGAAGTGCAGGCCATGTATAAATGTGCTTGTTCTGGGATATCTGTAAGGCTATATTCTCTTGTGATTTTTGAAAAAGTGTGTATGAGTCTTTCCGTTCTGATGGACAGAGTAATGTGAAGGAACTAACTGTAGGAGTGGCCTTGGTGTTAAGCACCCATAACTGTTGTGAACACAGGCTGCGAAGAATAAACCAAATGTGTATTAGTAGTAGGTCATGTGCAGAAAAGTCCATGTGAAAACAAAGCAGGGAGCAAACATTTCTATGGCCTTCCTCTTACCAGGATAGTTCTTGGTATGTTTACAGCTAATCAGAAAGGGTGCTCCTCTCCACACTACCTGCCTCTACCCTTTCCCCTAGAAAATGCCTTTACTGTGTGCTGCTTATCAGCCTGCCCACTAAGCCACTGTTTCAGGATACTTTGGATGCACTGGGAACAAATGCCGCCTGCACGGGACTGCCACTACCAGTCATTAGCCAGTGCAAGAAGTGCACAAAAATGAAGCATATTCAAACCCTTTTCATTTCCACTGTTGAAGCTGTGTTAACGTTCTGGCTGCAGGTAATACTACAGTTGTTTTCAGCCAATTTAATCCTTAGCATAATCCTACAAAACAGGTACAAAAGTCTATCTGCTTAGGCAAAAGAATGTGTCACTTAAGCTACCAAGGGCAGAGTGTGGTGCTGTCCCTGGGATAAGCTCCTCCTGGCTAGCACAGCACTCAGCATGGTGGAGGCAAATCCCTGGCTCAAATCCCCAGAGCTTGCTGTAGTTTTTCTTATTTGCAATACAAAAATAAACACAAATGTGTTGCGTGAGCAATGCAGCTGCTGCGTTGACTCTGAGTACGGTGCTATTTCGTACCTAGACTGTATATTCTGTATTGCTTAATACAGAAAAGGGCACAATTTCAAGCTCAATTTCAAGCTAATTATAGTGGTAGAAGATTCTGTGGGAATGCCTCTCCAGGTTTTACCAATAAACTCCTTAGAGAAACAAGGAGAAGTATTCACATTATATTTACCTAATAGATGAGATTCAGTCTATTAGATGAGATATGAAGTAAATTAAATTCCATGGCAGGTGAACACCCTGAGGGTACTGTAGTTTATAACACTATATTAACATTCTGTAAGACCACTGCATGAGCTTAGCACAGCTAACTTCAAAATTAGCTTTACAGGCCACCTGCAGAATATTTTCTGGTTGCTTTCATAGTCAGTACTGCAATCATAGATAATTTAACATAAATATTAAGTAAATAATTGGCTCAGAATATTTCAAGGTTAGGAACATAAATCTCATTCCTATTACACCCATAAAAATGCAAGGTGGTACTTAGCCTGGCAATTTTAGTTTCCAATGAGCCATATTCCCTTCCATTTTTGAAAAATAGAAAAGACCTAAAGAAATTCTACAGAATGCAGTTACAGAAGGTGCAGAAGAATTATTATGGAAAGGAGATGCTAATTCAGAGCTCTATGTAAAAAATGCTCAGGCTGATAAGACGATTGTAATGAGTACTACTAAGGTTTTAGAGTGCATTTTTATAGATTTAATGATATGAATACTTCTATAGGTATATAATGATATGAATACTTCTATAGGTACATAGCAAATTCTATAGGTACGTGGCAAATTCTATAGGTACGTAGGGAATAAAAGACAGACTAGGGACAATGTAGGCTCCCTCCTGAAGATATTGGGAGAACTCGCTACCCGGGATTTGGAGAAGGCTGAGGTTCTTAATGACTTCTTTGCCTCAGTCTTCACTGGCAAAGGCTCTGACCGCACCACCCAGGTCTTAGAAGGCGGATGCAAGGACTGTAAGAATGAAGACCCTAGGCCCACTGTAGGAGAGGATCTGGCTCGAGACCATCTTAAAAACCTAAATGTACACAAGTCCATGGGACCTGATGAAATCCATCCATGGGTCCTGAAGGAGCTAGTGAATGAAGTTGCTAAGCCACTGGCCATCATATTTGAAAAGTCATGGCAGTCAGGTGAAGTTCCCGACGACTGGAAAAAGGGAAATATAACCCCCATTTTCAAGAAGGGGAAAATGGATGAGCCGGGGAATTACAGACCAGTCAGTCTCACCTCTGTGCCTGGCAAAATCTTGGAGCAGATTCTCCTGGAAGGCATGCTAAGGCACATGAAAAACAAGGAGGTGGTTGGTGACAGCCAGCATGGCTTCACTAAGGGGAAATCCTGCCTGACCAATTTGGTGGCCTTCTATGATGGGGCTACGGAACTGATGGACAGGGGCAGAGCAGTTGATGTCATCTACCTGGACTTGTGCAAAGCCTTCGACACTGTCCCACATGACATCCTTGTCTCTAAATTGGAGAGACATCAATTTGATGGGTGGACCATTCGGTGGATAAAGAACTGTCTGGATGGCTGCACGCAAAGAGTTGTGGTCAATGGCTCGATGTCCGGCTGGAGACCGGTAACGAGTGGTGTCCCTCAGGGATCGGTGTTGGGACCAGTCTTGTTCAACAACTTTGTTGGTGACATGGCCAGTGGGATTGAGTGCGCCCTCAGCAAGTTTGCTGATGACACCAAGCTGTGTGGTTCAGTTGATACTCTGGAGGGAAGGGATGCCATCCAGAGGGACCTCGACACGCTTGTGAGGTGGGCTGATGCCAACCTTATGAAGTTTAACCATGCCAAGTGCAAGGTCCTACACCTGGGTCGGAGCAATCCCAGGCACAGCTACAGGTTGGGCAGAGGAGATTCAGAGCAGCCCTGCAGAGAAGGACTTGGGGGTGTTGGTCAATGAGAAAATGAACATGAGCCAGCTTCAGTGTGCGCTCGCAGCCCAGAAAGCCAACCGTATCCTGGGCTGCATCAAGAGGAGGTGGTGAAAGGTGGTCGAAGGAGGTGATCCTGCCCCTCTACTCTGCTCTCGTGAGACCTCACTTGGAGTATTGTGTGCAGTTCTGGTGTCCTCAACATAAAAAGGACATGGAGCTGTTGAAACAAGTCCAGAGGAGGGCCACGAGGATGATCAGGGGACTGGAGCACCTCCCGTATGGAGACAGGCTGAGAAAGTTGGGGCTGTTCAGCCTGGAGAAGAGAAGGCTGCGTGGAGACCTCATAGCAGCCTTCCAGTATCTGAAGGGGGCTTACAAGGATGCTGGGGAGGGATTATTCATTAGGGACTGTAGTGACAGAACAAGGGGTACCGGGTTCAAACTTAAACAGGGGAAGTTTAGATTGGATCTAAGGAAGAAATTCTTTACTGAGAGGGTGGTGAGGCACTGGAATGGGTTGCCCAGGGAGGTTGTGAATGCTCCATCCTTGGTGGTGTTCAAGGCCAGGCTGGATGAGGCCTTGGGTGGCATGGTTTAGTGTGAGGTGTCCCTGCCCATGGCAGGGAGGTTGGAACTAGATGATCTTAAGGTCCTTTCCAACCCTAACTATTCTATGATTCTGTGATTCTGTGAATACAGACTGAAGTTGTTTTGTTATGCTTTTCTGAAAGAATAATTTTTGAAGCTAGGCACTGGCAGAGGTAACAAGAAAGAGGTAGCGGGTGTGTCTCATTATGACAGCTATGGTGACAAGACGCTTTTTAATTAACTGCTAGAAGCTTACAACTTGCACATTAGCCAGAAGTAATCATCAAAATAACTAGGTGATCTCTTAGGCAGAAAAACACATTTACATTTTGAAGGCAGTAAGCTCTTTTTCTGATGTAGCTCTCTAGTGCTAGATCTTAGGAACAAAATCAAGAGCAAGTGCTTTCAGATGTCAGACTTCTGGCTGTTTCCAAAAAAATCTTAGTAGTTCATGACAGTGATACTTGGGAAAAAGTCAGCAAGGTACCCTGTCTATTGTGTGCATTTTCCGAACAGCAGACTTTTATTATTTTTAGATTCTTGTTTGATACTTTTGTTCTTAATTTCTTGTATGTTAAGGGTCCAAGAAAGTTTGTGTTTTAGTCATAGCTTCAGAGACTAAATTAACCATCCATGGCTTCCCAGATCCTTCTGGAAACATTTGCTCTCTGATATTCTTGCCAAATTGCAAGAGGTGGCTGAGAAAGGAAAGCTGCAGGTGTCTGTCATAGACCAGGTGATGCCTATTAATACAAAATTGATCCGAAGAAGTAATTTTATCAGCACTTGTCACACAGAAACTTGTAATTACAGAATCTGAGTTCAGAGTTCAGCTGTTGGCTTTTTCCTGTTGCTTCCTTACTACATGTAGGAATTGCTTTAGGTTTAGTAAGATTTTTGTGTGTTCTTTTATTTAGGCCATTAAATATTGAATCTCAACAAACTAAGTCTCCTTTAAGTGATCCCATTAAAAGATATCTGTAGAGGATGCCTTCTGGTTATTCCACTACTGCACGGGGGAAATCTTCTGCAGATATAAAACTGGGATAGCAAGATCTCTTCCTGGCCTTTCTTTTCAAAGGCAAGTATGTTGAGGCATTGGCTTTGGCGTGGAAGGGTGTGCTATGAATCTTCTAGTCATGGTAACAAAATCCACCACAGATAGTTGTTAGGATGGCATCTGAATGTTTAGTAACTTATGCAACTGTAGAGAATGTTGCTTAAAAGCAATTGAAATGGATTAAAAAGGAATCAAAATCCATTGAAAACTGACAAGAAGTCTGTGACTTTTTAGGCAGAAAGGTTTCCACTGTCTTTTCTCATATGTCTAATGGACATTCTTCTTCCTTTATGCCCAGAAGTGAGGACATGTCAGTGTGAACTTTTAATTATTAAATGATGTATTTATTTAGACATTTCTCTCTCAAAATTGAAGTATGCTTATGTGAGTATAGTGCTAAAAAGATACGTTCACATGTGTTCACATATGAAGATGTGAACCAAAATCAAACTTGGAGCAGAAAACAGGATTGAAAGTTAAGGCAGAAGGATGTAAAAAGAAGGCAGGAATTATCTTGCTTATTCTGATAATTTTCACCTCAGATTTATCGAGGTACTAAGATGGGTCTTGATTACATTTCCTGTGTCTGCTAATGTTCCTGACCTTGCACTTTGATACTGCGAAGGCTCATACCTACCATGAAACTTTCATGACTGAATAATTTCAGTAGTGAAGTCTGCTGTATTAAAGTGCATAGAAGTTAAATAGCTAAAGTCTAAGGCAGACTTATGAGGTAATATACAGTGTAACTTTTTATATTCTTTATTCTTCTTACTATACCCTAGAGATAGTGGGAGACAATGGAGACAACGTGTAATGAATGCCAGAAAATGCGTGTAAGAGCATTGTATGGTGAATAAATTAAAGCCTTTAGTCATAAGACCAATAACAGGAGAATCAAAAAATTAAGAAGTACAAGCAAGGGAGACAAAACATCTAGCAGAACAAATGGATATAATAATTTTCAAACATGTCAGCTCGAATTAACTAAGGTAAACAATCAGAGTCTCAGTGCATGCCTGGGCTAGGCAAGCTTTGTCACTGAGTACTGTAAAATTGAAGGGAGTCATAAACTGTCGGAGAACAGAACAGGAGTATATGTCTGACCATTTATAATCATTTAATCAAACATGGAACCCATAGCTAGAGTCTAGTAGCTTTGGAGACTACTTTGTCTGTGTATTCATAGATCATTCATAATGCAGTGAGCCATAAAATGCTCTCACTTTCTTGCTTCAGCGGTTTCAACACCTTCCTCTGGGACAAATTTCTCTAATAACAAGAGGTAATTCAATTTTGCTCTTGCTCAGTCCTAAGCAAACAGTTCTGGTTGTTGTGACTTACCAGCTATGTGGAGGTTGAGCAGGGAAGACAGCATAACTGTTGGAAGCTACTGGGTGACCTGTCAGACTGTAAATTGAATGTTGTATAATCTATCAGGGATATTGATGCTTTAAAAACCTGAAGTTATTGCTGTGTTTTGTGGCACTGTGGAAACCGGTGCCTGTCGCATCACACCTTCATTTATAAGAGTGCAGTTAGGTGAGCCTGGGACATGGGGAGCCCTGGTTTCTGCTGTGGGAGATAGAGGCAGTCACTATTCATGTGGTAGGATGGTGCGAATATTTCTGGTGGTGTCAGTGGGGAAGGCAGTTTTGATGCTGGCAGTAGGGTAAGAGGTTGAAGTGGTGTACTATTCTGCTGTGCATGGTAGGGATCATGGAAGGAAAGGGCTCTAGGAGGGGCAACACCTTCCTGCAGCAGCCAGAGTGCCTTCCTCTCCTTTCTGCCATGTCACTGATTATAAGCTTACCTCTAACTGTGTGCTTTTCTGTTTTGGGGATCTATTGAACAGGTAAGCTGAATACCACTCTTCATTCTAACAGATGTATTTCTACCACAGATATAGGGCACCTGCCAGTAGTTGTGCAATTCAGTGAACAATTTAGCTGTTTGAGTATTCAAGCATTGTTTTAGCTTAGATTTATATCTCTCTTTAAATTTACAACTTAGGAAGTAAATTTAATTTGTAGAACTGTTGTGTTCATGAAGAATACCTCAAAATGGTTTCTTTATCCATTTCTTTAAGATCTCATCTTATAAATGTTTTAGAAAATACACTTGTATTTGTTTTACTAACAATGAGCACTTAACTGACTTGTATTTATGTTGCTACAGAGAGAATGCAAGTAGTTATAGCAGGGGCATGAAAATTGATTTAGAAATTAAATAAAGTGATTGTGTAAGAACCAAACATTGATTTATTTGGGTTAGTTTAAAAATTAAACAACAAAACCCTCAACAGACAGTTTTTCTTCGCAGTGTTTCTTGGGCTTTCCTTTGAAGCAGCTGACCCCTTTAGAAAGATGATACCAGACAAGCCACTGGTGAGATTTGTCTTGTCAAATCAAGCACTTTCTTCCTGTAGCTATTTTTCTTTCTAACCTATTAGTTTGAGGCTCATCTGCAGACCACGTGCTACCAAAGTTGTGGTCTTACCTTGTACTGACTGAGGTTTCCCTTCACGTAAGTGTTTGACAGAAAGCATCTTTACTGCTCCTGAGAATTTCCTGGTTGAAGAGGTTCTGAATGCTTCTCTATTTTAACTTTCTTTTATTTAATTCCAAAGTAGCTGGATTCACCTAACGTCTTCCTATATTTTCCTTTTTTCTGCTCTAGATGGCAATGTAACACTTTTTCATCCACTGGGAGCATCATGCTTCTGTAAAATATGTATAAACCTAGAAAGCTAGCAATAGATTTATCTCATGTGTGTACAGTACTAGCTGTAATGGCTCCCCTGCCATTCAGCTGTGACTCTAGCCCCATCACTTGTATCCACCCTCCTTCCTTGTCCTTCTGTCCTTATCTCACAGGCTTCATCTTCCGCTCTTGCCATTCTTGCACAACCAGCTGAATTTTTTACCTGCATCAGATCAGGATAACTGTGCATGAGTCACCCTTTTCTGTTTTCTTCACCCCTTTTGTAACGCTGGCCCAAATGTTGGCTTTCACACTCTTACATTTCTACCTGTTCCTTCATGTCCCCATTACTGATTTCATACCTATTCTGTCTGAATAGACTTTCCTACTTTGCCTGTGACGTAAAATGTGTTATATTGCCGATCCATGTTACTGAAATAAGGAACAGGCTAATAACATATATTTTCAGCGATTTAAAGGTAGCTGTACTGTATCAGACTAACATCTACCTATTACTCAACCTGAAAAATGGCCAACAGTGGATACTGAGGGAAAGAATATTAGAAAAATGATGTATAAATTCGCTTCAAGTGGCACTCAAGGCTTGAAAGATTTCTTGAGCCAAAGGTTGTTGGTTTGTTCTGTAACTGAGTCATAGAACATTCATAAACAGCTCTTAATTTTCAGATGCTTTAAATCTGCTTTTAAATTAATTATTGTGTCCCTAGTTATGTGTTATAAGACAGTATGAATAATTTTTATCCTTATTTTTGTGTGGATGAGATAAAGCAAACGGTACACTGTGTAACAGTTATGCAATGATGCTGTCTGTTTTGTTCATTTTTCCTTACGTATTGGTCCCCAGTGGTCCATTTTATTGTTTAATCTGCTGAGCATGAAGATGATGTTTTTTGGGGTCAGTACAAGATCTCTTTGTAAGGGGTAATAGCTAATTTGGAACTCATTGTTGTGTCTATGCTGTGTGGTTATTTCCCTCTCCTGTTCTTTGCTTTGTATTTATTGACAGATTTCATTTGGTGTGCAATTAACTGTTCACCTAGAAACACGATATCTCCTGCAACTCTTCACAGTCAATGTGCACATGAGTAATTTTGAATAATCAGAAAACTTGGCTACCTCATTGAGGAATATGTTGGGGAACATAAGCTTTAGAAGAGTAGAAGACCATCACTGGTAACGTCAGTGAAATGTGAAAACTGATCATTTATTCGTATTGTCAATTTTATATCCCTTAACTAATAATTAATCTTTGATATCCTTTAAAGTACCTTCATTTTATCCCAGGAGACCCTACTTTGAGAGTCACAGTTGATGAACCTGTAAAGGGAGTGGTAGGGGAGTTATCCTCTTGATTACACTTTTCTATATGCTTTTTAAGTCTTTCAGAGAACTCCAATGCATTTCTGGGGCATGACATCCATGGAGATCATGCTGACTATTGCATTGGAAGAACAAGAAAGCAAATTAATTTTTTTCCCCAGTAAACTTAAATGCAGAGATGTTCAAAGAGGTGGTACTAATGACACAGGCAGAAACAAACAGCAGTGACAAAGCCTAACAGGAAGAAAACCATCTTTGCAAAACAGTGAAATCACCGTTGACCTCTGACACATGCATACACACACCAAACCTGTGAGTTAAATTGGATGTTGAAGCATTACTGTTATAGAGTATAATGGGAATGGAGGGACAAATTCAGAAAAGCCAAGGCTGAGAATAGGAAGCACCTGGCAAAAGATATCAGGAGTAATAAGAAATCATTCCAAGTATGAAGTAATTGGTAAGAGCAATTCCAATGAAACAGGTTTCTCTCTCTCCTGTGCAGTAAAACTGCAGGCTTAGGGGCTTGTAATGTCCTTTTTGCGTCAGTCTTTGTAGAAAAGACTGCTTGGAGGAATTTACTAGTTGGGTACTGGTACAGTAGGAAAGACCAAGTTAGAAAGTCCTTAGGAAGGTTAGATGTCTTAAGGTGGATGGGATCATCATTCTGGGATATTTGATGGACTTGAAAATACTAGCTCTTATGTTTAAAATATGGAGGATAACCATAACCCTGGTTATCACAGCAAGGAAGCACTGAAAACATAGAAAAGGTTTGTATATATAAAAGGGGAAAAGAGGCCTTCATTTAAGTTCCAGGATAATTCTGGAATAACTTAAGACACAACTTGTGCTACACTCACCTTGAAGATAAAAAGATATTTAACAACTCAAAGGACTTACCAGGGAAAAAAAAGAGTCAAAGACATCCGGTGTCTTCGTGTGATAAGACGACAATTCATATGGATAGAAGAGAAGCAGGAAATACATCTCTTCTTTAGATAAACATGGTCTTCATGAAAGTTCAGAAGGGAGGAAGTAAAATCGATTGGTAGCCAAATCTAGACAGTAATTCTTTGTGGTTATTGTCTAAATAGAAACACACAGTGCTAGCTAGATTTTTTTGGGTCAGAATTTATTTAGGACTTTAGCAATGTTCTGAACTTGGCGTTGACATGAAACTGGGAGGCAGTGCAAATCCTCTGAAGGACCAAGCTGGAATTCAAAATTATCTCAGTGAACTGATGAAATGGTTTCTAATAGAAACCTGTAAATCGATAGGGATATTCAGTTAGGTAGGGATAATCACCTACACAAATACTGGATGGGAAACAACTGATTAAGCAACAGTCCTTCAGGAAAGAGTCTGTGAGTATAGTGATAACAACCTGAACATAAGTCAACAATGTTGACAACTTATCCTGTTACACAAGGACAAACTTCATAGTGAGAAGCACAAGCAAAAGGAAATTTGCAAGTCATGTGACAACTATTTGCTCGACCCAGTCTTGGTAAGGACATACTGAAGAACTATGAATGGTGTAGAGAATCTCATTTCATGATGATATATATGGGATTGACAACAGACTTTGGAGATATGAAAGCCTTGCAAAAGAGTGAGGGAATAATCCGTTCTCCGTATTCAAGGTGTCAGTGATAGACATGAACTGCAGCAAGAAAGGTTAAGGTTAGGTATAAATTTCTAAGAGCAAGGAAACTGAATAATTTGAACAATGTGCTTTCTTAATGCCACAGAAGCTGTATCATTGGAGGTGACTTTCCCACTACCTGTCAAGGATGATGTGACGCCTTACAACTGACCCAGCTTTGAGGCAAGGGATGGGCTGAAAACATTCCCAGTCCTGTTCACTGTTAGCTCTTGCTTTACCTTGTTCCCTATCTCCTCTCTTTTCATCACTCATAAGTTGCTTGCCATCTGATTCAAGGCGTCTTCCCATTCCAAGTTTATTTTTTAAAGTTTTACAATAGAGAGCTATCGAGAACAATGTCAGACTTGGTCAGACCTCCCAATTCTTTTACTTCTCCAGATCATTCATTAATTTATTAAACAACATCGATCCCAGCATTGATTTTTGAGGTACCTGTGTTGCCAATTTCCCCACCTTCTGAGAATAAATAAATTATTTGTTCCAACCTGTTGTTTCCTGTCTATCAAACTGTTGTTAATGCCTGAAAGATCTTCCCTCTTATCTTGTGCCACCTTAATTGTTCTTCAGAACTGTTCCTGAAGGACCTTATTTAGAGTGTATGGTTGGGTTTGGTTTTATTTTGAATGCATACTGCAATATATCTACTGAAGAACTGTTTTCTTGCTTTGTCCTTTAAATCTCTGTTTCATGAATTATAAAAATTACTTTGATTCTGCCCCAATATATTACTGTTATTCATGTGGCTACCTGTTCCAGCTTCTAATATATTTTATGCTAACTAGCTGGCAAATGAATTTTCTGATATGTTAATCAGACTCATTGGTCTGTAATTCCCAGAATTGCCTCTGTAGCCCCTCACAAAGCTTGGTCTGATATTTATTTTTTCTCACTCTGCTGGAAAGTAATAGATCATGCAATAAGCAGGAGAAGTACTTTAGTGATTCTGCAGTTTCACAACTGAATTTCTTTTGGATATGACCTGGCACTGGGTGATGTATGGTTCATATTTTTTTGGGTATGCTTAAAAATTTCCATTGCTACTTAACCTTGCTCTTAAATCAAGTTCTCCGTAAAACAATGGCTCTATAATCTATTGTGTACAGTTTGTGGCTCAGGTGTATCTGTGGTGGTTGTTTTGAATTGCATATACTGTCCCACTAATTTTTATTGCTCTAGAAATGCAAAGCAAGTGTGAACTTAGCTATGGACCTAAGCTAGTTTTCTGACTGCTTCATGTCAAGGGGGTGGAAAAGCAGCCAGACCATGCTGGTTAATATGTCTTACCTGTGCAGGCTAGCTGATCAAAAGGAAGACAAACATTCTGGGATTAGAGCAAATCTGTGATTTTTTTTCATTCCTCTGCCAAAGGGGGAATGTCATGGAGCTTCAATGCTCTTGTGTACTAGCAGATAATAGATGAACCATTTTTAAACGGTGACAGTAGCTTCCTTAAAAAATGTGAATTCTCAAATGTCCCGTGTCAAGTCTTATCCTGTGCAGTTTCTCCCTTTCCTTTAGGTTTTTTTTTTTTTTTTAATCATATCTGCATTGCTAGATGTTGTTCCACCCTTCAAAGTAATTTTTCAGCAGATTTATGCTGATATATTGTTAAAGATAAATATTTCAAATGATGCAAAGGTCCCTCAACTTCTTTTGAACTGTATTTTTAATATCTAGGAAACTTGACGTTTCAAGTCATCTCTGATCTTAGTGGCCTAGGGTTTGCAAAACATCCCCAGTATTAATGAATGTAATCTGAGGAAACCATTTTTCAGAGGGAGCTGGGAAAGGGACCATGAAAAACGTATTACATAGACTGGAGCAAAATGGCTAACCTTCTGATTATAAATCTAAAATATTAAAATAATGAATCCACAGAACCCTTATTAGACATCAAAGCTTGCTTCTTATTGGGGTATGCTTTTAATTTATATACCCTCTTTCAGGCCAAAAGCAAACCTGATAAATTGAACAGCGAATTCCTAACCTGATTGAAAAAACCTGACTCTCTATCATTGTTGTCAATAGAAAGGAGTCTGTGCAAGCTGAACTTTGCTCAAGTAGATGCCTGTGGTATAATGTAATGGCACATTTTCAAACCTTACAACTTTTAAATACAGAGTTAAATTGTAGAGCAGCAACTTAGTAGCCCTTATCCTCATTGCTCTTTTATCTTATTTCAGTTTTCTTTGTTTAAGTAGTCTGCAGGAGAGGCAGCTGTAGGAAGAGAGAATTTAAGTGCTTTCAGTTGGCAAAAGCAGCCAGCATTGAAGCTAATAAACTTGATGGGTTTTCTCCCACCACCCCCTTTTTCCATAGGAATGAGGAATGCACTGAAATGAATATGCAGGCAGCTCATAGTCTATACATTAACTAAACCCAAATCTCAGTTTAGGAATGTTTAAGTACTCTTCTTTATATAACCTTCCGTTTTAAAAAAAAAAGTTAAGATTTTGTTTTATTTTACCTGGAATTAGGATTCCAGATGTGACAGATACGTATAGTAGATGAAGCATGTTAAATGTCAGTAGCGAGTGCACAGGATGAGAGAAAGCGAGTGATTATGGTGCTAATGTGAGATCTGGGAGACCTGCTTTCAATCCCCTCATCCACCACAGGCTGCCTTTCTGACCTGAAGCAAATTTGTCTCTCAGGCTTAAATTTACAAATGTGTTTAGGCACATAACTGCCTCTGTTTAAACAAACGCATTGCTGATGAAATGAAAGGTAAGTTATTGATCAATGCATTTGGTTCCCTAGGCTTCTACGTTTGCTCTACAAAATTGAGGGTGATATTGCTTCATTAGCTTAGAGTTGTGCTGGGAGCCTGAACAGCTTACTAAGCTCTTGGATGCTGATGGTCCATCTGTAGGAAGCATCAGACTATCTCATATGATTATGGCCTAGTATGAATTAATGTTGAGCTCCTTTCTGATATTGTATTTAGTTCTGATCAACCCATCTCAAAAAGCCTATAGCAAACCTGAAGAATAACAGTGGAAATGATGAAAAGTATGCAATGGTTTCTGCATCTGGAGAGGTTGAACAGAATTGGGATGTGATAGCAGTTAATGGAGTTGGGAATTAGGGAACTACTGAAAGTTTCTCATCATATAAGTGCTGTAGACTTAGTTTTTATTGAACGTAAAATTAAATTGCAGAACCCTTATTCAAGGGGCTTGTGGGTGACAGAACTTAGATGGTTTTAAAATAGATAATAGAAAATTTTTTGGATGAAAAGTCCAGCTTAGATTATAGACCTAGATTTCAAGAAATTCTGTGGGCTCAGGCTGCCAGAGGCTATGGGGAACTGCTGCCTCCTATTTATTCTCATATATTTTGTGCATGTTTGGTACTGACCAAATCAGAGAGCATTTTAAGACAGATGGACTTTTTGTCTTGGCTGACACTACCATTTTTATGTTTTTGCTTTCTAAAGGGAATCAAATATATACAAATATATTCTTCTCTGCAAATTGTTGTGTTTCATTTATTCAACGATAGACAGTAAGTGTGTCCTTTAGTAATAAAGTTGAGGGGATAATGATGAAAAGATTTTTTTTTGCATTTATGTTATATCTTTCTTCCCTGAAATGAAAGAAAAGGGATTTCATTTGAAGAGCACATTCTCCTTCAATGGCTGAATTTGTCTAGATTATACCTTCTGCGTTTAGTATTAGTGAAAGTCAAACATAGGGACAAACATATTAGAAATGGACCAGAGGATCAGCTGTGACAACCTTCTGCCACACGCCTTCTTTGCTCTAGATGGGGAGTAGACTAATCCTTTCACATGATAGTTTTCATCCTTCCCCTACACTTGCCCAGTTACTTCTGGCTGGTAAGAAGGCAGAGCCTGTTCATCTGTGGATCTCTGTTACAGGTAAAATCCTCAGAGGTCAAGTAACCCTGATTTTCCTAACCAAGTGTCCTGGGTTCAGCAGTAGCAGTCATTTTTCTCCTTCTTAGTAGCTGGTGAGCTGGTGCAGTGCTGTGTTTTTGACTTTTGGCCTGGGAACAGCACTGGTAACACCGATGTTTTTAGTTGTTGCTAAGTCATGTTTACTCTGACCAAGGACTTTGTGAGTCTCATGCTCTGCCAGGGAGGAGGGGAAGCCGGGAGGAAGCACAGACAGGACACCTGACCCAAACTAACCAAAGAGGTATTCCATACCACAACACATCATGCCCAGGATGTAGAACTGGGGGCAGTTACCTGGAAGGGCTAGTTACCCAGCCTGACCCAAGCAGTGATCGGTCAGCAGGTGGTGAGCGGTTGTACTCTTTTCCCTTGTTATTTCCCTTATCATTATTATTATTGGTGGTAGCAGTAGTGATTTGTGTTACACCTTAGTTACTGGGCTGTTCTTATCTCAACCTGTGGGAGTTACATTCTTTTGATTCTCCTCCCCATCCCTCTGGGAGAAGGGGGGAGGAAGGGTGAGGGAGTGAGAGAGCATGCTGTGAGGCTGGACTTAAACCAAGACACCAAGCTAGATGGTATCACAGTCACAGCAGAGTGACGAGTCAGTTACTCCTATTGGAGACACTCAGTAGTAAAGGGAGGAATGATTCAGTCTACCCTTCGGTGGTTTGAGTGTTTTGCTCCAGAGGCAGATTGTGGACTTTTGAGGAAAGGCGGGTCACAATTTGAATGTGGATGCTCCCATGGGAATGAGCAGTCGTATGGGCATTTTCTGGTTTTTCCTTTTTTTTTTTTTTGTTTTTTTCCTCTCCTCCCCAGCAGTCTTCCTTACAGAAGCCTTATTGGTAGCAAGGCATTCTTCTAGGTGAACTGAAAGACATGCATCTCTCTCTGTGTGAGGTTTATTAACACTACTTACCATGTGGCAATAGGGCATACCCAGCAGCAAAACTTATCACTTTCCTCCAGCAGTACTGGAATACAGCTTCCAGGCTTGCCATAGCCCCTGACAGTCCTTGGAGTGAGGAACTGAGATGAAACAGTTTATTTGCAAAGCAGAGAGCTGTATTGCTACCAATGAACTGAAGAAGAAACAGACTTTACACAAATGTGACACTTGCTCTCTTCAAATTACTGCTGTTGTATTTTTACTACAGATGAAAACTAAACAAGATGCTCTGTCTTGTCTCTCCCAGCTTACTTAGAGAGTCAGCTCAGCTTGGCTGCATGTAGATCAATTTGTTTCAAGAGATCAGCATTTCCTTTTTAACCTTTTGAACTGTAATTCCCAATAGGATCCTGATGTTTTCATCAATTATATATTTTCATTTTGTACTGGTAATCGATAGCACTTTAGAACACTAATGTCATACCATATCTTTGTCTTGGGCTAGTAAGTGAATAATAACTAAATAATGCATTTCAAACAAGAGAGCAAATGAATATTCTCCCTCCAGTGCACAAAGAAACATGTAAAAAGAAATCACTGAACAATAGGACATTGATTTTTTGCAGCTCCAAACTTTCCAGCTGCAGGCAGAAAAGACCAGAATAGAGTTCTAGTGCATTATCTTATTCCTGAAGTTGCACTTGGGCATGAAACTTCAAAATGCCTTTGATTTTCCCAGCATTACTGTTTGATAAAGGTTTGGTGCAGACCAAGGTAATGCTGAGAATTTACAGTTACAGGACTATTTGGAAAGCAAAAGAAATGCTTGCAGTCCCAGTATTGTTGGCAGGGTCTTTTCAAACACTATGCATTTTTAACAGACAAAGCTTTCAAAGAACTGATGTCTGGAAAACAAGGCTACATCGGTACTAGCAGACCTGAGAGGGCCGGGGAATAGCCTCAGACTCTGGTTTGCAATCATACATGCTGCTATGCTGTTAGCACAAGTTTTGTCAGAATTTTGGCTAGTGCTAAGAAGCACTTTCCTAAACAGTGCTGGAGTGTATGCAGATTGGGAGTTAACGCTCCCGGCAAACAGCTTGAACATCAAACCCCTATTTTGAGTACGAGAACTTGGCTGTGCAAATCAGAACCGTTCTGTGTCAGCTAGCCTCAAAGCTGAAGAGCAGTCTATCTCTTGTTTCATTTGCTAATGTAGACATAATCAGCGGGCACTAGCTGTATTTGGTAATCTTGCTACCAGCAGCAGAAAGAGAATCTCTTGGCTAAATTGTTGGTCTGGGACTTGTGGTCGCTTTATCCCTTTGTGCTTCTTGTTTCACTTATAAAATGGAAATAACAGAACTGTCTTACTTCAAGTACCGTGATGATGAAATGTTAAAAGATGTTATACAGGGATTGTAACCTATTTAATACAGCAAATGTCTCTTACTAGAAGTGTCTATAAAACTGGGCAGTTAGTCTGACAGATGAAAGTTTCCTTTTCTCCCTTCTCCCCACCTCCCCTGTTTAGCTCAAACATTGAGGCCTCTGGAGGTCCCAGAATCTGGCTGGGTTATTTTTGTTTTCTGTGAATTCAGCCCACCAGTGTACCAGAAAGGATTGAACCCCTGCTTGGAGTCTATCAAAATATGTCTTGAGCCTGAAAAGTTTAGAAGATGACAGGCATATGGTGTTTTCTAAGTAAAGTTTGTGTCACTGGAAATTTGGGACCAGCTGTCAGTGTCTAGGTGATACAGTGCTGCACCATAATCATGATAATAAACAAAACCAACTATAATAACGATAATAATAATAACAATAACAACAGAAGCAAATAGTGAAAAACTCTCACTTAGATACACAAAAGAAGACAGTTGTATTTTCCAACCTGATTTAGGACAGTGCTGAAACTTATCCTTAATGTTAAGCACAGTTAAGCACCTTTCTCAAATAAAGACTGACATAATCTGCTTTTGGCTACAGGAGTGCATCATGCTAGGTAGCTCTTATATCCAGAATATGATCCAAAACAAAGCATATATTCACTTGAACAAGTTTCTCTCCCAGAATCAATATTCTGCCTGGTGGTAGCACTGCTGGAGTTTCCCCTCCTCAAATTTAATGTACTGCTCTTTATCAGTCGGCATTTTTTCCCTCCTATTTGTTTTCTCAAGAGGCAAGCTCCAAGGTTTCTCTTCAGAGAAACTGAACTGCGTTTGCTAGCATGATGACTGAGTTGTTGGGACTATATATGCTGAGTATGAATGTTATTGCAGAACACTTTTTTTCACTTATTGCAATGCCCTGATTTCACTTATTGCAATGTTCCTGATGCCAGCCAAATTACAGTCTTTTGTAACAGTGGAACGAGCAAAGAACCCTCACCTGGGATATACTCACATATATTATATTATGTATCCAAGATCCTTTGTCTTTATTCCTTGTCATAGGACAAGAGGTCTCCAGCTTTACCTGGATATGCTTTGTCTGCTGACTTTGCAGCATTTAATTATTTTTTTACATTTCAGATTATGTTTTATTTTTCACAAACTGACCTAATTCTAAAAATGCAAGTGAAGAAATTTCTATCTCTCTTAAAGTATATTAAAAGGTAACAGTTCAACTACTTCACCCTGTACCCTGTTTCCCCAAATCTGTCCTTCATTTATCACAGAATCATAGAATAGTTAGGGTTGGAAAGGACCTTAAGATCATCTAGTTCCAATCCCGCTGCCATGGGCAGGGACACCTCACACTAAACCATGGCACCCAAGGCTCTGTCCAACCTATCCAGAAGGTTAAACATAATTTTAGCAAGTGGTCAGCAGCAAATGTCTGAAGCTCTAGGAATGAAGAATGCTTTTTCTGATTCCATGTGTTAAAATATCTAGGATTTAGACAAACCCGTCTTTTTTATGCTCAAACAGTTAGAACATGGAGTAACATGTTAATTTGCCTAGAAATCCTTTCTTTTCCAGCTTCCTACATATAACTCTAGTCTCTGTCAGTGTAAAGGACATAATTTTGTAATAAGTCTTTCTCAAGACTGCCCCTTAGCTTAAGACAGTCCTTGGCTGTTGGAGGGCTTTCTGCCCTGAAAGATTTATCTGTTCCTCCTGTCACCTCAGACCTGCATGCTAGCACAGGTGGGAATTGAAGATATTTTGAGCAAAGATTTCAGTACAAAACCCATTAAGACTTCTGTGCAGATGGGGCTAGAGAGGGAACCTGTTGAAATGGATATGCTTCTTTTAATCTTGACTACAATACAATCAGACTTTTCTACTGATCTTTGATCTGAAGTACAAAATGTCACTTAAGCCATGTATCTATTGAGTTATCTATCTATCTAGCAACAGTAGAGTCAATTTTTAGAAATATGCATCCACTTACAGTATCATTTTAGTTATATAATTCATGTATCTGACATGCATCTTTGGTTTTCAGAAGTTTGGAGAAAATTTCATCATCACAGATATACATATAATATATATATATAGTGGATTTACTTTTTTGATCAAGAGTTAAATTTTATCCTCAACACCTACATGCTCTCAATTCATCCTACTGATGTTACTGAGAGTCTGTAATTTCAGTGGGAGTTTGTTAGGTCCTAAAGAAAGTTAGCGTCAGCTACAAAAACCATCAAAGGACCATTTCCATTGAGAAATTAAATCAGAATATCCCCCTTCAAGCATTAGGAAACGCATTGTGGAAAGACTTTCATGAAACCAGCTAAAATTACATAATTAAATAGCTAACATCTCAAGTGATAGAAGTTTGTACAGTTCAGTGAACTACGTTAATACAATGACATTTGTAGAACATTCAGTAGAGGCATATGAACTTTTCGAGAAGAAAATATAGTTAAGTAGCTACCAGATATTTCAGTGTGTGTCCCTGCCTATTGTTGGTTTTGAATGGAAGAGGAGAAAACAAAATGGAGAAACAGAGTATGTTCTAGGAAGGGAGCAGAGCAAAACAATGGTAGAAGGTTGCAATGTCTCAGCAGTAATTGCTTGAGATCAGTTATGTCAGCAGTAATGTGAAATATTTTGTATCCTGTTATTGCTTCTGTAAGAAAAAAGATCTGTTTTTCAAAGAGGTGAGAGCACCATCTGTGGCAGTAATGTGGGAGCGAAACTTGTGAGAAGACAGCATGTTTCCATCTGTTTTCAGAGAGTCTTAAACAATGGCCAAATCTGCCGTGCAAACCTGTGAAGTGTGGTTTACAATGTTTTATGGCCTCTGCATCTGAACTTATGCATGCAAGTCCAAAACAACTGTCTGTCAAGTGCAACCACCTTTGTGAATGGATGTATCTGCACTGGAGAGCACACACAACATTAAAGGTCTGCTGCGACAGCTGACTTTCATGTTGGTCATGTACAAGATCCTATACATGCTGAAGCAGAGAGCACCTAAATTCTTTGTCAAGCTCTTCCATTTCCAGATGTTGGCTTCAGGGTGTATTTAGCAATAGATATTTTAAAGAATAAAATGTGATAATGCGAGTTTATCATCTTAAGGTACCTTTATCTTTTTTTGTATCTGTAAGTTGTCTTGCAGCACTTGTATTCTTTCTTCCTGACAAGTCATATTGTCTCCAACCTGTCTCACTAACTGGGTAAGTTAACATCGACCTTTGCAGTTATTTTGTATTCTCAGGGTGCTCTTCTCCTTGTGTGATGTTGGCTTTCAGGGATGCTCAGGTGCATGTACCTTTTGTAGGGACCAAGCTTAGCTAAAGAGCATCAGAGACTAGCTGTTAAACTGAGAGGTCACTTATCCCTGACATTCATTAGTCTGTAAATTCATCTTCCGTTTGGTGTTGGTCTTGGGAATGCACTCAGAAGTTTAACAGACCCAAAGTCCAATGGATCTGGCCAAGTCTGCCATTGCCTGCAGCCTGACTGAACTTCTGCCAAGTTCAACAGGACTTTGGAGCAGGTTCCTATACAGACAATTTCTGTAATATGCAATCTTTAAAAAGCCCATTATTTTCTTCATAATCTTTGCTGATAAATCATACTGTAGCAGGGCACTCCTTTAAATTAGTGCCTGTGAGCCAGTTAATGAAATATCCTTCTTGGAGTCATCAGTTTATCATCTTGGAGTGCATTGGCACCCAGTTCAGTACCTGAGAGGGGAATGGTGTGAGTTCCAGTACAGTAGTTCTTCACCAGAAGGAGATTTCTCTTGTGGAAGGAAAATTCTCAGGAGAAAGAAGGAGAAAAGGATTTGAATCCTAAATCACCCCTGAAACCTTGGGAGACCTGGATAAGAAGCTGGCTGTGTCCTCCTCTTCACAGCAGAGTCAGCCTTACAGGAGCTAGCCCAGACAGCACTGGCTAGCTAGCACACTTTGGCAGGATCAGAACAGGTCTTCTCTGGTTTGCTGAAGTGGGGATGTGACATCAAATCTAATTTTTATCTCATTAAAAAATATATATCTCAGGTTTTCACCTAAAAAATGCAATGACAATAAGCAGGTTTTACTGGAAAGCATGTATGTTTTATTTACGAAATACAAAGAGAAGTTTGAAAAAAATGTGTCTTCAAATGAATGAGAAGAAAAATGAATGGTAATATTGTGGTCTTGTAAAAGCAATAGAGAAAAAGAAAGAAAGGCTGAAACACTATGCAGTGCTCATGCCATTTCTTTTCCTTTTTCAGGATACAGGAAAAAAAATCCCCAAACCCCGTGTAAAGGAATATTAAGAATCAACAAAATACTTACATGAAATAACCTTCCAAACTAATGGGAATGGATCTCTTGTGATTTTAAATATATCCCAGTACTGTGCTAATGCATGCAAAGGATGAAGGAAACAAGTTACAAATGGAGAGAGTGTCAAATACTTAAATCAAGACAGAATAATTCATCCTAAGAGATAATTTATACCAAGTTGTCTGAGGCTTTGGAGATCAGCTTTTGGCATGTGTTTCTCTTCAGCTTGCACAGTAGACCACAACATAGTATATACATGATTCATGGGCTGGAGACTTTCTGAGACTTTCTGCACATGCAAAGTCCAAGGGGGAGTTGGCTCAGCTATAGAACAATTTTTAACATTCCTTTGCACCTTATGGCTTGGCTTTCTTTTCAGTGGTTTCAAACTCTAACTTCTCAATAGCTGAAAAAGACATTAACAGGATAAATTACTCACTGCATGTAAGCAAATTCAGAAGAGATGTGACTTATGAAAGCAGTAGTGTCTCTTTCATGCTTAAACTCCAGCTATAAAGCTAATAAAGATGACAGTAGCAGTATTAATAAGGAGAATATGTTACTATTAAATAGACTGCAGCTACTCCTTCATTTACTTCCAAAACTGTGGTTTGCAAGTACTGACTGGTGCTCCTCTACCCTTCAAAAGAGAAAAAAAAAAAGAAAAAGAAAAAGAAAAAAGAGAGAAACAGAAAATGCAAACAGGATTCTGGCCAAGCTGAGCAGAGAGATGCAAGCAATATCATGACTCTTCCCTGCCACCACAGGTACAGGGAAGCACTCGAAAACTGTTTTAATAATTATTACTTTTTAAACAATATTTTTAAAAAAATTAAATAATTTAAATAATTCATATAGCTCTGCAGAAAGACTTTGATAAATTTTCTGATAAGTGATATTAAAGATTATTAAAGATGGAAAATTAACAGTATCCCCTTATAGCAGTAAAGGAAGAGGCTGAACTTTAAAAAGTTTGCTGACATTGAAGTCTGCAGCATTTAAAATATCCAATAAAGCTTATGACGACAATTCTCCTTCCACTGTAGCTCTTTTTTAATCCATTTTTGCTTTCCCTGACTGTTTGACCTTCTTAAATGATGCTAAAATTTACTGGAGGGTCAAAAAGTCACAGGGGCCCACATGAGACATAAAGCAAGACAAATGAAGATGGGATTTCTAGGCAAAATCAACACATTTCTAAAGGCTACTTCATACTGTGCAAAACACACCAGTGCTGTTTATAAGAAGAGAAGATGGAAGTTTGCTTTATACATATTAAAGGTGCTTTTTATACTCTTATGGGGAGAAACCTGTTTGCAAGCTTTGCATTCCAGGATCTGTGACCAAATGCCAAGACTTTTCTGATCTGCTGAGTTCAAAATCTAAGATTTCAGGTCCACTTGCCAGCTCACATTTTCCATTTGGCAGCAGCACTCTCTCTGGCCCTGCCAGTAGCTGGCCCTTGAGATGCCTCCTTACAAGGCTTGGGATTTAATTTAAACTTTTGTTTTTTCAAACATTATTGCCCCATAAAGATGAAAGTCCAAAATTTCATTATAAACCCAGGCTAAGCAGAACCCATTTTTTCCTGCTGAAATGTCTCCACGTCAGTGCCCGCTTTGAGGAAACCTTGGAATTAATAGCTGACTTAACCAAGGGAGCCCATTTGCTACATGCAGTGATACCTCTTTGTGCATATACATTTGTCAGGGAATCCTGTTTCTTTACTTAGACAATGCAGGATTTTTTTTTTTCCATTTTCTAACAGTGCATGCCTAATTCCCCTTACTGTTAATGAGAGTTTAATGTTCCCTTTGAAATGAAGGAAAAAAAACTTCCATGCAACTGATAAAACAGAGCTGAAAGAGGCAGGGTGACAACACTTGAGAGGGGGGAAACAGCTGTCTGGCTGTGAGTTTAATGTTTTTCTGCCACAGGAATCAAACCAAAGAAGATTGGTGAAGGATTTTTTTCATTTTTTAATCTTTTTCTTTTTTGAAAACAATGCTTGAAAGGGAGAGACAACAGGAATGGGGTGGTAAAAGAACTGAGCAATTTAAGTAGCTTCAGTGTGTGAGGCATGCATTGATTCCCTAAAATATATAAAATTCTTCAACACAGGGTAGTGGAAAAAACGGTTGGCATAAATTGTACTGACATTTCTTTGGAGCTCATCCCTTTGCTGTGTCCTGTTCTCATTTTGATGGTGACCTTTCAGACCAGATCTGGGTAATTTAAATCAGAAGAATGTTTTTCCTCATTGTGCCACCCTCTAGTAGTCCATTCATTCAAACTTTAAGGAAATTTTGTGACAACAAATCACCGTGACATACTTATTCTTGCAACCCCCCTTGTCCACCCTTAGAGAAGTTCCATGACTTAGCATATGAAGTGGATTACCTTTCACCCCAATTAATGTTTTTATAATGAGTACCAAAGGAAGTAATAATGTTTTGCCACTTATTATTGAGTGTTGCTGGGGCAATCTCTGAAGCTGAAGACTTAGGTCATTGACAGCACTGACATGATGGCAATCATGCTGCTGAAGTTTAAGACCTGCTACAGTAATGAATGAATGAGTCAATTTAATTTCCAGTGCTATCAGTCTGAAGCTTTGAGTAGCAGAATCAGTGAGATACAAATGTCCAGGGGTTTTGGCAGAGGTTAGTCTTGAAATTCTAACTATTTCTGGGCCTATTCAAATGTTACTTAAAAGAGAAACAATGAAGTAATAACATGAGAAATTATAATTGTGTTTTGTCTAGGAACTGGAATGACATGAGTTTTAAGTGCAGCGATAAATATTTGTTATTATATGATAAGACATGATATTGTATAATAAATTACATTTTGCAGCTTGTCAGTAAGTTGATTGCATTGCACAACTTTTTAGCTGACAAAGTTCAGTGGTCTCAGTTTTAAGTATGAGTAGCATTTGAGATGTTACTGAACAGCCAAATCCTACCCACCTTTTGTTATCTTTTAAGGTAATGCTTAGACATTAAAAATACCTGACAAAAAAGCAAAGACAGTTGAAAACCTCTTGACAGAAATAACATTTCTAAGTTGTTCCTTTAACTCCTTATATAAGGAGAATTAGGCTGTTTCTTGAAAGCTATATTTTAACAAGAAGTGTCTTGCATAGAATTTCAGGAAGAACCCACACTGATTTACAAATAAATCTTGTCCACTTGACAATGCTAATAGCATCGGATGGCTATTTCTACGAAGAATTCCCTTCTTGCAGTCTATACTTCCAGTCTGTTCTTTTTCTGCTTTCTGGTGTGTTTTTTTTTTTTGGTTGGGTTTTTTTTTTCTTATTGCAATTATGAAAAGTTGTTTATACCAGCAGCCAGTTCCAACCCACCTCAGGATAGCTTTCTTTCTATGCAAAGAAAGGCAAAGAGAAGATTGGCAAATGAATGTGTATGTGTGTGTGTGTTATGACGTTTCTTCCATTATCTCAGGTATTAAGATGTCATTTAATACTGTTCATTCATTTCTCAACCCTTTCTTTATATTAAGGAAGTAATTTATCCCTTCTCTTCCTTTGGAAAAATTTCATTAACCTCTTTTGCTCATGATGGCTGGGAAAATATCTGTCCAATGTCCTCCCACAGGGAAAAACATTTTATTAGCTGATAAAAAGGTGGTTTTGGGAGGGGAAAGTCTTCCTTCCAGTCCCTATGTTATGGAGGGCAGCCACTCATTTTGTGTCTAATTACCAACTTGGAAGTTCCTGCCTGGCATTCTGGATCCTGATGAGCATTGCAGAGCTCCCTCTGGTATGAGGGAGACTGGGGCCACAGCAGAAAGCCTCCCCTGCGGTACATGGAGTAGGCTGGGGCCACAATGACCTTCAAATGGTTGATGGATCTGTGCTATGTCAGGATGGAGACTATGGGCCTTTATGTGTCCCATCCCACTGAGTAAGATTGGGATGCAAATTTTAGTCTTTAGGTTTCAGTTTCCTTCCCTATAAAAAGTAACAATTACTTTGCCTCTCTATTTTCATGCACTTCTAATTATTAGACTTCAGAAACATTTTTGTGTTGATAATGTTAGACCAAAAGATTATGTAAATGCAAAATACTCTGTTGCTATAAAATGTCTCATCTTGAAGAGGTTCTTTCAAGACTGACAGTTGTAAAATTTCAATACCCATTAAAAAATTAGTTTTTTATTTAGACTAATGCATTGCCATAACACATAAGCAATCACAAGGAGAGGACTTGTTTTTTCCATGGCTGCATTCCAAGATGTGACATGCCAGCTCTTTACTCTGTGTCTATGTGTCTGTGTCTATTTTTGTGGCAGGTAGGCTTTGCAGTACACTGAGTATTGGTCATTTTGGTGCCCAGACATCTGGAAACTCATACACTGAGGTTTGCAGCTGAGTGCATCAGTGGGCTGGCAGGGAGGGTGGCAGGATGGCATCACACTGCTGTGCTTTCCTGCAGTCAAAACCTGGAGAAACTGAGTGAGGCTGATTTTAGGAAGCGCTAGTTTTGAAATCATCATTTTAAAACCTGATGGCTCACAGATACACATTGCATCTGAAGTCCTGTGGGCAAATTTCTGTACCTTTCTGCTCTGCATAATGAGTGACTTAGGCTCAGTTCTCTGAGCATGGTTGTCTGCCTTTTTTACACGTCTCTGCAATTCATCCGGCTTCACAAACCTGCTTCCTATCTGTGTTCATATCAGAAAAGATACCAGAACATCTAGGAGATGAATTATCTATTTATTTATTCATTACAAATATTCCTTTGACCTGGTGAAATGTGGTGAGCTGGAAAAGCTTTTTTTTTTGTCACTCCTGTTACCTCTTATCCTCCACAGGAGTCACAGAGGATTTAAAGGTCATTTGAAAGGCAGCCTTTTGCTCTTTGACAGCCTTTTCAATATTAGCCTCCAGTTCTGTTTTACAAAGTCATCATTATTAACTGCATTGTGGCTACTGCTATTTTCCTGGGATTGCAGGGAAACTTGAGATACTAATTGCAATGAGTTAATTTGGCAATACTGTGCAAACTTCCTTAAGGCCTTAGTTAAGAATATACTTTCCTTTACACAAAGAGTATTTGAAAGAGAGAACAAACTGCAAATGCAGCAGAAGGTATGCTTTTGTATTCCCATACTTAAGAGTAGATGGTGTAATTAGCTTACAATGGCAGTTGAATATATTTCTCAAAATGAAAAGAGAACATACAGAATTAAAAAGTAGTTTTAGCTTAATGATAATCGGCGATAATGATGATAATAATAACAGTACTTAGACCTTTAATGCAGAGATTTGCATCTTGAAAGTGCTATGCAAAACATTGATTTAATTACTGTCACCTCTTCAGGGAAGGTAGGTATTATTGCCCTGACTTAATAGATAGGGTAATAGAGATATAAGGAAATGAAATGACTTGCCAAAGGCTCTGCAAGAGCCTGCACAGGGATTCAAACTTTCCAGGTCCCTTTACTGTATGCTCCCTTATACCAGCCTAATTATGCACATTTTGGGCTGCTCTGTGCTTTTGGAACTCGAACTAAAGTCCTTTGAAATTAGAACTGTGTGTAACACACTTGAAGGTTGTATTTTTTAATCAGAAGGTGATTGGAAAAAATACTTGAATGTGATTTTCTCCTCTCAGGAAGCCTGGAGCATGTAGTTGGAATCTGCATTTTCATTTTTGTTTTTAATTTTTTTTTTTAAATCCTTTTTAAACAGACCATCTTCTAAAAGAAAGGTCAAAATTCTGTACAGAGTAATTCAGGAAACAAAGGAGATTTTTCTGAAATTGCTCATTGTTAATTTGGAGAGTTGGGTGGCTTGAAATTTTTCCTCAAATTCCAAATTTATTATTTTTTTTCTCCGACAAGCAAACTGCTTTTTTTTTTTTTTGAGTTTATATCTGGTAAATATATTTTGCCTGGTTCTTATTAAAATCATTGTGAGTCTTTCTGCCTCAATTATTTCTCCTTGCGAAAGGACTGAGATCGGTCCTGTGATTTGAGTAAAATGGTGTGATGTTAACATAAACAGTTTTCTGACCACAGCCACAATTGAAGGTGATTATGAGATATTGTAAGATGAATTGTATTCCATAAGTATAAAGTGAAAACATCAGCTTCTAGGTGTAATTATTTTCCTGTGTGAAAGACATTAAAAGTAGACTAGACGAATGAGTTTTGCTTTGACTGCTTTTGCTGGTTTTAGCATAGATTTTATAAGCTTCTTGGTTCTGGTTAATTAAGTCTGAGACATAGTTCACTTCTTTGATAAGAAATGTAGTTCCATATCTGTAGAGCATAAGGCAATAATAAATGTCAGCATCTGTGTTTGTGGGATTTAGAAGGAGCTTTTGATAACTGTTTTCTCTGCTTCCTTCCTTCTATCACCTTTGCTTACTAGCGGATCAGTGCACACAGACTTACAGGCATTTAAAACCTGGATGTGCTGAGCACCTTTCTGTGAAAAGGGTGAAATACCCCTATATTCTGTGGGTCTTTCTAGACACAGCTGGTGTTGCATTTATGTGTTTTTGGTACCTACAGGGTGCGTAGGCATTTGCTGGTACTCTGAAGAGACATGACATCCGTAGGTAACAACTTCATGTAGCGTTATTGATTTTTGCATTGTACCAGCAGTCATTTCTGGGGGTGTAAATCCCTTGCGGAGCCTCTTATGATCGTCTGACCTAAAGCTTTAGAAGGTTTTTGTAGATGAACTTCAGGAACGCTTTCCCTGTTTCCAGAACAAGATAGTTGAATTCATTCAGCTAAGCAAAACATCAAACATTTTTATCCAACAGACTTTAACCAGGGTTTTCATTAAAGGCTTTTGCTTTTTTTTAAACTTTTTTATTTTTTTTTCCATATTGTCGTAAGTGAACATAGCAGCAGAAATGAAGAACATAGAAAAAACAGCGGAGAAACTTTCTGAAAGACTACCTTTGTATTTGCTTTCCACAGGCATTTTACATTGAAACCAAAATGTTTTTCTAATGGTCACAGTTTTCCACTCAGGGTAAGAGTGAAGAAACTGTTTCTGTAAAGGGGAAATAGGCCGTAAGACAAAGAGTGGCTGGTCACACAGCTCAAGTTTTGAGAGATTTTTTTTGTTTGTTTGCTTGTTTGTTTGTTTTTTACCAAATTGCTTTGAATGGATGATATGGGCTAGAACTGTTCCCATGTATTATTTAGCAAATAATTTCCAGAAAGTTACACAATTTAACAGTAAGCTACTTTCTAACAGAAATGTTCATTCTTTCATCTAATTGGTAAGAATTGTTCACTGCTCTAATTGCTAAAACTAAGTGGCTTTTTTTGGAGGTAGAGTATAAATGAAATATTGAATTTGGTTCATCCTGACAATCTATATTAGAATATCAGAAATGAGCTGTTGTCTCCATATACTTTAACTGGCTTTGAGTAGTACTAAATAAGAGGTGAAACCCACTGGAGTGTAATAAGAAACATGCACCTGAAAATAAGATTGTGCTGTAATATATGTTGATCACACAAGGTGGCAGAATGAGCTTAGGGCTGTCCCAGAAATAAGAGGCAGTGAAGCATCATTTCTTTCAGTCAACAGTGTACCCATGCTTGCCCTATGAATATGCCAAGTTGCTTCTGAACATGTAGAGGGATGGAGGAGAGCATTATAATACAGCGTTTTTTGATAATTATCCAAGATCTTCAATTTCCTTTGGAAATTTAATGGAAACTGTTAAAAGGTTGTGGCTAACTTTGGAAATTAATAATCATACAATGCTGAATCTGCTCATATCTTCAGTTTTATTGAAAGCACAGTTTACTTTCTGTCAATACATTGATTTTCTAAGTGGGGCTGAACTCTTCAGATGAAGGACAGCTATAAGAACAGGCATGCAAGGGAGCATTTTGCTTTTCATTATTGATTTATGGCTAAATCCACTTCTATTGTATGTGAATGAAACTCTATTGACTTTCCTGGTGTTGTATTTACTTATTGAAGGCCTGAGCATACCAGGTAGATACATGTGGCTGAACTGAGGGCAACCCAAAGAGCAGAAATTGAAGTCCAAGGCAAAAAGAAGGGATTACTCTGCAGCAATTTCCACGCTACTACTTTGGCCAATGAGTTGGGGAATAGTAGCAATATTTCTTTCTGCACCTGTGCAGCTACCAGATGCTCAGCTTGACCTCTGAGCTTGCGCTTGTAATGCTCACTTCCAGGGGCACGGCTGAGCTGCATCACCAAAGGAGTCTTTGGATGCAGGTTGCAAGTGTGCTTTTATATGTCCTTGCTCATCTTGCCCCTTTGGAGCTATGGGGCAGCCAAACAATGCAACAGAATGATGGAAAATATCTGCTACGGTGAGGGACTCCTTCCAGTCTTACAAGCTCCCAATGTAAATTGCACCAGTAACACGTAAAAGCAGGTTGTGTGTTGAGCCCAATCAATGGTTGCTTGAAGAAAAAGAGAAGATATGTCACTGTTGGAGGTATTTTAGAAGAATCTGATAAGACATCTTGCATCTGAATTTACTCCTGTGTGTAACTGAATTAACTGACCGGTATAGTCTTATAAGTAGGGGCTTAAGGACTAGGATCTCTTCATTGCTTGTTATGCAATGCATTTTTGGAAGCTCATTAGAAACTATTAGAACTTATTCACCCTTGCAACCTTTTCAGCAGACGTTCAGCTGTTTGTTTTTTCCTTTACTGCCTTAAGATATTTGGCTAAGCATTAAAACAAGACTGGAACAGGTCAGGAAAGAATTTATTTCCCAGAAAAATAAATTAAGTCGTAAAATAAATGTCAATTAATTAAAAAATTTAGCTGAAATCTATTAATAAGAACTGGAAAACAAAAATTAACTGAAAATTTGAAATTCAGAGCTATAGCAAACACTAGAATTGCAGCCTTTCTCTTTGAACAGCCAGAAGGTTACAAAATAATAAAAGACAAAAAAAAAAGAACCAAGAGAAAAGGCAAAGAATAAAATAACATTAAGAGGTTTGGAAAATGTGTTTTGCATCAGCTGCATTTGCCTTTGGCTCTTCAGTCATTCAGGCAAGCTGCCTGCATGGGACTCACAAGGCTTCCTGAATGAACTATGTGTTTTTACATCACATCTGAGTGATGGGCTTCAGGCCTGAGAGCACCCTCGTCCCTTGTTATTGTGTCCAGCTTACCCCATAGTTATGTTCTGTCTTTCAGCTATTAGCTGCTTTCTCTCAGCTGAGCCTCAGCACTGTGTGACAACTCCTCCAGCGACCCACTGCAGAGCCAGGGAGGCTATTTTTAATTGCCGGTGGTTTTAACTTACCTACTCTACTGTACACTGCACAGGCCTGAGTCACTCACACATACTTCTCAGCCTAGATCAGGTAACTGAGTGGAGATAGCTCCTCAAAATGCCTCTCTGCTGTGACTGCCTGCGAGTCCTCCCTCTTCTTTTCAGTACAAAGCCAGGCACTAACAGCCTAAACCACTGCAGGGGATGCTTTGAGTTAAACTGCTAGCCTTGTGCTGAAATGGGCAAAAATGCTCACTTATACCTGCTCCTCACCACCTCTCAACCACTAATTACTCCCTTTCGGTCTGATTTGCCTGATGGCAGTCTGCTGCTGTGGATGGGGCATACCTAGGAAAGTGGAAGCTCCCTGGGAGATCCAAGCAGGGGCTGTGGGTTGGTGAAGAGTAACGGTAGGGATGGCTGGTGAGCTAGGGCACACGTCTGGGCTCAGAGAAGCCTTTTGGCTGCTCTCTCTCACAGTATACCAAACCCCATGTAAATGGCTTAATTCACACAGTCCAGTCAGAGAGCTGCAGTGCAGTGTGAGAGTGACGACTGAAACAGGACTGAATACCTTGAATATACGCAAGTTGTAGGCATCAAGCTTTATATTACAAGTAACTATTTCATGTCTGAAGAGGCATTAGAGACTGTCTGCATCGTGAGAGAGTAACTTGGTAATGAGGCAGCCATGGCTGAGCCAGAGCAGAAATGCAGAGCTCTCCAATGAGCAGATGATATGGGGCAGCTCCCTTTGTCACTTTCTAAATCACTGCACAAAGTTATGTCCACAAATTGGATAAATAAGAACGAGTGATTGCATTTCAGTCAATATCTTAAGAGTCTCAGTAGTCTTAGCCAGTGCCCCTGAAAAGCAGAAAGCAAGCAAAGGCAAAGCAGTACTGGGAGAGCTGGCACTGAAAGCATTGTGGTGGGTCAAAATATCGATGGCAGAAACACAGATGCTCCTACAGGCTCCATCCTGTTATATGCAAGTGTTGTTCATGCCTGCAAAACACACATGAAAGCAGAGCACTGTCTGTGGGACACACATGCACATATGCACCCACAGATACATATATGCTACTGAAGTGATGTGTGGTTAAACAAGCTGGTTGGGATAGAAAGCGCTGTGGGGTTCATGTGGTCACTGAAGATGTTATCATTTGAGAATGCTGTTGGAAAGCTCGCAGGGCAAATGCATATGGATAACCCTAGTGTCTGTAAAAGCATGCTGTGGCACTGCTGTATTAAGCTGGAATCTACAGACGGTCCCTGACAGCCTTTGTAAAGTAACATGAAGCAAAATACCTGCGAGAGTGAGGAAATCATTCTGTGTTGATTAATGCCAGTGTTGTTGGTATTGATGGTTTAGCTGCCTGTGCGAAACAAATGTGGGCAATCAGTTCATCTTGAAATAACTTGTACAACTGAATGAAGGATGTTGTTGCCTAATCTATTTTATACTAATTGCTCCACGCCACAGATTCAGGCCCTGATCCAATTTGAGTTGACACCAAGGAGAGACAGACACTACATTTACTGCAGTAGTGTTTGGATAAAGGCTTCATCTTAAGGGGCAGCAAACAGCATGCTAAATTAGCATTCATCTGAGTTGCTACTATTCATTTCTTGAGAAGCAGGCAGGTCTGATATTTTCTGTGTAGCCAAATGAGTCTCATCACTTTTAGGCTGGATTGCAAGCCAGAAAGCCAACCTGAGCACATAAAAGTTTCTGTAAGAGCCGGTGACCTGTAGGCTGCTGCCTGTGACAGACTGTCTTAGTTGGGTGTCTGACATGGGGCTCTCACTGCTGTGTTACCACACAGAGTCATTTTCCACCTAACAAACACTTAGTGCTTATAAGGCATTTTTCAAAAATCACACTGGGGCTACACCTGGGGCTTTAGCTATTTAAACATCTTAAAAAATCTGTCCCTCGAGAGGATTTAACTCGGCAGGATTTAGGCTGCTAAGGCTCGCATCATCAAAGGGACCAAAGAGCCAATCCATCTCTTTTCACGCTTAAGGACATAATAGTATCATGCCCCCTCCCATGAGGGGGTACTGCAGAGAAATTTCCAAGCTCTCAGCACCCAAACTAGCTAGCTTTGGAAGCAGATGGAGTATAATTATAGCAGTGTTGAGCTGCACCTGAACTAATTAGCTCTGCTGAGAAACAGGGATTGAATTTAATAATGCATGTTCTGCCATACCAAAAAGGCTAGGCTGCCTTTGAGACCCATGCAAGTGTCTCTGCATGGTGCTATGCTGAACTCTGCGGATGTACTCTGAAAGTCAGCTCAGAGCTTTTTTCCCCACCATAATCCACTGCACAAGGTAGATATCACCTTGTCCCAGCATTCAGGTACCATTGGCATAATTACTCCTTAGCTGTCACTTACCTCCTGACTATTAGTTTAGCATGTTAACTTCTGCATATGCTCAAGATTTTGCTGTCCAAACTCACCTAAATATTGAGATCTACCTCAAGGACTGCCTAAAGCCTTGAAGCCTTCAAAATGGGACTGTTTTCATGATGGGCCTGATGTTATTGACATGGTCAAAATGTGCTCAAAGTAAGAGTAAGAGAAAGGTAGAAGACCCATGCCCAGATCCCTGCTCTGGAGTATCGATACCTATCAGACATGGATTTGTACTCTCATTTTAGATATGTTTCCCAATTGATCTGGCCTCAGTCCTCTACATAGCAAATTATTTCTATAGAGAAAAGTAACTCTTGTGTTGGTGACTGATATATTTTTCCCACTTCACAGAAAGCTGGGTGTTGGGATGCTGACTTGCGGTGCTGGTTTGAACTCCAGCTCTGGCTGAGATTTGGGCAGAAGAAGTGGTTTGACCCTGTTCTCCAGGCCCTCAGGGGATGACTTGACTCCACAGCTGTCACTTCACCTGGCCTACCCACTATTACCTTTTAAAAATGGAAACCTGTAGTTTTGTATTATGCAAGTGACTGAGATTATTTAGGAGCTTAATGGAACTGAACAGAAAATGCTGGACACGAATAAGCACTGTCCCTTTTTTCTGAAATGTATTTCTTGCTAGTTTGGTCCATGTCCTGCTCAGCAGTTTTCTGTTGATACCGCAATTAGGTGCCAATCCATGAAAACTTTGCACGAGTACTGTAAGACGTAGGATCAGCACTATGAGAGAGGTGTCGCATTGCTTAATTCTGTAAAGCCTAATTACTAGCTAGGAAGTGCAAATGGAAATTGGATCCTTGAATTACTTAAAGTCTTTGAAAATTTAAGTCATGGTTTATAACATTTGATGATTTTTTAATGCAGTTCCTTTAGACAAATTTAATGATTCTGTGTGCTGCAGACAACAAATTACAACTAGTGGATCAAATATGCACACAAATCCAAATATAAGTCTTTTAATTGGCTCTTTGATTTTAAAAACCACAGCTTTCAATGTTTTGAGACAAAGGAGATTTTCAGTAGCAAGTAATGATGGATCTTACTGGGTCAGCTGTTGCAGAGGTCAGGAGTTCTCTCATCAGAAATTCAAAATACCTCTGATTTTGTTGCAGAATCATTCCTTTTCCTGCCATTCTGCTGACAGTATATATAATAAAATGCCTTAACTAGAAAAAAATCTGATTTACAAAATTTGTAATTGCTTGAGCAGGAAACATGAAAGTCCATATTAATCCTCCTTTTCCTCTATTTGCTCCACAACAAATTTGGCTCAAATAATCTGTTTCAGCAAATACTAGTGGTAAGTGGATGATTGGAGGCATTAGAAGCAATGTTGCGTTCATAATACGGGGAAAGAGAGAGATGTGAAGAGAGAAAGGAAAATCCGGAGTCTGAGATCTTCCCTCATGCTTCTCCTGGCATGGTGCTGAGACAGGCTGCCTCTCACAGGGGAGAATGACTTGAAGTGCAACCTCTCCCTAAATAAGTAAATGAATACTTAACCTGCAGGTTTAAAAGTTATAGTATATTCTAAAACAATAATGTTTCCTTTGGATTAAAAGGCTGAATTACCATTCAGCTTCTTTTGTCATCTGTATGCATGAGTTTGGAGCAATTAGAATGAATATGTTGCAGGTGCAGTATCTCAGGAAGCTGCAAGAAGCTGTGCTGTGTTTTTGTACCATAGAGGAGTGCTGGAGCTATAACTCTTGGAAGAGTTGAAAACTGGAGAGATGTGAGCATTTGAAGTGTGATTTTATAATCATAATAAGCACAGATAGCCGTCTGTATAATAGGCATGAAATGACTGCCGCATTTTCTCAGACTGTACTGCTACTCATTTAATTTAACTGAAGACTGCACACTATTTAATTTTAGGTTGTGGATTACCTTTCTCATGTGTCCACTTTATCTTTCTAACTGTAGATAGAGTATTTTGGATGGTAACAGTAGCAGTATTGTGTTAGCTTTGATGTTATCTCCAGACAACATCCTATTCCAGCAAAACACATTTCTGTGTCTTCTGTAAGAATAACTACTTCGGAATTCATCAGCCCTGAATTTTGTTTGGTAGAATTTTGTCATATCTAATTGTTCATGTAAAACTGATACTTACAGTGGACTCTGAGATGCAGTTTCATTTTTAAGCGCAAGTTTCTCATGAATTCAGGGGAGCATGGTAAAATGAACCCTTCCTAAAGCCAAATCTCAAAGTGGCATAAATGTTGATTTTTTTTCTTTCCCTTTTTTTTTTTATTTTTCAGTCGAGTGATAGTAATCTACATCTGCTGAGGATCTGACCCTCAGAGTTACCTGACCTTATAATAATTACTGCTGATGCTTCATTTATTTGAGTAGAACAAAGGGACCTCAAAAACCACGATGCTTATTTATGTATGATTTGATGCATTTTTATTCTACCACAGAGGCTTAAAAAAGCCACTGTGGTAATAGGATTCATGCCCACCATTTTACCTATATGAAATTACTGACTTGATGAATGATACTGGTATGGAACATTTCCTTCTTTGCAGATATGAAGGGAAAAATTAATCCTGGGAACTTTAATGCAAACCCCAGTGACTTTAACCAAAACCATTTGCTCATTGAAGAATTTCTGATAACCACTATCACGCACATGGAATGGCACATGGAATGTCCGCTTTAACTTCTGGGAAGTGGCAAAGGAGGAGGAAATGCAAGTACCAGACCAAAAAAACAGCCTGTGCGAAAAAACCCCCCAGTTTTCAGATTGTCAGCATGGTGAGTAATCTGCACAGTGTTTCCATAAATATGACACCACCAGTGACTACCCCTTACGTTTAGCTGCAGTAGCACATACATACACTTCACTGACGTGGGAGGAGGTAAGAGGGCTTACTCTGAAATGGAAATAGCAGGAGGAGGATAGCACATGAAACAAACTCCTGGAGCAGGCAGGACTTTTGACAGGATAAAGATTATTTGTTCTGCAGATGGCAATCCTAAAAACATGGCTGCTTTGTGGGGTGTTATATGAGAAAAAGATATGTATAAAAACTTGGTGTTGTACTGCGGCATGCATGGATGTTTTCAGAGTGCTAGGTTTTAATGCAGGAGAACAGGATGATCTCAACTCCCCTGTGAAGTTTTAATGCTAACAGAAGAGCTACTTTTTTTTTTTTTTTTTTTTTTTTATATAATCTTATTCTGAGAAAAACCCTTTTTCTGTACTGGCTATGAAGTAAGAAAATGTGTGGGCTCTGTGGCACTACCCTTCTACTCTGTCTCTGGGTTCTCTGTGTGTGTCTGTAGGTAATGTGGCAATACCTGTCCTAGATTTCAAGTGTAGCAGGAGGCCTTTTGAGCAAACTATCATTTAGAAAAGAGTTAGAGATTGTATAGTCCCCTGTGGCTCTGGGAAAATTTAATGGAGTTGGAGACTAATCCCCCCACCACTGCTCCATGTAGCATGGAGAGCAAATTCCCTTACCTCCGAGGAAGAAGTCAAATGTTCTCAGAGGGGAACCTCGGCCAATTTTTCTCTTTCCCTCCCTCTCGGGTAGAGTTTTCAATGGGAATGACTGAGGATTGACCTATGGAAATTAGAATTTGAGAAGACCTATTGTAAAATTGATTTTATTTCTTTGTCACGGTGAAGTTGTTCCCTATAGCACGTTCTCTAATGATTTATCCAGGAGTTTCAAATGTTGTAAGTACCAGTGGTTCTGTATTTCCCTGGCCTGTCTGACTGACGGATGGCACAGAGATGGGGATTACAAGATACAGCAGAGATGAAAAGAGTGATAGCCAAATAAGATGAAATATTTTTTTTCCTGTAGGAGTAAACTGATTGGGAGGATCAGGAGTGAGACCAGCAGCATTTGTGGTGTATATTCTGGGTGATATAGTAGTTCAGATCTAGGCTACGTTTAAAGACTATAATACTTGCCTCAGACCCAAACTCTTTTAGGTTATCTCCATTTAAATACACGGAAACTTTTGCCCACTCTTTTCTTGTTGTATGTTTCCACAGTATCTGGGAGAAGAGCTTCTTATTCCTTCTCTCTTCCTCTCTGTTCTTTTATTAACACCTGCCTCCATACAGCCCCCTGCCCATGCATGTTTCTTGTGAAGCAGATGTGATGAGAAGTGATGAAGCAAAATGAGATATGATATTCTTGAAGACTCTCTCATCTGCTGAGCAATATCTTGAGAGATTTACAACTTCAAAAGTTTTACCATAAATGAATAAAACCTTTCAACACCTTATAGCTCCTGGGAAACAAAATCTAAAACATTCTGAGTTTCGCTTATCACTTCTTATTGCCAGGATTGCTGGTGAGTTTGCTGTCCGTTCAGTCCCATTGTGCTGTCCACCTGCCTCTTGCATTCTGTCTCAAGCAGCCACAGCAATATCCTTTCTTTTCTGCTACTTGTCCATCCAATATAGCAATGCAAGGGTATTGTAATGCTTGAGGATAATAACCTAGTCTTACATATGAGATATGGTATTTGCTACTTTTAGTCTATTTGGTATTGACTCTGAAAATTCTTACATAAACAGCAAATGTGGTTGTGAATTCAATCTCCAGGTTTCTCTTTTCAGGGGACACCTCTTTTTCTTCATTGCTTTTGCTTTGCTTGTTAAAATTAAATATTTATTGCATTTTAAAGAAGAATGAACTTTCAGTACAAGATAATAAAGGATTTATCTGATCATAAAACATGTAAATCTTTCCAGAAACTTCAGGAGGATTTTAATATTAATGCAGATCAAATATAGAAATATATGCAACTTGTGAATAGTTTTATGAAACAGGAAGAGCTGTGGAGTCAGTGTAGGAGTAATCCTTATTAGGATAAGTTTTTGATATTGATGAGACAGAAACACAGTATCTCAACTTTTTCTCTTGCTTAAATCTCTTCACTTTTTAGTGAAAAGACAGGAAAGCATGAGAAGTCTGTTTTATAACTGCTGAATAAAATAAAAAAAATAAACTGCTGAATAAATCATAAGAGAAGAAACTACAGAGAACAAGTTTCTAGGAGAGGGAAAGAAAACCAGTTGTGTAACAGGTCTTTTCAATTTCTAATTTCCAGAGGGTCAATCATCAATCCCCCTGTAGAAAAATAATAGATTAATTATAGATAATTAATATTTGACTATTTTTAATATTTTAATAAGCATGGATATCCCTCCTCCTGTGGTGCCTTCAGGGTAACTCTTCCTTAGTATAGATTTCAATACAATGAAGGACTAGTACTTTGTCTTCCTAACTTAATACAACATTCTAACTAAAATTAAAGCTTAAAGCACTTAAGTTTTTAAATCTCCCATTTACGATTTTAAACATGTCATTGAAATTATGTAATGTACATAACAGCAAAGAAAGAAAATGGTAAGTTTGGAGAAAAAAGAGAGGAGAAAATCAAAAGGTAAGGTACAGGTGAATTTTTAACACAGGAAAAATTCTTAGGTGTCTTTTCCAATTTTTAGAATTTTTTTCAGGACTGGATCATGATATAGGTAGTAAAATTTCATAGCTCCCGTTATAACCATAAAGGAGATCATGGAATAGCGGAATGTGAGGGTTCCTGCTTCATGCTTAAATGGGATATTCCACTCTGGCATTATCCAATCATCACTTTTATCACAGTGACATCGCAGTTTGATTTGGCTAACTTTCACACATGCTCATAGATTCCACCAATCAATTTAACAAATCTGGATGTGATTGGACAGATTTGTGATTGAAAAATTCCCAACAAGATCAAGGACTTAATAAAATATGATAGGATTTTCAGAAGATCATCAAGGACCTAAGTAATTTGATGCTTAAAGTCCCACACCAGAAATATGCTGAGTACAGAGTATTACAGATGAAGGGTCACCCTACACAGCCTCTACTTTTCTGTGTCTCTTCTTTGCAGACAGAGTCTCTCAGCAGGAAATCCTCAAAGATCCACATCTGGGTTTAGAATTGTGGGGTAGGTAAGCAGCCCAGAGATCCAAAGATCACCTTATTCTCCTACCACTTTCTTATACAATTATCTCAGTCTTAACAGCACCATTTTAAAAGGGATTTCAAATTTGCCCAGCATGATGATTTTGCACTTGAACCTCATTTGTGCTGTGCTCTAAAATAATTTCTGAAAGCGCACTGCTCCCATTTATCATTCAACATGCAGATTTTTTTCACTTACTGTCTTCTAGGACATGCTCCCAGCTAAGTAGTGAAAAATGTCTGCAGGATGTTTTCTTCACTGGAGAGCCATTTTGATGTTAAGGAAATATTTTCCTTTTTGTTTTAAAATGTCTCATTCAACAAACAGTATACAGATTTTCCTGAGATGTGCTTTGAGCAGCTTTGAAAATGAAGAACAGAGCCTTCAGATCTCTGAAATTAATGGGGAAGTTCAGTGAAATTTGGATTAGACTCTGATGATAAAGCAATCTGAACCAGAAACATCATTAAAAGATACTGGTAATGGAATTGTGAGTTTATTTGTCTGAAAAACAGCTTGCAAGGTAATAAGTAATGAATTATTGTTAAGAAGTATATCTGTCTCTGAAGGGAAAAATGTTTTGTTGAATGCATTGTACGTCTGTACTGATGAAATTATTAAAAGAAGCATCTTTGAGATAAAAGGATGTACTATGAAGACAACAAAACGAACAGAGGGCTAGGGGGCTTTTATGCTAATTAAATGACGGACACATAGTGAAGAAACAAATTCTTAATATATGCTAAACACAGAAAATCTAGAAGACCATCTGATACATTCTGTCTGAGAGAAAACATTTCTGTTTAATTAAGGGCTGTAATATTGCATGCATGCTTGCAGGCAGAGATAAGGTAGCTAATCTAGCTTTTCCTGAGGTGCACTCTGTCTTTTTAGTGCTTAAATTTCAACCTGAAGATTCCCTTAATGTTGCTGTTTGTATGGGATTTTTTCTCTGTTTCTGGCACGTAACCGATTTCCTGAGAGATAGATGCACCTCCAAATAATGGCTGCATGTCAGAAAGATAGTTTTTCATACCTGGCTTTAATGCAAACCTTTATTTTACAGACAGGTTTCTCATGCTGTCTTATTTTTAGTGTATAAAAAAACAATAGGGGTGAGTGGAAAATGCCACCATGCAAACATTCCAGATGAGACTGAGACAGCATCTCATTTGAATAACCACCCTATGTATCTGTCAAGCTGAGCTGAGACATGCCCCAGCAACCCTGACTCAAAATCGAGCCCTTGGATCGAGGGTGGGATGCAGGAGTGCCCGCAGCCTCTGTGTGCCTTGGCTCCCCTTGCTCTGTGCCTCTGCTCAGGAGAGCGCTGGCATGAGCAAAGCACAGTCTTGCAGAGGAGCTTAATTGCGCCGTTGCTGTACTACACAGAAACATATGGCTCAAAGCCTACAGGAAAATATCAGAAGAGGAATTTTGCAACAGTAACACAAACCTTATTTTGCATGAAGTAAAATCAATATTTGAGCACCTTCCCAGGGTTTCAAAGCCATACGTTTTTCAATTTCACTTAGTTTGGGATATTTGCTTCCATTCCTTCCCCAGTCTACAGTTAGTTTTAGGGAGAAGCTGCATTTTCCAGAGCTGTGTTTCTGGATTGCAGTATATGGATTTTGCTCCTACTCATTGCCCATATAAAACACTGGGGAGATGGATATCTGCCCAATAGAAATTCAAGTGCCACAAATTCAAAGAAAACCTGGCATGATACGTAGCTCCCTTACAAAGCTCTCACAATTATTTTTTTTTAGTTGAGTGGGTCTCAGTAGGACCAAAACAGCCTCCCACGAGCTTTGCAGTGGTAAACGTGTACTGGTAGTGACAACTGTTCTGAGATGTGAATTGTAAAATTAGTGCAAATAGAACTGAGATTAGTTTTTCACTTTTATTTTGAATGTCCAAATTTCAGAAAGCACCAATGTCTTGTGGGTTCTTTGTACACAGCCACTTGCAGCTAGTGAGTGAACCTCCAAGTGGGTCCTATGGAGGAGCTCATGGAGCTGCGCCCAGTGATGGGCAGTCACCACCAATGCAGCCGAACCGATCTGACTCTTTTTGTGCTTGATCTATAGATGTTTTCCCAAACAGATTAACACTGATTAGCAACGAATTATCAAGCGTAAAATGAGTTTCTTGGCTTCTAGCCACTGGACGCATACAAAGAATGGATATCAGCAGGAGGAGGAAAAAGAGTATCCACGGATAAGTAAAATGCTTGGATGTATTTGCTGTTGCAGGTTATTGCCAGCTCAGAATAAGTGTGGTCATTACCAGCTAAATACAACACCTCTGTCCTCACAGATTTGCTGTATTATTGTTGGATTACAGTAAGCATACTGTTTTGTAGAAACAGAGCCTCTTAAATTATTTCTTTTCTGCTTATCCGTGATTTTTTAATATATCCAGCAACACAGTATTTGAGCGTTTCTGTCATGCAGAAGCAACCTGCTTTTTAGATGGGGCTGCTTTCTCTAAAACGCTGATTTTGATGATGCTGAAAACATGGAGTGAGAGAAAACTCGGGTTCCATCTTTAATAGGGCGGCAGACACCGGTTAGCTTTGAGAGAAGGTAAAAGATGTGTTAAGCATTTAATAGCTATTTAAAGGACAAGTAAGCAGTTGGACTACTTTCCTTAAAAAGAAACGTTATTGGAAAGGGAGCAGCTTCAGAAAGGGGTGAAAAAGAAGAAAATTGGTCCACCTGATGATGAAAAAGAGAGTGAGCAGTAAAGTGGATAGTCTATTAGTCCATGGCCTCTGCTCTATAAAATGGGAGGACTCTTGCTTTATTTCACTGAGGATAAGATGAGGTTGTGAGGCTTCTCTCAGCCAAAAGGAACATTCAGTCTGCTCAATCCTGCCAGTTTGTTTTAGTTATTTTAAGCAGTCTTATGGTAGGCGCAGTATACCCACAGTTAATGGTGTGTTATCACTTTAATTACCTTTAACTACTAGGCATGCTGTGATAGTAGGCATTGAGAGATTCAAATGTACAGTAGATCCGGTGAAAACTGTTTGTCTTGAGTGGACTTAAATGCTTGGGTTTTGCACATAACACCTGTTTATTACTAGTACTCATCTTCTTGGCTATACGTGCAAATTAAAGAGCAGTCTTATGATTGACATCTGAAAATGAAAATAATTCAAAAATACAGATGATGTCCTAGCTTAGCAAAAGGAGACTTTGATATTTTAAAAAGAAAAAATCTAGACAAATATTTTTAACTTTTGTCATGAAACCAGACAAAAAAAATTAATAAAACGTCAGTCATGTTTTCTTATGTGAGGAACAGAAATGCAGATTTTTACTCATTTCTGTATCTGTGTGTCTACAAATAAAGTGCTTGCATGCTGATGGGACAAAGAAGGAGGAAAAGGTTACAGAATAATTGATGTTTTGTTAAAGAATTTTGCTTTTCCTGTTGTCTATTTAAAGCAGACACTATTATAGAAATTTGACTAAATAACTCAAATTGACACAAACCCAGATTTAAGAGTAATTTTTTCTAATAGACTAGTGTATATTCTTTGTATAATATATTCCTTTATGGCCCCCAATTATTTAATAACTTCTTATTATCTTCCAATTTTTCCGTTCAGTATTTTCTTTCCTTTCTTTATAAATCCTTGTTATCTAACACACACTCACCTCTGTTTCTCCTCTTTATGCAATCATTTTCCATGGCTGCTTCCTTTTCCACTTTCCAAATCTTTTGGGTTTTTTTTGTTTGTTTGTTTGAAGCTGCTCAGAAGTGTGTGTCACTAGTATTAACTCACGTCTTAAAACCTCAGCCTCCCTAAGCCTAGTTCTTAAAAGCAATGGTCTAATGACAAAAAGATGCCTGGCTTCAGCTTTTATTTATTTCTAGGCTTATTGTGAATCCTAAGCCATGTGATGCACCTGGGTTTGGTGGCTTTACTGGAAGATTCATTGGCAGTTACTGTAGTGGTATGATGTTTCCAGACAAACACAACATGTTGCAGGTGTGTAGCACTGTTTTCACAGTGGTTTCTTGAAGGGTTGCAAAGAGCATCCATGTTGTGGTGATACACCAGAACTCAGACATCACTGAAATATTCAGACATCAATGGTTAGCCCTTGCTTGCCTTTAAGTGAATCTATTCCAAGCCATATGTCATCTGTCTGTTTCCAGCAATATTAAATACACAGACTTGCAACGATCTCTTGGCACAAGGGAATGTCTGTACTTGGAGCAGTGTGTTCACTGAAGGGTTTTTTTCACCCTTCAGCCTTGTGTGGATCTTTAACGGTCTTCTATATGCTGCTTCTTTCTCTACTCTTCTTAGAGTCAGTAGGCACAAACTGTACTGAGTAAATTACACCATAACCACAGTGAAAGTGTGAGTTTGATTCCAGCTTGTCTGGTGGGACTGCTGCTAAAAGTCAGCATCTAAAGAAGCAGCTCATTTGAATTCTGGGTGTACACGTGAGTTAATATGGATGCATTCAGAGACTGAAGGCTGATGTATCAAAGACACCGTTCAACACCACCTCAGGAGTGTTCCTAATACTGTGACTATTTTTTCCTTTCACTTCTGTCAAATCTATCAATGTCTGATGCCATTCTTTCTCAAAGAGAGAGCCTATTAATATGTATAAAGCAAAAAAAAAAAACAAAAAAAAAAAAACCCAAAAAAACCAACAACCAACCAAAGAGTACATCCCTATGCATTAAGATTTACTCATGGCAATTATGTCTGAGCTCATTAAATTTATATACTCTCCTCCCTTTTCTTTCTTTCTATTCCACCCCTACAGAAAGCGCCACCAAATCTATCAATTTTTATGAAGCTGTATGTATGTGTGAGTGTGCGTACCTCTGTATGTACATTTGTACGTGTGTGTATGTATAAATCTTTATATATACCTCAGTACTAATGACTGAATAATTTTACCCACTTTTGCTGTCTTACTGATACAGCATTTCCTAAGAAAACTAATGACTGCTTACCTGGAGCTAGACTGCGCTATTGGGCTGGCACATAACCGCATTGCCCCAGGAAGTATGCAAGGAAGGAACTGGACCTGAGAGTGGCATAGTTTGTCTTGCCTCTCTCTCCTTGTTTGTGAAACAAAGAGGTAATTTACACTCCTCCTTTTTCATGCGCCTTTTCCTGGTGCAGCTTAATTTTCTTATGCAGTGAGCCAGTGAGCAAGAGAAGGAACCAAACGACTCTCACTTCTCACAATCTCTCTTGTCCCTGTAGTCTCTCCTGAGCTTGGATAGTCCTGTCCTGCTGGGCAAGCCCTGGGGATGTCCCTGTGCCAGTCTGTGCGAGAGAAGAGACAGTCTGATAAATACTGTCTGTATGTGAAGACAGCCATAATGTTTAATGCTGCATGACACCTTTCATGAAATATTTGCCTGTCTCTGTTTCCCCAGATTCTCTCTAAAAGTGCCAGCTGTCAGCCACTGACTCCACTGCTCTGTGTGGGTGGGAGGGGGCTGCATGACCCGTATGCTGTGCCATTTGGCCGCCCCTCCATGAGTTCAGTACACCGCAGCTGGTGAAGGATCCTGCGCCTGTGGGATGTGCTTTAGCGCTTTTCCCACCCAAAGCAGGAGGATGGTATGCCATGATATGGGGATTGCACAGATCTTGGTGGAAACCATCAGTTGTTTTAGTCAGTGAATGAGGAATGCAGGTGAGGAGGTCCCATGTAGGGTGAGATTTTGCTGGAAATGAAGAGAGAGCTTCAAGGCATCTTCCCATGAGAGCAGCTGTGACACAAGGTGACAACCTCAGTTTGATGCAGCCTGCAACTGCCCCCTTCAGCAGAGCTGGCCAGTTTCTGAGAGGCTGGAGCAGGTGAAGTGAGAAGTCAAAGGTCAGAGGAGAGATGATGTCTTAATTTTGCATAATTCTCCACACTTCTCCTCCTGTAGGGGTATTTATAATACAACTAAAACCCCTTCCATCCCCTTCCAGTCCCACACTCGGTCCTGGAACTTTCAAATAAATGAATCTTTGCAAGAACTTTAAATTCCAAGCTTTAGGTTCAGGGATAAAACTGCCTTCTGCATTGTGACAGGATAGGATGGAGAAAGAAAGACCAGAGATTCTAGACTCCTATTTCATGGATTAAGTTCACAGTTATTGGCTCATATGATCAAAAAAGATCTGCTGTTGCAGTAATCACAGCAGTACCTAGAGGCTACAGTCAGAATTGGAAGGATGTGGCTTTGATGTTTCCTAAAATAAATACAAATATTCTTTGCTCTTTTAAGCTGAGTCAACAGAAGAGCAGCTAACTGCTCTGTTAGCCATAAGCCCCCAGTACTAGTTTGGTCATTTTTTTTTCTGCCATGCCTTAAATCACAATTTAAACATTATCTCCATCTGTTCTCTTAGTGATCCACTGGAAATCGGAGGGCAGAGGGCAGAAGGGAAACAGGACCCATGGCTTCAAAAATAAGACCTTGGTACCTGTTGAGTGGGCTTCAGCCCACTCTTGGTTGCACTCTCAACACTTGCATTTGCAGTTGCTCACAGTGAAAGTAGCAGCCCTGCCTGGCAGGGAGCCAGTCAGAGTGGACTGCCATGTCCCTAGACATCTCCCCATCGCCTCAGGACAGCCACACCTGTCTGACGTCTTTGTGCTGGTGACTCCTCAGCTATCTTACCAAGTCCCGTTGTCTTTCCTGGGTTCAAGTGAGACGCTTCAAGCCAGCAGCCAACTGTCATCAATAATAACTTTATTTATCATGGTCAAAATAGGTTTGTTTTCTTCAAGGAAACACTGTCTATGTGTTTCTGTTCATGTGACCAACAACAGAATTAGCTTCTACTGTGCTCCACATCTGTATAGTTGCACAGCCACTGAAGCCCCTGCAAGCTGGGTAATTTACAAGTCCTGTGTAGCTCTTGCTTGTCCCATTCAGCAGGAATCCATAACCCAACCATTTTCCTAATGGGAAAAGGTGCAATTAATCGATAAAAAGGGATTAGTTAATATTCTCCACACGTAAGTGCCAAACACCAGAATAATATGCTCTCTTGTGGGAGGCATCCCATCATTTTGTGGTTTAGCTAAAAAAGAAAATTGTCAGGACAGGACAACCACAGCATACATCATAGGATTGCTCTGCAGATCTGGGGCAGTTGTTAAATCTGCTGCAGATAAATATTTTCTCTGAGGAATGAGGGGGTTTTTTTAATAAATGAAAAAGTTAGTCAGGAATAAAATTTTGCTTTCTGTGGTTTGAGAAACTTTCTTCCCTTATTTCAAAGACTTAAGTGGCATGGGGAAATCCCCTAGCAGCCATAGGCCCTGGGAATTAAATTTTCTCCATCTGTTCCCTATTCCCTAAGCAACATAGCACAAATCCTACTACCATCTATTTCTCTAAGCAGCCTTCTGTGGAAAGAGGAAAGCTTGATTAGTGCATGTGCATATGGTTGCCTGTCCACATTTGGAAAGTCATCCTCTAAGAGAAACATCGTCTTGATATTCATTACCATCCTTGAAATCTCTGCACCACTGTATACATGAAAAGGTAACATTTCCATTGCAGGAGGCAATACATGTATGAAACAAGGACTGAGATATTCTTACAGAAACTGCATCAATTCATTTGCTATACAGTTCTCAAAACAATCCTTCTCTTAATAAAGGGCTGACCTGAGTTCAGGATTGTGGCTCTTGTGTGTCACCAGTGCTCTGCCAGTGATCTAGAATAGTTTTCTGGCAGGTGCAGTCTTATTAGCAATACCGTATTTTCTCAAACTTTTTCAATGCTATTCATAAATAGTAGTATGTAACTTCATATTTCTTGATCTTAGCTGTGAGTTGCTGCCGACTTTTCTAACTGAAACTGTTTGGAATGTTTTATTCAGCAATTTTTTTTTTTTTAATAAGGAATATATTTGTTTTCCAGAAAATGCCGTTATAAAGTGAGCTTCTCTGATTTTTCAGCTTTCTGGTGAGTAATTAAAACAGACTCTTCAGTTTTCTCTCTGTTTTCTGCATGAAGCTGCCATGAACTTAAAGCAGGTTTTCATCCCAGGCTGTTTTGTCTATGTCTAAATGCTAATGTTTCATTTCTTTTCACAAAATACCACTTTTTCTGGAGCAAAGGTCTTTCTCTAACACTGAGTTTCGACAGAGCTGGCCTTGCTTGTGCCTGAATATGGATCATTTTGTATCTGTCTGAGACCATTTGGTACAATGGTGGGTTAATTTTAAGACCAGGTACTTTAGAAAAACTTTGCAGGATAGGGCTTCATCCTATGTTCCTTATTCACTAGACTGCTCTTTTTCATTCACCTTTGAAATGTTTATAATATGGTCCATGTGTGGACTATGACCGTGTTTTATGGATCAAGTGAGCTGGCAAATTAAGCTGCCTGGCTATGGAATTCAGTTCCTTGAAGTGCAGCTCTGAGTCTTTCGTTCCAGTGCAGAAAGGGGAAATTTGTAACAGACGTCAGTAGATTTGAGATATTGGACAGTTACTTTTTATCAGTGGTGCCTTAATAATGAAGAGTTTCAAAAAGAGAACTTCGCAATCACTGTCTGGACACAGGCTCTCCTAGCATTTAGTTGATGGTTTTGTTTTTGTTTTTTTAAGGACATGGCTGAACAATGAAAAATGAACTTAATGATCAACCATAAGATATTGAGGGTCTGAAGCTGTTTTGTACAAAAGCTTCTAAAGGGCCTAGTGAATTTTAGATTACTAAATATTATCATTTATTCTAATTTTGAACAAGGATGGGATTTTCAAATGATGCAAAGTGGTTATAAACCATTTTCATCTGCAGCTGTCTGTTCACCAATATAAACTTAAAATATTTTATTAGAGCGGTTTTGATTTTAAAAGTTCAATTAAAACACTGCAGTATGCTAAGAAATGAAACATAGGTATGATTGTTTTTAGGTAAATTCTGAGCTAAAAACATAAATAAAATGCCAGTGACTCTAATACGCTACCTTTGCCTATGAGCTTCTTAGCAGAAGTATAATGGGGAGTCTGCAAACAACTTTCTGTAGGATGGGTATTCAAATCAGAGAATGTGGAAATTTCTCTGTCTCTTTTCCATCTGTTACTGCTTTTAGTGACAATATACTAATGTTTTCCTGAGCGAAAAGCAGCATATGCATGATCATCATCATTAGTAGCAGAAATGTAGTGTCTTTGATCATAGAACCATAGAACGGTTTGAGTTGGAAGGGACCTTAAAGATCACCTAGTTTCAACCCCCTGTCATAGGAGTCTCTAAGAGCTGAAGTGATGCTCACTGTGCTAAACACTACACAAATGCATCACCTGTGCAAATGTAGCTGTAGAAACAGCATCCTAACTTGCTCCAAGCAAGTTGAGGACACTGGCAATGATAAAATGGCTACACCATCATCAGCTAAGCTCTCCTTTTCTGACAAAGTGAACATTGCTTTTGCCATGAGAAGATCCAGTGTGACCTGCAGTTCTGTAGATGTGTGACTCAGCTGTCCAGCCTTACAGTGCTTGATGGACTACACCGAACCTCTGCTGGTTGCAGTTTTACAGGCTTTAAAGTCATCAGCAGAAATTATTTGTTTCCTCATGATACTAAGCTGTTTCTCAACTGTCTGGCCTCTTTCCCTTGAAATTTGCAATGAGTTTTTAAAAGAAGAAGATGGCAATATAAAAATTACTTGGAGGGATTGTTCTAGTAATAGCTGGTAATATATTTTAATGCTTCTTTTCATTTACTGAATAACATTTCAGGTAAAAGCTCATTCCACACACACATAGTTCTGCTATTAATGCCACAGCTGTGTTACAGCAGCTTCTCATAATAAGATATTATATTTATGAGGGTACGTTCATAAGAGAAGTTTATTTTTCATTTTCAGTTTGTTAAATTATAGCTGTTTCTGGATCTGATGGCTAAGAAATGGGAGCCTTTTACTTGGTACAGTTTTACATAACTACATTATTTATGAAAATAAGCATATCTCCTTATAATGTATCAGGGAATAGTCTGCATAATCCCCAGCTTCTTGCATAAATCAAAATGTGGTTCATTTCTTTTTCACAGGTTCTGTTAGTGTAAGAACGTAAGCAAGCTGCTTCTTCAAAATATAGCCTCTGAAGCCAGAGGCGGACTTGACCTCTTCTGAAACACTTTTTTGCTCAGGGAGACTGATCCACATAGACTGATGCCAAATGAAGGTGCTCAGGGCCTAGGGCCTGGGATGCTGAATATGACATTTTTTCAAGGTGGAACAGCAACACAGGAGGATATTTTTATAGGTAAAAATACTTGTCTGATTTGCCTGTCACTGCTTAATGACATACATTTACGTATACTATTTAAAGCTGCATTAAATGCATAAATGTGTGTAGTCTGTGACACTCAGCTCAATAGATATTAAAAGATCCCAGTCTGTGGTAATCATGTAACTTGCTCTTTAAGACATTTGCAACTGCTTCGCATTTTTTATTCTTTTTAGTGTGTGAGATGAAAGCTGGATCCTGGTGATAGCTCAGAGAGCTATCCCTTCCCTTTCCTTCCCTTCCTGCCTTTTTTTTTTTTTTTTTTTTTTTTTAAGAAAAAGGACTGGTTGTTTTTATTAGTATTTTATACCACCACCAAGTTGAAAACAGTTGTAGTTATTTAAGTGCTTAAGGAGGATCTGCTTTTTACCTCAGGATAAGACAGTAAATTCTTCCATGTGTTGACTGCATCAGTTATCCCTACAAGCTTTTCACATGCCTGAGGGGTATTTAGTCAGATGGACTCTCTCTGTTCTACAGACATCTCAAGCAAAGGTCAGCCAAACCAGCAGCAGTTACTCAAGAACAATGTAATGGGTGAATATGTGTGAAGAGTGGGTCAGTGGCATGGTGCTGAGGAAAGAAAGTGCAGGTATCCCTTTCCTTTTCAGCTCCTGCAGGAGAGTAACCCTGGTTTCAGAACAGAAGAGCTTTGCTTGCTCCCCCATCTGCACACCATGCAGCAGTGAGAAAGAGGTCTTTCTTCAAACTTGATTTGAGGTTTTCGTTCTTCAGACCTTTTAAAGCATCATATTTGCTAATTTCTAAGGAAACAATGGGGCAGATCATGCAATGAGGGATGATGTGTCTGATGGGTTCACTCAAATGCTATTGTGCAGGACTAGAGTTTGCCATCCAGTGGGGCTCTACAGACTGACAACCCTTCAGGCTGCATCTGCATTTTACTCCTCTCTTGACATTCATCTTCTCCCTGAATGAGGCATCAGATTTAGCTGGCAGATGGACATGAGCATACCCAACTGTGTCTGATATGTACAGTCACAAGCTGGGAGCAGGCTGCAAAGGTGGACATATGAGCCTGTTTTTTTGGGAAGGAGGGCATTTGACATGGGGAAAAATTGTGCAAGTCACACAAGTCACATTGAACAAATGAAAGTTACCTCTCCCTATGGCCACTGAGTGTTATGAAAGCTCTTGTTAACCACAAAGCTCAATATTCGAATGTCAGTCCCCTTACAACTAATTCACTCTAACAGGGGTATATATGTGAATAGCCTCACTGGGAATAAAGGAGTTATTTACCAGCATGCAGTGTCGTGCATACACATTTGCAGAATCAGGCCCTCTAGGCATACAGCAAGTTTCATTGCCCTGCATGTTGCTAAGTCACAATCTGATGTGAATTAAGGAAAATGAAGAGAAGCATATGGTTACATGACAAGAGTGCTGCAGAATGTTTTAAAGTGTTAAAGGGTTAAATCACACCAAGGCTATAAAAATCAACTTTGTTTATGAAGCGGTACAGAGACCTATTGTGCTTAGTATCGATCGATCCATTGAACACCTGATTCAAAATGTTCAATTGAAAGCTGGGGAAAAGTGCTAAATTGAACAATCTAAATAACCTGTGAACCTGAGAGTCATAAATCAATGGCAATGTTACACACAGTTAACCCTAACCAGTTAGCAAGTTGTCCCAATTATTAGCTGGGTTACCTGGTTAGGAGTTGGTTTACCCTTTCAGAATTGTATTAATATAGAAAATCTTTTTGTGCTGGATGTTCCCCAGTGAACAGAGTACCAGGCTCACTTAAGCCTTTCTTAAACTTTTCTCCACTGCTTCTATGCCAGGTAAATCTTGCTTGAATACCAGTATGGAAAAAGGACATTTGATATTAAGAAACAGGCTTACAAATAGACACATTTTCAACTTCAGGGGACTTAAAAGGTGTTGCTACAAAAGACATATGATCCACTTTTCAAAGGTGTTTTGTTCTGCATGGAGGGTTATTCATATCTGCATGGGCCTTGCCAGACACTGAATCTTTCTGATGCCAGTGCAGTTTTGCTGTTTTTGTCCACAAGCTCCTTGCAGATTTGGAAGGACCATAGTTTGTTGGCCCATCTTGTCTTATACGTGCCTAGCTACATTTGCCTTTCTTTACTTCCTAAAGACAGTAAAAATGCTGAGTTTTCCAGGAAGACTTATGAGAAAGTTTCGTGTCTGTTAAAACATTTTGTTTAGCATTAATTGAGTTACACATATTTAATGTTTTGCTAAATTAGCCCTCCGTTAGCTTTTGCATTACTTTATCCTCTCAGCTTAGGCTGAAAGTGTTGTAGTTGCCTGAGTTACACATATAACTTAAAAAAAAAAAAAGATATTGGTATGATGTTGGCTTTTTCTTGCTGTCCACTGGGAGTTCTCCACTGTTCTCAGACTTACCAAAAAGGAATATTCATGGTTTTGAAATTTCTTCATCCAGCTTTTGTAAAGCTCTTGGTTGCAAATCATGTAGGCCTGCTGATTTAATTTGTTATTTAACATTCCCCTGATTTACTGCTGGAATGAACAACATTGTATTGTCTTCTTATGACAGAAGTGATTTTGTCTGTTTTTTATTTCAGAGATCAAGTTTATTTACAGAACATGTAGATTCTTGCATATATTATTGACATGGCTACACTTCTGTGTAGCCAAGAACAAAAATCTTTCTTGTTATCCTTAACTCTGATGAAAAAGCTCACTTCTTGCTTCCATCCTCATCAGTTTTCTGAAGTTCTTATCTTCTGTTTAATACTCATGATTTCTAATAACGACCCTTTCTTTCTTCACAATTATTTTGATTTATATAGCTGTTTTCACTTTTATGCAAGTCAACATTTAGGCTAGCTGAGCTTTCATTCTTTTTTAAAAACCTCTGGTAAAATATTTTCAAACACTTTCCAGTTATTATCCACATTTCCTGTCTAATTTCTTTCTCCCAACTGATTTAGCTCATAATTGTTTTCAGCTTTGCAAAATTGGCTCTTCCAATCCATCAAGTATACATATTACTGGTCTGGACTTAATTCTGATTATATATAACAAACAGAAGCAAATCATGATCACTTTTATCTGTGCTGCTGCTGATTTCTTTAGTCTAGTTCTATGATATTTTATTGTAATATGTAAGGATAAAATAATGCAATACAGCATTCCAAAAGTGTTGGATGCAGCACTTTTTAAGGAGTTCTTCATTTATGGCATATTCCAAGGATACATTAATTTGGTGGCATGAAAACTCCAAACCGTGCTATTCAGATTGAAGTGCTGACATTGCATAGTTTATTTTTCTACTTGTTTTATGGATGCTTACTTAAGGAGATAGTTTTCCTCTTCTTCTGGTGATTAGTTGCAGAAGGCAGTAATGACGGAAAAAGCCCCATACCTCTTTGCACTTCTTTTGTAACACACCATTCTACCGATTAAGGGTTGCTTATGTATTTGAGTCTATTTCCCAGTTTTGTCCTATTTCTTTTACTTTATTTTGATGACGTAACAGAATTCAGAAAGTACAAAACTGTTTTATCACAGAATCCTTCCCAAGGAAGAGGGATGGCTTGGAAGTAGAATATGTTTAACAGCTCCACCCCAACTGACATTTTAGGAAGGCATGGTGCCTGTCTTAGCTTTTTATAGTTTCTTGGTGCTGTCCTCAATAGATTGCCAGATGGTAAAGTGAATTTGAGAGCCAAGCTTCAGTACAAAACACACCCTAAAAATCAGAAAATGGGCTGCTGAGTGGGAGACACTGCTAATTTCAGTGTGTCTAGGTTCTGGCTCTGTATTGTAATTGTTAATGGTCAAAGTTAGAAATAACAGTCAATTTTGCACCCTGAGCTAAGGAAGATGATCTCACTTTGAGTATGCTCATCATGTCTGCTTCCTGCTAGGGATCTTTTAGAGCATTTTGCAGCTACCTCATGATTCTATTCCTTTTTGGTTTGTTGATGCTAAACACTTAAAATACACTTGTGTATTTTTTAATTTGAAACTCCTTTGTTTTTGTGTGTGCAGTTATGATTCCATGTTTCAAATTAGATCAATGTTCAATAGAATTAGCCTACTTACAAATGAATTGAATTTGTCATTGAAACCTGCTTTTCAGAAAGCGACCTTTTTGCTTTAGGACTACCACTATAATTAATAACAATAATATGATATTTTTCTATGGCCTCTAAATGCTCAAGCAAATGCATTTGTTGGAAAATAGAGATTTGTGAAATTACTTTTTTGATGAAAAATGTAGACTCTCTACTGCCAAATGTTTCATGAATACATTTCAGTCTTTGCCACATTTTATTTTTGTTGCTTTCAAAAAGCGGAATATAAACCGTTCTGATCCTTCCAAAATAACAAGTTTCTATTTCTGTTTGAAGGACACTCTTCTCCCTGAAAATTTTCTGTATTATCTCTTCTATCAGAAGACTAGTGTGCTTAACAATGCAAATGTGATTAACTGAAGAAATGGTAATGTGACACGTCCTTTCACAAGCATCTATCAGAATGAGAACTGGGCAGATCAGTTTTGCTGCTCATGGTGGCAATGCTGTTGTGTCAGTGGACATGGAGTAACAGATGGGTGATAGTCATAGAAATTAAGCGGAAAGAGTCAGAGTGGTGAGGCAGGCACATGTAACTTTTCTGCAACTGGACCTGAAAAGCTTTGGTGACCCTTGCTGTACCCAGTGATGCTGTACTCCAAAGGAGGGTGAGAATTTAACACACGGTGCCTTTCTGATACCAAAGGACTGCAATAAGTTTTAAAAATCCAGGTGGTATCAATATTAAGTGCTTCATTCTGAAGGGCTTTTCTCTGGGCTTAAAAATGTTACTGGGCTGTAACTGATTAAGCAAAGAACTGTATTTTTTCATTGCAATATGTTGGTGTTTAAACCATGGTTTTAGATGTGGGATTTCCTCTAATGATGCAAAACACGATGTTAAATAGAGATGACAGAGACTGCCAGTGGATCAGAAAAGTTTTTCTGTAGGACGGCTTTCTGAACACAGCCCTCTCCAGCTTTCACATTCTTGCAGGAGAGAAAAACCTATGGTTCAAATTTAATAGAGCAGCCAAAATGAATTTCTGAGGGTTATTTCTAGTTCAAAATTTGCATGATCATTTCCCTATGAATGTTTATGAATCCCCTTGTACAAGTCCAACCTGTGGAAAGCAGGTGTTTTGCAGAAATTAAGGTCTGGGTTAAAGGTAGACCACACTGGGAATAACAACACCCTACTGGGAGGTGGCCACAAGCTCACTCCACAAGCTTCACTCAGCCATCCCCTTGTAAGAGATGGGTGTTTATGCTGATCACATACCAAGCCAAAACTTATTCATACTCAGAAAATATGCTAATGCAGTGTAGGAAGATATTAACAAGCCATAGTGGGTCTGGCTCAGAAGGCGTTAATTTTCCCCATTTCTCTCATAGTGCTGTACTTTCTGTTGGTAACACACCTGCGCTTTGGCTATTGCTGAGCAGTGCTCCCACAGCATCAAGACTGTATCTCCAACATCGCCCCCTCACCAGTAGGATGGGGCTAGGCAAGATCTTGGAATGGGGCATAGCCAGGACATCTGTCTCAAACTGATCAAAGGGATATTCCATAATCTATGATGACGGCTCAGTAATAAAAGCTAAGAGAAAGGAGGAGGAGGGGGGACATTAGTTTATTATGACGTTTGTCTTCTGGAACAACCACTTATGTATACCGAAGCCCTACTTTCCAGGAAGTGGTTGGACATCATCTGCTGGTGGGAAGTAGAGAATAAAACTTGTTTTCCTTTGCTTCCATGCCTGGCCTTTGCTTTTGCTTTATTAAATTGCTTTTATTTTGTTCCACAAGTTTTTTTTTCATCTTATTTCATTCATTTTCCCCCCTATCCCATTCTGTCCTGCTGAGGAGGGAAATAATAGAATGGCTGGGTGGCACCTGGCATCCAACGAGAGTCAACCCAACCCACCACACCAGATCTGCCTGAAATATGCTAAAACACAGTCATTGTGCTACTTGTCTGGGTCAGTGCTACTAAAGGCTTAACCAAATCACCTTCCAAAGGCTAACCGTGCTTACTGCTATCTATCATCTAATTTATTTTCCGTTGGTAAAACATCCTACTTCACTCGCCACTGGATTTAGAACAAGAAGCTGTAGAGAGAGCACCGTAAAATTAGAGAATAATGTGTCTCGAAAAAGTGAAGGATATTCCATAAATAAACATCTGACTTATGTAAGAGTCGGTTTTGCTATGGGATTTAATTAACAAACAAGTCATGTCTGTGTTCCTTACTGGTGGCTGCAGTAATCTTCTTGCTTGGTCCAAAGAGCTGAACATAAATAAGATTGTCACAAAGTGTATGGTGTGAAGGAGAATTTGGCATTTGGGAAAACAGATTTAAAGCAAGCCCAGAAGTATCACTGTGAAGTTTTCCCTTTTCAAATGCTGTCACAGTTGGCAGAAAGGAATCAAGAGACTTATTTACAATTTAAATGTAAGCTTGGTCATAGAGGACATTTTTTGCAGGGAGATGTGGATCAAATATGTCCACTGGGTTACAATGTTGAGACCACCCAGGCTTTTGCTAAGGGTCATGTTTACATAAAAAGATAGAAACAAGCTTCTCTCTAATTAGAAAGACAATGTCTAACTAGATGCTAACTTGTTATGTACCCTGTAGTCTAGAAGTTAATAGCTTTGACCTCCAGTTTAATCTTAATCTCCTTGACAGAGCAAGTGAACTTTGGGTTATGCTTTACCAAATCACCCCCTTTGTTTTCTTCCCCCCCTTATGTTTCTAGCAGTATGTCACATATTGCAGACCCAAATGAAAGCCTGTCTTCTTTTTCAATCAGTCATATCACTAAGTATATAAGCAGAAAAACCCTTGTGATTGACACTGCTTCAACAAAAGCAGATTCAGTTTGCAGACGATAAGAGGCAAAGTCATACAAGCAGTGTTTACAAAGCAGTGAAGGAGAGAAAAAAAATTAATGATAAAAGGACTAATCTTATTGTTTTACTAGATGAGAGAATGGCTCTTTGTGTTTGCTCTAGCAGAAGCCCACAGATTGCCTCCCACCTCCCTTGTACACTTTTGGCAGCAAAATAATTTCCAGACTGTGTACCAAATGCTGGCTGGTAGATAAAAAAAAGGCTCTGGAAGGCCTTGGAAGACTCAGAAAGCAGAGGAGTGCCCACACACGATAGCACAGGCATGTGCTACCTACAACATGCTATATAATTGAATGTTATCTCTGTTATGAAGGGGGGATGAGGTATAAGAACAAGGGGGAAAAATGCCTTTTGAAGAAAAGAAACAAAGCTATGCAAAACCATATTGAACTGGCCAATCTTGTGTATTTTCTGCAGTATGGCAATTTCACTGCTATTAGGAGAGTTCTTCCCTCTCAGGGAGACCAGCCCAGGTCAAATCTAACCAAAAAGAATGCCAGTTTTCACCCCATGCTCCTGGCACTGGAGTGCTTTCATGGTACCATGGCCAGCACAGGGCACTGCAGTACCATATCCATTTCCTGGTGCCAAACACTGTAGAGGGATGACTGGAACAGATTCATAGAGTGGTGGAGTAGTTTGTGTTGGAAGGGACCTCTGGAGGTCACATGGTCTGCCCCTGCTCAAAGAAAAGCCAACTTCAGAGTCAAATCCAGGCTGCACAGAGCACTTCTGATAATTGCTACCAGAAGGCATCAGGGTGGCTCACTGGGGCTTTTTCAGGAAAGAAAACCTGTTTTAACCTTGTGTGATGGCCACTATTGACTGAGGAGGAGGCAGGACAGAGAATTAAAATCCAGGACTATCTCAACAGGAGAAGGACAGCATAACCTTGCTTTCCAGCTCCTCTGCTGTTCATTAGTTTCATGGCTTTATTCCTATCTCTTTCTAGCAGGGCCAGACAGCTTCGTCCTTTCAGCAGCTGAAGTCACACTGCCTTGCCACCATTCACCAAAGGTTGCTGAGTGAGTGTTGCCAATTTCTTTGTCTTCAAGATGAAGCTTGCCAGCTAAGTTATTTCCTTCAGCAAGCATGAATATCTAGCTGTAAAATAACCAGTGGTCATAGTCTTTATTGAGATATGATAGGTTACGCATAGAGTAGGCGAAGTGATGGAGGGCAAGAATAGGCTGTTTTAAAGATCCTCCCCTCCAAGTTTCTATGGAGTATGCTCAGTGTATCTATCTAATCTAACTGTCCCCACAGGCAATATGAGAAGCAGCACTAGCACTGAGGGAATAACACAAACCTCAGGTTTCATTGAAACATTTCATTTCATCCCATTCTGCCCCACTAAAAAGCCATTTCCAGTTTTAAAGTACATTACTTGAGTTAAAGATAGGAACTCTGCTGGGAGTTAAAAATTGACTTACCAAGTGATGAAACTCAGGCGATTTTAATCTTATCCAGAACAATTGCAGCTAATGGCAAATAATATAGTGCTTTTCATAGTAAGAAAGCGCAAAAAAGGCATTCTGCCATGTATTTCTGAAGCTTGTTCAAATCACTGCTGTTTAGCAAGTTACCAAACATCAGCAGAACCACAGGAACTGTATCTACATATGCTTTTAGCTTATGGAAAATGTGAATATACTTTGCTTAGTGTAAGCTTCTTTCACTATGTGCTAAGATAGGCCAACATTTTAAATATAGGTATATTTGTTGCTAGTAAATGCTTGCCTATGGATACATTTAACATCCCCAGCACAGTTCAGAAGGCATAAAGTGATTTGTTAATTTGTGGTAATATGATCAGGTGGCTGAGCTCAATCTCACATTTGTGCTGCTTCACACTCGGGACTTATTTTTGCAGACTTCCATGAATTAATAAATAAGGACTCTGGCAGACTAGCCCTCAATGATTTTTCCATGGAAACATCTGCATTGAAAAATAAAGCTGAGAAACATTTTGCATTGTCAATTCCTAACAGTTACAGTACTCCTCTGGTACACTAGTTACAGTAATTTGGGGTTTAGAACAAAAATGAGTAACTGTAACACAGGCACACACACAGTCACTATCAAGGAAATCAATCAAAGTGTAATAAACTTTTATTAAAAAAAGACATTGCTCTCTGGCAATTCATAAAACAAGTCCCCAAATCTGTACAGACAGTACAAAATAAACATAAAATGATTCTTTAAGGGCATAATTAAGGGTTCTGTCAACAACAATAAGAAAACAAAGCATAGATGTATGTTAGAAAAAGAAATTGCACATTTTCTGTTGTTCAGAAAGCCTCCGGCATTTCTTTTGGGGAAAAAAAAAAGTAAAATATGAGTACAAGAAGCAAGAGATGAGTTCCCCATCTGAGCAGTGTCTTTTTAGTCTCTGCTTCCAGTTCTATAAAGTTTAAGTTTATCATTGCTCCGAGGATGTCTTAGTACTTTGTGAAGGTTTTTTCTGGGACTTGGCCATATACTTAAGTTCAGCAGAGTCCACCATACTCCTAGTGGATTACTGCTGAAAGATAGTGGCCTCCTTGTTGTTTAAGCAGTGTATTTCCAGCTAATTCTTTTCCAAAAAATATAATTTTTAATTATATGAAATATTGCTGGTATAATGCATGTTATTAAAATAAATGTTATTTATTTTGTTTTCTTTTTGAGTTCCTTTTAAGTATACAGTTACCAAAGCCATACATTGTATTTGGGTCAAAAGATGATAAATTGAAATGGGACGTTTATTTAATAATTATCCATGGAAAATGACTGTGAGGGCAGAAGGGTGAATTGCAGGTCACTTAATCAGAATTTGAGCCTGATATTAGTTGGACATTTGGACTTTGCTCCTTGCAAGATTGTGGCTTTTGAACTAAAAAGACCTAAAATGAATTGGAGTCTATTATTTTATCCTAAGATGTATTGATTTTAGAGCAGGCCCAAACCCCAGGGGAAAAAAACCTCCATCATGAAACAAAAATGAGCGATACCTGAATGTTTTCTGAAAAACTGAAGGGAAAAACAGAACTTAGAGCCCAGCACTACAAAGTCCTTGGTGCATCTTCCATCTGGACCACACTAAACTCTGTGCTGCTGAAACAGAAGTTGGAAAAGACATACCTGATCATCATATCAATGCCTTTCAGATACTTGGTATTTTCTTACATTCTCTCTCTCTCGTCCTCCTTTCTTCCTTCCTTCTTTTCTTCCTGTTTCTTCCTTTTGACCTTCTTTTCCTGTTTTCCATTCTTCTGAATATCTTAATTCCCTTCTTTGTCAAGATTCAAGCAAGAGGGCAATTAAAAGGTATTTCCAATGAAAAAAAATATCTGAGAGCTTGTCCCAGTTGCCTACTCAACATTTTCTTCTGATCTGTTCTTCCTGTAACAGCTCTCTGGGTGACTGCAGGCAATTCGTATTCCTTCACTGTTTGTTTTGAAGCTCTTGAGAATTTCCCCTTAGTAGCTACATAAGAGTTTCATTAATACCCAAATGTTTTCAATTTTTTTGTCCACATCCTCACATCCAAGTACTCATCAACTGCAGGCGACGGTTTCCTCTACACAACAGATACCTGAAAATGCAGCCTTCCTACTTCAACAGTTACTGTAAAGCCACAACACCGGTACTCTGTAGTTTATCGAGAAGACCCAGTTTTCTTGTGTGTAACAAATGAATAGGAGCATTACACAACAGTACAATTGTGGTCTGCAATTTCAAATCAGTCTGAAAGCATTAAGTGCCAAGTAACTGCTAAATATGTAAACATTAGTGTGATTGATCTCTAACAAAACTTGAAATGTAAAAGCTAATGTACATAAACACACACCGGTCTGTCTGCATGTTTGTATTGCAACTCAGTTCTTAATGACCCTGGCTTTGTCTCAATAGGAAATCCTGTATTTCATGTGAAACCTTGACTCTGGTAACTTTTGAATAGCTAATCGGGCCATTCTCCTCCATTTTTTTTAATGTTATACCCCCTGCTCTTTTTAATGTTATTATTATTGGTATTATTATAAGGGAAAGATTAGTACTGTTAATATTAAACTCAATGTGAACATATAAAGAGGCTGCCCTTCCCCCAAGGACAGACCCAGAGACTTAAAAAAGAAAAGAGAAATTCATGTAATCTTTTAAATCTGAATGCTGTTTGAAATTCATCACAGCCAAGAGGTACTCAGTACATTTAAAGTCAAAGTGCCTAAATATGGAATTAATAGCTCAGTACGAGGCAACTCTTTTGAGCACCTGAAGGTTATAAGTAATAAGGACAGGGATCTAGAATGCAAATTGTTATGCTGCTGCTGTAATAAGCAAATTTTATTATTATGTTTGCTAGGTGACTGCAATCTTTATAGAGACTAAATGTATCCAGGCTTTATTATTGTTGTATTTATAATATTAAGAATTGATAGAACATGAATGAAGATATGTCACATGGAATAGTAGATAGGGCTGTATGTGAGACAGTTTGGAAGTTGATGAATCAGAGCTCCTGCACTAGACCTTGCAGACATCATCTGTGGACTGTGGATCCAAATTTGCCTTTGTTCTTTAGAAGAATGAGAGGTCAGATCTCCAGCTGTTTACTCCAAGCTGCATGGGTACTCCTCTTCTCAAAGGTATGGCTGGTGACAGAAGAGTCCAATAGGACTTATAGCCAAATACTGCAGGATCCCATGCACTGCTACCCACACGAATTCTCCTGCTCCTGGTTTGTTTGGGTGGCATATGATTCTTTTGTGCCTAAGCCTCGGACAAGTCCTCAGCCCTTCTCCAGCCCATCCCCATGTTGCTTGGATGCGGGGAAGGTGAACTGACCTCTACTCATAAGACACTGATGGACAGAACTTTGCAAATTGTGATTTCCTGCTAGACTCTAAGGGGCAACTGATTTCCTTCTCTCTGTTTGCATATTCCTTTGTGCCAATATGGGCTTCGGTGTCAGCAGCGCAAGTCTGTTCAGAATGTTTCTACCTTATCAGTACTGAGTTTTGAAGCTCTCATCATACTGTTTGGATACTGCAGATTCAACAATGTGCTTCACAAAGCAGAACAAGCCCCTTCGAAGGATTGCATTGAGAGCTGAGGGGTGACATACCAAACACAGACAGCAGAGCTCTGGTGACATAATATTCTTTCTTTGTGGCTGAGGACAGTTGGGTAGGTCACTTAAACTTCAGAGATGTCTGGGAAAACCAGGTACTAATTTTTCGCTATGACATCTTGACAGCAACAAATTCTTGCTACTTATTACAAATTGATATTCAGTCCACCTTCTCAGAGGTGACTTAAGACAACAACAGAATCAGGTGCTGATAAATGAACATGGGAGCAATGGAAAAGAGGTTTAAATCTCTCTTGGGATGTGCTGCATCATGTGAAAAGGTGAGAAAAACATACTGCATCTGTGAGGTGAGGAAATAAACATGGCACTGAGCTGCTACTGTGAGCCTGTGTGTGTGAGAAATATATTAAAATCCTGTCAAGCAAGGGACCTGTTGTGTGTGAAGATGCTGTTTCCCTGCCTAGAATGTCTGTAACCCTAGCCCCGAGTTGAGAAATTCCAATCTATGTGACAGTATTTGACGTTTACACTGAGGATGTGAGAAAATCACAGCTAACACCCATGATTTTATTTTTAGTTTTTATTAATTATGTTCATAGCTGTAATTTTATTAACATACGTATAAATGTACATGAACACATATATGATGCGTTTCATTGTTTCATCTCAATCATTTCTATTCTCCCTTGAGCCTACTCATTCTTTGAAGAGTATGTAAAACATTGACAAATGGTCAACTATTTCCTAAATTATAGCATTACTTCCATGTAAATTAGGATATAGTTCACTAGAAGGTCCTGTAAAATGAGTTTAATAAGCACCCCATCTAGTCTAGAAATAGTGTCAGGGTAGCAAAAAATAACTAGCTAATTCAATTATAATTTTAAATGGTTGAACTCTCATAATATAAGAAATTGATAAGAACTCACTGAAGTGAATGGAAAGACATGCATATTTGTGGACTTTGGGGTACACCCCAAAAAGGGAATGGTACAAAATTTCACTGAAAATGCATTATACCCTCATTTAGCCAGAAAATGTTTAGAAAATTGTTGATCAAGATCACACTTGTTTGTATAGAAATGTTAAGTGATGAGCAAAGAAGTGTATATGCACACTTACATATCTGTGTTCTTTTTCCTTGTTGTAGCTTTTTTAGATTAGGTCTTGTAAGCTATAGAAGAGAGGAACTTCTCAGGGACTGCTGCATTCCTTTCTTAATACATATGATGGAGGTGTAAGCAGAGCTTTGATGTTGTTCCTTACACACGTGTTCACAGCTTCATTTGCTACAGCAGATGGAGAAAACAAATTATGTCAGGAATATGCTTTGCATGGGAGAGAGAAACCCAGAAACACATCTGCCTTACAGAACAATGAGCTGCTCTCCTGCTCACTTGTGGCAAAGCCATTATTGAGCTCTAAAGCAGCCGTAGCTCTCAGGCTCTTAAAGCCAAGGTCTGAATCAAAAGAAATATCAAAATCCCTCAGACAGTGCTTCAGTGTGGATATCAGGTGGTCAGTCTAAAATCCTTTGAAGAGCCCTCCCACATTCCAGGGTAGCAGTGCAGCCTAATAACAGTCACAGAGATGAAAGTTTGGGGAGGTTTGATCCAGCAGCTGGAAAACAAGTTGTACTGTGTGAGGCTTTGAGAGTTCAATCTCTTCGGCTTATCCGAGAGAAGACTGAAAAATGGCTTGATCATTATGTCTAGGTACTTACACGTGGGAAAGAGTTCCAAAGCAGCGGCTTTCCAAGCTTGTTGACAAAGAACCGTCACGATCTATGGCAAAAAAATTACATAAATTGAGTCTTGAAATAAGTCATAGCTTTCTAGCAGAGAGCATAATTGAACAAAGTAACAGTCTCCTAAAAGGGTTGAAGGGGCACAGGACAGCGAGGACTCAACATGGGTTTACATTTTTAAAATAAAATTTGAAATTCTTCTAGGAGATATAATTTAATCCACTCTGTGGGAGAAATTCTGTGTCCAGAAGGTACAGGGGCTCAGGTGGAGTCATTGTGGTAGTCCTTTCTGACCTTAATGCTTGTAAAATATGTATCCCTTATTTATGTTATCTTTTGTGGACCAGGGAAAAGATAATAAGTTATGCAGAGCCCTTAGAGTGCCCGTAACACCTGGAAGCCTGTGGTAAGACAACCACTGCAACCAAAGCTTATCAAGACTTCAAGGGATCAGTGAAGAGAAAAGATTTCTATCGTGCACTGGGCAGATGTATTCTCAGGGCTCATGTCTTGATTTGCCTGTTTTTCTTTTTCACCTTGTTCAGAAACATCAGAGGTTGCTGCACCTGGAGACAGGGCAACAGATGGGTAGGCTGAAGAGGTTGGATTCTATTTTCCTCTTATTTACCCAACTGATCTCCAGATTTGTATTTTCTAAGTTAAACCAGCAAACAGCTTGGTCTTTATTGATTGCATTTCTGGAGTTAGTTTGAAATACTTTGAATATAACTTTTAACCAGTTTCCTGTCCAAAAGTGCTGGGTTACTGGAAGCTTTTTATTTTTTCCTTCTCAAACTAGTTAGTGAGCCCTTCCACTCAGAAAACCCATGAAATATCATATACTTATAAGAATAGGTTACTGAAGTGGAGAAGATGTGGAAGTGATGCCACCAAAGCAGTCTGTGAAAGAAAAAAACGAACAATCCTCTGAAACAAAAAGTGACATGGCTCTTTGAGAAACAAATAATTATCAAAAATGCAAATCAAAGCTTACTTTAGCTGTGTGGTAGTTTCATTCTGGAAGAGGAAATCTGCACGTATGGTTGCTTTGGGAAATGCCACTTTATCTGTACCTAGCTTACAGTGAGAGACCAGGGCTACAGTTTATTCAGCTGAAAGGACTCAAGGGACCCCAAAGGGAATCATGCTTTGAAGCAAATCAAAGCAAATAAGCAAAGTGACACACAATTGAAATCACTGAACCAAAATCCACAAGTTAAGGAAATGGAAGACTCCAGTGCTGTTCCACGCAGTGTGCAAATCCAAAATGCATGCAAGTGGAAATTCAGGGTCAGTGGCTGCCAAAAAGAAATAAATTATGGCCAAAAAAAAAAAGTAATTTCTGTGCCTAGAATTCAGCACTCCTCTAACACTTTAATAAGCAGCGAACTGCTGCTCAGCTCTGGCTTTCTATGAGCTGCTATTCATAAGTCCAATTCCTGCATTAAGATTTCAGGATCTCCCAGATTCCCATCACAATTTCCTTTCCCATCAAGCGGAATGCACTCCAGTCTGTAAGGGAAAAAGGTGATACATTTGTCATTTAACAAACTTTTATCTACTTTACCTCTTAAGTATGCAAAGTCACACATTCAGGTAAGGTCACTAACCTCGTCTCCTATTTCTGAAAGCCACCTTAAGATGAGACTCAGTCGTCATCATGCCCCTCTGGGAAATCAAACGTTAATGATGTTAGGCAGCCGTAGTTGATACTGAAGTGGTTGATAGTGTCTTATTTATTATGTATGAGACTTTTAAAGAGAAATCACAAGCATTAAGTGCGCACATTTTACTTAATTTCATTGAGATTTGGGCAGCAAAGTCTTTCAGGTTCCTTTAAGAAGTTCAGCCTATGATGATAACCAAAGATATTGCTGGAAAAGGAAACTTAATCAGCTGTTTCTGTCTTAAAGACCCAGATTTATTACAGGAATGTGGCTGCAGACTGCCACATATAGCAGACTAATACTTCAATTCTTTTCTTAATCACTGCAGACTAAGAATTATGTGTGGTAAAACTGGAAAAAAATATGACACACATTTGGAGTGCTGTAGCATGTGTCCCTGTGTGAGTATATTGCAGAAAGCCATATGCACTTTCCTAGCCAGTATCGAAAAGGATGATCTGGTCTGTTTGTCGATTGTGTGTTGAAAATTGAAGTTTCTTTTAAAGAAAATTTAGGTCAAAATAAAGGGAAAGGAAGACCTAGGATTCCTGTGATCCTGGAATTCTTGGAGGATTTATTTCTGCCAATTCATAAAGACTGAAGCCCCTTATCATGGGCTTAAGATTGGGTTATGGACTCTTAAGGAGACCAATGAAGCAAGGCTGCCTGGTAACTTCCCCAAAAAGCATTTCTAAATCCTTTTTAGTCAACTCTGTGGGCTTTTGAGGTCCATGAAATGTTTGATTTGTCTCCATCTGCAAAGAGTTCAGCCCAAGAACCAGGCACAGGATCTAGTGAACTAGCTTAGCACTACTTGCCTTCTTTCAAAGTAAACACCCAAAAGAAAAAAGAAACAAATATACGCACACACACACACACACACACACACACACACACTCTTCTCAAATGATAGTTGTCAAAGTTTATCTAGTATTATAAAAGGAGAAATTAAAATTAAGTTGTTCAAGAGAATCTTCTGAGTCATTCTCCAGTAACATTGTAAGTTCCACTAAACAGGAGGCAGCCTGTGGTGAAATAACTTGGAAAGAAAAACACCTGTGGGAGGCATTGCATCTCAGGGGATTGTACTGTCCTTCAGAAAAAATGGCTAAGTTAGGGTAACCACATGTTTTCAGTGTGAAGAGTGAGAGGAAGGGTTAGAATTAATTTGACATAGGCACAAAAGTCTTGGCAACACTATTTTTTTCAGAATAAATTTGTAAAAAGTCAGCATCTCATGCCAATATCAAGAGGCTCAATGCTGCTGACAAGCATGAATAAAACCAAAGAAAAGCTTGAATGATAAAGTGGGAGTCACTAATTTCAACTCCCTAAGCACTCATATTAAATAAATACTAATATAACTCTTTTATTTTATTTAAACATTTATTAGAGTTTTCAAAGATATTTTGAAAATGCCAGAATGAATCAGTTATTTGACTTCAAGAACTCTGAGAGTGTTTAAACACAGAGTTTTTGAACTTTTTTTCCTAAGGATGATCATTGTTCAAGCCCCAAAAGGGGAAATTCTCTCATAAGGAAAATCAAGCTGGAAGAAATAGGTTTTAAAGTATCAGACTGTTAGATCTTTTTCTCATGGTAATTAATTTTTTTATAAATATCTATGACAAACGTAGTTAATACACATAAACATATCCACTACGTAAATGCTCTAATTCTTCTGTAACATGATATTGAAACCTCTTTTTCCACTGAGAAGAATAACGGCAATTAGTTGCTATCTGACTATAACTACATAAAATATAAAATTGCATTTTTTTCATTTCATTAGCAATTGTGTTTACACATTGCCTAGGACACAGCTACATTTATTCAAAAGAGTTAGTGTTGACCATACAGCACAGAGCAGAGATACTGGCCCAAAGACACAGGTAGGTCAAATCTCTTATATCTGTGTGACTTGGACTGTCCTGCTTTCAGCTTTCTGACCTCTCTGAGCTTCAGTGCCTCTGCAGCATGCACCATGATCCACTGTGCCATGAAAAAATATGCAAAGGCAGGGATCAGCAATCTCTTGCTGAGAGACCAAAGACTTGGTGGAAGTAGATGTGAAAAGGCAGCCTGCAAGACTGGGTACTGAAAGCTGCTTCATCTTGAGTCATCTGTAAACATTATGTAGCTCTTGGCTCTTGCAGTGTTTTACACTCAAACAGACACAGGAACCTCTTTTTTTACCTACTGTGTCTCTTCTAGTCTTGCCACAGAGTGCTCAGTAGTTCCCAGATCAAGAGGTGGAGGCTGCAAAGGCAGAGACATGCCATCACAGCTCTCTGCTGACCCTTTGTGCTTCTAGCCAACGCCATGACTTGCTTCACATATACCATGACAGCACATTTTGTATCAGGGGCTGTACTCCGCATTGATGTTTACCCTCTGTTTGCAACCGAAGAATAGTCATGCAGTTTCCTGCTGCTGCTGACACTAGTGCTGTTGATGTGCAATCAATTTGGGATCATACTGTGACCCTGGCAGGTGTCCTACAGCTAGGATACTTCAATTTTCCTGTCTGCAAATGGTGGTTTTGGAAAGGTAGACTAGCCCTCTATGGGAAGCTTTAAAAGCTGCTTTTAGCCTGGAAATACAAAGCTTTCAGCTAAAATTGGCAGCATCTGCTGGGAACCAGCACAGCCAGCAACAAAGTATGGGCACACGATCACGAGTGTGCTCTCAGCACATGTTGAACGGGCCACTGTTCTGGGTGTGATGGCATAACCTTTCCATGCCTGCACCAATCTGACCAGCAGTGTTGGTAATGATTGCTACTGATGCATGCTAATGATAAGACTGCTTAAGGATCCAAATGCCACCAAACATAGGAATTTTAGACTTTGGCAGTTTGTGCCTGGATTTTTATGTCATGAGGGAAGCTGAAGTGTAAGCTGATAATTTTCAGTGTTGTTGACCAGAGGAAAAAAATTCCAGAGTGAAATGGGAAACATACAAATGGATGTATCTGCACCCAAAGCCATCAAGTGTTTGACTGATGCTCTTTAATGACTGTCATACTTTACTTAACTCCTGATCTGGAAGGAGAAAGGCAAAAAAAATCTGTTAAATCATCTTTTTTTGTCTGATTTATCAGTGTGCACGTAGTAGTGTAATTAAAAAAAAATTAGGACCCCTTATTTTCCCTGGATGCAAATAAATCCATTAAAATAATGTAGAAAATATTTTATATTGATGTTGAACCCAAATGCCACTAAATTCAGAAAAAAAGCATGTATTTTCAATGGATTTTGCTTTGAAGCTGTAAAGAACCTGAGAGGTGAGCATATATTTTAGTCTAATTTACACTTTATCACCTTATTATGCTTTGTTTTATTCCTGAGGGTGCCATTATGTATAAAGAGCCTAACTTTTACCTCTTATAAATCAGTTTTGGACTAAACCCAGCATGGTTAAGTATGTAATGTAATGGTCTCAAATTATGTGTGCCGTGTTAAATGTCAGAACTAGATTATAGTATAACCTTTGGAAACTGGTACAAATGGGATGGTTGTGTCTAGGGCCTGGATTATTTATGTTAGTAATAATGTAAAAGAGAAGAAAACTCACAGAATTTGAGCTGAAAAAACAAGTTTGGAAAAGCATCACCAGCTATTTAATGTATAACTTACACTCAGAATCTATTCTCAATATCCAGCTTGAAATAAGTTTTCTAATTTTTCAAGGTTTTGGAACTTTTGTAACTAATAAGTTACACCATTTAATAAGTTACAATAAGTTCTACTTTTTCTTCTCAGTGGTGTTCAGTTAATTGCATTTGTCTTGTATCAGAGACTTAAAGACCATTAAATAAAGGACACACTATGCAGAGCCCTATATTTTTATGTAGATAGGTTCTCTGCTCTGAAAGAATTTTAGTTCAGTGAAAACAACTGATACATTAAGAGAAGGTAGGAATGATTCACAGTTATGTGCACATATGCCTGTTCATCCTTTTCTTCTTGCCATAAATACATGTAAATATTATTACTTTTTCTATCTTAATTTCTCATATATATTACTCTTAGCCAAAAGGTCCATCTACATATCTCTTATTTCTCCAAAGAATGAGATTGAAATATTTCATAGTTTTATGCAGGCATCTCTATGTGTTTTTATAGGATTTGAGATACTAAGAAGGCTTCCATTTATTGTTAGCATGTTATTTCATTTTGGTTACATGCATTTGAGCATGAGATTTGCAGCTTAATTCAGTAAAGCCCTCTGAAACATATTCTCAGCTAGACTCTGTTCCTGTTTAATCCCAAAGCTTTAGCATTCTCAACTGTTGCAACATTGTATCATCACCATTTTTATCAAAAAATGAGTCACAGTAGTAACAGAGATAACTCTGCATTCTGACAATAAATGCAGATGATAACAAGTATGCTAAATTAAGCAGTCGCTGTTAGACATAGAGGAGTCTAGGAACGTGGTTTGCAGTATCACTCTCAGCAGGTGACACCTGCTAGGCAGGCAGGTCTTCCTATGGAGTTCTGATTTACCAGATGTACAGACTAAAGCTTGTTTCCATAGCTCAGATTTCATCCTGTGTAATGTCATCAACCAGGCACTACAAAGCCATGCCAATCTTGCAACTGTAGACAAATTCTGATTGAGACATGGGTTTGAGTTAATTCTGAGGAAATGCCACTTTTGAGCCTGTTTGTGTAAAGAGGTAGAAAATGTTCCCAGGCTTTTTTACTCTGTGTTTTGCTCTGCAGCTCAACCTTGATTTCATGAGTCTTATGTTCAATGGTCACTTACTCCCTAATACCTTGGAAGCAGGCAGAACATTGTAAGTGAAATTGAATTGAATAAAGCACCAAAGGGTAAGGCTGTCAGGAGCAATTGCTTAAAACTAGAAGAATAGACTACTTAAAATAAGATCTTGAAGCTAGAACATAAGGTAGTTATTTAATTTTTTGGCTTGCAGTATCCAACTTGTCATTACTCTTTTAGGAAAAGTCTAAGAAAATTGTTGAGTACATGAAAGTAGTAGAAGTAATTTTATTTGATAGAAGAGTTTGGCATTGGTAAACAGATACATTCATTCAATGCATCATTAGCCCCAAAAAAGAATTATTGGATTCTGTCCAAAACAGACAAAAATTCTACTATGAAATGGAACTGATCACAGCCAGATGAACTAGACCTATTGTCTAAAAAATGAGAACTTGTCAATTGTGATAAATTATCATTTGAGATATTGGTGAGCCTGCTAGGAGACATTTGCATATATGGCAAAGCAAACAGAATCACTCTAGCCATAAGAAATATTGCTAGAACTGAATCTCTGTGCCACAGGTCATGCTTATACAGGTGGTGAGATACTCCCTGCCCTGAGATGCCTCCAACAGAAATTGAAGAGACTTGAGAAAGGAAGTAAAGCCAGTGTCACATCCAGGTTTAGAAGGAGGTCTTGCCTGTTCTCCAACAGGAGGGCTGTTTTCCAGGAAACAGCATGGGAAATGAGTCTGCTGAGTACAGACAGATACTTAAAATGGACAGAAATTGCACTACCACAAAGCTTGGATGAAAAAACTTGGACCCTTGATATTCTGTCAGCACTGTGCAATAATGGTGCAGAGGGTAAAAAAGGAAAGTGGGGGATGCAAAAAGAAGAGAGATGGAAACAATTCTTGAGAAGTTATGAGCCAGCATAGAGCCAGCTGCTTAAGACAGTAACAAATTCAAACTAATTTTCAAAAGAAGCAACAAAAGAGAGGATCAGCTTTTGATAGAGCACAGCAGGGAAAACGTATAAGTCATCTGCAATCGATAATTTTGCCAAAAGGCTAAGCTACTTCCGTGATAAAGAGTTGGCTTTGATGTCGAAAGGAGCAAGTGCCTGTGGGAGGTCAAAGTTTGAAATGAGATTACTCACAAGGATCAGAAAGATAATCAAATCTGCCCACTTCTGTGGCAGTGGCATATCAGTACAAAGGACTCAAGTTCTAAATAGCCACAGTTAGAAATGAAAAAGGATAAACTGCAAAATCCTGATGAGAGGACAAAAGGGAAGAATGGTTTCTGAGGGCAACTCATTTCCGACTGACTTGAAAGGACCAAGCTCACTGGCCTGTTAAATGGCTTTTGCCGTTCAGTTGAGAGGGAACTGGAAGCAAGGACACTCAGATACTCAAGTATGGATCTTGCAAGGTTAGCAACTCTTGCAGTTTTAAGAGTGGAGTACATGGAGCCCAAGTAAGCACCCATGGCCCTGTACAATGAATGGAGAAAGTGGACACGGTGCCTGAGAGAAAGCCAAAGCTAGCCAGAATCAAATGTTCAGAAAGAAGAAATGTGTCAGCAGTCTGTTTAATTTACTAGTGGGAAAGCAGCACTGGTGTTCGCACACAGGTACATGCTTGACCTCGTGACTGGAGCTGTGGCCTCCTTTCCTGACTGAGCATAAGCCCATGCACATGGGGGTGATTGCAGAGTGGGTGCAGAGGAGGTGCTGAATGTACCACAGCACCAGAACAGGTTTATCTCATGCTAAAACTCATACCCCTCTGCGTCCCATGAAAGGCAAGACAAAATGGTCTGGATGAGTCTGGCTGAGCAAGGACAGTACCCTGGTGAGCCTACTCAGATGATACCTGCAAAACAAAGTTCAGGATAAGAGCTTCATGATCATCTTTGTCAGTCCAGAAAGGCCTGTTTGTAACTTGACAGCTGCCACAGAGCCTGAGAACTTCAATAAAAGGTGTATTTCCTCCACCTTTATGTATCTCTTTTCCCTTTTGTAGCCATGTCTGTTCGTTTGTTCAAAGGCAGGGAAAGCAACTATCATTCATAGCTCATACCTGAACAACAGAACCAACTCTTTCATCCCAGCAAAGAGAGATTACTTGGCAGAATCAGAAAGTGTATCCAAAATCCTGTTTCTGAAAGAAGAGTTTTGATAGAGTTTGATTCTTTTTCCTTTGTGCAGAAACTGTATTTCAGTTTCAGAAGACTTTATTTTGTTTTGATTCTTTTCCTTTTGTGTATCTCAGACAATAAATGTCTGGACTTTGGCACTGATTTCTCACTTTGTTTGTCATGGCAATCCTTATTGTAAAGACCCTGAACCTTGTTTGACTGTTTGATGTTTTTCAGTAGTGCAAACACCTGTTACAGACTGGGATTAATGATTCTATCAAAATTAATACAACAGTCTTATTAACAGCTTTATGCAACAACTAACTAATCAACATTAATAGAACCCAGGTTGTAGTTTTGCTGTCCTTTGTTTCAGCAGAGCTGACCAATAATGAAATAATATATATCAATCAACTTTATATGTATCTGTAAGGAATACAACTAACAAAATATTGATTTTAATTTTAAAAATTAAGTTAATTTCAGGTGATTGCTTTGAATGGCACTTCTGCATTCTGAAATTTTACTGAAATATATGTATCTTGCAATATATATTTGCCACATGCTTCTGCAAGGGAAAGCTCTTCTATTATCCCTGTCTTCTGAAGAACATTAGGCCAGTAAGCCTGGCTAGCAAATCAGTTATAAACTCATTAGCTACAGCCATGCCATTTTCTGTCCTGTCACTAAATGTTTGTGGAGTTTCCTAGGCAGCAAGTCAAGGTTGTGTACTCCTGAGTGGCCCTGTTGTAGCCTGTCCCCATTCTCTTTGTGTCTTCTGGAGAAGCACAGCTGTTCCCTTGCCTTTGATGACTTGTGCTCTCAGCAAGTGAACAATTTGTTCTCTAAAACATTATGCAGTTTATATGGGAATGACTTCCCCAAAATGATCTGATAGTACAATTTTGCCCCAGTTTTGTAAGTCCTTCCATAACCTTTCTTGATGCCTTCAGTAAATATCTTCAGCGTTTCAACCTTCCTCATTGGTAGTTTACAGTGCCTTGATGCTTTGTGCTTGGCACTCATGCAGGTATCTATTTAAAAGTACATTTTTAGCACAGGTATTTAGCCATCTGATTCTTATTAACAGTAATGGGAACTGCATGGCTAAGTGCATTACCATGTACTGTGTTAAACACCACTTAGTACCTTCCGTCTGTTTTCCTTTCCTCTTAAGATGCATTCTAGCCTTTCTAAAATTAATGTACTGATCTGGATATTTGAGCTGGGTATGGGTCACTAAAAATCTTGCTTACATTGATGTGTATTTGTTGTTGTGTGCACTGATGGAAGTGAGATACCTCTCAGTATTGCACGGCTTCAGCAATAGACTGAGCCTTTAATTTTGATGCTGCTTCAGATTCACCCACAAAGAAACAGACGAACAGTATAAGTTGGAACAAGGGTACCACCACAGGACTCTTACATGAGGGCTCTCACTGAGTGTACTATGGCACCTCTCAAATTCAAGCAGCCAAATAAGAATACAAATGACCCTGAGCAAAATTCTTGCACAGGTGACACAAACATTTCCCTTCCGTCTGCTGCTGTTTCCCCCACTGACAAGTGCAAACAAAGGTGGCACTGAGTGAATTCAAGACGGTAAAGCCAAGTTTATCAGTGAAAGGAATATCTGGCAAAAGAAATAGACCTTTGGAAAGATCAGTACCACAGCACTAATCAAGCTTGTGTGTGGTCTTGACTTCCCAACACATGCATTTTTACTTGGGGAAATGGTATTTCTTGGCAAAAGTGTTTTTGTCCTCTTTGGCTCACAAAGAGACTTTGTCCTCTCTGTTTAGATAAGGACCTACTTAGTATGACCTACATTTTCATCTTGCCACTGTAAAAAGAAAGCAGAATTTCTGTCAGAATGGTTAAAGAACGCAAAGAAAAAATATGTCAAACCTTCTGCTTTATTTTAATTTCAAGAATGAGAGACTTTTCTGTTTTTCTTTGCAAACAATTTTAAACAAAGTAAAAAATGGGCAAAGAAGTAAAGATGTTTATCAGCTTTGTCAGAAATTATTTAATTTCATTAGCTCTGGTTCAAAGCTTCCCAGACGTAGGCAAAATTCTATGAGGGTAAGATAACCTAATTAAAATGAAGAGCTGGAAGTAGACTTCTAGGTGGATGAAGAAAGACAGGGTAAAATCTCCTTCTGCCTCACTGTAGGAGCTGATACCTTCCTCAGCAAAAGCAGTGGCAATGAGAGAAGAGGGCTGTATGGGTTAAACAGTGTTGTCTTTCTGGATGGTACACTGTTTGAGCAGCTTGCCCTTGGATTTTATGAGCAAAGCAGATACTCTTTCACCTCTGCTTCTTTGACACATTCAGTTGTTTGTGTCCAAATGTGGTCAGAATCAGTTCACCACCGGGAAGAATATCTAGTAACATAGTTATTCACCTCCTTCAGATACGTTTGTCTACCTGTCGTGGTTTAAGCCCCGGCTGTAAATTAGAACCACGCAGTCTACTTCCCCCCCCCACTCCCCAGAGGGATGGGGAGGAGAATCGAAAGAATGTAACTCCCACGGGTTGAGATAAGAACAGTCCAGTAACTCAGGTATAACACAAATCACTACTGCTGCCACCAATAATAATAATGATAAGAGAAATAACAAGGGAAGAGAATACGATACCGCTCGCCAGAAAAGAGCCCGACCGAAAAGAGGACGTGCCCTTCCGGGTAGCTCCCAGTTACATCCCCGGGCATGATGTGCTGTGGTATGGAATACCTCTTTGGCTAGTTTGGGTCAGGCGTCCTGTCCCTGCTTCCTCCCGGCCCCTCCTCCTCCCTGGCAGAGCATGAGACTCACAAAGTCCTTGGTCAGTCTAAACATCAGTGTTATCAGCTCTTCCCAGGCCAAAAGTCAAAAACACAGTGCTGCAACAGCTACTAAGAAGGAGAAAAACTGACTGCTACTGCTGAACCCAGGACACTACCATTTGCTTATCCATCCTCCAGGAAATGTAGAAATACCATAAAGCAGCTGGTCTCTTGCTGAGATTGATTTTTTGTGGTTAGCTTAAAAGTAGCATCTAACAATATAGAAATTTCTCTGTCCGGTTTTACTGAACCAGTAATAGAGTGAACCTTGCTATTGAAATCTCTTAAGCGGTGCTGTTATTAATTCATATTAAAACTGCTCCTCCCATATGAAGATAGGCTGAGAAAGTTGGGGCTGTTCAGGCTGGAGAAGAGAAGACTGTGTGGAGACCTCATAGCAGCCTTCCAGTATCTGAAGGGGGCCTATAAGGATGCTGGAGAGGGACTCTTGTTTAGGGACTGCAGTGATAGGACGAGGGGTAATGGGTTCAAACTTAAAGAGGGTAAGTTTAGATTGGATATAAGGAAGAAGTTCTTTACTGTAAGGGTGTTGAGGCACTGGAATGGGTTGCCCAGGGAAGTTATGAATGCTCCATTGCTGACGGTGCTCAAGTGCAGGTTGGACAGAGCCTTGGGTGGTATGGTTTAGTGTGAGGTGTCCCTGCCCATGGCAGGGGGGCTGGAACTAGATGATCTTAAGGTCCTTTCCAACCCTAACTATTCTATGATTCTATGATTCTAAGAACCTTTGATGGTCATTCTTCCAGTGACCTGAAATCACTCATTTCATAACAAAATAGTGTAGTTGGCAGGATCTTGAATCAGACTTTGCAAGACTCACAAAAAAAGATGCATGTATTAAAGGTTTTAAGGGCCCCCAAAATAATTACACTTAAAATAATTTTAGTCAGCACAACTGATAATTGCACATAGGAGAATTTTTTTATTCAGGAAAAAGTTGGTCAAGGAGCTCCCATAACCATTGATTTTGCTTCTTAGCAAATCCTGTAATACTGTGGAAGTTGAGATTTTGAAAGGATGCATTGAGAAACAGTATCCTGCTCCTCTGAAATCAATCCCTACACAGTCTTGGCAAAACTAGTATGGAATGTGTCTGTCATGAGTTAAGGAATGGTTATATAGTTAATGCTTATCAAACAAACCTTTAATGTAGCATAATTGGCTTCCGTAAAGCAGTAGGTTTAACGGTATTTCCATGAATAAGTTTGACTAGTTCTAATCTGCCATAAAACTAATACAATGGATAAAAAGTCTTTGAGAGATGAAAATAACCCCAAAAAAACGGTGGAAAACAAGGAATTCTTCCAACAATAGAAGATCTAAATGCTAACTGAAAATTAGGTATATACTCATTAAGGTAGGGTGCAATCCCTCATCATCCTGGCTCATACAATTGAGGCATAAGTTACAGTTCCTAGAAAGGAATGTGTATTAAGGAGGCATGATTTCAGCTTTAAATGAAATGAAACATGCAAATTATATTGAAACAAGTATTCATTTAAACTTAACAGAAAAAGAACATATGAAAAAATGAACTTTTCCCAGGAAAAAAAAGTGGACTCTATAGGAGACAAATTTTTGTTGAGTAGTCATCTGAAAGGAAAACTGATGAACTTTTACTCTAAATGTTCATGGTCATGCATTTAAAAACAGAGTGTAGATTAGTATACCAGAATGAAAGACCATATCCAAGAATGCAGAGACACTGGAAAGTGTCCAGATGCCAAGAAAATAAGCAGCTGCATCTTTGTTTTTAGTGTGATAGATTGACATAAGTCTTGGCTGTACAGGGACAGCAATATCAGTTAAGAATAGTGAGTGATTTTATCTTTTGTATACTACTAATGATGCCATAAGTGAAAAAAAATAAAACATGACCATTCCTGCTGCTGCAGTTTAAAAAGCATTCTGAAAAAGTGAGAAGCGTTCAAAAAAAGGTAGATGAAAGATTCTGGGTTTGGAAAAGATATTTTGTACTGAGAAAATTAAGAACATTAATCTACTTGTTTTGTTGAAGAGAAGGTTAAGGGATGGTTTGATCATGGCCTGTGAGTACCTACCTCAAGAACATATTTCTCATAGCCAGCTCTTTAATCTAGCAGTAGAAACCATGATGTGGCTGGAAACTAAGGCAAGATAAATTTAGATTTGAAACACAAACCTAAATTTTAACGCTGAAGGTAGCTAAACACATGTATAACTTACTTAGGAATGTGGTTGATTCTCCACCTCTGTGGACACTATTTTAGGATTGAATATCCCTCTGCAACATATGACAGAGTTCAAACATAAATTAATGAGAGGTTTCTGTGGTTATGTTCTGCCGAAAGTAAAACAAAATAATCTTTTGAAAGTGGCTTTTCAACTTAAGATTCATGAATTTTTCTCAAGAGTGTAAAAAACCAAACAGAATGTAACCACTCCTAATGCCTATCTGAGACCACCAAAACCATGAAACTTCAGATCTGAAACGCAAACAGCATATTTTTAAAGGAGTGATGATTCACCTGTTCATAACTGTGGAAATGTCAGCTCCTTCACTCCCTATCAAAACAAGAGAAAAATGAGAAGAGCATTTGCATTATTAGTCTTTAAAATCTGGCTCAAGCAGTGGGTCATTAAAGACCTGCATAAGTATATGTTTGGGAATTCAGGTATCTGTGCCAGCCCTATGCAAATGGGGATAAAAATCCTTTTACTGCAGCAGATTGCTAGGCAATTAGCTTTCAGCATGGCTTCTACAGAAAACTCTTTCGAAAATCCTAATACCTAAATCATATCAGCTTTTTTTTTTTTTTTTTTCCAGGCACCTGTCCTCCTTGTTGTAATGTATTTTCTATTGCATCTCTGTATCTTCAACAGTCAGGACAGATGTTCCTTTACACTGGAACTGATATGAGGATGTTGAGCTCTTTGACAATACTGCGTACGAGTGCTTGACATTGCCAAAGGATCAATGACGTTATCTGTTTTATCATTGCACCCATCCTATGCCTAATGTTTTTAAAAAGTTACCTGGCCCATGACTTTTTCTGGACCAGTGAAAGTTAGCTCTGAACTACAAAGCTATGAACAACTTTCATTTTCCTTTGGCAGTTTTCAGATCTCCCAGTGGGTTTTCTTTTCCTAGGGGAACCATATATATGTTTTAAAGAACCCTGGGAAGTCTGGTAGCTTTGAAATGAAACCAAACAAGCTTGTGAATCTCTCTATGGAGGACCTGGATTTTGGGAGGGTAAGAAAATGACATAGGTGGTATATCTTAGGACCCAGTCATTGATACTGCTAGTGGTCATAGTTTTGAATGGAAGTGGAACAGTCAAACTGTGCAATTTAGCTGTGGTTGTTAACCAGATTTTATTCATCACTGGAATGTTGTTTTTTGAAAATCACTTCCACTTCTTATTCAACTTGCCGTTGTTTTCTAGAAGTAGTAATGCGAATCTCTTCCATAAAACACAATAGTACAAATTGACATTTAGTTTAATCAGTGCCACCACCACTTGATCTTGGCAAAAGGTAGGGGAAAAAGGCAGTTAATCCTGAAGGTAGGATTCTTCAGTTTAAGTTTTATGAAGTTTGGCAAAATCGGGATGAATAAAGAAAGAGGAAGTGAAGAAAAGCTGGGAAGGGAGGTGACAGAAAGGTAAAGCCAATTTGTAATTTGTTTTTTATGGATGAAATTAAGAGAAAATATTGTGGAAGTAGAAAGGGTGTTTAGTATGAACTGAGCCTGTGTTTGGGCGATAGCTGAGAGATAAATATATTGTGGAACTTGGCATGGATACATAGATGTCTGAGCAGCTTCTGGAATCACTTCTTTTCCAGTATTCCTCACAATGGAGCTGTTTGAGAGGCATAAATAAATGTGACTCATAAATTTAACTATGTTATGCTAACAAGTTGCACTAAACTAAATAAAATAAGGAAAATCTGTTAAACACAGAGCGCAGTAGTACTACACAAGAAATGAAATACAGCTCATGTCCCCACCTGGAAGAGCACTTGTGGCTTATCTTCAAAGGCTATTTCAGAATAGGTTGGCACATGTGGCCCATGAGGGCTTAAAGCAGGCATTTGCTAAACAGGTATAAATCACTGCAAAACTGAATAGTACAGCTGTATTTTTGAAGTTAACAACCAAGACACATTTCCATTATATTTTCCCTTGCCTTCCTTCTCTCTGTGTCTCTGTTTTAGTTTCTGTGTTTTCTAGAGGAGGCAGGATCTAAAGCATTGACCAGGGTTGTGGGAAAGTTCAGCTGCAAGCTAGGACTGTGTACAGTACTTGAGTACATTGTTTAATTTCTCTTTGCCTTTATTCTCACGTAGCCCCGTCTTTATATATTTTCTTCTTACAAGTCATTGGACAAGATGTACAAACTGCAGCTGGAGTGGGGACCAAAACTTAGGAATCTCACAATCTTGTTGCTGGGTGATAGGAGAACTGTGATACATAATAAATAGGCTGATTTACGTGGGCCTGGTCCAGTGATGAGAAGAGGTTAAGACCTCTGGTTATGTTCCTTTTGGATGGTTACAACACAGCTTATGAAGCACGTCATGAACTATTTTTAATCACAGAAATGGTCACTTAAAGAAGATTAAAATCATAGCTCAGTATGATGGTCATCCACATGCGGTGTTCTTCACCGAAGCTCAGCCATAGCTTGGAGGGTTGCTGGAGAAGGCAGAGTAAGCTGGTCTGCTCCCACACACCTTATCCTGCCCATTCGTGCCAGTCAAAGAGCCTGCCTTCCAAAGGGTGTGGACCAGTTCTATCTCTTGTTTGCCTAAAACTTGCCTTTCCCCATTAATTGCACTGACCTGCTCTGTTGTGCTTTTCATTGAACTTGAAGCTAAGATGTCCTCAGTCTAACAGCATGTGCTGATTTGCATGTGGTAAACTGCTTAGGCAATTGTCCAGGGAATTTTTAGAGTTTTCTTTTTTGTTATGTGGTTTGTTTTTTTTTTTTTTTCTTTGTGTCTAGACATTAGCACTTGAACACAATTAAGGTACTTGCTGTAACTGTTTCTCCTATAGAACTCTACTCTTGGAGAGAGTATTGGAATTTCCATTCCCTGACCTTTGAGGAGATGCCCTTCAGTTACTGGGACTTTACAGAGGGTCAGGTGACTTAGCCTTTAAATTTAGCTCAAACCAGCATTTTAAATATGCAACAATTTAAAAAGTTTTGCTTCAGCTCTGCAATCCTTCCTCATTAAAGAATTATATTAAGATCTGCTTTGAACAGGCCAGTCAGTTTTGCTTCAATCCTGTAAGTCCTGCCTCTTCACAACTTTCACGAAGAAAGCTAGACCTAAAAAGTCACCACCGGTTCTAGTGAGAATTTGGCTTGAACAACAACTGTGAACTTTGGCCCAGGACAAAAAAAATCACCCTAGAATATTTTGCAAATCACAGGAAAATGCTTTGTTGTTAAAAACCTTTTTACGGAGGCTTTTGTTTTAAATAGCACTGAAGCATAATCATCAAAGACATTCATATTTTATTGATTTGACACTCAGGGCCTACCGATGAAATTTAACCATGCCAAGTGCAAGGTCCTACACCTGGGTCGGGGCAACCCCAGGCACGGCTACAGGTTGGGCAAAGAAGAGATTCAGAGTAGCCCTGCGGAGAAGGACTTGGAAGTGTTTCTCAATGAGAAAATGAACATGAGCGGGCTTCAGTGTGCGCTTGCAGCCCAGAAAGCCAACCGTATCCTGGGCTGCATCAAGAGGAGCGTGACCAGCAGGTTGAAGGAGGTGATCTTGCCCCTCTACTCTGCTCTCATGAGACCTCACTTGGAGTATTGTGTGCAGTTCTGGTGTCCTCAACATAAAAAGGACATGGAACTGTTGGAACAAGTCCAGAGGAGGCCACGAGGATGATCAGGGGACTGGAGCACCTCCTGTATGAAGATAGGCTGAGAAAGTTGAGGCTGTTGAGTCTGGAGAAGAGAAGGCTGCGTGGAGACCTCATAGCAGCCTTCCAGTATCTGAAGGGGGCTTACAAGGATGCTGGGGAGGGACTATTCATCAGGGACTATAGTGACAGAACAAGGGGTAATGGGTTCAAACCTAAAGAGGGTAAGTTTAGATTGGATCTAAGGAAGAAATTCTTTACTGAGAGGGTGGTGAGGCACTGGAATGGGCTGCCCAGGGAGGTTGTGAATGCTCCATCCTTGGCGGTGTTCAAGGCCAGGTTGGATGAGGCCTTGGGTGGCATGGTTTAGTGTGAGGTGTCCCTGCCCATGGCAGGGGGGTTGGAACTAGATGATCTTAAGGTCCTTTCCAACCCTAACTTTTCTATGATTCTATGATTTTATGATTTAGTTTTTTCCTTTTGTTGCAATAAGCATTTACTTAAACCCTTACTGTACTGATATTTATTATTACTGTTTTGCCTGTTTATTATTATTTTGTTTATTAATGCTGTTGCCACTTGGAATACTTTCTAAGAACAGTGTTTTCATAAGCCAACAAGCCCTGGCCAGTCAGAGGATGGAGAGTAGAAATATCACTAGTCATCTTCCAACCATCTTCTCTTAGTAATTTGTAATGATAAAGGATTGAAAATAAAATTAAAATTCTTTTGTAATTTCATTATTCTGGAAGTGATTTTATAGCCTGCTGAGAATTAAACATTGAAGTACAGCACAGTGTACAAAATAATTCCTGGTTTAATACATTTTTATGACCCTCTGAGGAGCAGAAGCACAGCTCAGCTCAGCATTAGCCTGTGTATTACTCAGCTTTCCAGGTCTTTAATTCAAAATGAAAATTAAACAATATTCTTTTTACCAGAGTAGTTCATCCAGAACTAGCTAAGAAAATCATTTTTCATTTTGAAAGGCTCTTATTCAAACCCTTTCAAGGTGGGTTTTTTAATTGTCTAAACCCAAAATTGAAAACCCAGAATCCTCTGTGATAAAAGATGTGGAGCACCTATGCACTAACTGCATTGCCTACTTAAAGCCTGAAATAAAATTCACCTGATATCCAACCCTAATGAATTTTTCAAGAGGTTTTGCTAGACCTCCAGGTATCTGTGTAAATAAAACATTAGTATTTAGGATTATTTATTATTTAACCATTAAATCCTAATGAATAGCAGAAATTGTGTGTTTAGTTAACCAAGTTTCTGACCTCTGCAGCAAATGTAAGATCAGACAGCAATGGACTTGATGCTGAGATCTCTATAGATGGCAAGAAAGCAGTTAGAAAGGGATCGTTCAGCTGATACATGAGAAGCAGAGAGCTGCCTAACTTCTTTCACAGGATTTTCTCATAAAGGCTGCCATGAATCCAGCCCAGAAATAAAAGGATCCTTCCCTAGTTAATCCCTGAGCTTGATTATAACTTTCTTCTTGCTAGCTCGCTCCCCACATCCCTCTAACCCCTTCACAATAGCACAGCAGAGCTCCCTGTGTACACAATGGCTTTGTCTCTGATTTCTCCAGTGCTGGGACTCTTCAGACCTCCTGGGACACTGTGCTGTCTTCTCTGTCCTTGCTTCACAGCCTGTGGCAACAACAGGACCAAGATTTAGGAACCGGCTTGAATATGACGCGTGCTAGCAGAGGCACCTGTGTAACAGTTGCCAGCTAATACTGCTGCTCTGCATTTTTGGCTTGAGGTAACCATGGAGAAAGCCATAACTAATATCCTGTCACCTTAGTATATGCTGAATACAGCAGAAAATTTTACTTCTTTGCTGAACACGAACTCCTTCTTCGTTCTATGATTTTTCCCTCCTCTTTTTGTTTGTTTGCTTATTTTAGATATTCATTTTAATTCATTTGAAATGAATGCAGACACCATTCTTTTGAAACAAATGAAGATATTCCATGATCCATAATCTTTGCATTCTCTGCTGAATTCAGCATTTTCAGTGTCAGCCCCAGCAGCAGTATCTGCTGCCTTTGAAGTCTTTGAAGTCTCCACAGTTCAGGTTGAAGGTATTCAAAAGGGAGAAAGTGTCAGTTTGGGGAAGGCAAGGGGGTGAGGAAGGATTTTTTTCTTTACCTACAGCCTCTCTTTACACTGTGAATGGTAGAATTAGAACACATGAAAAAATAAAGCAACCCATTGATTTTCCCTTCAAAAGAAGTTTCAGCCTAAGCCAGGGGTATTTGAAAACTTTCTTAGGTAACAGACAAAGTGTGACCTGATGAGGCTGGAACCACAAGTGCTCATTTTAGGGGTAAAAAAAGAAAGGGAATAGATTTTCTGAAGATTGTCTTATTTTCAGTGTTTTAAAATATCTTGGATAAGAATCATTGTGACTATATATTTTGGGGGAAAACCATGGGAAGAAAAGCACTATTAAAACAGATTGCAACTTGCACATCACTGTACTGCAAATTTGTCTTGCTATTCAGTTCCTCAGGTTAGGGTGGGACAATGAGTGGGAGCTATCTGGTATTCAGCTGATGCCATACAGTGCGGTCAAAAGGTAGCCATGGTGCAAGAGAAAGATATGCAGGCAAACTCACATTGTCTCTTGACATGCGTGCTCTGAGATCAGCAGCAGGGTACATATAACATGAAGCTTCAGCTAATAAACCCAACCAAGAGGATTATCTTCTCAGGTGTGACACTGTGTTAATGTGATCACACTGCTTCCAGACCCTTGCTACATACTTTAGGAGATGTGCATAACATAGCAAGCTCCTGAACAGTTCCCAGCCTGTTCATGCAAAAGACTTGACAGTTGTTAAAAAAAAATGTTTGGTGCAATATTCCTGAAATAAATTCTGAGAATGGAGACCTGGTGATTTATTAAAAAATACCGGCTTGACAGCTTGATTTAGAGGAGGACTAGGAAGATTTTTAATATTGTCACTGTCTCATTCAAAGCTGGAAACCTGGTATTTTTGTAAGAGTGAAATGAAAATCCAGAGGGGAGAAACACCAGATTGGGTCCCTCAAAATGTTTCATTTAGCTAAGTTCAAGATATGGTTTTTGTGATTTTTCTCATTTTGGAAACATATTTTTCTGTTAATTTAGTTATCCCCTAAAAGGCATTTTGACCAGGAAAAGAGACCTTCATGATTTTGAAAATGTCAAAATAGTTTAGTGAAAATTGCAAACCTTTTAAAAATGGTAATGAGAAAGGGTCATTTCTGAGGAATTATGTTGGCTAGCTTTACTGATACTTTCTAATAATTTCTTTATCTCTGGAAAAATTGCAATGTGCTCTAGGCAGAGTAAAGCTGAAAGAAAGCTTCCAGCTAAAATGGAGAGTGAAACAAGGTTCACAAGTCAGTAAGGAGCATGCCTTAAAATTAGAGTGTAGTCTGTGTTACTCATTACCATGAGTAATGGCATTCATCAGGTAAAATATACTATGATTCGAAAAAATTGACTGTTGGCTACATTCTCAGACAGAAAAGACTTTGGTTATTAAGGGCAAAGATAGGAAAAGGATAACTATCTTTGCTATCAACAATCATGACAAAAGCAATTCAGAAAATTTGCCTGACAAGTACATAGGAGTTTACTCTAATATGCTCAATCATATTTCTTTTCAGCGTTAGTGAGATATAACAGGAGGTAGAGAAATCCGTATACATATTATCTCCAGTGTAATATTAATAGGAAAGGATGAAAGCATGACAAAAAAGAATTTCTCTCTACCCTGTATTACAGTATGTGGTAATATATGCTGTATCACTGGATGTATGTTACTCCTTTGGACGAAAATACAGCAATGAATAATAAAATCTATGCTATGTCTGTGCAATGCAACTGTTTTTCAGCAAGGTTAGGAGTACTGAACTTCATGTTTATGAAATGGAATATCTTCGTTTTTAAAACCAGAAATATAATGAAACATAGCAAATGTTCCCTAACACCCTGGTTAGGAAACCACACTCTTCACTGATGAAGATTAATCCTATATTCTGTATTAGCTAGTGCTTTTCTCTCATGATGGTTGAATGCTGGAAATAATGGACCTTTTATTACTTCATTTGGGAAACTTTCGTGGTTAAATACATCTTTGACTGTCACCCTATTTGGAAGCCTGTTGTGTAAATTTATTTCTTTAATCTTGTGCAATCCCTCCCATCTTTAATCCCTTAAATAACTAAGTAAGTAATTTATTTCATCACTTAAGTTTTTCCTTTTGCCCATATGCTTTATATATGCTATCTTAATGCTTTCTTTTCTATCACAGCTTTTAGTAACTTGAATCTTCTGTCAACTAATTCCTTTCTAAGTATAGCTCTCTCATTTTAATGCGATGATGATGATGATGCAGATCAAACCCTCTTTCTGAGGCATGGTGAGAGAACAGAGAAGGGCCTCAGAGACTCATGGGTGAATTCTGCCCTTTTCAGTTTTCTGCAGAGGCACGCTCTGTGGCACATTCCAGTCCTTATAATTTCTATATTTGAAATTTGTTTTTGTCTACCTGACTTTGAACAAAACTTGTCTATTGGCTGTGAGCAGCCTTAATAGGTTTTAACTTGTTATCCTGTATCTGCAGATTGTGTTCTACTTTCCAACTGGTTGATTAAAATTTATGCATGTTGTGAGAGGGAACTCCAGGAATTGCAAAATGGTAACATAAATATTTTCAGTGGGCACATATATTCACAAGTAAATAGCAGATATTGGCTTCCCTTGACTAGTCTTGTTAAAAAATCTCTTCAGCTAATGTGACAGAAAGCAATGTTTCAGGTACTGTTTTGGTATGATACCATATTTGCATTAACATCTTACCGATACAACATTTTTCTTTGTTTTCTTGCAGGGTTGCTTTTTAAAATAATGAATCATCCATTATACTTTTAAACAAAAACTAGCCCTTTGGCCAAATGAAACATGTTCAGCCTTTGTTCAGTCTGTCAGTTGCAAAATGAATTACTGTCATGTAGAAAAATAATAATTACTTTCCTTCCTGCTTACATGATATTAAGAGGAATAAAATTTGGCAGGCCTGTTGGGCAAACTGAATTTTTCTTGTTCCTGAAGTCTTCCACTTTTTACATTCTGCATACTGCTACAGTCTGAAGGAGCGGAGTTTTTTGATATCCACATTTATATTTGTCATGCCATTTGATATAGCTTTTGAGCCTTATGAAATGAAAGATTTTTCAGGCATAAGACATGCTAGCATTGATTTGAAGGCCTGCTTGTTGAGAGCCAGTTTAAAGTTATGACCTCTTAATGCTGGGTTTGTATCTCCTTAGTGTGCAAATTTAGCCTTGCAGATGGGAGAAGTACAGTCATGCCAGAGACACCGTATGTGCATCTCTTTTGATCATTGGGATTTGCGTGACTATTCAGGAGTTACACAAGCAATGGAGGTTTTCAGGTCTGCAACACCTAAGGTGACCAGAATGAAATGATCTTTCTTCAAACATCTTTTAACATTAAAATGAACAAACAATTATTCGTTATCCTATAAAATTAATGTGTGGCTCCAGTGGTGCTCCAAATGGAAGCAAGATTTTTTTAGAATAAAGCCCTTACTCCCAGGCAGTGCCCTGGAGGAGTCAACTATTGATGTCATTCTAACTTATGAAATCCACCAACATTTTCAATCTGAGTTTTGATCTAATTGTTGTAAAAACGTCCTATACACTAAAAGCTACTGATGACCTTCAAAAGTAGCTAACAAAGGCTTGTTCTCTGCTTTAGCAGATTCAGTATTTCAACTACTTTTCAAAAAGATACATTGGATTCTTCATATGATTGTGGTTGATGAAGCGACTCTGAGGGATAGCTCTACTCTCATTTGTCCACTTGTTAATACAATATTTTTCTTCAATAGCTAGACATTTTTTTAAAAACCCCAACCCTTATACATTTTCAGATTCCCTAGGGGTTTCTATTGCAACTTATGACCTTTTGTCCTCTTACCTTCCAGTTTTGAGTGATTTTTCTCTTATACCTATTTTTATTGTACTGTAGGAATTGATTTTGATTATCTTAAAACTATTACAGTTCTTACCAACTGTTTGTGAAATCGCTTTCCTAAGGCTTTAGCCTTAAGTTGAAAGATTTCATATTTATTTAATTGTATAAACTTTTTTCTCCTATCGGTATTGCTGGTAATACAATTGCTTCCATGATACACATTTGGAAAGCTAGGAGTCTTTGTTCTCATTCTATCTCTGTAGCTATAATAAATGTCACCAAGTTGTAGTTCATCTTTGTAGAAATATCTCTGAATTTAGATAATACTGGATCAAGGTCTTCAGAACTGAATTAAGAGAAGTTATAGTAAGGATTAAGTTGGTCCACAGTTTGTAGCCTAAATTTGTTCTAGGAATTTCTGGTCCTACATATTGTTTTTAACCAGGATGGCTATTGACTATGACCTCCTCTCTTCCAGATTTGCAGCAAATGGGAGATATGGTTAGCAGAAGATTTTACCTTGGTTTTCCTTCTTTACAATACTGTCCCATCTTCTCATTGCAGTTCGATGTGGTGGGATGGGGAACAGCACAACAAAATGTGACACCTTCTTTGTGTAATGGCTTTAATCTAATGCACCATATGGAGCTCCATGGTAAAGTTTAAAAATAAGAAGGAAAGCAGGGATAGACTGTAGAAGTACAGTAAAGGAGGAAATATGGTTTAGATCAGATCAGAAATAGATGAAGAGTCATCATTCGCTACAGGGTACATTTCAAAGTTGTACTATAAAGAAGTTAAGGACACCATGCTCATGAGTTCATGATAGATGATGAACAGCATGGTCTCTACAGACTGGCGCTATGAAATCTGAGGCTTGGCACAGCCACAGAGGAAGCAGGAAGGCTGGAGGCATGTGTAGGAGGAAGTCTGGAGAAGTAGTAGATTGATTCAAGTTGTCAGAGTTCCCATCACAGCCCCTTCTTTAACACATACTGAGCGTGCTGCAGGTTAACTGATAGACACAGCACTCCTTTCCACATGTTATCAGACCTGGAGTTAATGCTGGGAAGAAGGGTAGCTGGCACAGTGAATGTATAGGCTTACTGTACACAAAATCATCCCACTGCTTAGCAATTTTCAGCTATCAGCAGCACAGACTTGCTTTTGATGTGAGGAATTCCAGCTGCATTTTGAGAGATGACAAGACTTTTCAGAAGAGGAAAGCCAGGATTCTCACGGTAGGCTGGCTAGAAATGAAAATGCCTGCCTCCCATCTGGCACCCCCTGTCACAGATTTGATCTGCTGCTTGGAGAGAGACCAGAGATCTCCATAGAATGAGGAAGGCCAGCAGGAGAGGCACCAGTGATTTTGTCTGGGGGAAGCTTTGCTTTCTCCAGTTTGGAAGATACATGGTCAGTTTGATGCACCCATCAGGTGTTCCTCTTCATTCAGCACCAGGGCACGCATTCCTCCAGCTAGATGTTTATAGGGAGAATCACAGTAGTCCCAAGGTCCAAACCACCAGTGGGGGAGAGAAAATGTCAAGGAAAGAGGATGAGGCTCAGGAGAGAAACGGAAGCTGGCTAGTTGATGGCAACAGTTAAAAATTAAGGAGATAATACCATTTTCCAACAAGACAATGTCAGGAGCTTACTGGGGACAGGAACATGCTGAGGAAAGAAGTAAACATTGCAATTATAACTTGAGAGGCAATAAATATTTTCAACACAACTTAAAGGACTAGTTTTATTTTCTGGTGCTATCAGCAGATCTCCATGTTCTTTCCAGCCATGCACATCCCAGCTCTGTTCTAGAAACTTTTTTCCACTGTTACTATTTACACTATAGAAAGAAGTAAACACTTTGGTTGACTTGCAATCAGATGTTCCCTTTCCATAGCTTGGCATAGAGATGGTGATAAATGCAGCTCTGAGGCTGATGGCAGATAAAAGGGCTTATCAGAAGGGGAATGCCAAAGTGACAGAAGGCATCCTCCCTCTTTCTTTGTAGGGTGTTTCCCAGTGGTGAATAAAGATTAAATCTGGTATAAATCAGACTGTGCTCAATCAAAGAGTTTAAATCACTTACAGATTTTGAGCATTGAGTATGGGTTTATGGTTTAATTTTCTTGTATGTAAAAAATTCTAATATCTATAGTCCCCCAAGCTTCATTTTACCATCAGATAATCATACAGGAACTTTTCGTGTTACAATTATGATTGTGGTTATTGCTATATTTATTGCTTTGTGTCTACTTATTGTGTCTGAGGACTTCAGGCATAGATGCTGTCAACTGATGGATTTCCTTGGTTACACAAGATGTGGCTGGTTTATGGGTTTCAAGCCAAGTGCTCTGTGTGCTGTAAAGTTGCAGAAAGAGGTGAAATGTTATTTTAAGATGGAGTAAGAGCAGGACTTCCTGGGCACAGAGTCTGCTGGGCTTGTGCAATTAGGAATTCCTGTAGAAGGAAAATGCCTGCTGTTAATGGCTTTTATTGAGTTAAGTTTGCTTGGCTTTCTGTTCCCACTTTTTAGGTAAAAAAGCAAATGCAATTGCAGGGCTGATCTGTGCTACTGATTTCTCAACCAAATGAAAACAAATTGGGAAACCACAATCCTGACCACTTCCACCAGCTCAACCATGTTCATTATTATGACAATGTTTTTTTTAACTCTAAAATGTTTAGAGTTAAAAAAACCTAAATGTTTCCCTGAGCAGTGAACATCCTGTGTGCTGAGAAGTGATGGCAATTGAGCTGAACAAAGCACCTGTCCTCCCAGGTCCTCCATCTTCCGAGCACAGACTGGCACCCCCAGACATCTAAAGCACCTTTATGTTCCATTTTCAGCAGGGTACATCCAGCTTTGAATTCTGCGCTCGAGTGAAATCAACCTTCTGCAAAACCTCTTAAAAAGAGCCAGGGCTTTCCAGCCTGTCACAGAAGTGATCATTCTTTGCTGAACCTTGAATGGTTTGAAAACCTTCCACCCCTTTCTCAGCCCTGCAGCACAGGGCTGCATTGTTGTCATCCCATCTTTTTCCCCAACCCTGTAGCACCATAAGCTAACTGAGGACTTATTCATTTCAGACTCCTATTTGTTTCTGAAACAGATGAATGTTATTTAAAATTCCATCCCACCCACAATGTGAAACTAATAGATCTACTTAATTATGGGAAAACTATATGTATGGATATTAAGGAAAAAACCCTGAGAAAATGTTTTTTAAATGCTGATTGCTAATGAGATCTAATGATACCAAACAGAGTGTGCTGCTCAAAGAATTTCAGCATGATAAGTATTTTAAAGTTCTCCCAAAAGAAACACTGAAATAAGTTACAGTGTGTCGTGGTTTAAACCCTGTCATCAAGTTAGCCACGCAGTCTTTCCCTCACTCCCCCCTTTCTTTCCCTCCCTCTACTCCCGGAGGAACGGGAAGGAGTATCGAAAAGAATGTAACTCCCACAGGTTGAGATAAGAACAGTCCAGTAACTAAGGTATAACACAAATCACTACTGCTACCACCAATAATAATAATGATAAAGGAAATAACAAGGGAAGAGAATACAACACCTCACCGATTGATACCTCGCCCACACCCAGCAGTGAGCCTGCCCTTCCAGGTAACTCTCAGTTACATCCCCAGGCATGATGTGCTGTGGTATGGAATACCTCTTTGGCTAGTTTGGGTCAGGTGTCCTGTCTCTGCTTTCTCCTGGCTTCCCCTCCTCCCTGGCAGAGCATGAGGCTCAGAAAGTCCTTGGTCAGGCTAAACATTTGACCAGTAACTATAAACATTGGTGTTATCAGCACTGTTCCCAGGCCAAAAGTCAAAACCACAGTGCTGCACCAGCTACTAAGGAGAAAAAATGACTGCTACTGTTGAACCCAGGACACAGTGGCACTTAGAAAGATACCCTTGAGTGAGAGTAATAGGCACCAGGGAGTATTATTTCAGAAAGTGGGCCCAATTACACATATTACATATATATTTCCTTGCAAATATATTCTGTCCTTTCTTCTTAAACAGTCAAAATTCCAAACTGGTTTCTTTGGGAGTTATAACTAAGCAGGAGTATGCTTCATGTTACAGTTGATATCTGCTTTCTGCAATATATGAAAAAGACATGTAAGGCTGAAAAAAAATGCTGGTACCTCCTGTAGCCTAAAACTCTTGACTGATGAGAATAAAATGTAGTGAATGACGAGAGTTAAATTTAGTGACGAAGCATTTTAAAGGTCTGAGAAATGCTTCAAGCAGTTTTATGTGATTGAGATCCTCATAGTCCCATGAGATCCCTGAAGCCAGACATTTAACATGGCTTCTAGAGGAATATTTCCAGGCAATGGTTAATTCTCAAAGAAAAAGAGGGAAGATCAAACCACATGTTTCAGCAGAGCTCCTTCAAAGCTTCACAGTGGTGCAAATAAAATCCAAATATTGTTGCTAAAGGAGAGCAGACTAGACCCTGTTGGAGTAACACTTTTCCCACTGTGGGAAGCAAAGGCAGAGGAGGGCCTGAAGATCTGCAATACTAGACCTCAGCCCTTTGCCTTTCAGAAAGCAGTAGCAGACACAGGCTTGCACAGCAGTATCCCAAAAGCAATGCTCAGAGGGTAGGGAAGCCTGTTGCTGCTAACACCTCATAGCCTCCCCTTCCTGGAGCAATGGTACAGTCAATCATCAGCAGGTTCATTTTGCTGTTACTTGCAAACTATTTTTTCTGCAAATGGCTATATAGTTTGGCTACAGAGAGAAGCACAAGGGGGAAATAGAGTGATTTGTACCAAATAGCTCTCGTTTCATTTTAGAGAAACACCAGGAATCAGTCATTGCTGTCCTTCTCTGGTGGCAGATTTCTATTTTGCTTTTGTCAAAGACCCACAATTCATTTAGTTAAGTATTTGTGTATTCTCTATTACTTTGGAGACACAAAACGTGAATAAATCTTTGATGCTTACATTTCTTAGTATGACTTTCATTTACGTATATATAGAAGCATTTTAATAGTGGAAGGGTTATCATGGCTAGTGTTATGCTTGATGAAAACTCCAGCAGTGCTTATATTCTTGCTTATATCCGGAAGTACTCCTTTGTTGCCTTATTAGCATCCAATATCATACTTAAGTCAGATTTTGGAGCCAGAGAAGACCTCAAAATCTGCATATATGAAGGATTAATGTAATGCAAAATATAAATGAATAGGAAACAAAAATGATTACTATGATACAGTGAGCATCAAAATAGGCTGAACCAAAGATCACTGAAGGAAAGATTCTCAGTTACCTTGACAGACTTCGAATAGGATCATGTTATATATTGAAAACTCTGAAGTGATTATTTCCTTTGTGTGCTTTTCTATTTCCTTTCTCATTACTGTATTTTTTATCCAGTAGGGAATTATAGCTTTCATGGATAAATTCTTAAATACTCTATTCTTAAAACATCAGTGGCATTTGAAAGTACAAGTTAATATTAAAAAAAAAAATCCTAGAAAAATACGTTTTAAAAACTTGCTGCACTCTAATCTTCCTCAAAGAAAATGAAAAGGCCAGTTTTTTGGTTGGCAGTAATAGCCTTTACCTAATACCCTTACCTCGCTGAGCTGCCACATTTTCTTACGGGAATTTAAAGTTCAGATGCATCAGACACTATCTTTTTATATAAGCTGTGACTTTTTTAGACCACTCATTGCATTCTAGGATGTCCTTGGGGTGTGAATAAGTTTTTACTCTTGATTTTATTTCAGGATGACAAAATATGACCGAGATTTTCCATGGGATATAAATCCCACTTTTTGATTGGTGAGTCCTTTTATAGGGAGGGTGTGGAATCTGAAACACTTTGGGCTTTGATCCCTGATCCTACAAAGTATTGAAATCATACGATACTTTCACACACCAGAAGACACACCAAAAAATCCTCTCCCCTGTAAAACAGGGAATTTCTTGTTTCTCAAGCAAGTGGAAACTGAAAGTAACCAATATTTTATAAGAATGGGTAAAACCCAGCAAAAATTCTCACAAAAAACTCCTGTGAAATAATCAGATCAATAAACTGAAGTATGTAAAGTACAACACATATTACAAATATAAAAACCCACACAATCAGTCCTAGAAACAAGAATAGCATTCTCCTGGGCGCTTTATAAAAATGCACACTTTCTATCTATTAAATAGTTAATGTTTAGTATGCTTGTATACAATAGTTTTGCAAATATAGGTACATTACCTAACTGCCAACAGTCAAGGTAAAACAAAAGAAAAACCTCCAAACTTTCATCTGTTCCATTTTGTCACCTTACACATCCTTCAAAGCATCTTTATATATAGGTAGCCTGTTTGTGGTTTCAGAATTGCAGATATAGTAACTGAAGGTTCACCTTTATTTCTTATCCCCAGCCTTGTAACACCAGCGAGGCAGGCTTGCTTACATTTCTATTTATCACTACACAGAAATAATACTTTTATCAGTTTTCTAACTTAAAAGCATGAGCTTTCAATTTTATGTAAGCTATCAAAACAATCTCCTGTATCATGTTGTTCCCTCTAATATATTGTTACAGTATTTTGTATCTCTTATAGCTTGTAAGAGTATTTTGTAAAATAACACATAAGCTTTTTCTCTCAATGTTTTCTTCCTAAAAGAAAAGGCATACAGCTAACAGTGGCTTGCCATATATCCTTCCAGTTCACTAGAGAGATTTGCTGTGTCTTCCCTTTTTTCTTTTTTGGCCATGCCTACACTGAAAGCAAAAAAAGAATAGCCCTCCCCAACTGCTGAAGTATATGTGAAATATATTAGATAAAAGTTAATTCAAATCTTTTACGCAAGAAAAAAGATGGACCTTCTGTCTTACAGACTGACACATTGGGATTACTATCTGCTCTTTTCAGCAGTGCTACCAGCTCTGTTTTTTGATCCCCCCTTTATTCTGCAGTGCTTAGTCCAAGCAGGGCTCAGGTCTCAACTTGGCTTCCTGTAACAACGATGACAACAGCAACAGATAACAAAAAAGATCAGTGTTTTCAATATCACTGGAGTAATTTTCCCTGGTTACTGAGAGTAGTTATGGAAGCTAGTTTTCCTTTTTCACTCAAGGTGCTGATCATTAGACTTTTCTATTAAAACACAAGTAGGAGACAGAAAATTAATAACTAAATAGAAGGTTTACTACCTGAAATATCATCATAGCTGTTGTACTTAGAATGATTTTACAAATACTCTAATAATGCAAAATAAAAAAAAAAAGCCAAGGTAAAAATTATTCAAAGTGTCTTATGACACACAAACGGAAACAGCGCAAAATTGCTCATGCTGATTTGTGGAAAGAAACAGGCATTCCTAGAGTTTAATTTATGACATTCCTAAGTAAGTAAACACCTAAATCACGTCAAATGAATTGTGTATCATAACTGCAGTTTCTTTTCATGGATAGGAGAATATCTAAGTGAATAGCTTACATGTAGACCCCTATGTGGCATACTAAATTTACACACATATCTCATGCAACCTAGTGAATCAAGAGGGGTACACAGTGTAACATATTGTGCATTGCATTGCACCACACCTTGAATGGTATATAATGATCATCTGCTATTGGTGTAGGATGGAAAAACTGAGTAACCAAACAAAATAATAAATAATTTGAAAAGAAATAAAAAGAAGTGAATGTTTGAGGCCCACTTGGTATTCCATTATTAAAATAGTAATTTTCATTTCACTTTCAGTGAAGGCAAATTCTGAAATAACGAAACAGCCTGAAAACCAGAAATGCTGCATTTTCACTGGCTCTACTAGTAATAGTCATAGAGTAACAGAGTTGATATCATTATCATAGGGTAAGAACCTCTATTCAACAAAGTTCTTCTGTATGGAGTCATTTTAAGTACAGGCTTGAATTTCTCTTGACTTTTTTCCTTGGTCCAGGGCCTAAATGAATTATATTTTTAAAGTAGTATGCCACGTGCACAGATATTGATACAAAAGATTAAAATCAAGCGATGCAGAAGTATTTAGACCTTTGGGTTTTTTGAGGTTTCTTGCCATATATTCAAAGTGAGTTAGGGCGGTAGAAAAATATATGCTTACAGCAAATGCACAAAGAAAATAAAATCAGATTATCAATATCATTCTAACATTAATGTACTTAAAGAAGATATTTTACGACCTGAAAATGAGTCACTGGTTTGAACTAATTTTTTCTGAAACCAGTCATTGTTGATTATATTAGAAGAACTTGAGAGTGAAGAGTAAGATTGCATTGTCTCACCCTCCATTTAAAGTTTCTGAACTGATTTTACGTATAACAGGATGAAGAAGAAAAGACATTTGACTTTGAAATTTGCTTATTTTCTGCTTAAAAGAAGAGATGGCATGTGCATAAATATCTCCGTCTCTTTACATTGTGCATTTTTTCTCTCAATAGAGTAGAATTTCCACTTCAGGCCTTGATGGCCCTTAATCAGTTTCAGGTGACAGATTCATGTTCTTCACTTGTATGAAAGCATCTGACATAAATGCTTGTTGCTTCCATAGTTACATTCTTTTAAAAAAGTGTCTGTCACAAGAGAACTTCAGGCATCAGAACTGCTTTTTTCCCTTCTTCTTCACTGATATTCTGTACTACTGCATTGATGTCTCATTATACCTGTACAAGGAAGGCCATTTTCCTTCATACATTTAGATGCTGATCTAAATGAAAGTACATTATCTAAGTAGTTGAATCAAGAAGCATACAACTAAAGCTCATTTCAGTCTGATCTGTATTTCTTGGTGCTTTAGCAGGTTAACAGCCTCCTGTGAAATTACTTTATTCAAGGGGTTTTCACCATAATTTGGTCATAATGTGGTCTGGACCAAATGGTAATAAGAACTTGGAGAAAATCTGCAGTTCATTTTCATTTTATGTCTCAGGAGGAAAATCGGTCTTTTTTAAATAATTCAGAAATTGCTTTCAGAAACAATATGCACATTATCAAGGGTAGGTCTAATAGGGAATTTATCTAACAGACAGAGTGAGTATTTAAAATGCTATAGCATATGCATATTGTGATATTGAATATCGTTCTATTAATATTAAATGGCCAGTTAGTTAAGTCTCTGCATGTTTACAGCAGCAATGCCGGAAATAACACACAAATTAAGTTCTTTTCTGAATGGGTGCATTGATTTCATGCTCTCAGAGGATCTCAGTGGCGCTGTAATACTATTCTGTCTATGCCAACATATGTTATTATCATTGTGGAAGTTTATACTGGAGATCATTTTGTCATTAATCTAGGCTTCTGGAAAACTTCAGAACAGAAAGAGCATGTCATGGTAGAAATCAAACAAATACATCATCTAAAATGAACGAAAGTGGAATTCAAGTATGCGTGCTGTATTTCCATTCTACACACTGTTTTCTGGTTGTGATATTAACATTTGTACGTGACGTAGGCTGAAAACATTTAATTGGCTTTTGAAGGAAATTAATCATGTTTTACACAATTTTGGGGTATTTTTTCTCTTGTGGTTAAAAACTTCATATAAGTAATTTAACCTGTAACAGCTTCAATGTTGCAAGTAGGTTAAAAATGAAAATGTCCATTGCAATGCTTTTTCATGTATGTGAAGTGCATCCTTTTCTCCATGAAGGTTCAGGAAATTTACCCAAACCTGATATATCCTTAAAAATAAGCCAGATATTTTACCTTTTCAGAAAGCAATAAAGGAGTTTATTCTCTCTGGTTACCCACTCTATTTCCGGTCTTCTTACCTGTTTAACTCTGTTATATTAAGGAAACATGGATTATTGTTAATAGTCTTTTGAAAAATAATATAGCTCCTACTTCAACATGGCAAAGAAAAGAGAACAGAGATCCCTACTCTCACGTAGGCCTGAGCTGCTAGACCATAGAGAAATGTGAAAGGCGGTGGAAGAGAGGCAAGTATATGAGCAACTTAACCAGCAGATCTGAGGAGGCCATAACTTCTGATAGGGCTATATTTCATGGCTTTCTGAGCAACTGCTTTCTTTGTGCATGATGTAGTATGCACGTGCTGGCCCTAGGGAAGTCCTGTCTGCTAGATGGAGGCTTCAGACCAAAAATTGTTCATTTGACACTTACACGTGCTTCTGCATTGAAGGTAGTCTTATGTGTGACAGTTTCAGCATCCAAGTTTTTTGAATTATGGGTGGAAGCTTATAGTCTTCTTTTAATTATGTGACTCTACCTAGCAAGTGGGTTCAGAGATAGCAAGAAGAGAATAACAGTGCTGAGTGTTACTGTACCGTTATAGAAACAGGAGAGGGATGTGACCTGGGAATTTAGCTTTTCTTACTCTCTGAAGTAGTATTTTGTTAGAGATACCTGAACTTGCTCTGAACAAACTGGTGTGGCTCTTTAGCATAGCTCACGCATTAGCTCAGGTCTGGGAAGCAGTCAAACCATGTTATCTCAGCATGCCACCCTGGGGAGAGCATGTCTGGCTTTGTTGCTTCCAGTTTTGGAACATGCTTGGTGGCTGTGAGCTTGGGAATCTCTGTGCCACAGATGTTCACATGCCCTGAAAAACAAATCCAGCCTATTATGCTGCATACATCAAATCTGACACACAGTTGCTGCCCTTATGGCCATTCTAGTCAAAACTATAAGAAATTGAAATTTCCTTACTCATTTCGCATCGTCAGCCTTTCTTACTTGCCAGACTTGCTGGTCTCCTCTTTAACCAGTAGCATAATTCTCATATCTGTGCTGCGGAAGTGCATTCAACATTTTGAACTCTTCCTCCACTCAGGATATCTGCCTTTGACTTTTAGCCTGGATGCTTGTTCACTCTGCTGCGAAGGCAAGAACTTTCAAGTCATAAGCTTTAGTTTTCTGCTTTTCCAGCTATCATTTTCAATCTTATGGGCTGAAAGTGTTCACTCATCTGGTACAGCCAAAGTTCTTTCCATTCTTCTTTCTTTTGTTTGTCTCCCTACCTCTCTGTTCAGGCTTGTTTCCTTCGCACTGTTCCTTTTCTTCCCACTTTCATCTGTCTTCTTTTCACTGGTCTGTTCCTAATTTTATTTTATTTTCTACAGATCTAGAGTTTAAGAAACTCACCTCTGACTCATTCTCCTCAAAATGTATTCAAAGAAATATCTTCATTCTTCATATTTCTTCAAGACCCCTACAAGCAGGTTTTGTTTCTGAGGTTTTAGATAGATATTTCACTTCCATGACAGATATTTCAGGGTTCATATCACTGCATCAGAAATATAGCCAGTCCAGACTCATAAATCAGTATTACTAAGGTGTACCTGAAGAACTGAAACACTTTTATTGCAAACATCAGTGATAATATGGGCCTCAGAATTGCCCTGGAATATGGATGAGTACAAACCATTTAGGAACAAATATTCTGGCTGATAACTGACAGCCAGCCAAAAGCAGCCCCTGATAAAGATAAATAACCTGTACTCAGGGAAATTTTTTGCATCATTAAACATGGTGAGCATATTAGCTAGCAGGGGGTGGAGCTGAGTCCCTAAAGAGATAAATCTAAATTATATGCGCTGCAGTGATCATAACAGTAATGCACCATCTTGGCTAACTAGCTGACATCAACGGGGAAGGGAATTTCAGATTTAAATGAACCAAGCTAAAGAGCACTGCTGCACGCATACAGATTAATTGGAGAACATTCACGAACTTTTTTGCTTTTTTCTGTGGTCTGTTTACATTGGTGCCAAAGCACAAGGAGTCTAGGCTTTTCTTGTCAGTCTCTGCATAATTTTTATTTTCACTTTCTTATGTGGTTTGATTAATTACTCCTTTATTTGCCTTCCATTAATCACCTTATACCACAGTTGTATCAACTCTTGCCAGAATCTTTTAGATGGATAGAAAAAGTTTACTGGCTCTTTTCCGTAAACAGGAAAGAACACTTTCAGTGATTATCCACTTAATATTTCAGAGACGGAGAACTCTGAAATCAAAGCAAAGAAAACATTTAGCTACACAGGCACATCTGAACAATCAGATTAAACTCTGCTAGAAGAACATAAATTGGATGAAATATTTTACTTAGAATGAATGAAGTATATTTTTATAAGCATATCAAGTGTATTTTCTTAGGATGAGGAATGTCTTAGTAAAAGATAATTGCCTGCTTTAAAATATTTGTCATTTTTGTTTTCCAATAAAAGTTTGGGTTCAAAATACTAAAAGGTCATGGAGTAAAACGATGAATATTAATTGGCTGAAACTGACTTGGTGTAACTTGCAGCTCAGTTTTACTAATTGAGTCCATTTATTTCCTGTTGACATGACTAGTAAGAAAATGACTGGATGTAACGAACACATTTTTCAGTCAAAATAATTATGCATTTTCATTAATAAGTCCTTCTCCGGTATGTTATTGTCCTGCTAGTAAATAAATCTGTTCAAGAGGCTCATAGATAAATCAGGGGTTTTCCCTCTTATATATAAAGATCCATTTGCAAATGTCGAAACATATTTGATAATGTGGCCTGAAAGAAGCATCAGAGTACAGAAATGTGGCCTTCAAAAGGCAGCGCTTTTGACCCATTCCTCTCCAGGGATCTACTCCAGGGCAGTGATTGCAGCTAAACAACTCCCATGTGTGTTCCTGGACATCAGACCTGGAGTACCTAACCATTTGTCAGACTGTTGTGGCTGTTCCTCCCCATGGGGAAACAACAGTGAAAGTCAGGAATTGCTTACTTTGATAGTGGCAAAGAATTTTTTAGCTGGCTCTCTGTGAGTCTTGTGTTCCAACTAGGAGGGCTGCATCTGACTGTGGCCTGGATACATGCTTTAAATGGACTGCTGCAGAACAAGGAACTTCAAAAGCTTTACCAATGGCCAAAAGGGGCTTGTCCCTTAGAGGAGCAAATAAAAAATGGCAACTAGCATTTTACGATGCTGTTGTTGTTCCCTGTGGATATACAACTTCTTAGAGTGGCTGCATTGTAGTTCATGGCATTTAGCAAAGTAAGAACTGTATCAAGAGAGATGATCGAGTACACTTGCTAAACAAGTCCCCATAAGGTAAAACTCAGAAAAATTACAACCTGGCTGTGTGCTGAAGCTGCTTAGCTGATTTTCAGTAATGGGCATTCAGCAAAGTGGATGCAGGGCAGGAAAACTCTTGGCTGCACGAAAAACCTCCAGCCTTAAGTCCTGATCCTGCAGAGCACCTCGGCATGTACCATAGCCCTTCTGGTTCTATTTAAAACTGAACGTACATGTTTTGATATCTTGGGGCTATACTGAGGAAGTAAGCAGCAGGAACATTCTGAGGAGCTTAACAGAGCACTTGTATGCAGGAGAGTAGCAAGGAATTGATAAAGAATAACTCCTAGCTTGACTCTATTCAGATGTAAACAAAATGTAAGCCTAGGGATGATGGTACTGTTCCAGGTCTTCCTGTCAGTGCTGCTGGGTATGACACCAAGCTTCTGGGTGCAAAATGCAGTTTTCATGGAGAAGTTGCAAAACACAGATTTCGTGTCCAATTTTTCTGACTGGGTTCAGTAAATCAACTGGTTTTGATGCTGAATGGAAAAACCCAAAGTGAAAGACCTTCTTCAGGCAGTCTTGACAGAAAGTTAAAATAAACCACCCAAAAGCAGAAAAAAAACCAGGCAAGAATAATGTTTTCATAGAGTTCTTAGTTCTGTCACAATTTGGCTGAAAATTAATGATCACTTCTGTATCTCATATTGTTATGGATGATCCAGTCTCATCTCTAAAAACAGTGACTATTGCCACAGCTCTTGAGACAGCTCTGGATTTAGAACAAGAAATGTTTGCAGGTTCTCTAAGCACTCTGCTGTGTTGCAGGCATTAATCTATTTTAAAAAGTGGCAACATTTTAATTTGATATTTTTGTCTCCAAAAAGGGTGCTGCAATTGGATTTCATTAAGGCTTCTGAGCTGTAAAAATGTTTTCCCAGATTGATCCTTCCCATTATCCTTTGCTTTTAGAGGAACTGATTCAGTGAGGTGCATCAGCTGGGGTGTAACTAGTTTAAATGTTTGGATGGGCCTTGATTTCTATTCTTTTACTCATGTGTTTAAAGCTACAGACTTGCTTCTATAGTATGTTAAATTGAAGGCTTTTTGTCTTCCAGCTACATTCATTTGCTCTTTTTGGTCTTTGTCTTTGCTTTTTTTCTGTGTTTTTTTCTGTCTTCCCATTCTTGTTTTGCTCAGGCTTTCTGTTCCAAGTTATCTCTTCCTCATTTCTTCTCTTTCATTTTAACTTCATATAGAGATTCCTAATGGAGTAAAACAACTGAGTAAGATAGAACAGTAAATTTGAAGCCTGAGCAATTTCTCTCAGATCCTGATTGAATATTGAGTTTCATGAGACTCAGAAATTTTTTCGCTGTACAGAGAAAGTCAAAATCCCTTGATGTGAATAGAAATTTTTCTACTGACTTCAGTGGGCTCCTGTGTAGGGTGTACTCTGATATTCCTTCCGTTTTGGGAAAAATCTGGAAGTTTTACTGCCCAGGGGAAAAAAACATATCAAACAAAAACCAGGGCAGCTCAAAATATTGTATTCCTTGTATTTTCTACGCCTCTAATTTTGCAACAGCCATGATCATGTAAGATCCAGGGAGGAAAGATTAGTCCTGCCATCCATTTACTGAAGGCAAAAAATGCTTTGATATGTTTCTCTCAAGCTGCGAGTTATAAAGCTTTTTGAAAATAGAACAGAAAAAACCCAACACCCTTGTGATAAAATTCTGAGTAAGCAGTTCCATGCGGACTGTCATTTTCTTTCCTAATTGCAAATGCCTTCTAACACCTTTCCATCATTTTATTCGGCATTTTTAATAACCACCAGTAAATGCGAGTAAATCACATTGACCTTTAAGGTCCATATATAGATCAAAATAAACACACACAGATTAAACACGTTGTTGCTTTTACTGCAATGATATGCAAACAGTTATATACCAGGTCAGTCTAGGGCACCATTGATATTGCTTGCCAACCAATTTATTTGTGAAACCTTTGACCCCCTTTAATGTGGCTCTTCAAAGAGGCAGATTTAAGAGGCTCTTAGGTATGACTGATGAAAAATTGGCATGTCTTTTTCTTTCCTAACTAGTAAAAATTTTGAATATATTTTATTATTTATTCTAACTTAAATGAAAGGTAAAGGTAAAATGATGTCAATTTATCATCTCTTTCCGAGATATTTAAAAACATATAGATTTGGGTTGTGAGGAAATATTGAAATACTCTAAAAAGTGTAGCAGACTTTTAAACTTCTCATCTGCTTTTCCATTGGCCACAGAGGAACATGTCTGTATGCTCTTCCAGGCTATGCTTTAATGTATTGTCTTTCTTAAAAATGTTGTCTCTTTAGCTAAAAGAGTGTTTGGGCATGAGATAAAGTGTTTTTTGTTTTTTTGTTTTTTTTTTTTTTTTTTCTTTAAGACATCGACTGGAAAAAGGGGAATATAACCCCCATTTTCAAGAAGGGGAAAATGGATGAGCCGGGGAATTACAGACCAGTCAGTCTCACCTCTGTGCCTGGCAAAATCTTGGAGCAGATTCTCCTGGAAGGCATGCTAAGGCACATGAAAAACAAGGAGGTGGTTGGTGACAGCCAGCATGGCTTCACTAATGGGAAATCCTGCCTGACCAATTTGGTGGCCTTCTATGATGGGGCTACGGAACTGATGGACAGGGGCAGAGCAGCTGACATCATCTACCTGGACTTGTGCAAAGCGTTTGACACCGTCCCACATGACATCCTTGTCTCTAAATTGGAGAGACATCAATTTGATGGGTGGACCACTCGGTGGATAAAGAACTGGCTGGACGGCCGCACGCAAAGAGTTGTGGTCAATGGCTCGATGTCCGGCTGGAGACCGGTAACGAGTGGTGTCCCTCAGGGATCGGTGTTGGGACTGGTCTTGTTCAACATCTTTGTCGGTGACATGGACAGTGGGATTGAGTGTGCCCTCAGCAAGTTTGCCGATGACACCAAGCTGTGTGGTTCGGTTGATACGCCGGAGGGAAGGGATGCCATCCAGAGGGACCTCGACACGCTCGTGAGGTGGGCTGATGCCAACCTTATGAAGTTTAACCATGCAAGGTCCTACACCTGGGTTGGAGCAATCCCAGGCACGGCTACAGGTTGGGCAGAGAAGAGATTCAGAGCAGCCCTGTGGAGAAGGACTTGGGGATGTTGGTCGAATGAGAAAATGAACATGAGCCGGCTTCAGTGTGCGCTCGCAGCCCAGAAAGCCAACTGTATCCTGGGCTGCATCAAAACAAGCGTGACCAGCAGGTCAAAGGAGGTGATTCTGCCCCTCTACTCTGCTCTCGTGAGACCTCACTTGGAGTATTGTGTGCAGTTCTGGTGTCCTCAACATAAAAAGGACATGGAACAGTTGGAACAAGTCCAGAGGAGGGCCACGAGGATGATCAGGGGACTGGAGCACCTCCCGTATGAAGACAGGCTGAGAAAGTTGGGGCTGTTCAGCCTGGAGAAGAGAAGGCTGCGTGGAGACCTCATAGCAGCCTTCCAGTATCTGAAGGGGGCTTACAAGGATGCTGGGGATGGACTCTTCATTAGGGACTGTAGTGACAGGACAAGGGGTAATGGGTTCAAACTTAAACAGGGTAAGTTTAGATTGGATCTAAGGAAGAAATTCTTTACTGAGAGGGTGGTGAGGCACTGGAATGGGTTGCCCAGGGAGGTTGTGAATGCTCCATCTTTGGCGGTGTTCAAGGCCAGGTTGGATGAGGCCTTGGGTGGCATGGTTTAGTGTGAGGTGTCCCTACCCATGGCAGGGGGGTTGGAACTAGATGATCTTAAGGTCCTTTCCAACCCTAACTTTTCTATGATTCTATGATTCTATGCATTTATTGCTGTCATTATTGTAACAGAATCACAGAACCGTTTGGGTTGGAAGGGACCTTTAAGATCAGAATCTTATGTTTAAATTATCAATACATGATTCAGAGAGGGAAGATCAACTTTACAGCTGAATACACACCAGGCAGTGTAAATCATGGCAAAACATGAATCTACCAGGGTTCAAAACCTAGTATATCTTTGATGCACTCTGTCCTCAGTAGATTTATAGGAGAAGTACACACAATACTGGATTAAAAAAATACACTCATTATGATTCAAAAAGTGAAATTAAGTCTTCTAATATCAAGTGTTTCTTATGTTTTCGAAATTTAATTAGTGAGCAGCCTATTTGATATCAACATATTTTTGAATGTGATTGCATTCTCAAGGAATGATAAAAACTAAGACCAGCACACTGTTCACCTTCTTGCAGAAGGTATAAAGTACAAAGTTATATGTATTATTTAATTTTTCAAGTTGTCATGAACCCATATCTTTTCTTTGTATGCAACCATTTTCAGTTCTAGATCTTGACCTTTGTGCGTTGTTCATATAAAAACAGAAACACAAGCAAAACCACGTTTACATTTGTCTGCTCTCCTCTAATAGCTCATTATGTAATTGAGATTTTACAATACCTTGAGCAAGACTTTTTCTGAGACAAGCATGGATCGTCCTATTGGGTTTTTTGTTGGTTGTTTTTGATACACATTTTCCCTTAGGAGCCAATTTATCATTGTAGTTCATGATGTAATTGTGGTAGGTGGGTGCTGATCCCTTTTAAATGATGGTAATATGAGCCAAACTTCTGAATGGTCCACAGAAGCAGGCTGGAGTCTGTGACATGATAAAGGGGGGGCAAAAAGTCCTTGCAGTCAGGAAAAGGAAGCCATGATCTTGCATTGCCAGCCACAGATTAGTAACCAGCAGCTACTAGTAAATTCTGTCAACTACTAGTAAATTCAGTAGGCTCTGAAGGCTTCACAGAAGCTTGATGACACAAAATTAAAGAGACTGCATTTTTTCTGGCTAGAAGAGAAGTTCATTAGTCCAAGCAGCTCTTTGTAGCCTGTGTGAATGGCACTCTAGTTTTGCATCTATTAAGCTGAAATGGCTGTTTGTCATTAGGGTGCTGCTCTCTAGACATTTAAAACATTGATGTATAGACTAAGGAAATAAGAAAGGCAGTGGGTTGCCCTGAAGGAATTTTTGACCATGGAGCTTACAGCAGTTCCTTCTGCTTGCACCGGTCTGTGGCTGGTGCCAGTGTCAGCTGGAGCTGCTTAGCTGGCATATTGTGACCAGGAGCAAGCCTAAGGGCTTGAATATTTTTTCTTGACATGTTTGCAAGTAGGCATTGATGAGTGTGTGTGTGTGTGTGTACATGTGTGCATACACACGCATGCTCATTAAGTCCTGTGGTTTGCTCCAGATATATCACAGTGCACCTAAGGTAAGACAGTGATGTGCCTGGCCTGTGAAGAGTGGAGTAGCTCAGCAGCTGTGGGATGGACTTTCTAGGGTCTCTTCAGAGAACACAAAACTTCGACAAGATGACAGACGTCACATAATGTTTGATTTAGGTTATATAGCATTTTCTAATTATTGCCTTAGACATCGAAAGCTAATGGTGAGGTAGTGGATGGAGATCTATTCTGCAGCAGAGGCAGGTTTCATCTCACTTTACTGGTCTTAGAAGCTTAGCATCTAGTCAAAAGTTATTTCATCAACTCTCCTTGGGAGTCCAGGTTGAGGAAGAGACAATCATAGAAAACTGTTTATCCTGATTGCTTTAAACTGTACTCTGGTGTAAGATGAATCATTTTTTGGTGTCCTTCTTCTTTCCATGGACTACAGAGGCAGTGGAAAAGGCTACGTGTCAGACAGATATCTGTCTGAAAGATAGTTAGAAGTATGTGATATGTAGCCTACCTCAAGGACTGAGTTGTTATATGACTCTTTGATATTAGCAGATTTGTTTCTGTGAGGTAAATACTACTTGTAGCAACCAGCGATTACATTGCCTTTTGTCACATATCTATCGTAGGATATGGATTATGGATGTGTTTCCCAGATCTCATTCATAGTTCATACCATAAGTATTCCTCACAGCTCTAGGCTTCTGTCTCCATGTCAGATTAAATTGGGGTGAAGAGGCAATTAGTGTCATGAGATTGAGTTCAGAATTTTATGCCATAGTGAGCTCAAGTGTGGATGCAATTGTGGAAAACAGGCTAAGTGTTTTGAGTGGTATTATTACCTAATTACACTTCCCTAATTACATTTTAATTAGGATGAGTAGCCAAGGGTTCAGTATTCCCAATAAAAAGAGGCTTCTGTCCGAAGGAGTTGACAGGTCTTTGGAAGGTATTGCACAGCAAAAATAGTGATTTCAGTCTGCTCTAGTTTTTATTACTCTTTTCTGTCATTTTCTGTATTGATAAAGAGTTACTTGATTTTAAGTGTACCTTAAATTCTGTAAGTATGGATTGCATTTTCATCTCATTCTTATTTTCACAAAATTATTTTGCTGTGGGAATGTGTTCATATACTGACATGTCATAGAATCTTTACAATGATTAGCACAAAAATGAAACATGGACTGTGCTACCTCTGCATGTATTCCAAAGAAAATTGTAGCAAAGTCTATGACTTTGACCTATTCAATGTTTTCAATTTGGTGTGCTAGCTGTTTCCAATCTCCTCCATTTCTAATTTTGGTACTTTGTGAGGAGGATGTAAAATAGTCAGTCCATCAATACATGTAATAATGAGAAGGTCAAAAATGTTGACGTTAGTGAAAGGGAAAACAGCTTTGTTGGAAGCCTGACCACCTCCAAGTGTGCTTGTACTCTGAAAAGTGATATTGTGAAGGTTTATGCTTACTGTATTTCTACTTCTTTCTAAGAAGATTTATTCAGTTTATTTTTTAAGAAGCTGTCTTTTATTCTGATTGAGCTATGTTTCTCATGTTAGACTGTTATTTTAAATACTAACCGTTAAGAATAAAAATTCTGCATTCTGAAGCTATGACTCTACTGTAACTGAGACTAGTAGCCTTTTTTATGATATTTGAATGTTTTGCTAGCCACTATTTATTATATACTCATGCAATAATTTCCCTGTGACTGCTTACATGCTTAGGATTTTACGATGCTGGGGAAGGACTCTTCATTAGGGACTGTAGTTGTAGGACAAGGGGTAACAGGTTCAAACTTAAACAGGGAAGTTTAGATCAGATATAAGGAAGAAGTTCTTTACTGTGAGGGTGGTGAGGCACTGAAATGGGTTGCCCAAGGAAGCTGTGAATGCTCCATCCCTGGCAGTGTTAAAGGCCAGGTTGGACAGAGCCTTGGGCGACATGGTTTAGTGCAAGTGCCCCTGCCCATGGCAAGGGGTTTGGAACTAGATGATCTTCAGGTCCTTTCCAATCCTAAGCATTCTATGATTCTATTATTCTATGTGTGTGTACTGAATATTTCAGAATTGTCCCTCGGTTAACAAAATTTTAATCATATGCAAGTCAGGATGAATTTATTTGTAACTTTTTGTATGTGCCCCAGATTGCAGTTTCATGGGAATAAAATATAATAACTCATATTATTCAGATAAGCAGAAATGATGACTCAAAAGACACAAAGTTTACACATCTGTTGGATAAAACACTTCCATGTTTATACAATAAAATTCCTTAGAGGAAATGTGCTTTAATCACTCATGTTTTTTATTTCTCTGCCTGATGTTCCCAGAAGCAAGTTCTTCTGGGCATCACATTAAAGCAGTGAGAGAGCCTAGTCAGTGATGCTGCAGCATCATTCCCAGCCATACTTTGCCTTCTTTTGCTCCGATAGTGAACAAATCAAACTGTGATGTTTAAATTCTCACGAGAAAAAGTGTAGTGGGAGCCAAATGTAAGTCCAATAAGAGACTAAATGAAAACTACAAATGTAAACATAATCTGGCCACTGCCCTAGAACTGAGACTTCACAGACTTTCCTGGATGCTCTGTTTTGAATAGTTTTGTCACCATGCATGTGTACTTAATCCAGGATCCTGCTATTGCAATAAAAAAAACCCAACAGAACAAAAAAGTTGCATGAGATTCTGTTAAAGAGGTGTTGATAAAGCATTCTGAGAAAATATAGTACAAAGTGTGATTCAGTCAATTATATTGAATTGGTTGCATAAATCTAAACACTAAAAGCTTCAGAAAGAATTTAAAAAAATCCATTTTACAGAAGGAACGAAAGAAGAAACATATTGTTCTCCAGAAAACTGTGTTGAAGGATCTTTAACATACTTAATATCAAGGGATTATGATGATAAAAGCCCCTTGAACATTTGCTCACTCTAGTTTGTTTCATCTTGTTCAGCTGCTCTCTCAATGTTAAGCATTAAACATATATTTTGAAAGGATTAGTGCCAGAACATGTTTGTGATGATGTAAAGGCCATAACCTTTTCAGTACCTCTTCATAGGATGTTTGCCTTTAATTATTTCCATCTTCAGTTTTTGACATTTCAGTTTTTGGTTTTAGGGGGAGTAATTTCTGTAAATGCATTCTAATATTTACCCCTATATCATTGTCCTGTCATTGAAACAGATGATGGCATCTTGACAGAATTTTGGCACTTCTGTTTTTGAATAATCTTACTTTATAGCAGAACTTCAATGTATTACTTAAGACAAGGAAGTTTAAGGTGAATATAGGAAAGATACTTTAATATTGACTACTACTCATTTACATTCCAAAGAATGTAATGAGAGTTCTCATGCAAAAATTTGCACACTAGATAAACACAATATTTTCTTGTATAATTACTTGGGGTTTATATTCTTTTTATTCCACATCTGCGAATTGTTTTGTTTGTTTTCACGGCTACTGTTTGTGCATTTTCACATAGGCTATTCAGAGGTGGCTTTTTTTCATTTTGTTTGGCACATACATTCACTTCTGTGATTCTGTTAAAATGTATATAAGAAGCCTTCTTTCTGCACATACAGATTTTTCTTCTTCAGACTTCAAGGTTGTCTTGACTAGCTGCTTCATTTCCTAAGAGTCCTCCTAGCCAAATATTATTGACACTTTATTATTACTCAAAACCTCTCCTAGCACAGTTTTGATGGATTTAATTATATCACAACAGCTTTACCTTTTTTGGCTGAACTATTGTTCCTTTCAGATACAAACCAAACCAGATGTAATACTCGCATCAGGCAAGAGTTGAGTGCAGAAATCTGAGGTCTTGGTTAGATGCAGTGCCTTTAGCACAATGGTTTCTAATGTGCGTCAAGAAACAGGAGATGCACAAGGGCAGTTACTTCAATAGGAGGAGGAGTGAAGCAAAGAAACTGCTGTGCTCACTGATTGCTCCTTTAAAAAAAAATAATTAAAAGTGAAGTCTGGCTTTTTTCTTATTAAAACCAGTTTTCTTCTTCATCTCACAAAGAAAGGGTCAAAGGAGAAAAAAAACTCATTCATAGAAAAAACATTCTCCAATCATCTCAGAAATTATCAGCTGTTAACCTTTAATGTCAAAATGCTACTCTAGTGTGGTGACTCCAGTGGCTTGCGACATTATTTATGAGACAGAGTTGCATAAAATGCTCTAGATGCTTTACACATTTTGATATCGCATTCTATTATTCCATTACTTGTTATTTTATGTTTTTCTGTGCGCTGAATGCTGGATAATTACCAGATAGGCCTCATGCCCATAAAAATAATCTGGCTTTAAATTAGAAAAGGTATAAAATTCTAGTCCTGCCTATGACAGCTGTATTCCTGATGCTTTCTCCAAATTCCCTCTCTAGCCTGTGTTCCTTACGGAAAGTTTTGTGGAATCTGTTCCAAGAGATAATTCTAAATCTCCACTAAGCGAGAGGACTTCTTAAATGTGGGTGTGGAAAAGGACAGGTTGTGGGGAAACTGCAGAGTGGAAATCCTAGGACTCATTGCAATGTGAGATATTTCTGGGGAAAAATTCCATGGATTCTAATCTTGATTTTCTTTTTTTTTTTTTTTTTTTTTTTTTTTAATAAGAACATAGCTCCAGCTTGGAGCCTTCAACCTGAGGGGAAGGCTCCCCTCAGAGCCTTCAAGGAGCAAGGGGAAACACCGCATCCAGGAGCCTCAGTTCTGAGCTGCTTCTGCCCAGTTCATGCCCACTTCTGCCTGGGCATGTTCTGTTCCTGGTTGCAAGGTTGTCTTCTTCGCAACTAGCTTCTACTCTGGGCTATTTCCAACAGAGATGTTAACAGCCATATTAAACCATGGAGTAATACTGTTATATTTAGTACTGAGAAATCATGAAGACAGTACTGGAGTAATATCGATTTGTGACCTAAGACAAGATTTACATGTATGCAATTTGAACAATGAGCAGCATACACAGAATTTAATGGGAAGATGTGTTCTTGAGGCACTAAGTTTATAAAAAGTTCATCTAGGAGTTTAAGAAATGAATAGCTAACTGAGATCACTGTTAAGTGACAATCTTAAGAAGCAGGAGCAGTGTAATTTCCTTTTTGGATGGAAAATTTCTAAGATGGTAAGATAAAAGAACTAAACTAGATGAGGACTAGAAAGTATAATGGAAATGAGAGAAAGGCAAGACATTGACACAAGTTTTGAGAAATACACTGATGAATGAAGAATGTGAAGACTGATGTCTTGTCTGTTAAGGATCTCTGTAGAAGGAACAATATGTGGGGGAAAAAAAGAAGTTTGTTTGAAATCTTTACTTCAACTTCAGCTAATATTCACAAATAGTCCATTTCATCTCTTTTAAGGCCATGTAAATTAGCTACGACAGAACTGTTTGCAGTAGAGCAAATTGTTGAAGATAAGTGGAAAAATCTTTACATTATTTACTGTCCACATGGAAACCAGAAATCAAACCTGAGCTTTCCAATCATGAACATTTTCTTTAGAGCTCACAAATAAAGACTTGGTTTTTATTAAATAATAAATATCTTTATTAAATAAATATTACAAATAAACACATCACACAGGAATGAGTCAGTGTATTAATGGCAAATGAGTTTTAACCTGTACATACATGATTGCTTTTAAAAAACCAAATGTTTTTTATGAGAAGTTTTACTTTGATTGTCTGGATTAGGCTAAATGAGCTACATGTTCTTTATCCAGTGCAGTCATACAACGTTTAGTTACCAGAGGAGATGATAGGCAAATCTAAGCTATTTATATATTTTACCTGTGCAACTGTTGCTGTTAAGTTCACGTAATGCCATCAGACACAAGAAACTTGTGAAATATATAACTTTCCTCAGAAATTGCAACACAGTGGGAACTTTTATTGCTGATTGTTAGGACGCACATATCCAAAGAGACTTTTGACCCACTTCAGAACTATATCTGGAAAATTCCAGTAAAAGCGAACACATAAGACTGCATCAGTAAAAGATATTTTACCAGATATAGCTGAAAAAAATAGTACAACTCTTTTTTAATGTAAAACTATATGTTCTTATTTTTGGTTTTGGTTTCTTTTTTTTTTTTTTTTTTTTTGTTACAACAGATATGTCTTTGTTATAAAGGTCCAAGAATTATAATATTGGAATGGTTAAATACACAAAAATCAGGAACATTTATCGCAGTAATAGAAAAGAGGCAAACATCCCTTTCAGTACAAGAATAATCCGTTGTCTCATGGCAGTCTTTCATTATGATTTTGATTATCATAGGACTGACTTCACTCAAAGCTGGCAGTAACTCCAATACTTGCAATTCATGCTGAAATAAATATTGCATTCATGCTCTCTGAAATGAACCTAACCCAAAGTCAACAACAGTGATGCTTCGTTATTTACTGAGTTGAGGGTCAGTTGATATTGCCAATATACCCTTTATTTTCAAAGGTCTTAACTTGGATTTTGCTTTTTGTTGTGTTTATTTTAGGCTTTCTATACTTAAAATATTAACTGCATGAAAACTACATGTGTATGCAAAATTAAATACGCATGCCAAAATAAAATTGTGATCCAGCTTTAAAATACATGGTTTTTCAGTGCCTGGAAAGAAAAAAAAAATACAACCTCCCACAAGGAATAGCCCAAAATAGACTTGATCTGAAGATAGCAGTCTGTGGTCCCAGAGCTGATTTCTGGGAACCAGGTATTTTTGACAGAACTAAAATTAAAATTAACGTCTGTTCTTGTATGCATGCCCACATACACAAACTCAGATAAATAGATGATATCAGTCTGAGTTACAAGTATGCCAAAGCCAGAGCATCCAAAGTTAGGTATTTTCATTCACAGCACTGAAAGCACTGGAGTTATCTAAGTAATAATCTTCACTCATATACCATAATCTCCACTCATTCCCCACATACCAGCTCATTCCTTAACTCATGCCCAGGTGTATCAGCACAACAATATTGCAGTTGAAGCTGGTGCACAACTGGCAATCCAAATATTATAAGGCAATATCTTATTGCTAAGATTTGAAGTATAGTGCACTGAATGTCATTTGAATGTAAGAATTGCCTTGCCACTCTGGCTGCAGAGCCAATACAGAATTGCTGAATATAAGGAATGCCCAAGGAGACTTAAACAAATCAAAAACTCTTGGTCCATCCTGGTAAGGTATGTCTAAAATAGTATTGGATACACTTCTATACCATGACCATCAACTTGGACCAATCTTTTCTAAGGTAATAATGCAACCTTTATTTTGAATTAATTTAATCCAGCTGATATGGTTAGAGAGATTTCCATACTGTTTTAAAAGACAGATGATGTGCGCAATCAGTCTGAGTTGTAAAAACATTACCTATGAGTTAGTAATTACAAAAGAGGGGTATACATCATTATATCAATGCTACAGTCTTCTGAGTTCATACCTATACTGTCTTAGGACAAGTTTTAAAAATAATTTTAGGAATATGGTAATGATTTTTGTAGGATAATCTGACCCGTAAGATTTTTTAAAAAACTTTCCTTGTTATTTTTTTTTGTCTGAAAAAACACACCACTTTTATGTATTGTCATTAATGTAATCTACTCATATTATTAAAGCAGGACTTGCCACATTTTCTTCTTTTGTAAGTATTGCATTAGTTTAATAACAGCAATGTTATTAAATAACAATAATAATTGTTGTAATAATAATCAGCAATACTCTCCTCACCAGCACTGTTTAAAAGGAATGTCACCCATCAAGGATTTTTAAACATTGAGATGCTCAGTCCTACTTGTCTGGTAAAAGCCTCAGCTTGATAAAAGCTGTGACAGTCATTCCCCCTTTACTTGGTCCTACCCAGAAGAGGAACCCAGAGGTATATCTGTGTGGAGGCAGGGGGCAAGCAGGCCACCTGCCCATGGAGCAGGTTGATACAGGCTCAGAGAACTGGGCTTGGAGTGGTGTAGAGGGCTATATACAATGACCCACCTTTTACGTGAATTCCCCAGAAGACTATGAGCTGGCTAGACTGCTAGTCTTTTTGACTTGCTATGCAAGCCTGACCTGTCACTAAGATTTTACTGCTTGCTGAAGGGAGCAAAATGGTGGGAACTTTGCCTGGCATGGGAATCTGGAAGGTCCTGTCCGTGCTCACTCCAACAGAACTGCAGAGGTTGAGCAGCGAGATCTAGGAGCAATGTTCCCAGAGCTCACTGCCCCCATGACTTCAGAGGAGTAGTGACAACTCTTCCTGGCTGAAGTGTCACATGGGAGACCTTGGAGAAACAAAAAAATTGCAGGGCTAGGGCCTGTTTGCTGCAATTCTAGCTGATCAAGTCCTCAGCCTGAGTGAGCAGGTGTTAGTTAATCTCAGCATTTGCTGCGGCAGCGTGAATTTCCCATCGACAGTGCTGGGCTGGAGATCTGTAACGATGATTAAGCGTACCTACTGAATCACTGTCATTTTGATTGTCGTGCTGTTGGAGGTTGTATATGCAGGGATACACCACAGGTTATTTTCAAGTCTAAAGCCTGAATTATTATCTCAGTCAGAACAACATGAATATTTCTAATCCCTTAATTTGGTGCTGGAAGGAAACTGGGGTTCATGTTGCTCCCTGTGGTTCTTCTTCTCTCTGTATTAGATGAAGGAAAAGAAGCAAAGCCGATTCCAGTGAAGCTCCTAGCTTTTGAATGAAAAGTACTGGAGGTCCAGTAACCTAAGTAGGAATGTATCAGCTGAAAAAAAACAAAAAAACCCCTCCCATAAAATTAAAGAATAATGTTTAGAAAGGTACAGACAGGAAATTACTTGTGAGAAATGTATAAAGCTAAGTGATTTCTATTTTAAATGTATGATGCCAATTTAGTGTTTAAAGCTGCTCAATGGCTGGAATACAAACTTCTTGTGAAATATATTAGGTGTTTAGAGTCACTTAGTGGTTAATAAAAACCCCTCCTAATGAAACAACGTATTAATTGCTCAGGGCCACTCAAAGAGAACACACATAAAATATTTAGATGTCTGGCGATGCTCAGCAGCTTGATAACCAATTTTTAATAAAGTCTATTCAGTGTTTAGAGTTGATCGGCACCTAGGAAAATAACCCGTGCTCAGCAGTAGAAATGCAGGGCTAATAAAATACAGAGCTGCTCAGTGGCTGCAGCAAGGTTTTTAAAGCTACACTAAAATTAGGGAGACTAAATTAAGCAATAACAGTGGAGGCACTGGTAGTTCCATAGGATTAATGGCTGGCTGGGATGAGTTGATGGCCTGTGGCTACATTTCAGGTCATTAACCCCAGCTGGTCATTAGTCCATAGGAAATGCCCAGCACCGAGGTCATTATTACTCTTGTAAGCAGTTAAAAAAACAAACAAAACCAAACAGCCAAACAAACCCAACAGTCCCTCCACAGCTTTCTATGCATTATGGTATATAGATGTATGCAGTGTCTCTATAAATTTTAAGGAGAGATATACACATTCAAATTAACATAAATTGTCTCTAGTACAACTGCCATGCCGTAGAGTCAGTGAGATTATTGGGAAATCTACTTCCATTTTCACTCAGTACATGAATCAAACAAAGTTTTGATGCTCTGCACCTCCTAGTTGGTCCTGTATGCCATCCTTAAAGGAGAGAAGAAGCACCTCAGCTGGGATACTCAGTGGGGTCTCATTTTGGTTAAGTGGAAGCCATGTTTGGGAGCAATCCCAGTGCCCTATGTCCTTCACATAATGGCCTACTTTCCCTTTCCTTTTTGTCAATAGCAGAGTGGTAGCACTACATACTGCTATACTTTGCATTTTTATAGAAATGTGTACCCAAAAGGATACTTAAGAACTTCTCAGAGACTCTACAAAGATTGCTGGACTTGCTGCTGAAATGCAGTTTCCCTTGAGATAATAATAACAATCCTTTCTGGGATAGGAATATTACACAGTAGTGTTTTAACAGGAGGAAGTGAAGATAAAAGTTAATTAAAACAACAGAGGAAATTTAGGCAGGTAGAACATCTGCTTGATTTTGGTCAGGATTAACTTCCTCAAGTCATTCTACAACTCATTCCAGCCATGAACACACCTACCCTTTCATGGGTTTAGCATTTTCTGTAATTTTCTCTGTTTAATCATGTAGGAATCATGGCATTTAGCTGCCATGCTACACATTCCAGAACTAAAAAACATACTTGCAGCCTGCTTCTAATATATAGAGAAGGATTCTACATTTCAGGACTAGTATATAGCTTTGCAAATCACCTGGAGACACTGCAATTGTTTAAATACGATTAATTATACTCCAGATTATATATTAGATTTACCCGTTTCTATTAATTTAGGTACCTAAAGCAGAAATCAGAGAAGTACTTGCATAAGTAGCTTATACCAGTAAGGCAAGATAGAAAAGGAAATATCAGATATCCCTTTCACAAGAGGAGGAAATCTGTTGTGGGTTGGTTTTGCTGTGATTGAGAGCATCTGTTTTGGATTGCCCAAGACAGCCTGCAGAACAAGGAATGGAAGGGCTTTTTCTAGCTCTCACAATTGGATATCCAAATGGCATCAGATTATGCCTTTGAGAAACTTCATCTTGTATCTCCAAGTGATCAGAAGATTAACATCTTTTTAATTTTTTTTTAGTTCTCAGGGTGATCAAACTGGATTCACACCTTCCAACCTTGTTGCCTAGATTATTATAATGACCCTTTATTCTTCAGGATAAAATATCAAAGTGAGAAGTATGAGAAACTGAATATGAATTTACCTGTTGGGTTCTCTTGCTGTTACTACATAAGGGTCCTGCTGTTACTACATAAGGGATATAAATAAAATTTTTGTTTATGTCATTCATTTGTACACAACAGAGGCCTGTGAGTATCAGCACAATTCACCCATTGACCACGTCATAGTAGGGACAGGAAAAAGGACTCTCATGTTATGGACATGAGAAAAAATCTCCTTCTATGAAGTCAAAAATAATCTTGCTCACATCCCAGTAGAATCGTTACTTTCTTTGAAATGCTGCCCTTCAAATTTATCTCGTAAATTCTATCTTCATTAGAATTTGTGTTTTGTTGTTCATTTGCTTGGTTTTTTTTTGTTCTCTACCTGAGTTCTTATTAAAAGGAAATAAATTAACTAATACATTAAAAAGAGGTGATGCAAAGCAGGACGGCTTAGAGCCAATTTTTTGCATTCAATCATATGCTGCTAGGTTCTTCAGTTTTTAACCTTGGACAAATCTGGCATCTTTTCCTGTGTCTGTTGGGTCAGAGTGTGGAGTTAAATCATAGACAGAAGTAGGGTAATGTACTCAAAATTTTGTTATGGGCAAAATGAATTCATGTATTATATGTAAACTCAGAATTTATGATTAGGATGATTAAAATCATATCATAGCAATCAGAGAACTATTATTAGTTCAGATCTAATTATTGTAAAAAGAAAAAGAAAAAGGAATTAAAAATACTACCGTACATGAAAAATCTCAATAGTAAAGACATAGTTAAAATTACTATATACAGTGTCATGGAGAACTGAGGGTGGAGTGGCCTCAAGGCCTGAACCACACCACTTATTTACATAAAATTTAAAACTTATTTACCAAGTGGGATAGGCATATCGGATGGCTACTCCAGGGTTTCTGTTTTACCATATACACACTCTGCAGCCACATTCACACCAACCAAGGCCCCTGAACCTCTGGTCCAGTCTCAACCTGCACTATGGATTTGAGGAAGCAAAATGCTCACTCCAGCTTGTCACTATGTCTTAGCCTTGGCAGGCGGCCTGGCTTCTGCACATAATGGTGTCACCTTGGGCTCAACTTTCTGCACAGCACTGGACATCTGCAAATATGTTCCCTCCAAGGCACTACCCTCTTAAATATTCATTACTTTCTAGGGTAAATAGTCAGCATAAGCTGTGAATAGCTTTGTTGATCATGTAGCTGCAGGCCAGTCTCAGTTTCTCTCTGTTTAAGACTAAATTAGTGGTCATTACCTTGGTTGCTATCACATTGTAGCCTCTGCCCCAAGCACGTTACAAGGATGTATATTTAACAATTAATCTGTGATAATTAGCTGTTTCCCTTTATTTTTCCACTGCCTACCAGAATGATCTTAAGAGTTAGATCTCTGCAGAAACAGTCCAGACATTTTATCAGGTTCTTCCAGGCAGTCCTTGTCCTATGACAGCACATACTTTCCCATTTCCCGATACTATTCACTCCCTTCTATCACATCTCTGCCATCCACCTGGCGTGTGTATATCAGGGTACAAGCCACTAGCATCTTGAATCCTTTCCTGGGATGACCATGATGTTGATACTAATGGCTTCTTTCTCCTCTCCTTCCTTTCTTCCTTTCTTTCTTTTTTCTTTCTTTCTTTGGACTAACTAGTGTCTGGTTTTATATGTTTTCTAACATGCTGTTATATCTTGCTTTTCTTGGTCAACAGCTCAACATTGCATTGAAATTTATGGTGCATTCTATGTATGTTGATTTTTATTCTTTTATACTCCTAAACCCCATTTTGCTCAGCTCCACATGTGTTTCTTTAACTGCCTGGTGGTGAGCTATTTACATTCTTAGGGTTTCCAGTGCTAGCCAGTTTCTCATCTCTTACAGTCAAGTGCCTACTCCTCTATCTCATATCTTGTGTCTCCCCTTCTCAAGACGTCTGCTACTGCACCAGGCTTATTCTCCTCTACAGTACATAGGTATATTAGAGTCATAAATACCTAATCACCACAGCAAAACTACTTTGTAAATGCTGGTCATTAGACAAATTTCTCTAACAATTAATATGTGCTTTATTAAAACAGAATTCCTGGTAGATGAAGAAAGGTTCAGACAAATCACACCTAGAAAAACCTTGGCCTTGAGGCCTTTCAAACTCAGTGAAAAACCCGTGGTTCATTATTAGCAATGGCAATGTCAGCACAGTATTACTGGCCTACAAGGCTACTCTGTGATGACTCTCTTCCTGCAGAAAAGGCCTACTTCCTGCAGGTCTGTGGAAGATAAGAAAGAAAGCAAGGTAAATGCATCTTTCTCTCTCTTTTTCATTTACAGAAAACTGTGTATAAATTGTGCCTATGCCAAAACCTTTCCAAAGCTTTGAGCTGTTGACCTTTTGCATCTTGCAGCTGCAAAGCTGAATAATTTTGTCCTAAATTGCACACAAGATTGCAATGACACAAAACATTAACATTAACTGCTTATGAACCCATTTCATTACTTTTAATAACATTACATCTGTGTTTGTCTGCTCAATGCAGTGATGACTTGTGAAGGAGAATTAATTTCACGTATTATCCACATAAGTAATAATGAGAGAAATCAGTTTCTTCTAGAGTCACAGAGAGAAGTTTAATTAAATTTGGGTTTGGGCCAATTCAGGCTGGTCACTCACTTTCTGGCTATTGGTGGGACCTTAGGCCTTGACGAAAGGTGCAAAATCATGTAAATCCATGAGTGAAAATACCTATGGCCAAAGCAAGTCTTCAGGATGTTAGAATAAGGACGAAAAAGCAGTATTTTGAAATTAAGTACACGGAAGACTGTTTTTTTTAATGTTGGTTTTCTTAATCTAATACTCTGGTAGGGCTTTGAATAGCTATGAATACACATGTAGCTAGCAAACCATGGGGTATTAATATTGGTTAACTGAGAAAAAAAATTGTATAATACAGTCTATAATTGCTGGGATATTCTGGTGTTACGCATTACAAGAAAAACAATACACAGGAAGGCATGTAGCAAAGATAATATCAGACTCTTGAGTAAAGGGGCTTCGTGTTGTATGTACTCACTTAGGCTAAAATGATTGGCAGAATTGAGTGCTTAACGGTAATGAAGCCTGTTTCACCACATCCTCTGTGTTCAAGGGGGACAGATGCAGTGGGCACTGACTGGTTAGCAGAACTGAGTACGACATACTATAACCATGCTTGCTTCTCATGGAACCAAATCTATCTGAACACCCAACAATTTAAATACAGGTGTTGCTAGTACCTTAATGAATCAACCTATATAATTGGCTTCTTTAAATAAGTAAATAAATTACTTAAAAATGACTTTGGGATCAGTGAGCTCTGAAAAATCAAATGAAGTGGATAATCTATTAATTAAATATTGAATTGACAGGAAGAATTGATGGGAGAAAAAAAAATGGTTGTGATACTTCCACTTTAAAATGTCTGCAAAGCAAACTCCAGGTGATACAGCACTACTAATCTGTAATAAAATAAATTACTGAAGGATCCAAGACTCATCTTGAAACTTCCCAGTATCACTGGCTCTACTAAAGAAGAAGAGCTTTGGACAAAGGTCATGGGGATGCTTCTGTGTAAAGAAACAGGAAAGGCATAGAGAACTATACCTGCAGCTGCATAATAAAGTTGTGGGCTCAATCCTGCTTCAATTTAAACGAACAGGGGATAGGCAGCTGACTTAAGTGGGTGCAAGGTCAAGCTGCAAATCATCTGTGTGACCTTCACTTTATTGTGACTCACTTCTCAGTTCAGGGTAAACCCAGAATCTGGCTGAGAGTATTTTTTTTCCTCTAAGAAAAAGGACAACTTGCAACCTAAATGCTCAATATAGCCAAGGGGCTGCTGTAGGCTCCAGGAGCTGGCAAAAGCAGGAGTGGAGGAGTGAACTTGTGGAAGAATGAGCAGATTTGTTAAAGCTGTATGAAGCTGTTACTGTTTATTAAATTCAATTTGTCAAAGGTGTAGTATAAATTGCTCTATCAGTTGCTTGTAAATGACATCATTCTGTATGGGAAAGGGTAAAGAAAGGGCAAAGCAATGTATTTAACTTCCAATAAGCATCTAAAATATGTCATCCTAGAAAGCTGGGACTGACACATTCACAAATACAGAAATGCAAGCTCTGTACCTGCTGTGACCTTCTCCCTTTTCTTCCTTCCTCCCCACATTTCTGGGGCAAATATGAAGTCTGGCCAGACATGCCTGTGAATCATTGGCAACATTTACTGGCAAGAAAAAGCTGAAATTGCTATACCAAATCATCATATCAGACTACTGGGAGCAGCATTGTCAATGGTAAATTGCTATGTCGTAGGACAGCAGGTAGCAGAGGAAGCTCCTAGCAGGAAGAAATGGATCAGAGATAGAGTAGCTTACACCCCACCAGAGAGGATTATGAATGAAGCCACAAAAGAACATGAACAATTTCCTAAAATTAGGACAGAGATTTTAGCAGCAAGGAAAAAGGCTTTTTTCAGTGAAATCTCCCCTCCAATGCCAAACATGTCGGGTGAGAGCCTATGTTGTGCCTCTAGGAGATGCAGCACAGACCTCAAAACCAGGAGTCAAGAGAGAGAATAATTACTTTACATTACCTTTGTATCCCCATAATTCTGTGCTGCTGCTGCAGAGCTGGCCTGAATTTCTGCAGCTATGTGCTGCAGCCATGTACCCAGTACCTCCATCCTATTTCAGTCTGGCTCTGTTCCTTTCTTGCCCCGCGCTCAACAAGAGCTTGGAAAACTGATTATACAAATGTGTTATTTACAAGTAAATTCATCTTGACACAGATATATGCTGTGAAAAAATCTCAGTCTAAATATTTAGAGCTATGCAAAACAATAAACAAATGAAAAGTCTAAAAACAAGAGTCACAGAAGACTGAACAATATTTTAGGTTGTTTTGGGGATATTTTTTTGGTGGCTTTTTTTTTTTTTCTTTTTGACAGGACTGTATTCTGAAGTCCTCATGTAATTATTCCTATATGCAAAAAAAATGAACAAAACTTGGGTAGTTGGTATACCCATTTGCTTGACAAGCTATCCTCACGTCTATCATGGTATGTAGCAAAACCCTAGATCTGCGATGTTTTTTTTAGGAAAGCTTCAAATCTGTATTGTGTTTTGTCTTATGACTGTCTCAGATAAATGTAATACTATTATCGTTGCAAATTGGTAGTGGAGTGATACTTCTCTGTGTATAGGTATTTTTTTAATTAAGAAAAAAACCCCAAACCCCACAAAATCTCCTGGCACTAAGGATACATTTTTCTGTCCTATAACCTTATTCAGAAATTAGCATTTCATGTGTAGACATCATTTTTCACATTTTCCAAGTGTCTCAACTCCCATCCCTGCTGTCCTGTTTAATCAATAGAGATACAAAGCCAGCTATCTCTCACTTCATGGTTATCTTTCATTGTACAGTACATAATGCAGCTAGTCCTGCTGATAACAAAGAGCACACAGAGGGAATGTGGCATGGCACGTTTGTTATCTTCCACTCAACTAAACATACCTCTCTTTCTCTCTTGGCTCTTATCAATGCAAAAATGCTGAAAACAAGTTACTCCTAGTGTTAACACTGCACATACCCATTGGGATTGAGATTTTTTTGCCTATCTAAAGGCTGTGGTTTGCCTGCACTGCAAAGCCTGTCAATTTGAATACATCCCCTCGTCAACCTTTAAGAAGGCAGTGCAAAGTGGTACCATCAGCAGCCAGCATTTACACAGATGGCGGAAATACTCTGGATACACTGAGAGTGTAAGGCAAGGAGGTTGACCCAAAAGCTGTTCATGTTTGACCTCAGACCTGCAAAAAAAGAAAGTAATCTAGTTCTATTCTTTTTCATTTCCTACAAAACATGAAAGCTGATAAGCTTTGGTCTCTCTCAGGGCAACAAGAAAACAGTTAAATTGAACCTTCAGTTTGGTTAGAGAACAATCAAGTAGTTTCCCTTCTCGCAGGTCTGCAACTCACAAAGGGTGAAAGCACCTTGCTCAGAGAAAGAGACCATTTTTATGTCTCCCCTGACGTAAAACACCCTGATGGATGTGGATCCAGTCACTCTGATTTTGAGAATTTTAACCAAGACATATTTTGCTGGTGCTTCCAACATATGTGGGAGAATCTGATGTTCCGTGGTTAAACAGAATGATGACCATGTATTCAGATAAAATTTGAGAGATGCTAGCAATTTCTCTTTTTGTTCTCATTGTTACGTGCTGGTTGATTCTTGAAAAAAAGCTTAAACAGATGATTACTGTTCTCCACAGTATATTCCTGTTTGCTTTATTTCAAAAGAAAAGATTAGAATGTGATGAAATCCGTGTTAACTGAGACTGATTTGAAGAAAAACATCCTGTGCATCTGTATATCTATGTACCATATCCATCTTTAGAAGTGTACATGGAAATCATGTTATGTATTTTGCTGCATGACTTTTATCGGAAGTATGAAATCTTTGTAAATATATAAACGGAAACATAGTTTTCTTCAGTATTTGATGTCACTCAATCTCCAAAGCACAGTTATGCTTGTGTTGGAATCACTTCAAAATTTGTAATTTCTATCAGTATTCTGAACTTTCAGATAAGAGATGATCCTACAGTGTGGTTTATGTCTTGCTTGATAGCATGACCTTTGATAATGTGTTTTAGCAATAGAATTCAAAGCTTTGCATAGTATTTAATGATATCCTCATAACCCTATTGCTTCAAGCTCTAGGCAAACACTACATATCTTTATTCAGATTTTTAAATAAATTTAGTTCAAGTGTGTTGCTATAATGATTGAGTCTGCTTTCTGCAAATATTCACCAAATGAGTAGGACTAGTGTGAAAAGCTTGAGATAAGCAATTTTACTGTCTAATAATAAAATATATTTTTGAAGCTGGTGTTGGATTTTGTGCTGGATTCTACATTTTGGAGTTCCTTTATGTACTCTGCTGATTAGCTAAAAAAATAAAAATAAAATACAATCCAAAACCAACATAATATTACTTGATACACTTAGGGAGCCAACACAAATATCTGAACACTCCTAGTGAACTGAGCATCTGTGAAGTAAACTAACTCTTGGAAATGTTTTTTTCATATGATTACCCTTGGTAAAATTATCCATTGCATAGTTTTAATTTGATTTTTAATTAATTTAACATTAATTATTTTTTATTGTGATTTAAACCCTACTCTACAGAACTAGATAAATTAGCTCTCAAAAAAGTATATGTTATAATACAGGTAATTCAAGTGTCAGTCACTTATAATTGTCATATATTAGCCAAATGCTGTAAATCTGAACTTGAATACGGTATGTATTAGCTATGATGATTCCCAGCATTTATTACAGAGATCATCGCAAATGAGTACCAATAAAACCTTTATATCACATATGAATTTAAGCTATGTTACAAGGTTAACATTAAAAAGTATTTCAGAAATGGTTCAGGAGTTTTTATGATTTTTTTAATTGATGCTGTTATTGCAGTTCCTTCTATATTAAAGCCAGATTAACTTGCTATTATGAGACAACTACACAGGCCTCAGAATGTACTGATACATTCTGAACCTCTAAATGATTTTAAGCAACTTGTTTATAAATCACTGTGTTCCACCCTTGAGGTCCACTGTATGCCAGTATATCCAAGCTAGAAACATTTGCTAGTTCATATAGAAAAAGCTTCTTACGAGCTCTGCTCCCCTGGAAGAAACATGTTTCTGCATTCTTGAGGATAAGGAGAACCTCAAACATCTCCCTGCTTCAGAAGTGAGAATTGCCCATCTTTCTCTTATCACAATGCAATTTGGAGAGGGATTTGTACATTTCGTGGTGAACAAAAAAACCCTTTAGTTTTAGTTTCCTTGGTTTTTTTTTTTTTTTTTTTTTTTTAATTGTGGAAAAGCTTTAAAAAATAACAGATGCTTCAGAGCTGCTCAGGGGTTAAGAGAGCTAGAAAGAATCCTGACAGAGATAGATTAGTAGGCAGAATGCAGGTGAGGCAGTCAAAGGTGCATGATAAATGTAATTTGTCACATGGATCTGCAATTTACCACATAAATATCAACTCCACATTTGCACAAGTTTCTCATCTAATGTGGTAAACCCTTCCCTTGTATTTTCATAACAAATGTGACTAGTTAATACTGTGCCTCATGACCAAGTAATTGTAGCATTTTTCCCTTGATTAGTAACCAAAAGAAAGCAAAAACAATCTAAGGAGCCTTAAATTAGGGAGAGATTAATTGAACTGGAAGAAAGACTTGATCTGGATTTTTACTTTCCATGGAAGTGTTTTAAACATAAAAAATGGACCCATAAATGGACTTGTGATGTATTATGGTGTGTGGCACTGCAATACGGGTAAGTTATGAGGCCACTTAAGGGAACAAATCCAGATAATGCTGATAAAACTTGTGAGAGTGTGTGTCATGGCAGTCAGAGGTGGCTTTCTGCTGTGATCTTTGGTGAAAACCTATGATGCCAAATTGCACATGCTGCCTCTGTGGTTGATATGGTAGGCTTTAGGTGCCTGAAAAATGCCAGACATTTTGTGATACTTTTGGGGAAGTTAGTACCAATCATGGCATCACCACCTCCAGCTGTTTTTAAAAACTAAAACATATTGAAGAAAACGTAGTACAAATATAATCCCTTAAGTATGTACTACTTAAAGGTAAGACAAAAGATGTACAAAATACCAGTTAGTTATGTACTAAATGTTAGGTACCTTGCTGCAATTTGGAGTTAAATATCTAAAGGTAGGAAGTATTAACTCTTCATTTATAATCGCAGCAATTACTGCTAGCCTTGACTTGTGCACATGAAGCTCAATCAGTACATGGGCTAGTTGAGTCTTGCTGAAAGCGCCTTACTTAGAATCACAGAATCATGGAATAGTTTGTCATGGAAGGGACTTTTAAAGGTCATCTAATCCAATTCCTCAACTTGCCCAGTGCACTCCCTAAATAACAGCCTACCTGTTGTTTGAGAAACCAGGCACTTGAAAATTAGGTACCTGAAAATCTGTCCTGGACTGTCTGACTAGTCCTGAAAATAAATGAAGGAGAAAGCATCACCACTGGGGAGTAAACAGGAGGCAGATGGACCTCAGTTGCCCTCTTCCTTGGTTCATGCCTGAAACAGTAGGTCCAAAGCATATCTCTCTCATCTTCACCTTCTTATCACCTCTGCTTTCTACATTGTGGCAGTACAGAGTTGGTGGTAACTTAAAGACAGTGTTTTGAATTTTCCTCTACTGTCTGAGGAGATATTGAAGAGCCAAGTCTTCCATGTCTGAAACTGACACCACGGAAGAACAAGAAGGTGAAAATAAAGAAAGTGCAAGGAGGCAAGGGACTCTTACAAAGAGAAATGGAGGAAAAAGAGACAGCTGTGATGACAAAGCACAAATGAGAAGAAGAGTGCCCAGGTATGGAATTATTAAAAACAAAACAAAATAAAAGAAACAAAAAAAGAAACAAAACAGAACTGAAAGTCACATTAGAATAAGAATACCAATGTAGTTTAGCTTTGGGGTTAACATTTGTAAAATTCACACTTTGGGGAAAATGTATTTTCAAAGGTAACATAATTATTTCGCAACCTTGAGAACTATTTGTGTTTTCCCTACTGGCAATAAATACCTGTGGTTCATGACAATACAGGTAGTACTTTTGTTTATATTTATATGCAAATAGTGTTATTTATAATAGTACTTAATACTAATATTGCCATCTCAGTTCAAGCTTATTGTCTAATTTTCCTCCAGCTTCACTTTTTACATTAAAAGGATGTTAATACATTTCACCCTGAACTGTGGCATATTAATAATGTCATGCTCCCATAGCAATACCTATCTACGGATTTCAAAAGACTTTGAAAACTGTGAAGCAGATGCATTCCTCAATCTGTTATAAATCATAAGCCATGGAGTACAAAAAAAAAGAAAAGGTCCCTTTCAGGGATTTGCCTGTATCAAGAAACAAATTAGTAAAAGCATAAGCTAGGCTTGTACTCAGAGCTATCTCTTTTTGGCTGCTGTTGGTATTGTTCAATGCAAAGTATGTGGTGGAAATATTTTCTTTGTTGAAGTTGTGCTTGTAGAATGGAAGAAACAATCCAAACACTTAGACATACCTCAATCACACTTTTCCCAGCATGGTTTTGTTATTCTGGAGCTAAGCAGAGGAAAAAAAGTGCATTCAGTGAATGGAAAAGAGCCACACAGGAAGGACTGACTTCTTTACTGTGAATGGTCAGCAGTCATAAACAGACATTAGCCTGCATAGACCACCACTGCTACCAAAGGACATCCTTGAAATCATGAAATAACTAGTGACAGAGGTGGTAGCAAACTGGGCTTCAAGAGACATTGAAGTGTTTTATAGAAAGATGAATGCTTCAAAGGAAGGAAATTCTTTTCCAAAATATCTTTTTGCCTGGTACCTGGGTCACTGTGATAGGAATGTTATACATAAATTCCAATCCCTTCAGTCTGAGAAGGGACAAAGAGATGAAATCTGCCACCTCTCCTCAAGGGCATCCTGCCAGCCTTTTGGGTGAAAAGAAATGACCACCTCTGACTAAGACAGATATGAAATAATTTGGTGACTATTTCTGAGATAGGGTCCATGTGGGACTGGCACAAGAACACAGACACAGCTACTTTCTTGCAGAAACATTTCCAATATTTTTAGGATAAGGCTGTTGCCTGCAGACGCTGACATCTGAGAAACATCTCTGGGGCAGTGGCTGGAGCAGAGATGATGCCCAAATGAGCATTTTCCTCGTGGAGCCTGATCTGAAGGAAGCTATAGTTTTCAGAGGTGCCGTGAGACCACCTCTCAGCTCACTGTTTATAAGAGCTCTCACAGGAAGATGTCTTTTTTCTGCATTTTATAGGGACTTAGTCGTAAGTCTCTAGATAAGCACTAGTATCAAAACCAGGCACATTTGGCAATACAAAACACACAAACCCAGAGCTACATCAACGATGTGGAGTACATCAATGTAGAAAATGGAGTCAATAATAGATTTTAGGTATATGCAGATTTGGGTGGCAGCCGAGTGAGGGTTTTAAGGATGACATTTTTGGAGTATAAAGGTCTAAACTTTTTCCTATAAATCCGACTCCCAACTGGTTGTCTCCTCTGACCTGAACTGAATCAAATTGCCCAGCCTTACAGCTTAGGCTTCTGATGGCAAAGTACCAATGACTGTTGTAATGCACCAATTTTTTTGTACACCTAGCCCTAGATGCCTAATCTTAAGCAGTAATTTTTAACAATCTTGGCTCAAGATCTGAAGGATACACTGGCCTTTTCTGACATACAGGTGCTTTAAGTCTAAATTCCCTGAATATTACCATCAAAGCTTCATTTTATGTTGTTTCTCCTTGCTGTTTAAACAGTCATCCTGGGCCACTCAATGTTTAATTTTATCGGTGATAAGAATTGATGGGGAAGATGAATATGAAGAGAAGGATTTTCTTTGGGGTGGCTAGTAAGATTTACCTGTTAGTAAAGCTAACAAAAAAGTTTGAAAGAAAATTCTACTTGAAGGGTCTTATAATCAGATTTTGAGAGACTTTTATGTGTTTTCAGTTTATATATGTGAATCTATACAACTAGGCTTGTGTACGCCTTACTTTGACATGTTATTGCTTTCCTGGTATTTTTCATTAAGCTTGATGCCAAAAGCTCCTGAGTTGCAGATTACTGGAGGCTGGGAGAGTAACCTAAGCAAGCATCTTTATGTGCTTGCCCTCATCTTACACTTTTTATGAAGCACTTAGGGAATTGGGTACTCTTGGAGACAGAATGCTAAATTAGCCTGACCTTGTCTCTGACCAGGTACAGCTGTTCTCAAGTTCCTTAAAAATGCTGACATTTAGCATTTGAAAGTCATTTTTATATAAGGCAGTATTACACTATTTCCTTGTATAAATGTTAGATCAATATTAAAGTCATTCCATGCATGATGTAATGGAAACGTCTCTTATGTTGCAGAATGTTACATAGAAAAGCCTGCAGCCTCCAGGCGGTACTGGAAAATCAGGGGAAGCTACCTATATTTTCACGTGGACAGTTCCTAAGACCATACCCTTTAAAAGACTGGTGCCTTGGGAATAAGTCTTCAGGTAATTTGGTGTGGCCTACTAGAAAACCAGAAGCAGAATGAATGTAAGGAGAAGGAGGGCAGCAGACTTAAGAGACTGAAGGCAGGGATTCTTCATGAGAGCAGTCCTCTCGCACTTCCCACATAGAATCATAGAACAGTTAGGGTTGGAAAGGACCTTAAGATCATCTAGTTCCAACCCCACTGCCATGGGCAGGGACACCCCACACTAAACCATGCCACCCAAGGCCTCATCCAACCTGGCCTTGAACACCGCCAAGGATGGAGCATTCACAACCTCCCTGGGCAACCCATTCCAGTGCCTCACCACCCTCACAGTAAAGAATTTCTTCCTTATATCCAATCTAAACTTCCCCTGTTTAAGTTTGAACCCGTTGCCCCTTGTCCTGTCACTACAGTCCCTACGTGAAGACCACTTGCTGTTGGATAAAAATATGGCAAAACCCTAATATTTTGAGGTTCTCATTAATTTATAAAGAAAAAGATTAAAACATTTTAGAACATTTTTTGTAGGTGGCAGTGGCCTTAAAGTTAGATGTATGCACTGACAACATATGGCAAACTGTGACTTTATGAAATAGCTTTGCTTCTTTCAACATGGAATGCCATATATGAAGAGAATATATATTTTAGGAATGGATGGAAATACTCATTTTTTTACTTTACTTATTCAAACAAAATTTCAGTATGTAATGCACTATGAAAAAGGTCACCTAATTGTAAGATTTTATTAATTCACCTGATTCCTGCCTGTACATGCACAAGCCATTCATCAGGTGGTATAGCCTATTAATATACCTCAGCTTTAACATCTGTATGCACAGGTTCTGCATCTACTTTTATATTTACTGTGAATATATTATATTAGGAGATTCAAACCGACACACAGAATAAAGCCACCGACTGTTTCTTAGGTCTTTCAGACATTTATGCAGATGTTGAACTTTATATATTTGTAATAGCTGTTGACATTTTCTTCACCTATTCTTTTAATGAGAAATGGCCTTTGAAAAAATAAATAAAATGAGCACAGAAAGTCTGTAATGTTTTTAAAATGTAAATAAATACAGTATCTGAAAAAGAACATTATTATATTTACTTGTATTTGGTTTGTGTAGCAAGGTGTTGTAGTGAGCGGGGCTACAGGGGTGACTTGTATGAGAAGCTGCTAAAACCTTCCCCTATGTCTGCTAGAGTCAATGCCAGCTGGCTCCAAGATACACCTGCCACTGGCCAATGCCAAGCTCATCAGTGGTGGTGGTAGCACCTCTGGGATCACATAGTTAAGAAGGGGAAAAAAAATGGTGCAACAGCAACTGCAGCTGGAGCGAGGAGTGAGGTTATGTGACAGAACCAGCTCTGCAGAGACCAAGGTCAGTGACAGAGCGGAGAAGGTTCTTCAGGTGCTGGAGCAGATTCCTCTTCAGTTCATGGTGCAGACCATAAAACTAATTTCCCCAAGCTGAGTCTGTTTTGCCTATGATGATAATTGCTAAGTGATCTCCCTGTCCTTATCTCAACACAGGAGCCTTCCGGTATCTCTCCTTTTGTTTTCTCTCCCCTGTCCAGTTGAGGAGGGGCAGTGATAGAGCACCTCGGTGGGCATCTGGTGTCCAGCCAGGATCAACCCAGCACATCACTTTTATCTTCTTCTTTCCACTTTTTTCTCACCTCTCATTTTACTATTCCAGACTGGGCCACCACTGCGTTGGTTCTGTCTGTTTTACTCTTCATTGACCTGGGATTTTAGGAATACAGAAGTCTCATGGTGGGAAAGTGACAGCCTTCAGCCTGGTGTGACTGATCTGGAGTACAGCTTCAGAATGACAAGGGACATGAAGCTCTGCAGCAGTGGCTGTTGCTGCTTATGCAGTAACACCACTGCCTCTCAGTTTCTATCACAGCCTGCCAGGTGGGACAATCTCTTTGTTAGGGTAACTGTGACAGCAGGGTGCAAGGCTTTCCGAGGCATCACTAATTTCTCTGATGTTCTTAAAGGGCTTTTATAATAAGACTTCCCTAGACAAATAAGAAATCTGAGTAAGAACTATATTCCCATGTAACATCCATATCAAAAGCCTTAAGACTGTGTGAAAAGTGAGAAGATCTGACTGTGCAGGCTGTCAGGGACTCATAATGTTGGTAAGCATCACCACAAATCACATCAGGATATGACTGGAGTTGGGAACCAAGAACAACAGTGGCTTTATGAGACTTCTGGCTGATGCCTAGGGGTTGAGTTCCTGCTGGGATCGAGACCCTTTGCATCAGGTGCAGTGGTCGAGAACACTTTTGACTACAGATGGCAAACCCACTTCAGAAAGAAGTGGGAACACACAACATTGTGGCCTGCTCTGCCTTCCTCAGCTTTTATGAAACCTAGAAAAAGCGTTTCTGAACTATGTTGAAATGACAGGTCTTGTATCTTCAAATCATCTTTGCTCTATTTGTCAGAACTGGCAGATTCTGGCTTCTGGGATTGAAAGGCTGTTTGAGAGGCTAGATGAACACACACTCCCTGTGCTACTGCCTCTGCCTCATGGCCATAAACACATCTGTCTTCTTTGACTGCAGCAAGCAGGCTTCTTTCCCACGAAACAAGCTCATTGTCTCTCTTCAGGATAGAGAAACCCCATCTCTTGTGGTTGTCCCCTCTTTTCACTGCCATCTTGAAGATCTGCAAGCTAGCATGGAAGGAAAGGTTGTTTTCCAAGTCCTGGGCAAGTTACAACTCAAAAGACCTACTAGCTCCCTGAACAAAGCTTCCATTTGATGGACACAGTGCTGCCTTAATGCTGGAAGCTTTCTCTCCCCTGCAAAATTAATCTTTTTATTCCCCTTGACCCCACAGAAATTCAACTTCTTTTGGAAATGTTATTTTCATGTTGCTTACAATGGACCCTGTCCACTCTTCTCTGCTAGCTGTGATGGGGCACAATAACAGAGTGGAGACAAACTGAAGTTTTAAAGGCCTCAAAAGTCCTTAGACTGGCAGCCCCAAATTTGTATTTAAACATGGGGAAGATGAAAATACAGGCTACCTAAGGCAGCAGCCAAGACTTTTCATAGAAGCAAGTAGCTCCTGATTACTTAGCAAAACCAGGCACAGCACGCAAATAGTCAAACAGCAGCAAACACAGTAGTATCAACATAAAATAATGCCACTGACAACATGACACTGGAAGCACAAGTCGAATCTTCCTGCAGAGACAAGATGAGGTCTTATACCTCTTGGAGTGCTTCTGTGGGACTTTTGTTACCAGTAAGTAGCATCATATACAATGTCATTGCTGGCAGTTCATGCATCCCTGCACGTAAGTAGTAGGGGTGCCTGATCCTATGTCACTCTCTTCCTGTCAGGTTAGAGCATTTCTCCAATGCTAGGTCCACACAGCCAAAAAGCTGTTCGTGCAGAAGCCTGTAACCAGCAGCTATAGCACAGCCTTGTGTCCAGGCCCAGACATCTCCTGAAGCTGCCTGCCTTTTCAGATCCCTTTTGTTGAATTTATACAAAAACCTCGATTCAGTTGGAGGCTGAGAGTATTTATTCCTGGTTGCAAGAGCTAGAGTGGGGCCCAAAATTTCTTGCATAGACAAGTAGTGCGGCTGGGGCAGGGAGACAGCAGAGATGCTATTGACAGTCTTGGTTGAACTGTTAAACCTCTGTTAACATCAGATATGTCCTTTAATTTTGGGTGGATTTGATATGAAGCCCACTTTATTTTAATTTCGAGTAACTGGAATTTGTAAAATGGAGTCTAGCTTAGCAGTCTGTGGAAAATTGATCTGCAGTGATGAGGTTTGGATTTCTTATTCCTGTTTACAGTTAGCTGGAAATACACAAAATGTCTGATGGCACTCACTGCAATGATGGCAATTGTTTGCAGAGGCACGATAGGAGTTCAAGATTATCCATATTCGTTTCACAACAAAAAAAGAGATTTGTTTGGAGGCCTGCAGGACATCCTTCAGGTGTTAGGTATCTGTGCCTGAAAGCTTCGTTCTTTTTTCTATCTCTTTCAGTCTAATAAAAGATTTTAGATCTCCTTGAATCTTTGACTCTCTTTTATCCTTAGATCATAATTACAAAAAATTACTTTCTACAGAGGCGAAAATGAAGGACTTTAAAAGGCCTTAAAAAGAAAAATGAATTCAGGAAGGGTTATTTTTAACATGTTAGGCACGGATTTTTTCCACTAGAGATAATTAATCTGTAATTTTCCCCACAAAATAAATGTCCAGAATTAACCCCCCTCCCACCAAAAATAGGAAGCTTGTAAGAGATGGAAAAAGTCAAAGACTAAATGATCGGTACTTCACATTAAATATCTTTTTCATAAACCAGCAAGCAGCATATCTACTTCATGTCAGTCGTTACTACATCAAAGTACTCAAAGCAGAATACAATTATACTGAAAAAAAGAAATACACTTTTTCTCCTTATGAAAAGAAAGTTGTCAAAAAGAGGGGGGAAAAAAAAAGAATCTCCTGTGAAGATAGATCCTGATGAGATGTATGATCTTTTTTTGTTCTGGAGAGGGGATGGGAGAAAGAGAACAGAAGAGAGGAAACAGAAAAGGCAGCCCCAGGATAACAAGCTTTGTGCGAAGCAGAAAATCATACCCTTTGAGGGTCATTTTCTTTGAGTTGCTGCCTCAGGGAGATGGGAGGCAGAGATTAAACATTGGAGGGAAAGTCCAATGTTTGCTTGTGAAGCATTGCTCTGCTCTGAAATGCTCTGGCAGTAGAGAGTCATCTCGGTTTTCCTGGAGCTGTGCAGATGCCAGCCAAAGTTTGCAAAGAATTTTGGAATCGTGCCCTTTTCCTTGAGCCCACCGGATAGAGATCGAAGGGGAGTCGCGCGATTGATACTCTCCTATGCGGCGGTATGCAGCTGCTGAGCTCAGGGGCAGCTCCGTGGTGTCTGCCCGTGAGGAATACAGCTTCTCCAAAGTGATGTGTGCGTCCAGCCGCCCTTCCCCCGGGATGGCCTGAGCCCTAGGCGCAGCCTGCCAGCCCGGAGCGGAGCGGGGCTCCCGCGGGATGGCCACTGCTTCCCCGCTAGGGGGAGCCTCCGCCCCGCGCTGCGGCTCGGCCCCTGAGGTCTGCCAGAGAAGGGCTTTCGGCAGTCTGCCCAAACGGCACAGAAACCAGAAGGCATCTGAAGTACGTGGTGCAGGAAGGTCACCGGATGCTTATTTCTATTACTGTTCAATTTAAATGTTGCAATGATCCCCGTTTATTATGCTTAAGCCAGACAGAGAGACCACTGCACACATAGGATGCTCCCTCATGCACCTGGTACCAGTATATTGTTTTTTAAATCAGGCTGCGCTTAAATTATGGCAAGCTCCTACAATAAATAAATAAATACACAAATAAACAAACAAATAAACAGAAAGATAGATAGCTTGATAGATAGATGATAGATAGATAGATAGATAGATAGATAGATAAAATACACAGACTATTGAACTGCTGGGCATGAGGGGCACTGCTTCAAAGTGTGCGTACAGGAACTGAAGAAAAATGCTGCAGCTCTCCCGCCAGGTTAAACTGCCCTTATGTTGTATAAGTGGAATTGTGTAAGTTGTATATCCTTGATGTGGAACCGGGGGAAGGAAAAATAAAAGAAAGAAAAATGTAGATGGAAGGCAACTGCAGATGCAGCTTTAAATAATCGGGCAGGAGCTCATGCTTAAGTCGAAGTTGGTAGGTCAGACCAAGCCCTTTGGCTCACTCTGAATGGGTTAGCTGGCAGTTGCTGAAAACCCTGCCCAACAGTTTCATTTCCATGGCCTTTCTGGAAGAGGCACTTTCTTTGCTTAGCACAAGAGTTCTTCTCCCCAGCGTGTTCTGAGTCAGGAGTGACAGGACCGGCTGGACAATGATGATTGTGTAGCATAGTAGCCTTTTAGGTTTCAACCTTTTCTTCTTCATAAGGTCAAAGATAAACCTCTTAGATGCTTTGAGAAGCCTGACCCCTGTCTCTGGAAATAACTGAAGAGTCCAGCCTGGATCAAAGAAACCTTTCCTTCAAAAACATTGTCAAAACTGAGATTTTTTGTTGAAAGCTTTTGGCTCTGATGAAAGTCAAATGATGAAATCTCTGTGTATTTGATGGGAAGTGTTCCAGCCAGCTCTGATAAGAAGCACTACTCAGTATTTTAATGACAACCTTCAATAGCAAAACTCTATTTTGGCTCCTTTATGTTCCTACCACTGTACTACCTGGGCAATCTCCCAGTCTTTAATGTATTTTTACCTCACAGTATACTTGGAAAATGCTATTGTCCTGACTTTACAGATGAGAAATGGAAGCACAGGAAGGTGAGGCAACTTACTGAAGATAGTACAGTCAAGTTCGCAATGGAGAAAGATAATACTTTCACTTGTCCAAAGTCATAAGCTAGTGTTTTGAGTTGGAATGCCTGGTCCTATTTTTCTCTTACATGACCCTAATCTTCTCATTCTCAAATTATGCAAAACTTGAGAATATGCATAACTTGACAGATCATTTGTAGCATACATAAGAATTCACGTATGCGAGAGATCATTTGTAGGTGAAGTTTATGGGGTGCTCTGTTAGTTGTTGGGCTGTCATGAAAAAGTTTTCTTACATAAAAACCCCAACAAACCAAACCAAACCAAACCAAAGCCTATTAGAAAAGAGCCTTTTTATTGTTGTATTTCTTTCTTTCTGCTCCCTATTTCTACTCTGTATTTCTGGGGCTTGCACACTGCAGATGCTATTTGTAAACTCCCATCTTGATTTTCTGTGAAGCTTTTAACAGATGGGAAAGTCTCTCTGAAACAGATGAAAATGAAAGACACTGCAGACAATATTTGGTTTGCTAAAGGAAAACATCAGGTTTTTAGAGGCAGCAGAAACTGTACCTAACTAGAAAAGATCATATTTGTTTATGGTGTTTGAAATCCACAACTGCCTAATTTGGTACACTTTCCTGAGATGCCAGACCAGTAGCCTTTTATAAATGAGGGTGCTGATATTTTCCACTAGTCCTCATGAGGTTCAAATGCAGGGACTAGATTTCAAAGGGAGAAAGATAAATGCTACTTTCTGATGAGAAACAGAGACTGTAATTCAGAAGAAATTGAGAACACAGGAAAAGAACTTCAACAGCCAAGTGTGAATTCTCAGCTATGATTTAATTTTGAAATGAAATGTACAAATTATGATGTGGTGTAATGTATGTTCCTATATTCTTTTTTTATATAAACTCCTCTGTAATTTTAAGTTGAATTAATGGCTTTTCCACTTTCTTATTTATTCTTATTATTTATATGGTAGGTTTTGAAGGTGGTAGAGTATTGCTTTTGGTACTCACTGCAGTCCTCGGATATATCTGATTGGGATTGACCTGTTCTTGTGGTTACAAAGTCATGGGCTGCCATCTTCTAATCTGAGCCTGATAGGATGGGATACAATCTGCAAGGCAATTTCTTAGGGACAGTATTATGGAAGGGTCCAAAAATAAGCCCAGCTGCGAGCTGTTACATGGTCTGTGGAGATCGATGTACCCAGGTTTGAGTTGGGCTGGAGATCTCCTGAGGTCCTTTTCAGACTGAGTTTTGCCATGACTCTGTGATGATATGGTGAAAATTCTTTGAGGACTTCCATCCTTTTTCTTCTTCTCCAGGGCCCAAACTTCTGCTGGCTTTGTGCAGGCGTGGAGAGTGCCAGGAGATCATGTATGTTACTTATATAAAAAAAGATATACACTGGAGTTGTCCATATACTGCTGGAAACATAGCTCATCTCTTCCCATCTCTTCCCACAGGTTCAGATAAAGTTTGAATAGTTTGGAGAAAAGGATTCTGCTGAGGGTTTTTGGAAATGGAGCCATGACTTCTGCAAACAAGGCCTTGAGAGACAGAACAGCACTTCTCTTTAGCTGTGGGGCGAAACCATATCTTCTACACGTTAGTACTATGCTAGTGTGAGGCTTTGAGCTTACACAAGCACACACTAGTTTAGGCATATGAAATCGTGACAAGTGTTAAATGCAGACATAAATCCTATATTTACTTTTATTACTGGAAATCTTTGCCTCTTCCTTTTTCTTAAACCTTGGGAATATTTTATTTTAAGTATCTGATGGTAGTGAGGAAACTGAAACTAATTCATAGCCTAAGAACATCCTTCATCACTCCTTGCTTCTTGTCAGAAAAACAATTCGCTGCCACTAGAAGCTTTCACAAAGAATTTCCCTGCAGGCTTAAGTTTCTACCACCTTGGAAAATCAAAATGCCAAAATCACAGTCTGTAGAGAGAAGTTTCTTCCCAGAGAACATGAAAGTCATCTTGAAGCAGTTGGTTGTTTGGTGGTTTTTTGTTGTTTGTTTGTTGTTTTTATTTTTTTAAATATGTATGTATAATATAATATGTACCTTTCTCCTTGCTTCTCCTTTCCGCTGCAATTGCCCCTAAAAAGGTTTTGGTGCACTTCCTTGTTCTGTGTACGGCAGCTGCAATGTGTGTATGGCTCAGCTGGGGGTAACTGTAGCCAAATATTGTTTGTAAATATTTCTGTCAATAAAGCTTACTGTCCTTCTGCATCTTATTCATGTCTCCACAACTTTGGTGCATGAGATTTTATTCATGAGGATATTTGAAAGCAGGAGTATCAGGAAAACAAGTAAGTTTTTACAGAAATGTTTGTATAAAAATGTTCTCTCAGGATAATATTTGAAATGGTCTTTCTATTTTGTTGGTGTTATGTTCACTGAACATAGACGGAGACTTTGCAAATCATTTCAGAGCAGGAAAATGGGATTCTTCCTAGGTCATCCAGTTCTGGAACAGAAATAGTTCTGTGTGATTCACAGGAGCAGTCATAATGAGTACCTCTCATAAATAATGAGTGCTCATTCGCCAGTTTGTGGATAAGCCCCAGGCTAAAATGTAGTTATGCATATATTAAACAGTACAAAAATATCACAGCATATCTACAGATAATTTACTACTACACTTTTCAGATAATGAATTTGTAAAAAATAATTTTATTAGCTTTGAATTGTGAGCTAAGTATCTATCATTAAAACTTCATTGTTTCATTTTATTGTGGGTTATTTTTTTATCCTGCCATCAACATTATCTATAATCCATTGTTTAGTCAGATCAATTATCTGTTATCATTGATCCATTACCTAACCAGATGACTCCCATTCTCTGAACCATAGATTATTTAGCTGTGAGTTCCTCTTGAAAAAAATCTGATCAGTAAATTGCAAAGTTCAGCTATAATCCTCTAACGTAAATTGTGATAGAAGCTCTACCTGCAGAAAGACTTTTTACCAAATTCTCCTATTAGAAATACTTGTGGCTTTGCAAAAGTAGAAGTATGAAAACTCTTATCAAATGGCAGTCCAAATTCCAGAGAACTTAAGCCTAGGAACAGCCAGATCCAAATTTTTCCTTGAAATTCATTTTTAAAATCAAATGCTAAGTGTTTTTTAATGAAAAATGCCTGTTTCTGACAAAAGTAAAATATGTTCATAAAATAAAAGATGTTCCAAATTGAAGTATTAAATCTATAGGTTAAAATTATTTTTGTGGAAAATACGATTTTCAGATTCCTTAAAAAAAATTATGTGAAAACTAGGGGAAAGTTTCTTTAAAGAGTGTAGGGTTACTTCAAGTCCTCATTTTGCAAAGACTCGTGCCGTTTTTGTAGATTCCCCTTCTACAATGGGAAAGTGCTGTGTTCTTCTAGAAAGCTTTTGAAAATTTCTCAGAAAAGATTTCCTGGTAGCTTTACTGTTTGGTACAAAACACTTTAGAACTGCAGCTGTGAAACAATCAATCAAAAATGTGTGGCAGGATGAGGAGAAAACTCTAGTTTCTAGTTTAAAAATGAAATAACTTCACAGTTCCCTGCCTAAATATTTTGCTAGGATAATGCAGTGCCCCTAAAGTTACATTTCACTGTTTACCTAGAGTCTCAGAAAGCATGTAAGTGTATGGCACTGTAAGGTTATCTGCCTGTTTTCTACAGCCCGTTATCCTTTTGTAGCTTCATAATAAAAGTTTAATGTTGCAATAATGCCAGAACGCAGTGTGACAGCTACAAATGACTCACTGGCTGTGATACTTGCTGCTGAACGGGGTGGGTTGGGAAGGACTCCTAACTCCAAAAGATTTTCTGGCAGTCATCAAGGGCATGTCTTCCATGGGGAGCAACTGATTAATTCCCAGGATCTATGTGTCGCTGTGCTTGTGGTATTCATGAGTGGGTTTGCAGAGTGGATGAAAAAAGAGGAGGGTGGTCCGCCATGAGAATGCAGGCAAGGAGAAGGCCTTGCCTTCTCTCATGTAACTGTCATGGCATTGGTCTAATGTGACGTTTTGCCTTCCCATGCAAAAGCCAGGCAGCCGTGTTAATCAGAGGGACCTTGGGAACCAGCACTTCCCACGTTTTTAAGTCTCCTGGGTCTTTATCTGCTGCTGAAGCTCCACTCTTCCCTCTCTCCCAGACAAAATGAAAGAAGACAATGTCTCTGGTCCTCTTGAGAGGGAGGGAAAGGGGTGGGAGAAGCATTGATAGCTCCCTGCCAAGTTGAAGAGATGGCCAGGGCCCCAGGCCTTAGTTCCCAGGCAGAAGGGGGAGTGAAACATGCTCTCACACACGGCACTCTTGCAGAGGGATGGGTGAAGGATTGCTGAGAGGCCAGACCCTTCCTACAAGACAAGAGGGTCATGAACCCAACATGACTCTCACAGAAAAAGTATTAAAAACAAGCTGGGAAAAAGGCTTCCTAGCATTTGGCTTGCAGAAGAGAAAACAGCATTATTGCTGGAGCAGGAGCAAGTATGAAATCCCAGAAAACACTCATAAACACAACATATTTTTATTAAAAATTTTAGTTTCCAGTAAGGCTCCCATGACCCAGGTCTCCATTGCCATGTGACAGTGTAAATGCTGTTGATGCCAGGAGTGTCATTTAAACAGAATATATCAAGCAGATAAATACCCACAGATACTGTCTTATGAATGTTCAACTGCATTTGATATAATGTGCAATATATTCTTCAGACTTGCTGCACATCTCACTTGAAACCAGAGGTCTCTATGCTGCATAGTATGTGTTCCGGCACAGATTTTCTGCAGAGTTCCAGTGTTGTTTCCCAACTGTGGTTGTGAACAAAATTCCACGAAACGCAAAGCACCTGAGAGAACAGGGCGGTAGCATGGTACCCATTTTATGGAAGAGAAAACTGAGACATAAGCTTGTGAAGGAATTTGGCCTAGATAATGTGGAAAGTCAGAGATAGAAACATGAATAATGCTGCAGACCCCTGAGTTTTATTCTCCTCCTTCTGTTAAAACAGCTTCAGATAAAAACTGCTTGACTAAAAAAAGTGACGTGTTTTAGCACCCGGATACTAAAATTAGGATGTTTTTCCTTTGCATGTTTTTTTTTAAAGTAAAAAGAAGATATTTGATTGAAATTAAAAAAAGATTATTCACTCAGCTGGGAGACCAGAGATCTTACACAGGGATCTCTATTTTTTATGTTACTTTGCATGCCACCTACCTTGTGGGTACTTTGCTTCTCCCCTCCTACTTGGTGAACTCTATCAGGAAGGTGAAATATGGAGTCAGGGCTCAAACTTGTGTACTAGGCTGTGCTAGACCTAGGCTGAATATGTTTCCATTCAACAAAGAGAATTTTTTTGAAGCAAAGAGAGGCAGTGGTGAGCTGGGAAAGCTGTTCAGCTCCAAGCTGAATCAGGTCAGGTGTGTAGTGATCTAGATTTAGTAGGTTAGGTAAAATCTTGGCAATTTCAGTGTCCCTGCACCCACAGTAACAAATGGTTGGCAATTCCTACAGAAGGAAAGAGAACAGAAACAAACGCCTGCAATGTTATTTTAGATTATGTGGGTGTTTGCAGTGTATCTTGTTGTTCTAGGTGAGTTTTTGGTGAGCCTGGGCTGGATGTCAGTTGTCTGACTTTCATTGAGGTTCTTTGCTATAATGTCAAAATTATCTCTTGTGTAGATAGGCTGAGAGGGAGAGATTAGTCACAGGCACAGCACTGCACTGGGTAACGCCTGTTTTCATCGCCAGCTAGGATCTCTGCACGAGAGGGGTCTAGTCTGTGCTGGATGAGTGCCACAAGCACAGCATCAGGGGGCTCTGCATCACACTGTTACATGATGGATATGAGGTCAACAAGCAGTGGTGGGATTTCTTAAGTCACACTGATTCCTGGAATCAATGACAATGACAAAACCCCTATTGACTTAGAGAGAGACAAATTCAGACCATAAGTCAGGGTCACAAAAAGGCTTGTAAGCTGGAACAGAAACTTTCAGATTTCTGTTATTACCATACTCAGAAAATCTATCATCTTTCTTTCTCTTATGAACTGAAGCTCCTCTCCTTCCAACCCTTTCCCCTGAAGTATTTAGGGCAGTTTATTTATGGTCCCAATTTACCTGAGTAGTTTGAATACTTGCCAATTTCTCAGGAAAATTTTCTATTTTCAAGTGATCCACATTATAAACTGCAACTATAACAAGGACTTTCTAGAGAACAGGGGAGCGTAGGAGGAGATAAGGTTGTTCCTTTCTGTAAAACAGCAAAGTAAAATCATAGTGTTATTACACTTCATTTTCAGCCGTTACCTTTCTATGGCCTCTGCCTCCTTACTTCTATAAACAGGATCATTATTGCCCTAAACCCTTAAACTGTTCTTTTAAATGGAGCTGCTTTACTATCAAGCCTGCACCGCATTCTCATCAAATCCAGTTTGTAAACATTCCTGGGGCACTCGGAGGACAAATGAATATATGTTTGGAAATACGTTACAACATATTTTATTTTCTTTAACTGGATGGAGACTTTGGATTGTGTCCTGAGAACAACTTATTTGACAGTCTGAGAAGTCTTTTCATCACAGAGGGTGATGTGTTGAGTATCAGCCTAGAGTGTATTTTGGGTTGCATGAGGCTTTATTTCCTAAACCTCTTGGAATAAAAAAGCAGGTTGGATTGTATGTGAAACAAATGTATTTTTCACGTGGGCTGTCCTGGGTTCAGCAGCAGCAGTCAGTTTTTCTCCTTCTTAGTAGCTGGTGCAGCGCTGTGGTTTTGACTTTCGGCCTGGGAATAATACTGATAAAGCTGATGTTTTCAGTTACTGGTCAGAATGTTTACCCTGACCAAGGACTTTGTGAGTCTCATGCTCTGCCAGGGAGGAGGAGAAGCCGGGAGGAAGCAGGGACAGGACACCTGACCCAAACTAGCCAAAGAGGTATTCCATACCACAGCACGTCATGCTGGGGGATGTAACTGGGAGCTACCCGGAAGGGCACGTCCTCTTTGCTGTCGGGCTCTTTTCCGGCGGGCGGTATCGTACTCTCTTCCCTTGTTATTTCCCTTATCATTACCATTATTGGTGGCAGCAGCAGTGATTTGTGTTATACCTTAGTTACTGGACTGTTCTTATCTCAACCCGTGGGAGTTACATTCTTTCGATTCTACTCCCCATCCCTCTGGGGGGGGGAGGAGTAGAAACTGCGTGGTTCTAACTTACGGCCTGGGCTTAAACCACTACATGGGCATATTGGATGTGTCCACTGGTGTGAAACTTGGTTTGATGTGATCATACTTTTACAGGGCAGTTTTGATAGTCTGCTGACTAATAAGGAGGAATTGGTGTCACCCAGGGCTGTAGCTGTTTAGCTCGGAAAGCGTGAGGCTTCCATTTCAGAAGAGTGATTCTGGAACTTGCAGAAAATGTTCCACCTTATGAAAGGCTGTGGGAAGAGAGCTAAATCATGAGGCTGCTAAGACAATAATCTCCTGTTTTCTCCAGTGAGCCACCATCCCTTGTGTGCACTGGAGATTTTTGTACAGATAGCAGTAAATTTATATTCTCTTAAACCATCCAAACTGCATCACAGTTGTTTAGGCACTGTATTTGGACCACGTCAGGAATTTTCTTATTAAACAACTTGTCACTAGAAAAATGCTGATTCTTCGATACAAAGTGTTTTGCAAAAGAATATCAATGCTGTGAACCACTGCCATGACACAGAAAGCTTTTAACAGAAATTCACCTGCTGGGCAGATTCCTTGTTACTTCATCTGCTCTACAGCTAAGAGAAGAAGATCCATAAAGAAAACTATTACCCTGAGTGTTCATTCTTACCACTCTGAGATACTCTTACTGGAAGACAGAATTAGCCGGAAGGACACATATAGAGAAGCAAGCATATTTTTTAACCTAACATTTTAACATCTGACAGTGGATAACAGTTTAATATGCATTAAACAGTTTTCAGTGATAGATAAAATACACTAGTGAAAAATGCCATCTGTAAAGTATTAGCTAAATGTATTGCTAAATTAAACTCTAATGTTTCCCAACGTGTACCTAATGATATGGCATCAATTAAGACTTTCATCCAACCCCCTGACTCTGAGTGATTTCTGGAAATTTTGTTGCTATGATTGTCCAAGTTTTTTACTTTTCTGTCTTTCTCCATATGAAGATTTCCTTGTTTGATCTCAATCTTGGGATGCCTAAGAGTGTGATAATTCTCTCCAGTAAGGACAGTTGTTTTTCACATGCTTCTGGGTGAAAAACTGAGGTACTTTATCTACTCTTCAAAGACCCTAAATATCCTGAACCTGAACATTTTGACTGTTCACAGCTGAAACTAGTGTATTGTCACATACACATAGCTTAACTTCTAAGGCTCTGCCATGATTTGCACCTGTCGAACTGATTAAGCAATTGCTTTTAAACTTGGAATTACACTGTAATTAATTTGCTGTTTCTTAAAATAAAATAATATGTTTGTGTTTTCAAGACTGTGTTTGTGGTTTTTTGTGTTTCTACCCAAGACACATGCCTGTCCTTTGTTAAGAATATGTGCTTGAGCTGTCACATAAAGTCAACTTACAGGGCCCTGGCTGCTCTGGAAAAAACAACAGTAATTCAACTAGGGACTGAGCATCCCTGAAACATGAGAGCTCAGATGTCTTCTGTTATCAGCTTATCAAGCTCAGAGAAATCTATTGTCCTCACTAATTTATCCAGGTTTGTATTGCAGAAGGTGTATTTGTAGTGACAAATTTAACCCTTTCTAAAGGTTTCTCTACTCATTTCTAATATACATGCATAGAAAAAAGCATTAGAATTTATATTTTCCATGTTTTTCTTTAATCAAAATTTTACAAGAGACATTTATCAGCTAATGATGATACAGTCCCTCTTATTGTGGAAACATTCACAATGTGCTGGGACTTTAATGTACTTGAAAAAAGGTACATGGTAATAGAGAGTCTCAGAAAAGTGGTACAACCTCTGAAAGACCTGTCTAGAACAATGGAAGCAAATCTCAGGGGCAGTTGTGTCTCTGTCTGCACCTTGCCTCTTCTTCCCTCAGTCTGTTCCTGTTGCCCTTCCCTTGCACCTTTGTTGGTGATTGCCAATCATCAACAATTTGGTTTAGAGAACTAAATGGGTAGAAAACTGTTTGCAGTTTTGGCGTGTAGGCTTTCATGGTTTTCAGGTCGATGGGGTGAGCAAGTGAGAACCAAAGCAGGTACAAGGGGCAGGTCAGGAACTTGTGGCAGAAGGAGGGAAAAGGTAGGAAAGATTTATCATGATTTATTTACAGATATTTGGGACGATACACCTAGCTTGTGTTCTGCTCTTGTTGACCTCTTTCCTTTGGTCCACTTGACACTGCACTACCACTAATATCTGGGACAGCTGCCAGGTTTTCCAGAATACTCCATGATCCCTTTGTCACCCACTGAGTCTTGATGTCTGTACATTCTTTAGCCAACAAAGTCACGTAATTCCTCAGGAAAGATGATAGTGGTGCCCAGCACCAGTTCAATTAATTCACATCAACCCCCACAAGCTGCTGACTCTTGAGCTGCGTCTGGGAAAGATGGCTATCAAGAAGAGCCTACAGGACCTGTTCTTTTGGCACCAAGTTTTATTTCAGTCACCTAAATTTGTCTATACTAGGTAACTAAACAGGACTATGCTGCAGACCCAAACACTACCACACAGTTTTCCAAACTGTTAAATTTCTTCCATGTTCTTGATGTAGTTTTGTCCTCAGCCAGCTGGTGTTATCCTAGAAAATGCCTGGCTACAGCTGAAGGTCAGCATAGGCTACACACCAGCATTCCCCGTGTGTGATGAGGATGAGCCTGATGTGTTTCTGAGGGCGATGAATGTTAGCTGCACCATGCAGCTGCATCATGCATGCAGCTGCATCATTCTAATGACTACAGAAGGGGACAAACACGGCCACTTTTAATCACAGGTGCAGCCTCTCTTTCCCGGGGAGAAGAAAGAAATGTGTCCATGAAGATGTCCTGACTGGCACAGACGAAATGAGCTCACTGCTCCTGGGAAGCACCTGAGCTGTCACACATGTGCAGGTCGATGCCTCCATTGGTATTCACTGCCGCTGGCTCTGTGGCAGGAAGGGGTTACAGCACACAGCCCTCCTCCACCTCTGTGATGAGTGATATGCCTTGCTAATAGCACTTTCTCCTTCTGTAATTTTAAATGGATTTTCTTTTTTTTCCCTCTCTTTTGTATGTTTAATGTAAAGTCAAAAGATTTTTCATGGTGATGACTGACACATAACTAAGCAGTTTAGATCTCTGTACTAGAAATCTCCAACCTTCTTCAATTGCTTAATACTATGACAAGATTATATGAACCCTTTTCTGTCTATAAGCTTATTTATGCCATTAAAATTAACAAACTGGTCTTAGGAGGCTTCTTAAATATAAATACTGAGAAGTATGACTATTTTATAGGTAAATTTTTTTTTTTTTTTAAAAATATGGCAATGTAATTTTTTACATTTCTGAGATGACTTAAAAAATGGAAACACTTTTTTTTTTTTTGACATTTTTGCAAAAAAATTTCCTTTGGGTGTTTCTGGTAGAAAATTAATGGACATGCTTTTTTTTTTCTGAGGACTAATATATACTTGCTGTTACAATACTGACTTGCAATTCAATATACATTACTCCAAGTTATTCTGCATTGCTTTGCTACAAAATTCGTGTAAAGGAAAAAGCATTATTTTTAATTGGTTAATTTATCAGAGCTAGTGGAAGAAAATTTAACAAAGCACCTTGTGGACCCACATCTCAATATTACTTACTTTCCTTACCTTTGATTATGCGGTATCAAGTAAGAAAGACTCCACTGCATGTGTACAAGAACAAAACTGTGAAAGGTCCATAATGTGTATGGCAGAAAGGGGACAAAGAAGCTGTTCTTGTTCTTTAGGAATGCAGTCCAGACTTTGTCTCCCATTCTCTGGATGAATATGCAAATACATTTTTTATTGGAGAATTCCTTTATTTTTCTTTTTATTAGTGTTATTTATGAAGCGATGCAGGGTGGCTAAAATCCCCAGAATGATCTAAAGGTGCTCCAAGGCCAAGTCTCATACTGCACTGTGCAGTTAATTATTAGTGGCTTCCTATAAAAGTCATATTCAGTCATCAGATCCTCTGTCTAAAGGATTAGAGATGGGCCTTAAAATTCTCTTTTGATCTTGAAAAGGAAAAGAGTAATTTTTTTTTTTTTTTGGCAGATTTAGTTGAAAATTGCCTGCATCAGAATTTTAGGGTTCTTGATGCCCTACAAGACCTAGGTAAGGTAACTTTTATATGTGATTTATGAGCTTGCATTGATTGGGACACCTGCTTATTACTGAGCAAGATGGATATTTACCTTTCAAAATTCTGATTTGTTGGATGTACTCAGGTCTTTGCTCAGATGAGGGAAGCAGAGTCTGTGCCAGGTATGCAAGGCATTTCTTGTGCAATAACACTGTAGGTGTCACAACAACAGCACTGTATATTTCCTTGGTTAATACTTGGGTTAATATACATTTTGTCTAATCTCACATAATCCAATTGTCTTCACCAATCCTGTGAACTTCTCCAGTCTAGAGCATGGAGGGTTGAGTACTCTGCCTCTACTCTCACATGGTTATCATATCCTGGAAAAATATTCACTACAACCTTAAAGACTTTGGGAGATAAACATAATAGACGATGAGCACAAGATCTGAAAAGAACTTTCATAGAATATACATGTATGTCTAAGTATTAACTGACCATCTCATCTTTTTCTAGCCATAGCCCTATCCTAAGATAGGTCTAGCCATGTGCATCTGAAGATATCCAGAAGCATTCTTGTCTTGACAGAGCTAAGTCATTCCATGTCCACCTTAGTCTTCACATCTAGGGAGACTCTGCCTACATGACATTCTTGAGATGATGCTCACAGAAGAGGATGTTCAAAAAAATCTCCAGCTAATGCTACTACTCTCTTTTAAAAACATAAAGGAGTTATTTTGTTTCTTTGTAATGAGCACGTAGCTAAACCACTGCCAAAAGAAAAGCAAGTTCAGATTTAATTCCATCCCATTCCTTAAATGTATAATCCCACATCTCAAAGTATCTGTCAGTAAAATAAGCCTGGAGAAAGTAATTGTGTTGGCACTCACCATCTATCCTTTTGAAAAGAGACAGAAAATAACTGAAGGCTCAATTTTGAAGAAGCATATGGGTTAAGGCTCTCACCTAAAATAACCTGCTCCCTGTATTAAGCACTGCCTGTATCAGTGTTTGGATAAATTATATAAAATGCAATTTGTGGCAGCTGGAACAAAATAGAGAAACGAACTGACTGCCCAGTTCCTGGCCAGGTACAGGGACCACATGATTGTTAGACAAAGTGGGGCTAGATCCTGCCACCACCTTCTCTGACTAATGTTTCAGAAAGGATTATAATTAGAAGAATGGATGTAGACACTGGCCTGTAGGAAAGAGTTCAGAACCTTAATCTCAAAAATTTCCTCCTGAAAGTTTGAGGCCTGGAATGGAAGGTCATAACCTTTTCCATGTACTTTGTTTAATGCTGATTGTGTGTGAATGGGCCTTAGCACATTGGGTCTTTGGATCCTTTTCTGGTTCTCCCATGTCTAACAGTTTTGGGGTTTTATTTCCATACAAGTGACCCAGAAAGCAGGGTTAAATTTTGACGCACATTCTTGTGTGTCCATGGAATATGTAGGTATTTTCCCCCACCTCCTTTCCAGGCTGCCATAGATTTAAACATGTCACTACACTAAGTTTCACAAAGAAAGGCTGACGTGAGAGATTTCTGGAAAGGGGACAGATGTATGAGTGCTTGTTTGTGCTTCTGCCTGTGAAAGGCACTAAGGGCTGTGACAGCTGGTATATGGTGAGTGATGGGGAAGTGAATTACATGTAGACATTAAAGGTAAGGTAAGGAATCAACCAGATTGCTGTTTTGATGCCATTTTAGCATGATCATACAGGATGAGGCAGAAACACTTCACTTGGGGTTGGGTTTTTTTTGCCTGGAAGATAGAGCCACAGATTCTCTGATTTAGAGAAAGGTAATTGTCTACTAGATGCTGACATGAAGAAAAAGAGGGCATGCTTTGGTACATTTGAGGGTGGTTCTGGCAGTTAAATCCTCACATATTATAGCAAGTTTTCCTTGTGTACTTGAAGGCTAATACACGAAAAATGGCCTCCAGGGATCCTCTTCTATTCCCTATAACAAAATAATCTATCCATAAGAATCTGATTTCCCCAAGGAGATTTTATACCATTAACTTTACTGTTTTAAGCATTTCCAAAAAATGCTTCTGGTTCCAGTGTATGTCTTTTTTACATATAACAAAGTATGGACTGTGTGATATACAGGCAGTTTGGTTCTCCCTCTGCCCCCATTTGGGGACCCACCAAAGAAGGATCTATTCTTTGATTCTTTCACTTTCCACTTTCGCAGGCATTCAGTGGAACACGGATATCTATTCTAGCAGGCATCAGCAAATATTTTTTTTTCTCTGTCAGGCATAGGTCAGTACTTTTATTTTATTTTTTTTTTAATTTTATGTTTTTATTGACCTGTATTTTTTCTAGTAGTGGGAGCTTCATTTTTCTCAGAAAAGTGCCTCAAATACATGTGGATATTATGTCTTAGCTGCTATTTGCCAGCCAATTCAATATGATATCAGCCGTGAATTGTATTCAATTGTTGCCACCTTAATGGCCACCAACAGTGCTTTTAAGTAAGATTAGACTTAACATGAAGCTATGAAAACTTCAGATTTTTAGAAAATATGATCCTCTTTCTTATGGGTTTAGTTTTTAACTGGAGATGGCTGAATAAAGAAAAAGCATCAGAAAAGAGTAACAGCTGAATGAAGGCAGGACAGTATTGAACAACTGTGCATTTCTATTTCTTCTGTTATTTAAAGAAATAGAAATAACACAGAAGCAGATTAGCAACCATGTTTAATAGGATTGCTTTTCTATTTGAGAGTTTTGGGACACTGATTTTGCAATGTTACAGAAACCTGTGGACCATGTACAGTAGCCTTAAGGCCATGTGGCTATAAGTGGCAAAGTGTTTGGGTTTGATTTTACTTGTTACAATATATAGATGTAAATATGAAAAGTGCCTCTCTTCACTAATACAGTTTTCTTGCACAGGATGTGATTTTTTAAAAAATACTTCCATGTAATATATAAGAAGGTGACAAAGACTAACATCTCTCCTCTGTAAAAGGTAAGGATGATCATGTTTCCAGTACAGCTTATGTTTTTGCATTTTCAAAAACAAAAAACAGGACTTTCAAAAGGCCTTGCCATTGTCCCAGTCTCACTGAAACCAATATGATTTTTACTGATGATGTAAAAATAAATCCAAAATTAGGTAAATGCTGAGTGGTTTAGATATTCTTATTTCATACCTTTTCTCTGTGTAGCAGATATATTAATTAAATGTATCGATGCTTCCTCTACATGTCCTGCATCCTTTCAAAAAGACAGTGAGGATGAGAAAACAAATTTTAACCCAAAAAACTAGTTTTCATGCAACCAATTAAATTAAGATCAACAGCAGGGAAACCAGGAAATAGTGGCAATAGTCTCAAAGATCAGCAGGAGAATTTCTCCCAGTCTTTTCATGTGTGGTGGTTGTGGTGTGAGATCATACTTCCTTCCACAGAAGCCCAGGGCATATTCTTTGAACTGTGAGGAACAGGAGCATTTGGTCCCTATTGATTTTCTCTACCATGAACCCAGTCACAAAACCTGAATGTGAAACATCTGGTTAGGTCACTTAATCTATGTACCTCTAGACACAGGGCTTTTCTCTTTGGCCAGGTCTGCCCTATAAAGCAGGAAGAGACAATTGTATGCATAATCCCTTGTTTTTTTAATGAGAGAAACACAGCTGACAAGCTAAAAGAAAACAGTGGTGATTGCCAACATATTCCCCTATCTGGATTATGGAGATGGCAGAACTAGAGCGCGTGTAGACGTGTAGAGCTTTTGCGGACACTTCTGGGTTATTTTTAGTTAAATAAGATGAAAATCTGCCTGTTTTCAATAAGAATAGGAGCTGTCCTGCTGGAAACCAGATTCTGCATTTGATTTCCTTTACTGTTTCATTTGCTAGTCTTCATTTGCGTGTGAGTTCATGTGACAGCACTGGGGTTAAGGACAAAAGAATGAGAGTATATAACCAGGAGAATGAAGACTCAGAGGAAGTTTCTGTTAAAAAAATAAAAAATAAAAAAATCTGGATTTGTAGAAATTATGCAGTTTCTTCCTTTTACAACGTGAAGCCTGTAAACTTTTCCCATCAGGAGGACAATTCTTGAGAAACTTCATCTAAGTGAAATGTGATTTACCAAAAAATTTTGTATTTCAGAAGAGGACTGGTCTCTAAAAAAAGCTCCTCAGGGATTCCAGAGTAGTGTCATTTAACTGGACACATCCATACCTTCCTAGTGCCTCTTAAAGTTTTCACTGATCCCAGGTAAGTCAGTTTTCCACCAGCTTCTTGGTAAACTTAGACACTTTGAAAATGACAGTATTTTTGTATTGACTATTCCCTGCTATTCCCCGCTATTCCCCTCCCCTTTGTAGACCCCAACAATGCCTTGGTGCTGATGTGACAATGCATAGACATCTAGAAAAAAATTATGTGTTCTTATTGACTGGTCCTCCCACAGCCCAGGTGCATACAGCTTACAACATTTAATTATAGTGGAATTTCTTTTTTGCTTTAATAGATTAATTCCTTGTGATTGATTAACACTTTTTAGCAGTAGAATAAGGTGACTATATGTCCAGTTTTCTTCTTAATCATCACTGTTGTCTCTTTTTCCTTTTTTCTAGTGCAGTTTTAATTCAGCTGAATTTGTTTTTTTCCCATTTGTTACCGATAGACTGCTTTCAGTGTGCTGACTGTAAAATTTCTTTTGGAAAGCTGCCTGGTTTCTCTCTAGAGCCTGATGTAAGGTCTTCAAAGTAAGATTAAGAGTTCATTTATTTATTTATAAGCAGTGTCTTCAGGAAGGTGAGATGGGTCTTTTATCACATAGACCCAGAATTTCTTGTTCAGGTCTTCTAAAGACGCAGGTTTATGGCATCTTTTATTCAATAGAAACAGAATTTTCCCATTAGTTCTAGAAGAATCATCTTCTAGAATGCAAGAATAACCAAAGCTGCTGTCAGTTAATGTTTTACATTGCTGGTCTTCTTAATTGATTACTGATCTTGTATCTCACAAAGAAATGCAGAACAATCTGTAAAAGTGAGGATTCTCTGTGGATTACCTATCATCACAAGGCTTGGAAGGGCAGTGGAAAAGTACTCTGGAGCAATCATAAGAAATGCTTCCTGATCAAATACTGCTGCCTACCATTCATCTACAGTCAAGCTGAAGAAATGTATCTTGTGAAAGTCTTCAAACGTTTGATCTCAGTCTCATTATAGTTAATAAAAGCTTTTCCTGATACAAGATAGGACTGATAGATGAATTTGTGTTAGTTTCAGGTAGGATGAAATTTTAATTCAGATCTCCAAAATGTAGCTGATGAAGGTTTTCAAGGCCATCACTAGTTATCAGGCATTTAACTTTTCCATTTAGAAGTCAGAATTGTCTGTCAATGTAAATAAGTGATGCCCTGATGTCTCTCTGAGGCAGGAAAAAAATGTTCCTCAGGGAGAGTGCCTGAGGGATGACACTTATATTTGAAGGCATGACTGGGCAGAATTCAGTCACTGATATTTCAGCAACTGCATTTAGACATATGAAAATGATCAGCAGTCAGAAATAAAATTTTAATCTCCTCATTCCTAGTTATATCTTGGTTGAAACACCAAGGCTTGTGTGATGTTTTTATTATCTTCTTCCTTTTTTGTAGAATACAAAGTACACAGCATTACAAATACAGTCCACCTTAAAGGATTAAACCAAATAATTTTAGCTTTAAGTTACCAATACATTTATTTATATTCGTCTCCACTATAATGAAAAGACTGTATGGTACAAGAAAATATGGCCATAATGGAGAGGTTTATGTGTTTTAAAACAGTCCTGCGAATCTTTTAGAATTGCTGGAGAAAATGAAATACACAGCTAAGATATAGGCCTAACTGAACAGGTGCACAAATGAGTGGGTATGCTGGCAACACACTTCTGACCAGAGATCAAGTTCTGCCTAAGAAAACTATAAAACTAAATTAAAAAATATGTTTGGAAATTATACTGAGAATTGCAAGGAAGAAACACAGAAAATAGCATATTAAAAGTGAAGCTAGAAGCACTGCAAGCTCATTGGATTTATTTACAAAAGTACAGTGGAAAATAAATATCTACTGAGGATGGAGAGAGCATTTCAGAGCTCTAAAAAAGGCTTCTCAGTGAACTGTTTTCTTAATTTAAAAAAACAAAAAACCCAAAAAACCAAAAATACAACCCCAAACCCAAACAAATACAAATGCTATATCAGTGGAGAAGCATTTAAAAGATCAAAATATCACATTTCCTTTAGGCAGTTATGTAAGGTGTCTGGCTTTCCAATTTTCTTGTCAAATCAGATCAAATTTAAACAACCAAATTCAAATGGAAAAATTTTGAAGTAGTTGAAAGGAAAATCCTTTGGATCCCAAATATCATATTTGACTCATAAAAATATATGCAGTTTTGAGTTTTCAGACTAAGTTTGACTAGAATATTTTCAATGCCTTGAAGATTCTGAGAAGTAGAAAAAAAAATTATTTCAATATTTTCAGTCTGGCTTAAAACAACACTATGTGGGCTATTTGTGTGCTGAATATATGTTACTTTAATCCTAGATGACAAAATGAAACTGTTTGTACATTTGTTTCATTTACACTGTAATTGTCAAAAAGGTGATAAAGACTAGATTATAAAACTTAAATAGAAGTATGTGTTTTACACTAAGTGTTATTGAGTCTCAAAAAAGTAATGATATCTTTATTTATTGTAATGTTTGAGAGAGAATGAAGGACCTTACAATTATTTTGACCATCACACTTAATGAAATGAGAATGCATAAATTTTCTGTAAAACAGATGGAGGTAATATAATATAGTTGCAATTTTGTCTGTGTTAATTCATCTTTAGAAGTCTGACTCTCCACCTCATTACCTAACATGAATAAATTCATGACACACAAGGTTCAGCTAAGGGAAACAATAAAGAAATAAATGCACAAACTAAAGCAACAATGAAAGTATCATCTGAAGAAAAAACCTACAAGATTCACCATGTCTAAAGGTACAGGAATAACTGGTTATATGGATCACTGCTCCTGCTGTGATGTATCAGAAATCACTGGGTCAGTCTCATACACACAAATCCCTGGAGTGAGCGTGACTAGGAGAACAATTGCTTTCTTGCAAACGAAAAAAAAAAAACAAAACCAAACCAAAATCCCTGAGAACATTTGTCTCCATCCATTGGCAGATTCATAAATAATGTCATGTCTTCAAAACACATGGATTAAAATTTTCATTTTAGACTACATTCAGATATTCTGATACCTTATAAAATCTCTGCACTTAACTTTAGCAACACAGGTCATAGTTATGGCAGATACTAAAAATAGAAAACATTGTAAGTACATAAAGAGGGTGAGAAACATTGCAAGCAGGTGGGAATGACCTTGCAGATGGTTGTCCTTTCTTTTAATTTCACTGATGCCAGTAACCTCCTAATTTAGGCACCAGGCTACGTACTGGAATTAGAAGGAGAAACACAGACTTGGCCTTCTTAACTTAGATGCTAAATGTGAAGGTGTAAATATGAACTGACATCCCAAGCCTGCTGGAATGTGTCTGCGTTTGCATGTGGGAATATGCTGCTTTAGCTCCTAAAGAAAACTGGAGCTGAGAGTGACCATTCAAGTGTTGTTCATCATCAGTGCACAATATAGACAAATATTCCTTCCTTTACCAGAAATATTAACTTCTGTCTTACAGGGTGTTTAAAACCACTGGCTGACAGACGCCTCTTCACTCTTCTAAAGTTACAAGATTTGCATTGGGAATGCTTAAATGTAATTTGCTCTTACAAATCTCAGGTCTGTTAGAAACTGAAGTTGAAAAGACGGTTCCACGTGCCTGCAAATAGAAAAGGAAATAGCTCAGAAGAAGCAGAAAGGGTTAGTTTTCACTAAAAGTCAGGGCAAAGTGCTCACTCCATTTCACAACTCTCCCATGAAGTGGAAGAAACAGTTTTTGTTTGTAAGTAATGTGAGAAAGGAGGCTGAGTGCTTTTTTACAATAGCCATTTAGTCAAAGCTGCAGAAGGTAGTCAAATCATTAATACCCATGATTATTTGAAAGATCAGTGACTGACTCATTAGTAAATTATGTGGCACTTGTGTGAGTTTGTGTTGGACTTTTCTTACCAGAGGTGTAGAACAGCATTATAAATATTAGCTGAGACTGATTTACATTTTTGTTACACTCTGCCTGTGTCCCAGTGGGAATCCCATTCTAGTGGGTATGTAATGTAGAAATATCAATCACCTAAACACAAGTTAATTTTAACAATGCTCATTCAAGGCTCCATAAAGATCTATAGATTCAAAAGGTCATGGAAGGGTTGTTTAAGATGTAAATTACATATCTGTTGGCAATTTTAGCATAATTTAAAAAATAGCTGTAAAAGGCTTGTGATCCAGGGTGGGGGGGAGATGGTGTACAGAGAAGCCTAAATTTTCTTTAGTATTTGTTTGTACTTTGTTTTATTTTGTGTAAAAGACTGAAAGTATTGTGTACCATCTCAGTGGTAGTAAAGACTGGCAGTAAAAGCCATTGTAGTATTTAAAACCCGGCAATTAGTTCAACAAGTAATTTTTGTTTGGGGTTTTTTTTTTGCTTGATTGGTTTTTTTTAACAAACGTGATAAACAAGGGAGCAATGAAAGAGGTTGATTAGACAGAAAGTAAGAGCTAAAATGAATGACCAGTCAAGTCTGTCAAAACTTTATGCAGTCTGTTTCTCTTTTGCTACTATTTATGTTCCAATTCAGAAATAAAGGGGACTTGTCTCCCTCTCTCTCTCCCCACTCCCAAGCTAAAGCAGAACATACAGATTGTTATATTGCCCTGCGTTTAACAGCTGCACAGAAAAACCAAGTTGATTTTTATGATATGTCATTAATTTTAATGTAGAAAGCATCTTTATCTCTCTAGCAGTTAAGTGACCCCTTATTTTCCCCATTCACTCAGGTCTGTGTCAGCTATTTCATATGAAGGTAATGATGCATTTAAAATTCATTGCTATCATGCACAGATACCTGAGGTACTACAGGAGTCCCCTGATCTCATAAGGTGGGCACACTAGCATGTCATATACTAATGTGGTTTTAGAGAGGATTGGCTGCCTTTTAGTGTGGATGATTTTCTGGCAAAGAACGGCCACATACCCAGATCAGCAAGTGCCTACGTGGAGTTCGACATAAACCAAGGGACAACTAAAGGTGAAGGAGAATTGGAGTGAGGCGCTGGGAGTAACAATCCCAGCGAGATAAGAAGGAGTTGGAATTTACTGAGTTGCTAAATCATGGACTGTGGGCAAGCTTTGAAGGTCAGGTTCTCGCACCTCTGCTTAACCAATTATATGTTAGTTGTTAAGGGCCTTAAAGACATGCATCCAATCACAATGTGCCAAGCTATTGTAAGCAACTTTAAGCAATAGTATATAAAGAGTTAGTTTTCTATAATAAATGGCTTTTGTCTGATCACATTGATCTCCGACTGAGTCCATTCCGCGACATTTTAGTTCCACGATCATATATTTTTCTGATTTACATTCAGCTCTTGTACACGCTTTCTGCAGAAGCACTACATAATTTAGTGTAGGGAAGAAAACACAAGGCTAGCTCTACATACGGTAAAAATCTGGTCTATGTTATTTTATCCCTGCCTAGAAAAGGATAGGGAGGCATAGGGGATGAGATAGGAACATGATTATGTCGTGCCATTCATTTTCTCATCATCTTTCCTTATGACCCCTGTAAAAGAGCATTACCATTAGGTGGTAAGTGAACAGACCTCTCTAAAAATGTAACACTTTAACAAATTGTTTAGCAGTGACTGCATGCAGCCATCAGGCAAAAACACTGAGGAGGGTGACAGAATTTCAATGCAGAATGTGAAAGTACTAAAATAATCTGAGGATTGACTGGAACAGAAAAGCCTGATTAAATTTTCTTGATAGCTTCTGAGGCAGAAAAGAAACCAGACATCTCTCTGTCTATATTTATTACTGAAACTTCTGCTCATTCTTTCTGGCTACTGTAATAGGGGGGAATATTGTCTTCTCTTGGGAACTAAGAGGCTCAGCCTGAAAGATATTGTTGCTGTTCTGCTATGGAGTCTGAATATCTGTTTTTAAGAAGGAATGCTAAAAGTGTTTGCAACCTTTTCCCTAAACTAATAATAAACCTACTAACTATTTCCCCCCTCTTTGCAGGGATTAGAAGCACCGAAATACCATAAAAGAGGCAGTTTTTAACATTCTGAAGTTCAGGCCAAACAGTGTTAAGGGATATCAAGGGATGTCTAAACCTGATTCCTAGAAAAAAAAGAACTGGAAGCGTTCAGATAAGCATGTGTGTTATCTTGTTTATTTTGATTCGGACAAGATTTATGTTTCACTTATAAATTACTCATTAAATCCCATCAAGCATAGTTTATCAGCCATCTCAAACTTTGCCTGCTAATATCTGATGTTTTTTCCTTTCATTTTTATGTTTTCACCAATCCTTTGATGCTAGCCAAAACTTCATGAGTAGAGGATGGCTGAGACATAAAATCTTACATTTCAGTTTTAAAAAGTTTTTATGGAAGGTGATGATAAAGGAAATGGGAAAACCAGTAAATTATCTAGATAACTGCTAGAATATCTGTTAGATGGAGACCAAATTTTCTAAAAAATTGTTCTTGTTTTCTGTAGAATGACACTTAAATAGAAATCTAAGCCACATAGGGTAGGACTACATACGCTTACATTTACAGATGTATACTATGGATGACTGATTTGAAGCTGACACTCTTCATCTAGTGAGTATTAGATATTTAGTCTATAATGTATAAGGCTTTACTAGTCTTACGGTAAGACTGCATCTAGTCTTAAAGTGTAAAGTTGCCCTCTACATGATAAAAAGAGCTTGTGGTGACTAGCTGAGACATAACAGACAACATTATAAACATCTTCATTTGATGAGATTGATCTTTCTTGTGATACCTCTTTGTCATGGACCTGCTCATCACAAACTTCAAATCTCTTAGGACACTTTCAGGAGTTGAAAAGGTGCCATTTTATTACCACTATAGTGGACACTAAACCCATGTCTATGTTAGCAGTTTTGCTATTATGGCTATGCCAGTTAGGCAATGTGATGGGTAGTTACATTTTTATACTGACAAAGCCAGCAATATAAGTAACTGTATTCACAACTTCAACTTTTATGCCACGTAGTCAGCATAAAATGCATTAGTAAAATATCACTTTTGTTGGTAAGAGATGCGTCTCTGCTAGGAGGAATTTCCAGTCCAGTGAGAGGTTCCTTATAATGGGGACAAAAACTATAAGAAAGAGATAATAACGCTTTCTCTAAAACATAGTTTATCATGGTTGTTTTGTCCTGGAGCTGACCATCTTAAACTATTCTGTCTAATGTTGTTTCATTCCTTTTTGCTGAAGAAACACAAAAAAACCCTAAGAGATATTCATAGTTGTAGGAAACAGTGTGAATGAAATACACAGGGAGGAATATCCTTTTGGAAAATTTTTTCAGGACAGTATTCAATTTATTAACTGCTTTTTAAAAGAAAGCATGTAAGATGAGCCATAAAATGAAATAGCCCTATGCTTCAGGGAAAAAATCAGAAAGCTTTCTTATTTTCTTTCCTAATACTGAGCTAGTCTTATGTTTTCAAATGTTGCTGTAACTTAATTATGGTACGATTTAATTTACGGGGCTACAGGACTTCAAATTTTTAAAATGTGGAAATCACAAATACTGAATAAAATGGATACAGCCAGATTGGATCTTTTCAGTCAGTATTTGCTATCACCACAAGAAGATATTAAATGTGCTGGGACTGTTCTCTAACACTGATTGCACAGAGTAGTTGCATGTCCACACCTTTAAACTTTCTTACTCTACAAAACAAATTGCTGCACGAAAACTACAACTCCTTTTGCAGTTTTGTGCCTTTAGCAGTGTGTACAGTGCTTGCTGACTCCAGCCAATGTTGTTTCAGGGAGCATGTTTAAACAGCATAGCCATCTGGGTACCAGTATCCAGCATGGATCTTGTTAATCTTTACCTAGCAGTTTTCAAATATATATTACTAAGATGAAATGGATTTCACATGAAGTGATGTTTCTGGACTTGGAGATCTTGCAAACAGAAATAATAATGTTAACTCTTTTGTACTTGAACAGACAGCAACACTTTCACAGCTACGGAAAGCTATGTGTCTGAATTATATGTCATCTTCTTATAGACCCAAGTGTGCAGAATTTCATGGCTTTTTTCTTCAAAACAGTAGGTGTGAGAGAAGCAAGGGCTAATTAGATGTAAATCCCAGCATGTGCTATGAAATCACACAGTAATGTGACACAGCAACAAAGTTAGCTAAAAGAAGGTGTAAAAGCAATTGCAGGTGCATGGAATATGATCTGCATTCCAGCACTTTGCCAATATGTTAAAGCAATGTCATGCCTTTGGGCACAATGACACGGAAATTTTAGCAGTTAAAATGGTCAGGATTTTCAGTTTCATGTCTCACAAACAAAACCAAATAACTTCCATACACACGAAACAGTAGTTAATTTTTCTACTGACATAGAAGGAAGACTGCAGCATAATATCTTCTTGTCTTTTCTCTTACAACATCCCTGTGTTTTCTCTGGAAGCCTGAATGTTTCTTTTTCTCTATAATTTTTGAGTTCTGGTTGATGTTATAATAGGATTTCTTTGCTTTAGTAATATCTTCTGGTGAATAAAGAGTCCACTATTTCTGAAATAGTTTGTCTATAAGCTCATTCTATTTTAAGGACAGTGCTGGGTTAAGGGTTACATTGGGGGTTTTAGGTGGAAACACAACAGTGGATTAAATACAGCTTGCAAAAATCAGAGGTAGTGCTGGATATCTCTGTGGATGTCTGACATTTGAGCACCATGAAAAACATCTAAGGCAGAAGAACGGGATATAGATACTGGCACATAAACTGCATATGCCACACTGTCACACTTAATGAGTGGAGACTCATTAAAGCACAGGGATAGTGGAAGAGGTAATGAACGAACAAGTTTCAAAATAGAAAATTAGTAAGGAGAAAAGGTGAACTACTTAACATGACCATTCAAGGTCAAAATGGAAGCTCTGAGATGGAAGTAAGCAGTTGTTGGAATGACAAGGCATAATTTAGAGAAGGATCACTGATAACCTCGAAGGATGTGCACGAGTGCTTGCTGGGAAAGGCGAAGAGTGAGAAATCAAAGTCAGGGATGGTACAGATACATACATTTTTTATGCTACTAAATAGAGATTGACAGAGCTTCAGACTTCACTGTGTGCATCACCCCTGTCAAACGTGCATGAAAACTACAGACAGGACAATTAATTCCTTCACGAGGGTTTGGGGCAGTATGTGCATTCTTGGGGATATGGGAATGGAAGCAAATAGCATTACATTCAACACCTACACACCCCAATGCCCAAGCTAGTGCTTAAAATCTTCCCTTCCCCAAGAAATTAAGGGCAGCTGCGAGTCTGCATTTGGCTTCCCTCACAGCAGTATCTATCAGAGAGAGGTCAATGACATGTGTAACTACCTGCTGGCCACTTTATTTCTTCATCCAACAAGGTTCTGCTCTTCCTATAAAGTCACAGCTCGGAGGGGTACAGTTGATTGGCTTTCCTTCTGTTCAGTTCTTCTTCTTTGATTTACAGCAGTCTCCCACACCCTTTCATAGGTCCTTTTCTAACTTCACTGATAAGGGATTTCTCTGTGTCCAATTAGTAAGGCTAGTGTATCAGGCTGGAACTAGATAATTAAAAGAATGGAAAGAGACAGAGTGACCTTGGTTTGCAAACCTCCATGGGCAATGTATAAAACTTTAAAGATTTCAAGAAAATGTGTTAATATTATTTTATCTCTTGTTCTTCAGAACCAGGGCAATTGTTCTTCTATAACTTCAAGGCCTCTCTAAAACCAAGAAAAAGGTGATTTTTTTATTTTTTTTAACTGTCATTTGGTAATTATACATTTCTAGGATAAAAATGCAGTTTTCAAGTTTTCAAATGAGGTCTTGACTTTACTGTATTTTATTTAAAAGTGTATCATTTGTTTTGAAGGGACAGAAGGTGTTATGTCTTGCTTGTTAGCCAAAACACTATGACTGGCACCATTCTTATAGAAAATACAGAGCAATGGAAACCACAAAAAGCAGGAAATCCCACACTTTATTTTATCTCTCCTGCTCTCACAGCTTTTGTTTAGAAGTAGCAAGAGAGAGATGTGCTACCTGGAGTAAAGAAATGTTGTGGTACAGCACAAATTTGGCTGCTCCATTTATACAATTTAAATAATGGGGTATTTGTGCCTTCAAAAAAGAACAAGGTTCTGATTATGCAAGGCATAAAAAAGTAACAGGGGAGGTATAACTTTTTGGCTGCAAATTCTTCTTACATAGCTGTAACCACCTGAAACAGAGAGATGCAGTTCAGATATTTATGTTTCAGTGACAGTCATAAGAGAGATGTAGGCAGAGCTTTCCAGAGCTATCTTATCCGGGGCTCATAGCAAAGAGTGATGTCGGGGAAAGACTCTCTAGATGTGTCCTTCACTCTGCTTGGCTGCTTGTCTCTTTTTTTGATTATAAATGTAGCCCAGATGGCTAGCTTAGACTAGATGTCTAATTTTTATTTAGTTTTCTAAAGTTAGAAAAGATAAAATTCACCAAAAACTGCGCCACTGTACCCTTATGTTTGCATACAAGTTTAACAAGATATTTTGATTAATAAAGTGTTGGGAAATTATCTTGTGGCCATGAATTTGAGCTTTTGTAGCTAATTTTAAAAGAATAAGCACATAACTAATGAAAACATTCTCTTGTTATCAGATGTGTAGGTCAACAGATGCTAAAAAAGGAAGGAAAATACTTATTACTAAAAAGGGACTTTTAGATGCCTTTAGTTTCCAGTAGTAGTAGATTATCTACTGTCTGCTTGTGTGCCTATGTGATTCCAGGTATTATGTTGTGCTCTATTTGCTGGGCTAATTTATTTTTCTTTTCTCTGTGTATGTGTCTCTCCTCTGTGTTTGTGAGTTTTCACATATATATGTTCATGGGGTGAAGCCTGTTTAAAAATCTAAACCTAGCCATATGGGCTGAAAGCAGACAAGTGCAAATATAAACAATTGTCTTCTTGAAAAACAACAGAAAAACCAGTCTCTGAGTCTTCACTCAGGAGCCGTTCATTGTATGAAGGTGTTCCCATTTCAGCTGCAGAAGAATGGAATTTATCCACTTCCAGATAAAGCACTTAACTCACAAAATTAAATACTTTTAACCTCTTAATTCCTTATAAAGGCCCTGAAAATATGTAGGGTGCTAAAATGTGATTCCAAAAATCAGCATTAAAGTATTTCTGGATGTATTTGTATGTCTCCATGTGTATGCATTTAGAGGCTGCAGCCAAAAGCTTTTTCAAAAAGCTTTTCTTGAAACATTTCAACAAATAACACAGTCATCATTAAAACGGTAAGTTTCACTGCCCAGAAATAAGGAGCATTTTCAGTCCTGTGTCTCACCTCTGGGGTTTTGTTTTCTCCATGTCTGATGTGCTTTTTCACATTTGCTTACTTCCAAGACATATTGCAAAGCAGGGTTTTGTTATGGTGTGAAGGCACAGTGTGCATCCCAGATTTTTAGCACCAAGCACTACACTACTACAAGACAAAAGTAACAGCTTATTTCTTACATACAATGAAGTATCAACATTTTACTTGTAGGCACTGTTTAAGGCTCCACTTAAAACATAATGGCAGACATAAAAGTGTGCCCTTAAAACCACTGCTGCTCCTAAATCTTCCCTACAGCTTTCAAATTCCCTTCCCTGTAGGTTAGCACTTTTTCTTTTACTGTTATACTCTCTCTGTGCTGTTTTTGCTGGTTTTGAAATAAACCTTCCCATTTACAATCTGTCTATTACTGGCACTCAATTAATAAATCCATTCACAATTAAGTCATTCCAGTGTCCTGAGAATTTATTAGCTAGGAATTAACTCTTTGTTCACACATTTGCTGTCTATGTTGCAATCCCCAGAGATATTTCTTATAGATCTTGTCATTCCATAATGCTAATTGGTGCCAGTGGAAGATACTAAAATGCCAAGCTATTTTCAGTTGATCTACAGCTATTTCACTAATGAACTTGTATGACAAGCAGAATAAAGCTAGAGCTCCGTCAGAAATATATGTATTTGGATTTCCCACAAATGCTTCTGTTGAATTGGCAAAATGGTACACTTACTCATAAAACGCATGAACAAATTTCAGCTCGCCAATCAACATCTGCTATAGAGATAAATGTGAGCCAAAATTTCTTGTTCTAACACTTAGTATTTGGCCTAGAAATGATGATTTTCTAAACTTTTCATGGCTGGGTCCCAAATACAGTCTCAGAGCCAGCTAACCCAGCTACAAGAAAAGTAAGCCAGATTCCATATCCTGCTGCAAGGATACTTGCTAGAGGCTTGGTTTCCTTTCATTTCTGTCTTTAAGTTCTCTGGCATTTTTTTTAAACCTGAATTCTCATTCACAGTATAGTAGCACTCTGAAGAGTTAATAAATGGAATTGTGGCTATTACAAATTCTGTTTAACTGAATATGCAAGTAATCAGATTCTTTGCTGACATTCGGGTATAGCTCTTTGTAGAAGCTATGCATATGAAAAGTTAGATAATAAAAAATTCTGACAAAAAGTAGGATTTGAATGACTAAAAAATTTTCAGGAGAGATATCAATTTCAACATTCGTGTTCAAAATATTAACATTTCAGAAGAAAAGCTCAAAGCTGATAAAATGTCTTTTTCTATACTTTTCCTTTTGTGACAATTTTAAAACTTTTCAATTTCATGACAAAGGCCTACATCAAAATGTTGGCATTTTCTGATGATAGAGATTCAATGTTCTGAGTTGCTCTGCTATAAACTTTTCCATTTCCTGAGCCTCTCATATTGGAACAATGGGTTAGATGCTGAGCTGCTTTTTACTGAACAAGCCAAGAAAGAAAAACATTGCCTTTAGGAGACACTGCACTGCCTGCAGTACTCTGTCCTGCAGACTTCATTAAATTATCTTTGAAGGTTATCAGAAATATCCCACCGAATATCAAGAGGTGTCACTGTTGAGCAGTAAAAGACTTCCCATTTGCTGAGTGAGTTGCCCTTGTGAGGTTTTTAGTTTTTTTCTTGCAGCTGTACAAAATGGTCTCCAACTCAACTGCCTATTAAGGCTGAAATAACTTCACTTACTGCTGAAAGCACCCATAGAATACAAAAAACAAATTATCCTTGTTACAGTGGTCAAAGGGTAAAAACCGTCTGAGGTCTTGCTTTATTCTAACTTCAACAGGACTGCTGTATTAAAAAGGGTCATTGTGTAGCTTGTATATAGAATCATAGAATGGTTTGGGTTGGAAGGAACCTTAAAGCTCATCTAGGTTCAATCCCCTTGCCACAGGCAGGGACACCTTGCACTAGGCCAGGTTGGATGGATATATTTTAATTGAGCCAAGCAAACACATAGATCTGACCTGCTAAGAACTCTGAAATTGTCTGTTTTAGGAAAAAGATGATTTGAAGGAAGACAGAAAGGAAGTGGGGATTGCAATCCAACCTCAGGGGTACTGGAAGCCCTGGCTAGGCTGTCAGATAGATTCTGAGCATCATGACATTTTGGTGTAAGTTTGTCACCATTGGCACTTACAGACAGATTTCATTTCTGTGCTTGGAATCTTAGCTAATGCTACCCAGGCATCACATATTTTGAGATGTCACTTCTCATTTTTAAGGATAAGGAAGTTTCTCCCATATTCATTATTGTGACAACCCTTAGGTCCCACAAGATCTGTTTTTTCTCATGTTATCATCTTAAATTTTCTACACAGAAGTACATGAAGGGAGAAAGTGGAATTTGACTCATTATTCTTCCCTCATTCCCTGACTTGAAACAAGACAAATCTCTGCCATTATGTTTCCCTTAGGAGAAATTCACCAGGACAGGAATGCTGGGATCTCAGGGCCAAAACCATTTTCAAATGCAGATGGAATAGTCAGTGTTACAGTCATCATGCAGTCTGAATAGATGTTTCTTTGATTACTGTCATCTTGGTGCAAATTCCAATGCAGTTGCTGAAAGTTTGCTTGTACTTCTCTTTGTTTACTTTAGGCTTAATTTTTTTTAAGCTTTCATGTTGCAGATAGCATCTCTTTTATCTGCCATAGTGTAAACATAAAGTTTCTCATTGTTAAATTCAAACCAATGTTCCTTTTTAAAGAGTTTCATTGAAGACTGTCTTAGCTTGGGGTTATTCTATACCAAGGACCACATGTAGAAGCTTAAAAGGATTGAATCATTATTATTAATATATTAAAATCAGCTTCTGAGTGCCCCATCCTTACTCCCTGTAGACTGACATGGAAACAAATGAAGTATGTTTATGTGAAAGTATATTGAACCACTGATGTAAGAAAATTTTATCTTGATGGAGTATCTTCAAAGGGAAGGAAATCTTCCTCATGGGAAAAAAGTAAAACATTTTTGTCTTTTTAATATAGTTATGAGGAAGGACAGAGGTCGAAAGTTTTCCTTATGTGTATCAGTTATGGAGCCATAGGTCTCTCACTAAAATTGAAGTTTAGAGCAGAAAGTCTGTGATGAAAGTACAGTTTGCTTGGAAATGTTTGTCATCTTTTTTCCATGGTTCTGTCTATCCAACTGAAAAGCTAAATAAGCCTAGAAATGCTCAAAGCATTCAGCCACAGGTAAAGGCATATATACCTCCCTGTGAGGAAAAGCTTAGTTGTATTTATTTAACAAGGTCTGGTCAAACTATAAGGAGAATACTCTTACAGCTAAAGGGTAACTGTGTGTGAGGGAGTATTTTGACCCCTTTATGGCCACTGATGTGACAGGGGATTTCATGGCATGCTGACCCTGGAACCTGGAAAAACACTGGCAGAGGGGGCAGGGGGGAAAACAGCCAATGTTCCATTGCGTTGCTGCCCAGTTTTATGAAGGGGGATAAAGTCAGACTATTTCAATTAAAATATTTCATTTCTGGTTCAGTTGTAACAAAATTCAGCTTCTGGTGTTTTTGTACATGTAAGAGAAAAATGACAGGAGATTTTCAGGAACTTATTTTAGCAAATAATTTCCTGAAATAAAGAAATAGGAAATAAACTAAATAGGAAATTTCCTATTTAAGAAATAATTTCCAATTATTTGTTAAAAATGTCTCTCCTCACTGGTGGAGATGCCTTTTGACCTCAATCCTGGAAGCATGAGGGGGCTCCCCAGACACCCCTACAGCTGGTTTCGTGCTAGAACTTTAGAGTGTCTTGGATAACATGACACTTGCATAAGGTCTCTTGACTGTGTGGATGTGGTTCCAGCTCTCTGTCCTGCAAGCCCTGCGAGGCTGACTGTTTCAACCAACTCCTCTGAGCTGATTCCTTGAGGCTGGGGTCATCTGGGTTTTCCTTGCAACAAAGGAAGAGGACTTGCTGAAAGTTAATCTAGGTTTTCTTGAGAAACAGAGACCTTCTCACACTGCAAAACTTGTAAAGTTCAGTAGAAACAGACAAAGCTTTGATACAAAGGTTATTAAAAACTCTAATTAGATCCCAGGACCATTTCCTATCTAATTACATATATCTCTGCTTAGCCTTCAGTTTCCATGTGATCCAGGGCCCTGGGAAGCTTAAAGGGCCACATCACTGAAGTGAGATTGCCTGCCTTTTGTCCATTTATATCAACAGAATAGGGTTAATGCACTGATCCTGCTTCTGCCATTGGAGTTTGTATTAATAATAAATCAAACATCATTAACATATGTTCAGGAATGTTTGGGAGTATTTAAGTTTCATTTTACATGAAGTGACAGCTCCTCTGAAATCACTGCTGTAAAGGAGTTTGTACCCATTGCACCCTACACTCTGAAAAATAAGAAATCAAGTTAAGTTGTTCATAAGTACATATTAAATATAGAATTCCTGAACACAGAGATCATGCTAAAATGGTTTCAGTTAAAAACAGACTAAACTAGTGAGTATGGATTTAAGTATCTAATTTGAGTAACTCCTTTCTGAAAAATCTTTTCCTGGTGTCTTCCTAATATTATGACAAAAAAGACCTTAGGAGATCTTGCATGTGAAAACAGGCTAAGAATTAAGTAGAATTAAAACAACTGACTGCATTCCAAGGGATGGATTCATGTCTGTATTTCATAGTGTTTTGGTTTCCAGGTCTTTCAGGTGAAGCTGGAAACTGAAGAGTGTGGAGGGAGAAAAAAACCCCAAAAAACCACGCAAATGGTCAGTGGAAGAAAATAGAATGCAAGAAAAGTCCTGAAGACTTTAATCAGTTTGACTTATTAAAAAGATGTTGGAGAAGCAACCTTCTTACAATATTTTCTGATGACTTAGAGATATATGAAAAAAAAGATCTCCTTGTTAATGTGCTCCTAAATGTCTGCAAAAAACTACTGTAGAAAACTAGCTAGAGTAACCTTCAAGATTATACTTCCTTTCAAGTCCAGCTAAAAGTTTTGACTCTATGATCTGTTTTAGGCTAACCTATTTGCTAATTAGTGTGGTCTCCCTGTTTAGAACAATTATCTTAAAAGGTTTCCCAACATGATTATCATGTTTAACAGATTCTCCACTAGTCTTCACTGTACTCTACTCCTGCTTTACAACTTAATGCCAATCCTCCAGTATGAGTGGGAAAATATGGAGTCATAATGTAATCTTTCTTTTTCTTCTCTTCCTTTCTTAGAACATTCTATATCTAAGCTTTTGCATGGATAACATTAGGTTTTTCCCATAACAGACTTTCTATCTATCCATTCTTACTTTCTGCCAGAGGTTCCATCAATGTTATAAATAGAGAAAAGAACAGTATGCATGCCCAACTTTCAGCTATTTCGAACCATGGTGGCTAAGATAATGGCATGTACTCTCCTGTCTGTTGCTTTGTCATAACAGAAAGAGCTTGTAGCAGGCTAAAAGGATTAGAAATAACTTGGAATAGCCAGTTGCAGTGACACAAGTTATTAATTTCCCTGCCTATCTAACCTTGTGCTGGAAGAAAAATCCACTTCCCTCAGTCTGCTGTCTCAGTGGAGATAGGGGATGGATGAATTGCTGAGGTGAGTAGCTCGGGAGAGGACGCCTTTAACACCTGAGCGAGGAAGAGATCAGCGTCCAGGAGCCTCAACTCAGAGCAGCCAGAGCCACCGAGGGAGCCTCAGGTCCTCAACAGGACTTGCCCAGGAGCCGGCAGCTCAGCGGACGCGAGCAGCTGACTCACAGGGGGCGGAGCCACGAGGAGCGGCACCAGCCCTGACTGGTGAAAAACCTGCCCCTGGGAGCGCGGTGGACGGGGGCGGGGGGGGGGGTCGAGGTAGTTTGTGCGGGCAGGCGAGCGGGGTGGTGAGTAGTCGCCGTATGACCAGGGCCTGGTCTGGGAGCTCTGCTCTGGCTGCCCCGGCGGTGGCCAGCGTAGGCACCCAGACAGAGCCGATGAGAGGGGAGGCTGCAGTGCAGAGCTCGGAGTGTAGAGAGTGCCTGCACTGGTCTCCTGAGAGAACGGTGCCCAATGGGCAGGGCTGCACTCGATGCTCCCTGGTGGAGGTCCTCCTGCAGCAGGGGCTGAGCTGCGGGATGCTGTCAATAGGCTGCAAGATGTCAGGGAAGCTGAGAGGAAGCAGGAATGCTTGCTCCAGGCCCAAACTGTGCAGGGGCCTCAGCTCATGGAGGAAAGAAGGAGGCCATCAACCCAGGAAGCTGGGAAACGTTAACCAAAAAAAAAAAAAAAAAAAAAAAAAAAAAAACAAACAAAAAAACACCACCACAACAAACCAACAAAAAAAGGAGGAAGAGGACAATTAAAAGCAATGGGCTTCCTCCTAAATCTGTTGTCCCCACCCAGAACCACTTTGCTGTCTTGCAGGGGCTAAGGAGGACACACACTCACACCAGAAACAACCGGCTGATGCACTGGTAAAGAAGATCACTACTGGTGCTGCCAGGAAAAAGAGGCAGGTCATAGTGGTAGGGGACTCTACTTGGAAAGGGACAGAAGCACTCGTCTGCCAGCCTGACTCGGTCTCGAGGGAGGTGTGTAGCCTACCTGGGGCACAGATCAGGGATGTTGCAGAGAGGCTGCCTGCTCTAGTGAGTCCCACGGACTATTACCCACTTCTGGCGATCCATGTGGGTGCTAGCGATGTTCATAGCAGTAGCCCAGAGAACATAAAGAAGGACTACAGAGCCCTGGGAGAGGTGGTTAGGGGCTCTGGAGCTCAGATAGTCTTTTTGTCAATTCTCCAGGATACAGGGGAGGACCTTAAAAAAGCTAGGATGATTGGCCAGGTTAATAAAGGGTTAAAAGGGTGGTGTCATAGGGGTTTGGGTGTCTTGAACATGGGACCCAAGTTAGTAGGCCAGGTCTACTGGGGGCTGGTGGAGCTGGTCTGACAAAGAAGGGGAAGAGTGGTTTTGGTAGGAGGCTTGCCTAACTGGTCAAGGATGCTTTAAACTAGATGTGTTGGGGGAGGGGGCATCATTCCATCCCAACACACCCAGGCAGTTGCCAGCAACTGTAATAAATGCTCGGAGCAATGTAGAGATATTCCAGCCACTCCAGCCAATGAGCCAGCTTCATTTGGAGCTCAGCTCAGATGGCTCTATACAAATCCCCATAGCATGGGGAACAAACAAGAGGAATTAGAGATGTGTGCACGTCTACAGGGGTATGATATAATAGGCATCACAGAAACATGGTGGGATGGCTCCTATGACTGGAGTGTTGGAATGGAAGGTTACAGGCTCTTTAGAAAAGACAGGCCTGGCAGGTGGGGAGAGGGAGTTGCTATTTATGTTAGGGATAGGTTGGAGAGTATGAAACTCTGTCTGGGGATGGGTGAGCAGTCGACAGAGAGTTTGTGGGTCAGGGTTAAAGGGAGAACAGTGATGGGGGACATTACTGTGGGGATCTGTTACAGACTGCCTGATCAAGAGGCATCTGTGGATGAAGTGCTCTACAGACAGACAGGAACAGCCTCACACTCACAAGCCCTTGTTCTCATGGGGGACTTCAACCACCCTGACATCCGCTGGAGTGAAGGTATGGCCCGGCACAAGCAATCCAGGAGGTTCCTCGATTGTGTGGAAGACAACTTCCTTCTGCAAGTAATAGAGGAGCCGACAAGGAGAGGTGCCATGCTTGACCTTGTGCTCACCAACAGGGACGGGCTGGTTAGAAATGTGATGCTCCAGGGCAGCCTTGGTTGCAGCGACCACGAGATGGTCGAATTCGAGATCCTCAGGACAGTGAGAAGGGCGTGCAGCAAGCTCACTGCCCTGGACTTCAAGAGAGCAGACTTTGGCCTCTTCAGGAACCTGCTTTGTAAGGTTCCATAGGATATAGCCCTAGAGGGTAGGGGCGCCCAAGACTGTTGGTATTCAAGGATCACCTGCTACAAGCTCAGAAGTGTTGCAACCCAACTATAAAGAAGAGCAGCAGTAGAGCCAGGAGACCTCCTTTGATGGATAAGGAGCTGCTCAGAAAAATTCGAAGGAAAAGAGTCTTATAGAAGGTGGAAGCAGGGACAGGCGGCCTGGGAAAAATACAGGGATGTTGTCTGGGAAGCTAGGGACCAGGTTAGGAAAGCTAAGGCCCAGTTAGAATTAAACTTGGCTAGGGATGTTAAGGATAACAGGAAGGGATTCTATAGGTACGTAGCGAATAAAAGACAGACCAGGGACAATGTAAGCCCCCTCCGGAAGATATTGGGAGAACTGGCTACCCTGGATTTGGAGAAGGCTGAGGTTCTTAATGACTTCTTTGCCTCGGTCTTCACTGGCAAAGGCTCTGACCACACCACCCAAGTCTTGGAAGGCGGATGCAGGGACTGTGAGAATGAAGATCCTAGGCCCACTGTAGGAGAGGATCTGGTTCAAGACCGTCTTAAAAACCTAAACGTACACAAGTCCATGGGACCTGACGGAATCCATCCACGGGTCCTGAAAGATTTGGCGAATGAAGTTGCTAAGCACTGGCCATCATATTTGAAAACTCATGGCAGTCAGGTGAAGTTCCTGATGACTGGAAAAAGGGAAATATAACCCCCATTTTCAAGAAGGGGAAAATGGATGACCCAGGGAATTACAGACCAGTCAGTCTCACCTCTGTGCCTGGCAAAATCTTGGAGCAGATTCTCCTGGAAGGCATGCTAAGGCACATGAAAAACAAGGAGGTGGTTGGTGACAGCCAGCATGGCTTCACTAAGGGGAAATCCTGCCTGACCAATTTGGTGGCCTTCTATGATGGGGTTACGGAACTGATGGACAGGGGCAGAGCAGTTGATGTCATCTACCTGGACTTGTGCAAAGCCTTCAACACTGTCCCACACGACATCTTTGTCTCTAAATTGGAGAGACATCAATTTGATGGGTGGACCACTCGGTGGATAAAAAACTGGCTGGATGGCCGCACTCAAAAGAGTTGCAGTCAATGGCTCGATGTCTGGCTGGAGACCAGTAACGGGATCAGGGATCAGTGTTGGGACCGGTCTTGTTCAACAACTTTGTCGGTGACATGGCCAGTGGGATTGAGTGCGCCCTCAGCAAGTTTGTCGATGACACTAAGCTGTGCAGTTCGGTTGATACGCCGGAGGGAAGGGATGCCATCCAGAGGGACCTCGACACGCTCGTGAGGTGGGCTGATGCCAACCTTATGAAGTTTAACCATGCCAAGTGCAAGGTCCTACACCTGGGTCAGAGCAATCCCAGGCACAGCTACAGGTTGGGCAAAGAAGAGATTCAGAGCAGTCCTGCAGAGAAGGACTTGGGGGTGTTGGTCGATGAGAAAATGAACATGAGCCGGCTTCAGTGTGCGCTCACAGCCCAGAAAGCCAACCGTATCCTGGGCTGCATCAAGAGAAGCATGACCAGCAGGTCGAAGGAGGTGGTCCTGCCCCTCTACTCTCTTGTAGTATCTTGGAGTATTGTGTGCAGTTCTGGTGTCCTCAACATAAAAATGACATGGAACTGTTGGAACAAGTCCAGAGGAGGGCCACGAGGATGATCAGGGAACTGGAGCACCTCCCGTATGGAGACAGGCTGAGAAAGTTGGGGCTGTTCAGCCAGGTGAGAAGGCTGCGTGGAGACCTCATAGCAGCCTTCCAGTATCTGAAAGGGGCCTACAAGGATGCTGGGGAGGGACTACTCATCAGGGACTGTAATGACAGAACAAGGGGTAATGGGTTCAAACTTAAACAGGGGAAGTTTAGATTGGATCTAAGGAAGAAATTCTTTACTGTGAGGGTGGTGAGGCACTGGAATGGGTTGCCCAGGGAAGTTGTGTATGCTCCATCCTTGATGGTGTTCAAGGCCAGGTTGGATGAGGCCTTGGGTGACATGGTTTAGTGTGAGGTGTCCCTGCCCATGGCAGGGGGTTGGAACTAGATGATCTTGAGGTCCTTTCCAACCCTAACTATTCTACGGTTCTATCCATTTAGCAGGATAGATGGAAGAGTTATTGATGTTTTAGAAACCACAGAAGGGCCTGAGAGTGGAAGGAACTTTTTGAGGAAGTAATTCTTCTCCCCCCCCAAATAGGTGGTAGGATCAATTGCCCAACTGAAGTGCATCTACACCAATGCATGCAGCATGGACAGCAAAGAGAAGGAGCTAGAAACCATTGGGCAGCAGGGAAATTATGACATAGTTGCCATCATGGAAACATGTTGGGATGACTTTCGCAACTGGGGTGCTGCAGTGGATGGCTATAAACTCTTCAGAAGGGATAGGCATGGAAGGAGAGGTGGTGGGGTAGCCCTGTGTGTTAGGGAGGGTTTTGATTGTCTAGACCTTAATGATGATGATGATAGGGTTGAGTGTCTATGGGTAAGAGTCAGGGTGAAGGCCAACAAGGCAGATATCATGGTGAGGATCTCTTATAGACCACCCAACCATGGTTAAGAGGCAGATGAAATATGGCTACTGCTGTAAAAGACAATTTAAAATGTTTCTATAAATGCATTAGCAACAAAAGGAGTGCTAAAGAGACTTTCCATCCTTTATTGGATGTGGTGCAAAACACAGTGACAAAGGATGAGAAAAAGGCTGAGGTACTTAATGCCTTCTTTGCCTCAGTCTTTAATAGTAAGACCAGTAGTTCTCGGGGCACCCAGCTCCCTGTGCTCAAAGACAAGGTTGAGCAGCAGAATTAAGCACACATAATCCAAGGGGAAATGGTCAGTGACCTGCTACACCACTTAAACACACACAAGTCACTGGGGCCGGATGGGTTCCAAGGGTATGGAGGGAGCTGGGGTCTTTTCTAACCTAAATTATTCTGATTCTATAACTCTCTACAGATGAATTGATAATGTGCTTAATTCTTACAGAGGATGTTATATGAGCAAGGTGGAAGAACGCAAGTACATGTATGCAGCCTCATCTACATCAGACTACTGGGACAGAGAATAGAGTCAGATCTGCAAAGGATCACACCCATAAAGCAAGTAACAGTTCCTGTTCTTCTGAGAGCTCATACATCTAAACAATATTTTATCAATCTATCTAACCTGCTTTTCTTGCCTATGGAGAGTTCAAGTTCTATCATCAAATTCTACTTTTTGTAAGTGTAATCCTGGTGTGATTCTGGTGAAATAAATCAATACATATTATTCTTATTGAAATCAAACTCTTGAAATCCTCTTACTGTATGCAAACCAGTGACTCTGATTGATTGCATAAACTGGAGAATTACTGTTTCCCATGACATCCTTTCTAAAACTGCATTTCATCCCTGTGGATAAAACACTAGACAGGAAATCCGAATGTATCCAGAAAAAGCAACACTCAAGTAGCACATCTGTGGTCAAATGTTTTGCATCATTAACACTTCCTTATCATGTGCAAATACATCAAGAAAATGCTTTAAAAATATACCCAGTTTAGTAGAAATAGCAATATTTGATATTAAGACAGAATATTGCCTTGAAGCTCTTGGAGTCATTTATTAGGAATAAGAATATTGTCCTTTTGCTACAGAGAAAACCCAAGCTGTTGAGTGAGCAAATGATCTACCCTGGAGCACGTACAAGATAATAGTAAGACAGAAATACTGTTAGAAACTGTTTCCTGGGATATGCTGATTCACCCTGCTCCCTCTTCTCATTCTGAGATGTTAACAAACTTTGTGGCTGCTTTTGTGGGAAAAGGAGGAAATAAAGCATAGTGTGTATCTTCATATGAGATAACCACAAAAATATGTGCTTACTTTTTTTTGAAAGCCTAAATTTAGCATTGACACAAAAACAAACTGTCTCAGAAGACACATACTTGGAGTCCAACTCCTAAAATGACGATGTGACCTGTTCTTCCTCTGTTGGTGAATTGAATGGGACTAGCCAGATGAGAGGAAGGTCATGAATATACAGAAGAGAATCAAAAGCAGAGAAGACTGAAATTCAACAGAATTCTGCTGAACCAGAAGAAAAATCACTGGGACATGAAACAGTATTTATAGAGTGAGTAGCTGTAAAGAATAACAAATGTAGTCTGGATTCCAGGCTTGTCTGAACTAGAACCATAAATCGGTAGAGGGAAGTTCAGGCTGTTTCAAGCAGAATCAGTTATGCTCTGCGGATCACTTTTTCATTATAGAAGTGCTTTCTTCCATTTTATTTACTAGTTTTGAACAAAATCATCTATTGTAGGAGCTACTATGTAATGGAGAGGGAGCATACCTACAGTATTCATTTGTCTTGGTATCTGCTCGAAAAGTGTTATCTCACGATAACTGCATTAGTGTCACCCATTCCTGTGCTATGTGGGATCCCTATGGCTCCTTCAGTGCAATCAGATGTGCAAAGGAACAGTTACTGCTCACAAGGAATTACTGAATTTCAATGTGTATTACCAGCTGCACAGCCATGGCATTTTCTCTCCTTTTTTTGCAAATAGGGTATAAAATGCTGTCGTGGTTTAAGCCAGTTGGCAAGTCAGTCACACAGTTTCTACTCCCCCCCCTGCTCCTGGAGGGATGAGGAGGAGAATTGAAAGAAAGTAACTCCCACGGGTTGGGATAAAAACAGTCCAGTAACTAAGGTATAACACAAACCACTACTGCTACCACCAATAATAATAATGATAAGGGAAATAACAAGGGAAGAGAATACGATACCATCCGCTGAAAACAAGTCCGACTGAGCAGAGCGTGCCCTTCCAGGTAACTCCCGGTTACATCCCCAGGCATGACGTACCGTGGTATGGAATACCTCTTTGGCTAGTTTGGGTCAGGTGTCCTGTCCCTGCTTCCTCCCGGCTTCTCCCCCTCCCTGGCAGAGCATGAGACTCACAAAGTCCTTGGTCAGAGTAAACATTCTGACCAGCAACTGAAAACATCAATTTTATCAGTACTATTCCCAGGCCAAAAGTCAAAAACACAGTGCTGTACCAGCTACTAAGAAGGAGAAAAAGTGACTGCTGCTGCTGAACCCAGGACAAATGCTAAGCTTCTTTATGTTATGAGATGATAAAATGTCATCTTTGAAAAGAATAATATAAGAGTGGTGTTGAGTTATAGAATGACCAGAAAAACAGAGAAAAAAACCCCAAACCCATACCTACAGAATTAATTTTTTACTTGCGCTGTATTCTCTGGGAAAAAAAAATAAATTCCTTTGAGCTACAACTTCGCAGTCTGTTTGAATTTGAGGTGAACTGGTTCAGCTACTTAGAAGGTACAGGAGCTCCAAAATGGGTTTATAATGGAAAAACTGGTAGATCCTTAACTTCAGCAGTGCACATAGACACTTCTAAAGGAAGGGAAAAAGTATTTAGGAAGATTTTTTGGGAACAGGTTTTGTTCTTTTGAAAGTGAAATAACAGTAAAGCCTTTTTTAATTCCAGCTTCCCCTGATGTCTCACTTCTAACTAGCTAATTAATTAGCTCTACCTGGTTGCTAATTAAGCAACGGGAGAAATGGCTTTGAAAGAGAAATTAGTTCCGAAAGAAACAAGGAAAACATAATAGATGAGTTGTAAAGTATTAGTGAAAGGCAGGGTAGTAAAAACACTGTCCTCTCATATATTTCTCCATATAAGCAGGTATTATATGACCTACAAGCACAGTTGTGCTCATTATAGTGATTACAAAATGCAGAAGTTCTGAGCTAGTACACAGCAGACAAAAATTAACTTCAATACTTAGAATGATTGTAGCTTTTGCCAAAAGTTGAATGTGATTTTTAGAACCAGGTAAGTGTCAGACCTAATCAAGTGGTTGCTAGTGAATACTTTGTCAAAAAAATATAGGGTTTTCCCATTTAACTATATTTTTTTCAGACATTTACTGTTTCTTCTGTACTATTGTTTGATATTTCTTGTGAGTTGCTGAGCACTGAATATTAATCATAAAGACCTTCCTTTTAGCACATGATGTTCATCCTGTGGTGGACAGCTTGCTTCTGTCTCCTGGTTTTGGCTGGGATAGAGTTAATCTTCTTCCTAGTAGCTGGTGCAGTGCTGTGTTTTAGCTTTAGACTGAGAACAATGCTGATAACACACCAATATTTTAGTTGTTTCTCAGTAATGCTCATCCTGATCAAGGACTTTTCAGTCTCTCACTCTCTGCCAGTGAGGAGGAAAGAAGCCAGGAGGCAGCACAGACAGGACACCTGACCCAAACTAGCCAAAGGGGTATTCCATACCACAGCACATTATGCCCAGTATATAAACTGGGGGGAGTCACCCAGAAGGGCAGATCACTGCTTAGGTCAGGTTGGGTATCGATTGGTGAGTGATGAGCAATTGCATTGTGCATCATTTGTGGGTTGTGTTTTTTCAGGTTGTTTTTTTTTTTTTTTTTTTTTTTTTTTTTTTTTCTTTTCCCCTTGTAGTTTTATATCCCCCTCCTTGTTAGCACCCTTATCTTTATTATTATTATTATTAGTACTATATTGTACTTTAGTTATTAAACTATTCTTATCTCAACCTGTGGGTTTTACATTCCTGTGCTTCTCCTCCCCATCCAGCCTGTTTAATTAACTGTATCCCAGCCAAAACCAGGACACATGTCAGTAACATTTGTCTTTGGAAGACACTTCTATGATGTCAGACCTTTTTTCCAGTCTTTTCTGGTTTGTGCTCATAGCCCAGTAGATGAAAGGAAGGTGGAGGATGTATTTTTTCTGGATTTTAGTAAGGCTTTTGATACTCTCCCTCACAGCATACTTCTGGATTAGCTGTCCAGCTGTGGGATGAGCAGGGTCATGGTGCGCTGGGTGAAGAACTAGCTGAGGGGCGGGGCTCATAGTGTTATAGTGAATGGGGCTGGTGGTGTTCCCTGGGGTTCAATTCTAGGGCCAGTCCCATTCAATTTATGTATTAATGACGTGGATTCAGGAGTTGAATCCACCATTAGGAAGTTTGCTGATGAAACCAAAATGTGAGGTGCTGTTGATTCTTTTGAGGCACAAACTGCCTTGCAGAGAGATATAGACAGATTGAAGCATTGGGCAGTGACTCATAGGATGAAAATTAACTAGGTCAAATGCTGGATTCTGCACCTAGGGTGGAGTAATGCCAGGCACAAGTATAAATGGGGAGAGGAGTGCCTGGGGAGCAGTCCTGCAGAAAGGGGTTCAGGGATGGTGGTTGGCAGCAGGCATAATAGGAGTCATCAGTGTGCCCTGCAGCCAGGAGGGCAAACCACATCCTGGGATGCATCAAACAGTACAGCCAGCTGGTCAAATAGGGTGATTATCCCACTGTTTTCAGCATTGATGCAGCCTCACCTTGACTACTGCGTGCTGTTCTGGGCTCCACAATTTAAGAAAAGTTTGGAGGTCCTTGAATGCATCCAGAAGAGAGCAGCAAAGCTGGTGAAAGGGCTGGAAGGAATGCCCTATGAGGAGCAGCTGAGGAATTTGGGCGTGTCTAGTTTGAAGAATAGGAGGATGAGGGGTGACCTCATTGCACTCTACAGCTTTCTGAGGAGGGGAAGTGGAGAGGCAGATGCTGAGCTATACTCTCTGGTGATGAGACATGTGGAAATGGTTCAAAGCTGAACCAGGGAAGGTTTATACTGGACATTGGGCAGTATTTCTTTACCAAGAGAGTGGTCAAGCACTGGAACAGACTTCCTAGAGACGTGGTTGATGCCCCAAGCCTGTGAGTGGACAATGACCTTAATAACATGATTTAACTTGGTCAGCCTTGAACTAGTCAGGCACCTGGGACAGATGATTATTGTAGGCTCCTTCTAACTGAAATCTATCCTATCCTATCCATCTTTTCTCTTACCAATAAAGTTTATAGCAAAGTTTTTTCTCTTAGGGAAGGAGACAGTACTAGGACATAGTCCAAAAGCATGGGTCAACTTGGTGAATATGACACAACTGAACTTATGTGTAAAACTTCTGCTTTCAAGGATAATTTCTGTACAGGAGTTTGTGGAGACACTTGTAGACAAAAATTCAATTATGTTAACCCAATTCTAATTTTTACAATCTATTGTATTAAGTGGGTTTGAGGAAGACATATTATAATTTTTACTTGCTTTCAACAGTTTTGAATATCTGCCCTTTAGGTGGCTTAAACTGAAGATTATGTGCTTCTCTAGATTCATATAAAATATCTGTAAGAGTTGTTAAACAGATATGCATTTTAAACAAGCTTAGTTATGAAACATATGTGAAAGTATCTTCATGCATGAATTACAATATTATTAAGAGGAGTCTTGTTACAGTCATATAATATAGAGTGTTGCTTTGGCTAGTAGTCAGGAATCCTGTAGAATGCAGTTGCAGCTTTCTCCTGGTGTGTCTAGTTATCAGCAAAAAACAGCTGGAAAGTTATTTTCTTGAGCCTTTTTTCTGAGTCTTTCTGAGCTGAAAAAGGTTTTACGTAATGTTTAACTAGAAGGAAGATTTTAAATCAACCAGACTTATGGTGCCTTTCATTGCTTCTTCAAAACTTTCCTTTGTAGCTCTGCATATTCTGCAACTCAGCGTCTTGGCACACTGGTTACACAGATGGCTGCCACACAGCTTACTGTTGTCATAGTCAGTTATGTTCAGATGCCTAAGCTGAGCTGTTGTTCCAGTAGATGTTGCAACACCTAGTTGACTTTTTGTCAAAGATTCAGCATCACAAGCTTAAATATCTGATGTTAGAATATGTAGACGTATGGTCTCACACTGCTGAAGATATGCAAGAAAGAGGATATGGGATCAATACAGCGTCAAAATCTAAAATAAACAAGCAAATTTAAAAGCTGTTGTACCAATATACTGTCTTTTACCCTTCATGAATGTTTTAACTATTTTGCTACAAATTTAATCTTTTCCCATTTGGCTAGCACATCAATCGTGTCATACGTTAGTACACTTTTGTTGGTAAAATCCTTTAAATCAAAAAAAAAAAAAAATCAGAAATTTTAATATCACGGATTTTTGACCTGAGGTTTTTAAGGTACAGATTTTTAAAGGTAAATAAGTAGGGATTAAATCTCTTAAAGATCTCAGACTGATACCTGAACTGTGGTTCCATTTTAAAATGGTATTCAGGGACAGACATTCATGTGGGGACTTTGCAAAGCACCTTAGCTAAGATAGTAAAAAGTGCACTTGCCTGAGCATTAAAGATGAGCACATAAGACAGAGAAAATGCTGCAGGAAACATCTATTCAATCTAATCATGCACTTGCAAAGCTATAGGTAAAGGCAACTAAGTTTTTGTCAGAAAGTTAGTTTAAATGACAGAAATTCTATTATTGTGCCCATCGAGATGTACTGCTGTTTAATTAAGCATTTGGGTGCACGTATCTGGTTAATGCCCCTTAGAAAAGGAGTGCTCTGGGGCTCCTTTTGCAGCTATCTGTGAGCAGTCTGAATGCAAGCTAAAAGCATTCACTTCTGTCCAAAGCTCGCAGGCTGGTGGTGGTGCTGTTTACTGACTTTTATGTTGCATTTATGTGACTGGAACATTTCCCTAGGAGGCAGGAGACTCAATTTACTGTTGGACTCATCTTAAGATGACTCTTAAAACAGAAAAAAGAGCCTTGGCTCTCTGGTCAGTCTGTTGTCATAGGCTGATCACAGCCATGACTAAATTTCATTAAAGTGTCTGAGCCATAGTTCATAAAAGTCAGAAGTGAAAACAGATGATCATGAGGCTGGGGAAAAAAATCTGAGGTCTCATTGATCTGAAAAATGAAAAGATAGTATGGATTATTATATACTCTCAGACATTAGCAATTTGGAATTATACTTTCATCTGCAGCCATAGTGAAACTTTGACCTCCCTTCTCTCTCACCCGTTGGTCACATTCACAATCCTTCCAACTGCCACAATGCCCAGATTTGATTGGAAAGCATGAACTTTTCTGATGCTGCTGCTCACTATCATTCTTCATATTGACTGGGAGAAGTTGTAGTTCTTGGAATTACCCCCATTTGACATCTCTGTCCAAGAAACACTGGAGTGGCAGCAGCCCTTGCTTCATGCTGTCTACAGCTATGCTCCTACTGGTACTTTGCACTCCAGGGAATTTTCACAGTATCACAGTATCACAGTATGTTAGAGATTGGAAGGGACCTCAAAAGATCATCTAGTCCAATCCCCCTGCCAGAGCAGGAACACCTAGATAAGATTACACAGGAATGTGTCCAGGCGGGTTTTGAATGTCTCCAGAGAAGGAGACTCCACAACCTCCCTGGGCAGCCTGTTCCAGTGTTCTGTCACCCTCACTGAGAAGAAGTTTCTTCTCAAGTTTAAGTGGAACCTCTTGTGTTCCAGTTTATACCCATTACCCCTTGTCTTATCATAGTTTGCCATTGAGAACAGCCTGGCTCCATCCTCATGACACTCCCCCTTTATATATTTATATACACTAATAAGGTCCCCCCGCAGTCTCCTCTTCTCCAAACTATAGAGACCCAGCTCCCTCAGCCTTTCCTCATAAGGGAGATGCTCCACTCCCTTAATCATCTTTGTCGCCCTGCGCTGGACTCTCTCCAGCAGGTCCCTGTCCTTCTTGAACTGAGGGGCCCAGAACTGGACACAATATTCCAGGTGCGGTCTCACCAGGGCCGAGTAGAGGGGAAGGAGGACCTCTCTCGACCTACTGACCACCCCCCTTCTAATACACCCCAGGATGCCATTGGCCTTCTTGGCCACAAGGGCACAGTGTTGGCTCATGGTCATCCTGCTGTCCACTAGGACCCCCAGGTCCCTCTCCCCTACAATACTCTCTAACAGGTCGTTCCCCAACCTATACTGGAACCTGGGGTTGTTCCTGCCCAGATGCAGGACTCTACACTTTCCCTTGTTATATTTCATCAAGTTACTCCCTGCCCAACTCTCCAGCCTGTCCAGGTCTCGCTGGATGGCAGCACAGCCTTCTGGCGTGTCAGCCACTCCTCCCAGCTTAGTGTCATCAGCAAACTTGCTGACAGTACACTCAATTCCCTCATCTAAATCATTGATGAATATATTAAATAATACTTGCTACCCTCACATGAAACTCACTGCAATTTCACTTCTATATATAAACTCCAATGTTATGTTCTCAACCAATCCAAGAAGATAATCTTACAAACAAAAGCAATGGGTAACTTAAGCTTTTCCTATATCAAGTAAGCAATAAAATGAGCATAAGTATTACCATGCTGAATTAGACTTGGGCGGTATCTCATTTGGGTTTTTTTTTCAGGGTAGATATTTTGCAGATTTAGCCAAATACCTCTATGGTGTATGTTAGTGATGAAAAGAACTGGCCTAGCTCTCTCCTTAAGAAGCAGAAATAAGGCATATCCAAAATTGTCTTAAATATGATGTTGAAGTGCGGAAAACACACTAAAGAGTACAAATAAAACCAACTATACCTTTCACAAAGGAAAACAGCCAATTAAAATTATGCCATAGAATAAAAATAATTCTTTGTTCTGTGTACATTGTGGAACTATTTTAACTTTGAGCAACATTGTATTGCTTTTGCCCTACAAATAAATAGATATATAATAGGTAACTTTATTAATTTTTACATTTGTTGTTTTAAAAGCAGAAAACATATATTAAATGATAAATTATTAAACAAATAAATATTTGCTTTGAGGGCAAAAGCAATATAATACTGCTCAAAGTAAGGGTAATGTTTTTCCTGAATGACGAAATAAAAGTCCGTATCTTTAAATACTATTGAGAAGAGCATAAGAAGCTGAACTGACAACACAAGACTTCTGAACACCTTTGTTTTTTCATACTACAGGAAAGTATATTTGACAGCACTGTAGGTCTTCCAATATTGCCCCATCATTTTGTGACTGACATGAAGAGAAACCTGGCAAAATTCTTTTTTCCAGCTATTGAAGTAAAAATAGTCACAGCTTTTAGGCATTGTCAGTTCACATGGATTCAAATTAATGGAATAGTAATAAAAAGGTATGAATTTATCATGGCAATATATAAAATACATATTTTAATGAATTCTTCTGATTAATATTTTTTTTCAATATGCTTGTTTCTTTAACATAACACAGAGATGTCTCGTCTCTTCTCTTAAGTAAGCAGGAAACAATTTAAAAAATGCAGACCATACTCTGACATTCTATTAGTTTTTCAAAGTTTCATTGAAATCCTCATTAAGACAGTAAATGTCATTGTAAGTTGATCTACATGATATTGTGCCATTACGTTAAGAAATCTAGAGGGAAAGCTGCTCTTTAGTTGGTAAAAACATCTTAAAAGCTCTGAATTATGATGGAAAAAAGCAACACCTCATTATTGTTGAAATCCTTTCTCAAGTCGCCTCCCAGATCAAGTGCTGAATTCTCCAGCCATGTAACAGCTAAACAGGTGGAGAGATGCAAATGCTGCAGCTGGCCAGCCATTGCACTAATTTGTTTCTGATTCCTTTCCTCTCTGCTTTGTTCATCTTGTTTTGTTGCAATATATTGGCTTCTTAGGGAGTATGCATTTTTTTTAGGCATCAGCTTTTATTAACAGAACTGTGCAGGTCTGGAAAGCATGGATCTGATACTGCTTCTCTAAACTGCATGGGAATTCCTCGGAGGCTCTCCTAAGTAATGACTTGGCTAGATCCTGCTTAGCTAATGAATTCTTTCCAGATTACAGCCCAACATATCTATCTCAGTGTTTCCTTATTAGTTTAAGGCTGTGCATAAAAGGCCATCAAGCACACTAAGAAGGCTACAGAGGATCACAGTTTCCCAGCTGTTCTGCTAGAGATCTCGTTTCAGAGTGCACCTGTAAAAGGTCCAAATAGCTTTCTCTCTGACACACGAAAGGTGTAGAGGGAGGAAGGACCTTCTTGTACCCTTGATGCACGTATTTGTCTGGCATCTGCTCTCTCTTCGTTGTAAATCACATTTGGGGGACACTTGCCCTTTTTCGGGGAGAGGCCACACTGTGATGCATTCAGTGTTTGTACTACTAGTGCCCATTTGTTCTTTTACAAATGATTTTCTCTTTCCTTTAAAGGTTTTGTAATAAGGTAGGCAGAACATTAGAATGCAGTTAGAGTGAAGGATGATGTTACCCTTTCTTTCAACAGAAGCATTTCCATTGGCTCTAATTATTCGTTCAAACACTAATGCGCGTGTGTGTATAACGATGAAAAGCAAAGCTATTCAGATTTCACTTTAATATGCTATAGATTTTACTACTTCTCTCTATCCTTTTTTTTTTTTTACCACTTTGAAAACCTTCACAGGCTTCACTTCAAATATATTTATGGTGGCCCCTCTGCTGACCCCGAGCAGGTTAATCTGGCGATGCATGTTATATAATGTCATTACAGAAGGTAAAACCAGGCTAATAAGGTACAGTGTGTGGAGTTCTGCAGTGGCTTTGATGTGTATCTTTCAATTTTCTGTCTTGCCTCTAAAAAGCAATAAAACCCCCTTCAGTTCCAGCAGTGCTTGTACTCCCTTTTTCACATTACCATGTTATTCTAGGCTGACATGCACAGTACCTGTCTTGTTTCTCACAGGCGTGCCCCTTTGGTCTCTTCAAAGTTATGAATACTTGAGACACTCCTACAAATTACTGTGCTGATTAAAAATCCTTGATCATATCATCTTTTAGCTTTTAAATTTGCTGTCAAACAATAGAATGCTGTGGTTATTTCATATTAATTCTTCAAGTCCAAACAAAGTGTCAAGATGACTAAGTACAAGGGATTTTCAGAACGCTTTAATGTTGCCTCATTTCAGATCACTTCATAAGCTGTTTGGTAATGAGCTCAATAAATTCTACTGGAAAAAAAAAATGCTCGTTATCAAAAAAAAAAAAAAGGTAGGTTGCTATTTTATAATTAGCCCTCCGGACTTGTGGGAAGAAGTCTTATTTCCTGTTTGAAATCCGCTTTGTTAGTGCTGTGATGTGGAGATGGCTAAATGAGTATGAAATATTATAATTAAGTACATCACAAGATGTTTATCTTATCAGCAGTGTTTTTCTTTAAAGGATGGCTTGTTGACCACTGGTGTATTATTGCAATTTTACTCTTCTTTGCCAATTTAATAGAGGCTTACCAAACACTGCAGAAGCAAAGAATGGTGAAAAAGCAGCAAGCAAAGATAACTGAAGCTTAGTACCTGTTTTTTGATGGAGTAGATATCTTTCCATTTGCTCTGACCTGTTTATTCACCAGACAAAGTGAGTTTCTGAATCCTTTTCTAAAGATGATGAAAAAGTGGTCCATGGAGGTTTTGGGGCTGTGGGTCTTTGCATGCCCAGCTGAGGAGTCTGCCTTTATCCATGACAGAAGCAGAAAACCAGCTTGACCTTTGCAAAAATGAACCAGTTTATTATTGATAAGCAGCAGAACCACGGGGCTTCCCTGTGCTCTGCTGTTATTCTAAAGTCTTCTTATGTTGATAATCTTCTGACCTCCTATATTTCTTGTATTAGCTAAGCCAGGTAGGATAGATGTAGCCAATAACTCACTTGTCTATAACGTTAAGTGTGTTTCTTTCAAGGACAAGTGTGTTTCTTCAAAGACAAGTGTGTTTCTTCAAGATCTCTTGAAAAGTGAAGTGGTTAAGAATGCTTGTGTGATTTACATGAATTTTACACAGGTCAGGTCTTGTGGGTATGGGCACCAGCTTTTCTGGACATAATTTCCCAGACAAGACCTGTATATTCCTAGTGCTTTACTGTATTTCCTCACAGCTGTCTTGTTTTCACAGTTATCTTGTTTACAATGGCAATAAAATATGGTTCCAATCACTTCAAGTTTTTATGAATAGCCTCTCGCCAAATTATGAGGCTCAACAGGTTCATCAGCGTGGCTCTCCACTTGGGCTAATTTGTACTTCTGAAAGGCAACTTCATATCTCTGCCCACTGCTGAGCTGAGCCGTTTCTTCAAGTTTATCTGACTTACGGTTCGATCTCTGGCAGTACTGTCCTGAACTACTGGGACATCCTTCTCCATGTGATTGTTCATGTTGTCTAATAGATTTTTGAGGCATGGCTTCCTGCTGCAGGAACTGTGCTCCCAGTTCACAATTATATCACATTTATCCATATGTCTACTCATTTTACTCTTCACATAAATTTCAACAAATTTGCCAACTGAAAAACTCAGACTGGTATGAGGATTTCCACATTCATCCTTACAGTATTTTTCATTCCTGTGTTAGCAAGTTAGTTTTAATTTAGCAAGCACAGTTTATAATCCACTAATTCTTTTTGAACTGGAGTTAATATTGCTGGTGTAGGAGAATTGTTACTCTTTTAATACTCTCTTCTAAAACTTCTCCTATTGGCATTTAGTTTAATATATTATCCCCCCAAAATATAGATTACTCCTCCAATGTGAAGATGAATACTAAGAATTTATTTAGTATTTCTGCTTCAACTTTATCTTCCTTGGTTTTTTGGTGCTTTGTTTTGTTTTTTTGTTTTCGGGTTTTTTCGTTTGTTTGTTTGTTTGTGGGCTTTTGTACCTTGGTCACATCTGTCATTTTGCTGACAGACTTTCCATTTTAAATATGTTTAAAGAAAATATTTAATATTCTTATTTACCTTTATGAGGAGTTTCCCATTATATTTTCTTGACTGTTGTGTGATGGTTTTACATTCAGTTTGCCAAATTTTATGGTATTTTTCTTCTATTCTCTTCATTTAGACACTTCTTTAAAAAAAAAATTGTGTCTTTTTAATTCTACTGTTGCTTTTCCTATTTTTTTTATGTCAGCTTGTTTAATCTTTTAAAAATCTTTTTTTAAAAGCATTATATAGAGTAACCACTCTAGCATCAAACCCAGTGGCTTTCAGCAGTCCCCACTCACATTAAGTATTCAACATTTTTATTTCCCTTTAAATACTCTTAACATGTTAACTCATTTTTATAAACCACTTTATCTAAAGACAGATATTACTGAAATGCATAAGCTTCTTTGCTTCTCATTCGTACAAAGATACTGAGTTAGAGTAAACATTTATTATTATTGAAGCAGGGTCCTTGATTTACACCTTTTATCGGTTCTACACGATGCTCAGTTTAAGTCAATAACTTCTTGTCTCCCTCCTTAACAATTCAGGCACCTTTAGTGACCCAGGCGTTAGCACTACAAATTCAATAAGTCAATTGAAGGAATTAGATTTGCTGTTTGGGGTTTTGATCATGAACATAATTTCAATTTATTTTATCTTATGGTATAGTTGGTAAACAATTCTGTACTTGATTGGTTTAATGGACCTTTCCCCCTGATATATTCATTAGAGCTGTTTGAGAATGGACCATTGTTCCTTCCAAACAAGCCTCAAGCCTCTGGTAATTGCCTGTTAAGTGATGCATTATGGGAAAGTAAAATTTACCATACTGCACTCTGCTGATCTCAGAGTGGTATACGTTGTAGAAAAAAGCCTGTCTTGATGCCACACCTGTGCTCTTAGGCATGAGATCTGGATACATTCTTGGTTTTGCTTTTTATAATAAAAAATTCTGTAACTGCTCGTAAAATTATTTATCCCTTTTAAGGCTCCAGCAACAGTATTTGGTGATGACTTTGTGTCCATAAATTTCAGCAGCTGATTCTGAAATATTTGAAATAGGTCTTTTATATTTGTTTTACTGCTTTCATATATGCTGGCCATGAGTTTAATTGATTGACAGCCTTTTCTTGGTATGCTTTAAGGTAAAAAAATAAGTGAGGATGAACTGTGCATATTATTCACCTCCATATCTTAGGTAGCTCTCTTTCTGTGATAGCCTTTCATAAACTAAACCACCCTGACTTTCTCAGGGTCCTGAGTGCACTGCCAGGCTCAAATTGCCCTGACAAGCCTGTAAACATCTTTTCTGTAATCTTCCTTTACAAAATCTCTTCTCCTACTTTCTGCGATACCCACAAAAATATCTTCACTTCCATTCTGAAGCATGATGTAGATATCTATAAGGACCTGTACATTGACATAATGCTGTCTGCTGGTTGCATAGTGTACCCCAACATTGCTAACAGTGAGCAGAAGCAGATCATGTTTTTAACACTGAACACAATGAAAATTAAGGTAATCAATGGCATGGGTTCTAGTACTCTGCCTAAACTGTAGAAACCATCCTGGCTTCCCTTTCTACCTTTCAGCAGGTGTGAGTCAGCAAGCTGGGGTACAGTAATTCTCCACCAGAGCATGACATGAGGAAAGATGATTACAGTTTGGTCAGGACAATTATAGTCCCTTGGTGCTGAAATGAACATGACAGATGTTTACCATAGCTATTTATATACTTCTCTCTACCTCTACCCCTATATCCCTATCCATAAACCCATAAAGCAGGATTCAGGTGCCTAAACTTAGGTGACTTTTGCTGTTGATGATACTTGCGACATCTGCATGAGTGGGAGGCTCATGAAACAGAAGACTTGTGTCCTGGAAACCAGGTATGACACCCTAGGTTCTCTAACACAACTCTAGGGTACTATGCAAAAGTAACTGAAAAAGTGAACTGACTACATGATTCTTGGTAATGACTCATAAGTCATAATTTAAGCATCTAAAATTGAATTCTCTTCAGCCTAAGTGAAACAATCTTCATGCTCTTTATAGTTGTTGGAGAAAAATAAGCATGTCCAGGAGCCAGTTTTTATCTTGCTTAGTTGATTAAATGGCTGAAGTTGGTTACCTGTTCCTCCTCATTTAATATAGAAGGAGTCAAGAGGAGCTAGTTTAGTCTTAAACTGCTAATCTTTGGGCATATTTAGACAGATTTAGTAATCAAAACACAGGCTTCTAACATCATTTCGAATGAGCTAATATATCTGAAACCTTTGCAGAGTTGGCAAAAATGACCTACAGAGCACCCTCAAACCTTTGGGGTAGCATCTGGAAGCTGGGTGAGGTACTCCAAGCTATGTGAAATGGCACTTTATGGCACTTTTTAGGCAACAGAATCACACGGTGTGGAGAGATTCAGCTCCAGATTAAGGCATAAAAGTTAGGTTTTACACACAGGGGTATGCATATGACCACAGATACCTGAACTCTCTTTGTAGCCAAAGGAGAGCTGATCACTGAAACCCTGAGTGCAATTCAATTCACTCTGGAATAGACACCTGCTGTGGTTTAAACCCAGCCACACAGCTCGTCCACTCACTCCACCCCCATCTCCCCCAACTCCCAGAGGGATGGGGAGGAGAATCGAAAGAATGTAACTCCCATGGGTTGAGATAAGAACAGTTTAATAACTAAGGTATAACACAAATCACTACTGCTACCACCAATAATAATAACAATGATAAAGGAAATAACAAGGGAAGAGAACACAACCGCTCACCACCTGCCGACTGATACCTCTTCCCACCCCACAGCGGACTCTCGTTCCAGGTAACTCTCAGTTCACATCCTGGGCATGACATGCTGTGGTATGGAATACCTCTTTGCTAGTTTGGGTCAGGTGTCCTGTCCCTGCTTCCTCCCGGCTTCTCCTCCTCCCTGGCAGAGTATGAGACTCACAAAGTCCTTGGTCAGTCTAAACATCGGTGTTATCAGCACTGTTCCCAGGCCGAAGGTCAAAAACACAACACTGCACCAGCTACTAAGAAGGAGAAAAAATGACTGCTACTGCTGAACCCAGGACAATGCCTCACAATCCACAATACCACAGGTCTTACTGAAGGGAGAAAACAGAAGTTTACACACTGAGCTAATATAGGGAGGCATGGGAACAAGTTCATCTTTGCTAGGAGAACTTTCACATTTGGAGGTGCAACTGCAACTTGGATTTGATTCCTTTGTATAGCGTAGATGATACAGAGAAAATAGATCTCATGAGAGGTTTTTGTATTTTTTGATGATGAAATTCTCCAAATATGGACATATAATTATTCAGTATCATGTTTAACTAACTTTACTTAGTCAATTTATTGAAATCTCCCGAAATATATGTACCCATTAGTCAGTTAGTTGCTGTGATGTTACAGATCAGTATCCTTTTAGGGTATATATTTAGGATATATTACCTTTTTTTTTTTTTTTTTTTTTCCCAGGATGCTTTATATATTAAAAATACCTTCATATATGGAAAATTTTAGATTGTGAATATGAATTAGCTTATGCCTATGTAGTTTTGGATTTATCCCATCTTTCTCACTTTGATTGCTGGGTTGATGACAGTTTATTTACCTAAATACTTATACACTACCAGCTTAATCTTTTCCTAATTTAAGGAAGAGTAGCATAAAAAAAAAAGTTACTCTGCTGCTGTCTACCGTGGTTCTTGTCCCAAGTTTGCCATGTGAAACCATGAAAAGCAGGACCTTAAGCTATTGTATGTATACATTTTTTTTTCAATTTCTTTCTACTCTGCAAGGGATTTTATAGCTGATTCAAGAAGTTTATGAAACTGAGGTCTAACTGTAGAGATAGTTGAATCCCACTCCTAATTGAAGTATGAGATCCTTGAGGGCTTAAATTGCAGCTAGTGACATTTAGGACAGGTAAAAGCAGTAAGGATATTTGATTGTAGAAATATATTACCTAAGGCAAGTTGTGGAATTTCTATCATGCAAGGCTTTAACAAAAGGTTAGACAAATGTTTGTGTGGAGTACTTTAGCTATAGTTTACTCTCTTTTTGGCAAAGAGATGGATTAAATCAGCCCTTCAGTATCTTTTCCAGTCTTGTTTTCTTTCAGCTCATATGAAAGAAATTGCTTATTTACTATTCCTATGTGGGAGTGCTAATTAATTTAGAAATAAGAAATAAAATATAGAGATTTTAGATCAAGATGATCAGTAAAATGTAGTAAGTATGTAAAGTATAACAAGCTGTAACTTTATGAGTGTGATTATACACAGAGCATATAAACCATGATCAATGTGAATTCTGAAATTAGGAAGATGGTTTTAACATGTTAGTACTAACCAGAGGAGAGCACGAGATTCTGTAATTAATAATAAAATTCTTCATGAAAACAAGCACACCATGAACATGCCCAACAACAGTTTTCCATGGGTTTTCCATGAGTAATCAATACAATTCTTCTCAAAACCCATGATACTGTGTAAGTATAAGCCTGTAAATAAGTAAGATTCTGCCGTCCTTACTATCACTGTTAAGATCACTATCATTTACTCTATGCCATAAACACTATGCACACCAAGTGACTTCTTGTTAATATGAGCAAAGACAGCTGGATATATACTGTGGAATCTTACCCTGGTTCTTTTGAAGAAACAGTTACCTCTTAGTGAATCAGTCATTTACAGAAAGCTAAATCTGAATTTGTGTACCTGAAAGTTAGCAATGATTCTCTTTTGCAAGAGAGAGACAATACGTGAATTCACTCCACTATGCACAGCTGCGGTAGAGTTATATCCTCTAAGAACCTGCCCTCTGGTAATCTTTGCTATCAAAGTAAGTTGGAAAGTTCAAGTCCCATTTTAGGCAATAATGATTCTACTGAGAAAGTAATATTCCAGAGGAATAAGGTTTTCTTGAGAAAACTGTGGCTCTAACATTGGAAGTTTTATTCCGTGTGTCAAGAATGAGAGTATAAATGGAGGAAAGAAAGACTTTGCACTGTTTAATGTCACTTAATTCACAACTAGCATGCCAGCTCTAAACTATTACATAATTAATAGCATATGCATTGACATCATTCAGCTATAGGGTCATCGCACACCAAGGTTAGTTTATTCTGTTCTGCAGATGGTAAAGCTATGGATATTGCTGTAATATATCCAAGCAGAATGGACATTTTTAAAGAAATCCTCAATATTACCACTGTGTCAATAAAAATGGTAAAAGAAGTATCTGAAAGGAATAGTAAAAGCTTCTGAGTTACTGTTGCCAAGTATGAACTCAGAAAAATAATGTGAATCTAATATGAAATACACATTCAGAGCCATACCAGCAAAAATATACAATTTATAAAAATCAGGTTCCCTTACTCCTTCACTTACACTTTTAAAGCCTTTCCCTTGCCAATGAGTATTACTATGATTTTATTTAGCTTGAACTTCGGCTAATTCACATTATCCACGTAATTTTTCACATCTGTCAAGGACTGTAAAGCGCAGAAACTTATAAATATGAGATTAAGAAAAAGATGAAAAAATTATTATATTTTTGATATTATTCATATTTTCAGCAGAACGGCTCTTTTATTTCTTTTCCTTTATGTTTTGATAGGCCTGTCTGTCTGCCTATCTGCCTTTCACAGATCTATCTATCCATTCTCTGGGAAGGTGCTTTGGATGAGCATGGTAGACATAAGCTTAACAAGGTAGGTGACAGATAGCAATCTGCAAAGCTATGCATACCAGCATGTACTGGGCTGGGAAACAACTGCACTTTAATATCTAAGAGCAGGGACCAAAGAGAGAGAAGAATCCCTCAGTCATTTTTGTAAGGTTCTACTGTCACTCAGGTAACTGCATAGATAATGGTATCAGTGGTCATCAACAGCTCTAAAAATTTCAACTAGGACTCTTCACTTTCTTTTCAAGAATGACACTACAAACTATAGGTTACAGTTTACTTTTCACCACTAAAGTACCTTGCTGCAACAGGAGAAAAGGAAATTCTTAGTTGAAGTAGTCTCTTGTAACTTGTCTATTTTCTGACTTCACTTTCAAATACTTGCCAGTTACCACAAGAAAGAAGTTTTTTCCTTATTCTTTACAGAAGCCTGATTTTATATATATTTAGGAGCCTAGTAGCTCTTTTTCTGGTGGAGTATATATCTTTCTGTTTGCTCTAAGCTGTTTATACATCAAACAAAGTGAGTTTCTGAAACCTGTTTCTGATTTTGTATGGATTTAGGAGTGACTATTCAAAACTCTATACATTGCCTCCATGTAAATTTAACTGAGTGGAAAAATGTTTCAGTTTGTCTCCACAAAATAAACTGCTATTATCTGGTATCTTCACAAATTAATTTCTTTCTTTGAACTGTACAGACAATTAAGATTTTTTGGCTTCCGGGTGTAAGGACAAAGTCTTCTTTTAGCATCTATCCCTGACTCAGTGGTGAATTTCTGGAGCCCAATGCAAAGTTTTGCATTGAAAGATGAATCACAGACAAATGGTGGATGTGAACATCTCTACCATGAGAAGTTTCATTTTGTCATAGCTCATCACAACAAGCTCCTCTGAGGTGAAAACATAGGAAAATAGATGCCTGAGCAAAACCAGGGAGCAGTCATCTCATTCTTTTTGAGAGAGCTCTCAATCTTCCTGTCAGCCTAATCTTCTGAGAAGAGTTCTTTCCCCTAGAATAATTATAATCAATAATCTTATATGCTAGCGATATAACTTCTGCACCACTGTTTACCTGTCTGCCTTTGGGACTGGAACCATATTGAGCTTAGACTGCTGAAATTTTGTAAAATGTCATTATTTGACAGTTTAGCCATCTGCCCTCATCCAGATGCTACCATTATCTTAGACTGATCTGTCACTGAATTAATGCAAAAAAGCACGGCAGTGTCTGGAACCCATTTACTGTGAAGCAGTGTACACTAGTGTTTGCTTGCTCAGCCTTTTTGTCTGAAATGTTGTGCGTATTCATTGTTCTTCTGAATATTTTGTCTAAAATGCTATATCAAACTTTTTTTTTTTTTTTTTTTTTAAATTTATGTAGAAGTTAGCAACTTTTGAGAAAATAATTCTAGTTTTTCTGTAGAAATGTGCTATCCATCTCCCTTACAGGAATGCCACCATTTGGATACTTTCCCTAACTGTGAGAAAATATCAATGGTTATTGTATAGAAGAGCAAGAGAAGATCTAGAGAAGATGAGTACTTCTGGCAGTATTTCAGAGCTTTTCTTGTTTCTTAAACATCTCAGTTTTTATCTAGTCATAAGAACATTATCAGCTCCTTTGGGACATTTTTTCACTAAAAAGGGATGCTAGGTCATGTCTTTCTTTGAAACATTTATGGATTGTACGTTTCTTTCTTCCATATACTGGGTATACATTACAGTCCTGGGTAATTTCCAGAAAAAAAGCCAAACCAAAACTGTACATAAGCATTTAATTTAAAAAAGAGGAAAAAAAAAATCAAAGCTTCAAAAGAAAAAAGAGGTCAACTACGTATTTGATCGTAATTCTTGAAGAAAAAGAATCAGATTTAAGATGTAACAGAGGCCTTTTAATAGACACAAAAACATAGCTGTAGAGGGGATAAAGGACAGAGGAACTTATTTATTTACTCTGTTCAGACTCGGAGTTTCTTAATACATAGCAATATTCTGCAGTTTATGTGGAGGGTTAAAGAGGCTATGAGTAAAAGGTATATTTAGGATTTAAGCTTATGTGTCAATACGTAATTGCCTTAGAAATGTGGCTTGCAGAGGAAAAAGGTGCAAGTAATGGTCTTAGGGGAAAAAAAACCCCAACAACCTACTACTGTAATTATGAACATAGAGGAATAAATAAATCTCTTTTTCATGTACTGTACTTAACTGGTGTTATTATTCACCAATGGGAGAGAGGTTTGAATTGTTGAAAAGGCTGATGGGATCATCTCTAAGCCTTGGTGCCATGGTTTGACCCCAGCTGGCAACTAAGTACCTAAACAGCTGCTTGCTCACCCCTACCCCACCCACCACTGGTGGATTAAGGAGAACAGTTGTAAAAAAGATAAAACCCATGGGTTAAGATAAAAACAGTTTAATAATTGAAATAAAGTCAAATATAATTTTAATAAGAAAAGGTAAAAGAGAGGGAGGAATAAAACCCCAGAAAGACAAGTGATACAATTTCTCACCACCCTCTGAGCAGTACTGAGCCAGACCTGTGCAGCAGTCTGTCCCTTCCAGGTAACTGCCCCAAGAGTATATACTGGGCATGACGTGCTGTGGCATGGAATACCCCTTAGGCTAGTTTAGGTCAGGTGCCCTGTCTCTGCTTCCTCCCAGCTTCCTGTGCCCCTTGTCACTGGCACAGTATGAGACTGAAAAGTCCTTGATCAGGTGAGTGCTACTTAGCAACAACTAAGAACATCAACGTATTATCACCATTGTTCTCAGACTAAAGCCAAAACACAACACTGCACCAGCTACTAGGAAGAAAATTAACTATCCCAGCTGAAACCAGGACGTGGAATTCTTAAGTAGTTCTCAGCACTGTAGTGTGTGAGTGCCTCCCAAATATTCAGAAATAAAAATAATAGCTAAGTTTTTTCTGCCATCTAAGACTTTAGAAGTGCTAATTTAAGTATTACAAAAGGAGTTCTGTGTGTCTGATCAGGTGCCACTAATGCTTGTAAAAACTATTGTATCCTTTCCTCCAGAAAGCAATGAATTCTGTTTATTTCCCATGAAAAAAAGAGCAGAAGAACCACCAGTAGATATGGAGAAAAATGAGGAACTGCTGGCTGAGGAAAGAGAAGGATTAAAGTACATTTTACCAGCTGCAAAATTAATTGAGATATACAGAGAGTAAGAGTTCACACAGTCAGTTTTAATCTGTGGGCATTTTTTTTTTACCTTAGCAATAGAAGAAGATAATAAAAATAAGGTATCTGTATTAGACAGAGGAAGTTATCACTAGAGGAAGAGGTACACTGAATATGGCCTTCAACTAAATAAATCAAAGTTACATTTATCTTTTTCTGCATCTCTAGTAAAGCATTGCACTAACATTATGGTGCACTAAAAAAGATAAGTTTTAGTCATGGACATGTTGGCTGTCAAGTTGCCGTCATGGAAACAAGTGATGGACCTACCCTGTTCTATTTCTGCAGATGTTTCTTAGAAAACTGAAATATAGCTAATTTTCATAATCTTCTACCCTGTTATCTTTTATTAATATTTAATAACATTGATTGCTTTCTTGTTTGCTAGTATATGTTTACCTTGAGACAAATCTGAGAAGCATAAAACAAAAAGTTTCAGGTATATGGAATGAACATAAACTGAAATACAGTGAGTCTTTGTCCTTATCTTTTCATGTCTCCTCATACTTCTTTCTGGCACCTCATACCTTTACTATTTACATAAACATCATGATGACTGTGTTGTATGTTGCATAATATTCGCTCTGGGGTTAGAGGCTATCTCTCAGGCTGTGGGTCTGAAGGGAAAGAAGGCAAAAAGTAAAAATAGGAAAATCCATCATCAGTCTCAAACTTGACACTAATGCTAAAAATGACCCACATGTCCTTTTATTGAGTAGAGATGTGCTATACATACATGTAAAATTATATGTGCTGGCTTAATTGTAAGTTTGGGTGAGCTTGAAGAAAAGGAAACTGTAACTTGATAGGGAAAAAAAGGAAACAGCAACTGCCACAGACTGCACAGACTACACCGTGCACTGCTAGTGATGTAGATCACCACTAAATTAGAACAGACCTGAAAAACTAAATCAGCAAGAGCAAAGCTCTTCCTTAGGCACTTTCTCTTTGGCCAGCAGACCCAGTAAATAGAAGACACCTAAGGTTTCTGTAAGGTCTCTATTGACCCTGTGCTTGTCCATGGACAGCAGCTATACCTGGGTACTTTCCTCCACAGCAAGCTTTGACTTCCACTGGGTAATCCTCAGCATGAAGAACTGAAGGTCCAGAGGCACTTTTGACTTAGGTTACCTGTTTTGCACTGGGTTACTTGTTTGGCTATAATGGCTTTTGGTTTAAAATACTTATTTTCCATATAGGACTCTCACTTTTTTTACCTCTGTAGGTGAAATACTTGTTTTAAAGAACTGGCTGCCTGACTTACATAGCAGGTATCAGAGATGCAACAGAAAGACATGAGGTGTAGGCAGAAGTTGAAGGATACTGCTGAGCCGCATTGTATGGGACAGTACTGATGTCTTTGCTTTGTTATAGAATGAATATCAGGCTCCGTAAGCCTCTTTGCATAAATGGGTTGTAAGATGCTTGTGAGAAAAAATGCAGCCAGAAAGCAGCACAGAGGAGAAAGAAAAAGAAATTTAACTGTCAAGCAGTGCAAAAATAACTGTGGTGTATGGATAAAGTTTAATGTTAAAAGGCTCTGTTAAAAACTTTCCCTGCAGCACATTTTCCTGTTGTTGATAAGCAAGAGAAGCTTGTTAATTATGAGTGCCCATGTTAGAGAGAGTTTTTAAATGATGCTCCTACTTTGTGACAAAGCATACAATTTCTAGCTGTAAAAATTTCCTCAAGCTTTAGGTCGGTAACCCTCTCTGTTGTGTTCCTATCTTTTCCCTCCTCACCTTTCATTGCTCACCATCCTGTCCTTCACTGCTTCCTATTAGCATCAGCAGTGCCATCAGCAGGCTTCCCACAGTCATCTGCAGGTTTATTCTTGTTTAATTTTTTATTTACTTACTTCATTGTATCGGCTTGATCTGGTGGGCTTTTTTCTGTATTGTGACCTCTTTACCTAACCCCTTGTATCTTGAATCCCTGTCATACCTTGTCCCAAATTAAGACTTGGTTGTCTCTGTCCTTAGGTGACCTTCAGTTCCCAGCTATAGACATAGGATTTACCATTGATTCTAGGCAGTCCCTTGGAGCTGCAGATTTTTGAGGTCATACCTTTACAAGTTTCCAGCTGAAGTATCTCTATCTCTAAGGCTTCAATTTGTTTCTATTGAGCAAAACATTAGATTGGGGATCTGGGGTGAAGTTAACAGATACTGGATTAATATCACAAACCAACGGTTTCTAACATTCAGGGAAAACATGGCCATAGTAGCCCAAACTCACTTTAAAATCCAATTGATAATAAAGTGGTGGCTCCATTTAATGAAGAATTCATTGTGTAATGAGGGCGTAGTTTTACAAATAGCACTAAGGAGATACCGACCTCAATGGATTAAGTCAGCTATATTTTTCCTTGTGTACAGTAGGGAATATGTGCCCTCCTATACCAAGCTGGTTTTATTAAAGAATAAGAGAAATTTTTCTTAACTTTTCTTTTAGATTATAAGGTCTCTTTGTCCAAGAAAAATAAATGTTCCTCTTGGTTATGAAGTTCCAAATAAACGAGTAGGAATACACAGATAAAATTGGTTGCAAGAAATTAAAGTGTGTTGTTTAAAATATAGTGCAACTCCCATCTCTAATGCCTGTTCTTGGTATAGGAAATGGACATATTTACAAGGTGGGGGGGAAGAGGGTCCCTTGAAGTTATTTCCTCACTTTCCACATTTTCAGCTCTGATAAGGACTGGTCCACCAGCCACTAATTTCTTTCCTTTAAGTCAGTGCAACAGCCCTGATGGGGATTCATTACAGAGCTAACAGTGGCTGGAGCCTCTGAATAGTTCAGAGGCTTCTCTGCAAACTTTTTTTCCTGGCAAATTCTTCTTCTCTGCATTATGAAGACCAATATGAACCTGATACAGTGTCTGTTTTTTCAGGCAGAGGTGTTTCCACTAAGTGTTTTCTACTCCATTTATTCCCCCTTTTTGCTACCTAAATGATGAGAAAAAGAAATCGAACTGAAAAATACCCTGGCAATTGCTGGTTTGGACTACTAGATGTGGTAGGGATCTCCTGTAGTTCCTAGGCTGCACAAAACTGAGATTCTTCAGACTAGTTTCTAGAGTCATTCAATGCTACATCATTTAGCACAATATTCATTTTGCAAATGCTATTTTCTCAGACAAAGACATGTTTGAAAGCCAACATTTTTGGTCCCTGGTCTTTGCAGATTTTCTTGTTCTGGGGGAAAGTCATACTGCATGACAAAGTCCTATCCATGATCTGTGCCTTGGCAAATGCAATTAACCTTCTTTGACAGATGAAAATTGCCTTCTGTCTCTTCTTGGATTTGGCTAAACTGTTTGAACTTGCAACAGAACAACCCCTTTCCTCCTTGTAATTTGTAAGATGGACTTTAACCCCCATCCTAATTTTGGGCAAATATATTGTGGGAAAACCAGCACATTAATATTTTTTAGTGTCATTTCAACCTACCACTATGGCCCACCTAACTACATTATTCTGTCCTTAGCTGGGAGACAGGGGAAGACCTCAGTATATCCTGGCATTTGATAATCTGCCTACTGTTTGGTACATATCAGTTCAACTGCTGCTTCCTCTTACTTTCTGAATAAAGTCCTCTTAACCAAGTCTTGCTTGAACACATTGTAGCTGGCCCTGAGTGCCACTTCTAAGCCCTAATGACTACTTTAAGGAGATTGATACATTAAAGGATATTCCAAGTCATTCCACAAATGTACTAGCGAGTCGAGAAGTCTTGAAACATGCCTAGCTGGAATGGTGAATTGGTCTAAAAACATCTTATTCTGTCTTAGGTCAGGGCTTTTCTGATTTCAAGGGATGAAGGATGAAAGAAAAAGTATTTAGCATTTCTGGAACCACTTAGGAAAAAACGTAGGCTATGTCTTTTAACACTTGCAAAGTGAAATCATTGCACCTGACTGTACCTTGTAGAGCTGGCACTTGCAGTTTATTTGGCTGCTGCTGTTTCTTGTGTCACTATTCTCTGCTTCAGGCGCTTTTTCTGGTATTTGCATAATGTTGGTAAACACTGTGTTCTTATGGTTCTGTGTTACAGCTCTGTCTTCGCTCACCTATGAGAGGAACTTTCACTTAATTATGTATGTTTCAATGTGTGCCATGTGATTATATACTGAGAAATAGTGGAAAGGGGTGCCATAGCCTTTTGGAAATGCTTTTTCAGGAAAACTGGATTTTAGTTAGAAGTTTGTGTTTGTTTTTTTGTGATTTTATTGTCAAAAGTTTGTGTTTGTTGTTCCTTTTTCCATTTTGTTGTTGTTTTCTCATTATGCCACATTTATGTTCCTTGCTAATTACAAAGTAAGAAAGTGGTCCCTGTAAAAGGCAAGAATGACCTGGAATGCTTTTTATCAATTCCAGAAAGACCTGTTGGATACATAGGCATGATATTCAGAAGCATGAAAGCAAAATCAAGTTTTATGGTTCATACATCAGTTCTTCTCTGAAAACATTCATTTATTTTCTCACAAAGCAAATAACTTATTTTTCAGTTGAATAATGTCATTGAAAAAAATCATGCAGAATTTTACTAGTCATATTCATATTTTCTTTGCAGGGTATATTACATTAACATGCCTCCTATAGTTTCCAAATACTATGTTAAGCACTTTTAGAAATGCAGGCTTTTATTAAGGGATATTCTAGAGTGTATTTTGTGGAAATAAAAACTTGGTCCACTATAAAAATAACTGGTATTACTAAAGTAAACTGAGTATATCTGAGCATGAATATGCATTTTGCCTTGTGCCCATGACTCTCAGAGAAGCCACACCCGTGCACAAATTTTTGATATTCAGAGGTGCAGTGGGTATTTGCTTTAAGAACAAGTAAATACCACCACACATTAACAGGTTCTAAATTTAAGAAAATGCATATGCTATTTCATACTTTAGCAGAATTGCCCCAGATAATGATGTACTGACCTTTATTGCCCAAAGATGTAGCTGCTTTGTGTAAGAGGTTGCTCTGCAAAAAGTTCTTTTCTCCCTCTCCCACTCCCATTCCCTCTCCCACTCCCATTCCCTCTCCCTCCCTCTCTCCCTTTCCCTTTCCTTCTCCCTCTCTTTCTCCCTCTCCCTCTCCTTCTCTTTCTCTCCCTCCCTCTCCTTTTCCCTTTACCTTTTCCTTTTCAAAATATTCTAGGTACTCTTAAATAGCTAAAATGCATTAGGAAATATTTGCTTGTCAGTTCCATTCTGTGGTTGTTGCTTGTTTGATTTTTTTTTTTCTAAATGCCCTGTGCTGTGTCCAGTACTTTTAGTCTTCTAATATTTTCCAACCGAATAATATATATTCAGAGTTTAAAAGGAAACTAAACGTTGTGAAAAGTTCATTCAAAGATGCGTGTTTGTGTGCCACAAAGAACTGTCGTGGTTTAAGCCCAGCCAGTAACTCAGAACCACGCAGCCACTCGCTCGCTCCCCCAGCCCCTTCTTCCTCCCCCCACTCCTGGAGGGACAGGAGGAAGACTCGAAAGAATGTAACTCCCATGGGTTGAGATAAGAACAGCCCAGTAACTAAGGTATAACACAAACCACTACTGCTACCACCAACAATAACAATGTAAGGGAAATAACAAGGGAAGAGAATGCAACCGCTCACCACCTGCCGACCGATATCCAGCCCAACCCGAGCAGTGATCTAACCCTTCTGGGTAGCTGCCCCCGGTTTATATAGTGGGCATGACGTGCTGTGGTATGGAATACTTCTTTGGTCAGTTTGGGTCAGGTGTCCTGTCTCTGCTTCCTCCTGGCTTCCCCTCCTCCCTGGCAGAGCATGAGACTCACAAAGTCCTTGGTCAGAGTAAACACTTGAGCAGAAATTAAAACATTGGTGTTATCAGCACTGTTCCCGGGCTGAAAGTCAAAACCACAGCACTGCACCAGCTACTAAGAAGGAGGAAAATGACTGCTACTGTTGAATCCAGAACAGTATCTACCCCTTATTCAATACCATTCATGTCATGCTCAGACCTTACATTTTTCAATATACTATCGCTTTTGTCTCATATATATATATACCCACACAGAGAGAGAGAGATATCATTCCTTAGTACATGGACCAATCCCTACAAAGCTGGTAAATTCATCCAGTCCATGATGTCAGGCTCCAATTCTTGCGACAGTGCCGCAGCCCAGATGGGTTTACCTCTGCGTTGCCATTTGCTCTGCTTCCATTGCTGCAACCACCCCCACAGGGCATTTGCCACCATCCATGAGTCAGTATAAAGTACTGGCCACTTTTCTCGTTCAGCAATGTCCAGGGCCAGCTGGATGGCTTTCACCTCGGCAAACTGACTCAATTCACCCTCTCCTTCAGCAGTTTCTGCAACTTGTCGTCAAGGACTCCATACGGCTGCCTTCCATCTCCGATGCTTTTCCACAATACAGCAGGACCAGTCAGTAAAGGAGGCATATTGCTTCTCACTTTCTGACAGTTTATTATATGGTGGGGCCTCTTCAGCATGCATCACCTCCTCCTCTGGTGACATTCCAAAATCTTTGCCCTCTTATTCCATGTCTTCCTCCCTGCTCCTGCCACCTGTATTTACAATAAAAAATCAGATCAAGTTTTAACATTTATGGAGCTACAAAGCAGCACTAGTAGCAAATTCAATCAAGCCTGTGCCTATAGTTTAAGAGCTACTGTAGATAGAAAAGCATTTTAACATTGAAACCTCTGACCTCTGCCAAATGGAAGTGAGACAAAATGCAGAAACACTGGCATACGCTAAAAAGTGGCTTGATTGCTGGGCAGACTTTATCAGTGTACCAGAAAAAAATCCTCTGTTCAAAAAAACCTGGTGGGATATATGTAACAGGTATTTATAACAGGTATTTATAACCTCACTCAAAATGAAATCCTGGCCTTGGCAAGATTCAGTGGTGTATAGAGCACTTAGCTGTGAATCCATCAGAGAAAACAATCAGGCTGATTTTGAAGTCGAATGTCAAGATCTAATTTTTTGATGGTATTACACCTGCTTACTACAGTATAGCCACAAGCACACTGCGTAAACCCACTGTTTCACTGAATGAGGCCAGTAGCCTGAAAGCAAATGCCCATTTTCTCCATTTGGAGCATCACAGTATGCTAGAGATTGGAAGGGACCTCAAAAGATCATCTAGTCCAATCCCCTTGCCGAAGCAGGAACACCTAGATAAGGTTACATAGGAATGTGTCCAGGCAGGTTTTGAATGTCTCCAGAGAAGGAGACTCCACAACCCCCCTGGGCAGCCTGTTCCAGTGTTCCGTCACCCTCACTGAGAAGAAGTTTCTTCTCAAGTTTAAGTGGAACCTCTTGTGCTCCAGTTTGTGCCCATTACCCCTTGTCCTATCATTGTTTGCCACTGAGAAGAGCCTGGCTCCACCCTCGTGACACTCCCCCTTTATATATTTATATACACTAATAAGGTCACCCGTCAGTCTCCTCTTCTCCAAACTATAGAGACCCAGCTCCCTCAGCCTTTCCTCATAAGGGAGATGCTCCACTCCCTTAATCATCTTTGTCGCCCTGCGCTGGACTCTCTCCAGCAGGTCCCTGTCCTTCTTGAACTGAGGGGCCCAGAACTGGACACAATATTCCAGATGCAGTCTCACCAGGGCAGAGTAGAGGGGAAGGAGGACCTCTCTCCACCTACTAACCACCCCCCTTCTAATACACCCCAGGATGCCATTGGCCTTCTTGGCCACAAGGGCACAGTGTTGGCTCATGGTCATCCTGCCATCCACTAGGACCCCCAGGTCCCTCTCCCCTACACTACTCTCTAACAGGTCGTTCCCCAACCTATACTGGAACCTGGGGTTGTTTCTGCCCAGATGCAGGACTCTACACTTTCCCTTGTTATATTTCATCAAGTTACTCCCTGCCCAACTCTCCAGCCTGTCCAGGTCCCGCTGGATGGCAGCACAGCCTTCTGGCGTGTCAGCTACTCCTCCCAGCTTAGTGTCATCAGCAAACTTGCTGACAGTACACTCAATTCCCTCATGTAAATCATTGATGAATATATTAAATAATACTGGTCCCAGTACGGACCCTTGAGGCACTCCACTAGATACAGGCCTCCAACTAGACTCCGCCCCATAGACTACAACTCTCTGGCTTCTCTCCTTCAGCCAGTTTGCAGTCCACCTCACTACCTGATCATCCAGGCCACACTTCCTCAATTTAGCTATGAGGATGCTGTGGGAGACTGTGTCAAATGCTTTGCTGAAGTCAAGGTAGACAACATCCACCGCTCTGCCATCATCCATCCACCGTGTTATTTCCTCATAAAAGGCTATGAGGTTGGTCAAGCATGACTTCCCCTTGGTAAAGCCATGTTAACTGCCCCTCGTAACCCTCTTATCCTTGATATGCCTTAAGATGGCACCAAGGATAAGGTGTTCCATCACTTTCCCAGGGATGGAAGTGAGGCTGACCGGTCTATAGTTACCCGGGTCCTCCTTCTTGCACTTTTTGAAGGCTGGAGTGACATTTGCTTTCCTCTAGTCCTCAGGCACCTCTCCCGTTTCCCAAGACTTGGTAAAGATGATGGAGAGTGGTCTAGCAATGACTTCCGCCAGTTCCCTCAGCACCCGCGGGTGCATCCCACCTGGACCCATGGATTTATGGATGTCCAGATTGATCAACTGGTCTCTAACCCGTTCCTCATCGACTAAGGCAAACTGCTCCGTTGATCTGACTTCATCTGAAGTCTCAGGGGTACAGGGCTCTTCAGGACTGCCTCCGACAGAGTAGACAGAGACAAAGAAGGCATTCAATAACTCTGCCATCTCTGTATCTTCTGTCACCACAATTTTTATAAATTCTGGAAACACTGGTATGAATGCACATTCAAATGTTTAGGTGCCAAAAACTACATATGCAACAAAAATTTAATGAATTGAAAAGCTTAGTTTGCTGATGTGTAGGTTTTCATTCAAATCATAGTGCTCTATAAGGAGCAGGAAAATATAAGTGCTCAAGCTGGTTTTCACAACTTTCTGTGCACTGGAAAGGCAGACTCAGGAGAGAATTGCCTTGGCCACCCCAGTTTGTGAAACCTTCTGAGATTAAGAAGGGACTTCCAATTAACATTAGACCATCAGCCATATGTCTGTCCTTCATCAGGCTGAGTAGCCTGACTTCCTTTAGATATTGCTTTCTTTTCAGGTGTCTCCCATTCTTGCACCAAGCATACTCATATGTGAGATGTGTGGAACTGTGGTCATTTATAGTAACAGAAACATAACTGCAGGCATAAGCAAACTCGTGGATATATAAGCCCTCTGATACACTTGGTACCGCTCAGCTGAGGCAGTGCTTTTGACAAATGTACCTTAAATCCTTCTTGGGCACCTACACCTGCAGGGCAGAATGAACTTCATTCAGCTTGACTATTGAAATGGTTAATTGTTGTCCTGGTTCAGAAAGTCTAAACTAATAACCCTAAGATCCTTTTTTTGACCAATAAAAAGGCATAGGTAGAGGGCAATTACTTTCATTCCAGGAGAGGGATAGGACAAGCTTCTCTCTGGAGTGACTGACTGAGGTTCTGAAGATGAATTTATACACATCAAAAGCTAAGAACCACATATAAGAACTTAAGCCTCTGAAGTCAGTGGGATTTGGATTCTGGTGGTGAAATCTCAATCCACATCAAAATTGAAGTCTGAAGGAAAATGTCTATTGACATTACTGAGGCCAGGTTTTGAATCTAGGAGCCCAGTGATATACCTGTAGCACAGACAAAGGTGCAGGTACAGATCATGTCAGCATAACTTTCTTGTTTTATTAGCAGCAGCATGTTTGCAACAGCCTGGAACTTATTGTGGGCTGCAAAATTCTCCTGCAAAACTGGGGTAAATATTAGATGTTAGCCTGCCATGAGCCCTGTACTGCTCTAGCAAGGGCAGCTAACTCAAGGAAATAGACAGAAATCCCCTTAATAGACTACCCTTCCCACACATATCTAAGAGCAGCAAATTTTCTAATCCTGAGAAGACAAAATAAGAAATAGGCTGTCCGTATTTTGTATGAGTTTTGTGGTATTTAATTTATCAGTTTATGTAAAGTACTGCAGAATGTGTAGATAGATGGGAAGAGAAGCACTGATCTTTTACAAAGGATTAGCTTTGTAAAGGATGCAAATCTATGTGCACTGATTGACACCCAGGGTCTGTAGTACACTTTCTGGTAGAAGGTCACAAAGAAGAGACCTTTAATGCAGTTTTAAAAATGCCTGAAGTCCAGAAGCATCTTTGATTTTCCACCATTCTGAATTTGATGTGGGCACTGCACTAATTGCTCTGATCCTCTGTGAAAGGTAACACTCACGATTCAATGTCAGCATTTCTGGGTTATTAGCTGACACTGACACTTCAAGCCTTAAGATATTCCTAAAATAGAGACCTTTAACATTAGCTTAGTTCTTTTTTCTCTTGAGGACACTTAGATATCTACTCAATAAGTCCCTGCTGGGAAGCTCCTGTGATCTTTGCCCCCTTCCTCTCTCCAGTGGCAGCTTTGTCTGCAGTCTATGGTTGGCGTATGTCTTTCTGCTTCTCTTATTTTGGGTCTTCATTAGTAATTGCACTTTTACTTGGGAATGTTTCAAGCTTCTTCACTATTGGATGGATTGCTTATTGGTGTTCTGGGATGCCAAGAGTGTTCTGAAACCCTCAGTTCTCTAGAGACCTAGAATAACATGTTGGCTTTGTAGTCACCTTGAACTCCAGTCTTTTCACACTTAATTAGGGACAGGTCAAAGCTATTCTAAGATGTATTTTGGGCTGTCCTGCCTGCTCAACACTTGTCAGGTGACACTGCCATAGGAATAGGTTAAAGTTGCAGTGGCATCCAATCCTTTTGGCATACCTGCATGTCCCAAAGCATTAAGTGAACTAGGGGTATCCCTTTTTGGAGTCCCAGCTGAAACTTAAGGATGCTCCCACACATGGACAGAAGAAGCAAATGATAAATTTCAACTCATGTTGTCTGATGATAATGGCCTATACAGCAGCCAATACAATTAAAGCCTATAGGAAACTCATTAGCTATTTCAAAAAGAACTGATGAGAAAGTGTCTTGATGAAAGTTGCATTTGTAAAAATGTTTAAGTGTAAATAAATTTTCAGGGTTTCTTTTAATTAAAAAACCCCAAACAACCAAACCAGACTTGTTTTCAGTTTTAACTTAATGTTTCTGGCTATACTTTACTTGGTCCACTTTTTTAAATATTAAAACAGGTTGCTCATTTGTAAACTCACAAAACCTGAAGTTTTATTTATTTGTACTACTAACCCTGAGAAAAATTAAAGTTGTATGCTGGGAAAAAGAAATACAGAGGAGAATGTCATTTGCAGATCTTCCCTTCTATTACTTGAATCCAAAATTTAGGCAGTTGTTGAATCTATAGGTCCTCTGTCATGATGGCAGAGAACACTTTTCCATCATTTACATTTGAGATTGCAAAATTTTCTTTCATATATGGCGTGAACAATGCATGGGGTTGTCACTTTGCAAGTAGATTACTGTAGAGTACTCTTCTGTATGAAAGTTATTATAATAATTTGCTGCATCAGTTTGCTGTAATGCTATTGCAGCATAACAGGGAGAGTAGAGAGGTGTGTAGCTCTCACTGTGTAGAACTGTTTGTCCATCAAGTAGTAAGAAGATCTGATAGAGGTGTTACCAAGGGATTATTTCCAAAGTACCTGTTAAGGGAATTGTGACTAAAGATATGTAGACACAGAAATACCTGATACCTGTCAGTGTTGCTAAAAATATTCTTGCTATTGCCAAGTTGCACAATGGTTTAATTCCCTATGAAAGTCTGCATGACATATTTGCTACCCAAGTGAATAAAGTGACAAATACTACCACGACTAGTAATAAATGAATTTGCCTTTTGGACAGTAATCTTTCATCCTAGCTCATATGTCAATGCTTAAGGCAAACTATTTAAAACACACTTCAACTGGTGTGAATCTAGCAACATCACACAAGTAAGAAAAATGAATCACAAGCTTTTCTTTTTTGCATTTTTCTCTCTTACATCCATCTAGAAGCCATTTAACAGGCCATGTCATCAGGAATAAGAGCAATTTTGTTCAATAAATAGTTTTCTAAATGATAATTCAACCAAATATAAAATAGTATGTATATTATAGTATATATGTACATATAGTATATACACGTATTATTTTCAGAGATTTTTGTGATTTTTCATATATATGTGTGTGTATTTGCATGTGTCTGTGTTTGTCTAGCATGCCTTTATATTTGAATATGGATACATTTGATATATTAGTTTAACATATATGACTGCATATATGTTTTAATAACTTCTGAAATTGATTATTTTTTTCAATTCACTGAACTTTACAGCCAAGTCAAAGATACATTTGTTTATAGTAATGTCTTTGTGTGGACTTACACATCCAAACACCATCTGCTTGTGGTCCTGAGGCAGCAGAAACCAGTGCCTCTCCACTGGAGTCCCCAGACAGATTCTGTCAGGTAAAGTTCTGGCATGAGGAATTTAGAACTAAGACAATTTTCAGTGCTTTGAAAAATGGAATATCATGGTAGAACTGGAGTGTCTTATTTGTTAAGTCATAATGTCAATCACTGGTAAATGGATTAGGTTACTTTCAAGAGGCTGTACACTGACCTGTTTTCTGTGAGGAACATTGGTGATCTCAATTTATTTTGAAAAAAGAATTAACTGAGCAACAGTTATAGCAAAAGAAAAAGAAATTTGGTAGCATATACCTGGCAAGAGGAGAAGTAATGTTTATTCGTTCTGTAATACTGAAGTACTTAAAGATACAGTGAAAGCTTGATGAGATTTCCAAAGCCAAAAGCAAATTTTAAAATCCCTTTGGGTTAAGAAATTATACTACCCAACATACTGATCTTTTTAGGGTAGGTCAGATGAATTACATTGAACATCTTTGTAATCTGGGGTTTGATTTGAATGTAGTAACTTGATTCTAGCTTGTTCTCAATGAACATAGAAACTTAGAAAGTATCACTAAACAATATTTTGTGTATCTTGATACTAAGAGACATACAAAAAGTGCATACAAAAAGTAGTATGGAAGAGGAAACAAACAAACCTCAGTATCTTCTTAGGATTATTTCCCAAAGTTCATTTCTTTAACGGTCTTTGTGGTCTTCATTTTTTTTGGTCTGATTCTTCTTTATTTCCATTTTCCCTTTTATATTTTATCTTTCATCTTTCTCCTCCCCTGATTTTACTTAAGTCTCTTTTCCACTGATTATTTGTGCAGACAGATTTTTCTCCCATATACTCATTTCCTCAAGTGCCTATTTAGCTTTCAAAGCTCTTATTCTTCCCTACACCATTCCTGAAATAAACTCAGTCATTCCCTACTAGATGATGCTGCTACTGGTCCTGAGAGGGAGAAAATAATCTATACAACGTTATGACTTACTGTGTTATAGCATGGACTGCCAATGTTACAAGAGTATGAGGATTCATCCATCCTCAAAAGAGAGAGAAAGAGGGAAAAGAGACCAAGAAAGACATTTTATTTTCCTAACAAACAGTCATTAAGAAATCATTTTAAGACTCTGAGAATAATTTCACAGTGGCTGGTTGTGTGAAAAGGAAAAGAAAGAAAGAAATAATGTTTCATACAGAATACCAAGTAATTCTATATGACAATGTAAATCAAGCACTTGGGGTGCTGGGAAAGTACATGCTAAATCTCATTCAGCCGTTATGCTGTCTATCTCAATCAAAAAAGTGCAGAGATTCTTAAAGAAAATTACTAATTAATTTTTTCTGTTTCCAGTCTCTGTGGAAGCACTGTACAGCTGCAATATAGTCTTGATGTTCCACCAAAGTGCATATAGAAAGCAAGGCTGTGTAAGCTCTTCCATTTATATTTCACAAATCTGGGAACAACTGCTGCTTACAGGATTGCAAAGGACACTGATTGTTTCTAGGGCATGTATGGTCAGCCTAACTATTCAACACTGCCTAACATCAGGCACCCTATCAGTTGACTGTTTACAGAATGTAGGGTCCTAATTTCCTATGCTTCTAATTGTCTAAAATCGAAAATGTGAATATTTCCTTTTCTTTCCTTTAGTCTTTACCTGATTTTACTATGATCATGACAAAACATGAATTGATTAGAAGCACAGTCTTTGGATTATTTCACATGGCATTTCATATGCAAAATAAATTGCTCTGTGAAGTGTAACATATACTATTAAAGACTTCTATTTCAGGTGTGCAACATACAGCATAAAGTATGAAGAACTGCATTTAAAAAATATTTTCCCTGTATGAAGGTATGTATCTACAGCAGCAAACAAAATTCATATACTTTCCAATACACTGTTTTATCCATCTTGTACATTACATAAATGTTAGAGTTACTCACTGGTAATTCTGTTCCTTTATATTGCTTTCTTTTAAAAGAATGAAATTGGTAATGTGACAGGCTTAAGGTACTGTAGGACTGCAAAATGACATCTGTAGGACATGGTCCACTACTTTGAAACTATCTTGAGTTAAACTATTGTCTATCAGTAGAGTACTAAATAGCATACTGACTCAGTGAGAACTGCAATGTGTGCTCTTAGATCTTGCTTCACAGCAGATGATCATAGAGCAGATTTTCTCAAGTCCTAGTAGAATTTTAGACACTCTTATTACAGGGAGTTCCAACTTCATAGCGCCTCCAGCTCTGATGTGTTATATTTCTGAGTTCCTAAGATTGCTTTTGTGAAACTGTTAAATATAAAATAACAAAAGACCGTGTAGCCATATTTATAATAATAACACTGGAAAAGCACTCATGAGCAGCTGCTGTTTTATAAAAGCTCTTTCTGGTGTATTTATAATTTTTTTTTCCTATTTTTGCTCATTGAATTGTCTGTAACCAACTGAGTGGAAAGTGACTTTGTGAAAGCTTAGATTCAGAAAAAGAATCTGTAAGGCTTCTACAAAGTATAAGAACTTACAAACAGCATTATTAAAAATAAAACAAAAATGTTCTAGATTCCTGGAAGAGGATGAAATTCCTAAATATTTTTGCCAGATATTAAACTTTCTGAGAGAATATCTTTCTCATTTAGATGCTAAGCCTGTTCTTTTGAGCATGTAGCATACCAAAATTACACAAGCATATCACTGTTCCTGACATAGAATGGAATTAGTTTCTTCAGTTAAGTCAGTATGCTTGCACCAGCAGTCTTCTTTCATACATTTCCTGCATGGAAAACGTTTGGTTCTGATCTGCTGTTTTTCAATTTCTATTCTATAATCTTTGTAAGAAAATTCTCTGGGAGAATATTTTGTGGTATTTAAAGATTTTATATTTGTCAGTTTTAATCTTTTCCATCTTTTCTATTTCATGGAATGAGGGGGTAGGTATTTTGTTTATTCTCATTTCTTTCCTTCTAATCAAATGGTTTGTAAACTTGCAGTCTCACAGTATTCAAACTAAAGCTTTTCTTGTTAAAGGTTACAAGCAATTTCACTCACAGACGCCTGTCTTTGCTGTCAATAACTTTGACACAGAACTGTGGCCACATAGGAAAATGGCTAGTATTCCTTATAAAGCAAAGAATAGCATTTCTCAAAGTTTTTAAGGAATTTTTCTGAAACTAGTTCATTAAATCACATATAACATACAACTTTGTTACTGCCTGCTTCCAAAAATACCTTTTGTCCATATTGTATGAGTTGCAGATCAATAACCTTTATTATTAAATGTAAACAGCAGTTTTATCTAGTTGTCTGGGATAGAAATTTCTAGAAAGCAATTTCTCCCAAATATCTTAACAGTCAAATGAATCTGCTTTTGTAATTACCCCTGATGGTGTGGACTGGTGAGGAAGAAAGGCTAATCCAGTCAACTAGCTTTTCAGTTATATAAACTAAGTGGAAATTACTCCAATTCCATGTTTCATAGTGAAAGAGGGTAGAAGAGACAATCATCTTGAGGAATTTGATCTCCAATAATTCTGTTCAAGATGTCATTGTGCCTACGATCCATGATTATCACAGGCTTTTTCCATGAGCAAGAAATGATCTGAGAAAGGCTATTCAATAGGAGTAACACAATTATACGGAGGACTGTGCACTAACAAAAAGAGGTTTTATTCTATATGTACAAATATTTTTCATTTATAAAAGACACTGATAATGAAAAAGAGATTAGCAGGTAAGTAAAAGTGTCATTTACACCTACATGAAGTCTCCCTTATACTTCCACAGCAATGTAAAGGCTCTTAGTGCAGATGAGTAGGCTCCAAAGAGCTTTTCATCTGAAGACTGTGAAGTGATTCATATGACATTGCTCCTACTGCCATTAACAATGAGAAGTCAGAAGGAACTGTGGAAGGTTGGCAGTTTTGTAAATCAGGACACAAGTACTGAGCAGTGGGCATTTGAAAACTGAGGTGGGCACTTAGATGGTACCCTAAAGTAGCACAGGATATCAGTGATGATATGGCATTAGCAGCCCTAGTTTCTACCTGCCAGCACTCCTCAGCACCTCTGTACCAGATTGCCCAACTACTTGAAAAGGCATTGGGAAAATCCATCCTAATAAATCAAGAACAGACTGAAAGCATACTAGCCTCTCTGTGATTTTTCTTAAAACATCCAAAACTTTGAAATGTTTTATTTTACACATGAGATTTAAGCACCATCACCCAGTACTTTCTTACATATTAAGTTACCCAAAGATTGTTGCATGAAGTGTTTGATCTGGAGCTTTCCATACCAGGGAGCTTGGAGTTTGGTAGACAAAAGGAACAAAGATAAAATGAGAAGGTTAAATAAGGAAAGAAAATGGAACACAGGTGAAGGCATGGGACAAAGCTGGGGAAGAAGTTTTTATGGAGGGACAGAAGAGACCTCAGCAGGATACCCAGACCCTGGGAGGTCTGTGCCAATGTACTCTTTGGGTGATAACAAGTAAGCTACTTGCAGTGAGCTTTTCACTCTATCATTAGATGCTTGGTTGAGATCCATGCAAGTACCTTAAAACCAACTTGTAACTGTCCTAAAAATCCCATATGCTTATGCTTATTTTAGTCTTAATGCTCCAAAATCCACTAGTTTACTTGAGAAATATTAGCTGTATGAGTGCAAAGTAGAGTGGTGATTTAAATTTATTTCTGTCAAGTCATAGCTGGTCCTATAGAAATGGGGGTTCTCTTACAGCTGAATGATTCTGTCGTTATTTATTATACTGATTATTAAACCAATTGCTTGTTTTGCTTTGATGTGAAAGAAGGAAGGCTAACTTATTGACAGCTTCTTTTTCTGTATTTTTGGGGTGGTTGTGGAGTTTGATTTTGTTTTGGTTCATTTTGGTTTTATTTGTCTTTTTTTTTTTTTCTTTTTTTCTCTGAGATTAAAGGGCTCTACAAAGCAGGAACTGAAACGACAACAAACATTACAGTTACATGCACTCCCTGGAAACATTGGGAGAAGTGGATGAAGTGGGTGGTGTGGCTAACAAGAGGGATGGAAGGGGTGAAAAATTAATGTGCTTGAAGGATCTCTTTGGATATTTCTGTGTGAGCTTCCAGTAAGCAGTAGCAGGTGCTAGGGAAGGAGGTAACTTTCATACACAAAAAACTTAAAAAAATTAGTTGGCTTAAATAGTGATTGTAAAGTGATCTGTAAATGACAGGGGGAGAAGGTATATGCTACAGGGGATGGAATGTAAGAGGTATTAATCAATTTTCTCTCATGTGGTTTAAGTTACAGTAACTGTCTTGCTGTTAAATTGACATCATCTGGGGACATAGGCTATGTTTGGTTATGTTTGGTTTCTTTCTCCAGGCTTCCTAGAAGTTGTAGATTTCACAAATCTGAAAACAGAACTCTACCTTCATCAAGGTGTTTAGGAAAGAGATGGAGTTCTTAGAAGTCAGACACAATAACACTTTAATCTGTTAAAAATAAAACAAACCAAGGAAATTTAATGATCACATGCCTTCAATAATGCAGAGGTAAGAGTAGTCTGTGATATCTCAAAAATGAGACTTTCTAAACCTTCAGATTAGCAAATCAAGCAAATCTTAAACCTTGAAACATGCGAAATTGAATGTATACCTACACGCCTTATCCGGACAGAAGGTAACTGCTTGCTCAAATTCAGGAGCTGGGCTGATTTTCTGAGCTTGGTCTAATGGAAGAAAGTGAGTTTCTCAAAGCACAAGGACTGTGCTTGCCCAGTAATCATGGACTCTGTGTGTCTTTCCATCTTCTTCCACAGGAAGTTATACACTGCATAAACAACCAAGCAGCAGAGATCCGGACCTCATTTTCCCTCATCCCATGAGGTATATTAAGCAGGGGCCTATATAATCAGTCTTTTCTACTGACCCAAGGAATACTTAATTTTGAATGCAAAATAGAACAGTTCTTGCTGGAGAGTTTGGCAGCAATTCATAGAAGAAAATGCGCTACATGGGTGCATGGTCCACTTTCCTTGCTCAAAGAGCAGCCATTTCTTGTGCTGAAGCAAGCAGGGCAGGAGTATAAACTTGAGAACTCTATGACTCAGATCAGTGATCTAATTCTTCTCTCTCAAGTGAGAACACTTTCCTGAGCATTATGATGCATGTCTCTTTCTTCTTTTTTTTTTGAGAAATGAAGACTTATTCACCTAATATCAATATAAGGATCTTACCAGATGGTTCTGAGGCACAGAGATCACTTTTTTTGATTGAGAACCTGAGTGTGATCAGGCCAGTACTTATACACATAATTCCCAACTCTTTTTCATGCATTTTGTTCCCTACTTTTTTTGCAGCCTCATTCAGCTGGTTTCCAAAGGCCCATTACATGGTGGTTATGTGTGGGGGCCGTCTTGTCTATAGCAGTCACATCCTCAAACGATAAACCCTCATGCACTACTCTGTAATGCATGAAATATCTCAAAGCATGTAGTCATAAATTGTTTACCCAAGATTACAATGAATGTTTACAGTAAAGTGGAAAAACCATTGAACCTAATCATTAGCCTAACACTTATTTCTTGTTATATCAATAAAAAGTAATTTTTCAAGTTAAATGTCCTGGTAAAATGTTCAGGGCCCATTAAATATTATTTTCAATCAGCAAAATACATTTTATTATGCTACAGAAGCAAAATACAATTTTGTCTTACAAAAAAGAGCTTGGTCTACTCCAGGCTCTATATCTAATTGGTTATCTAATCTGCGTCTAATGAAGCAAATGACAATGCTTTGATTTGATGTCAGCAGTTCAAGACCATTCCATAAAAGCTATATTCTGCCCTGAGTGTAAATTTAAGGAAGAACAAATCTTCCCTTATTTTTCTCAAACTGAAGAATTCCTGTTCTACAGAGCAAGACTCCTTTCTCTTATTTGGCTACCATGGTACTCTTTCCTCAGCAAAACTGCCAACTCTAAACAGAAATGAAGGGATATATTAACTATTTTTTACACTGCAAGCTATTGATAGCTCAAATGCTAATCAAGTAGGGTATAGCCTGAACTTCTGACTAATAGGTGGGGCTCTGGTGGGAGCATGTGTATCACGATTACTTGCTACTGCATTTTACTAGCTTTTGGTTCTCTTGTGCATTTAATTTAAAGCATCTGAATTGAACTTTTGAACTTTTTGCTGTGAGTGCACTAGAGGTATATAATGTTTGTGGGTAAGGAATACATGGAAAAAACCTTTCCATGTTTTAAAAAACCTTTAGCATGTTTTGCAAAAAAGAAGGCACAACAGAAGATGGAAGTCAGCACTAAGGTTCTGCAGGGTTCCTCTGAAAACCTTGAACTATCTGTATGCAGAGATGCAATAGCACAAACAGGCTTTGTGGAATTGTTTTTGAGAACACATTAAGATGTTATATATGCAGTAAACATAATATATAATGACATGAAGTCTGGTATATAAAATAAAAGTTCAAGACAGTGATTAACTTCTCAGTCATTTCATGCCTTTAAATCCATTAACAGATGCTGAATTGCATGGCAAAATATGGCCCACATCAATGTGACTTCCACAAATAAACTGAATGTAATCAATGCTATTCCAAAGGCTAACAGATTCACTTAACTTGGCCAGGCTTTAAAGAGCAGTTGTGGCTAGGGTTGGGTTTTTTTTTCATTAAAATTGTAACACTGAGTTATTTTATGATTCCTACTCCAATTAGTTGAGGTTTGCTCTGTTCAAATTTCAGTGGGATTGTTTCAGAATTATGTGACATCTGAATTAACACTGGAAGAGTTCATCATGATTAATGTCATTACAACAAATGCTAAAGGGATTAATAAGGGTTTCCTACTTGTTGCAAAGTGTAGAAGCCCTAGAGGCTTTGCCATCGAAGTACACTGGGGTGGCCTCATCTTGTCAGATCTTTTGGATTAGAGAAATTAAATAAAAACATCTGTAAACTCCTACAAGATTTACAGTCTTTATGTTATAAATGACATTGCTAACTCTACTGCACTTCTGGGGCCCATTTAATTTAGCACTTGCATCATAAAGCACTTCATAAATAAACCTCATTCATTGAATTAATTGTGATATTTCTAATAAATTATGCATTTATAAGCTCGTCACCACCTGTAAACTCTTCTCCCAGTTGCCTTGTAGAGGCAAAATTAGAACATTTTATGTATCATTAAAGTGAAAATTCCAGTAGTCTTAATTCTCTGGTCTCGTCATGTAGCACTCTGTAGACATGTCAAAAGTGAAGTTTGCTGCCATTTGATTTGTGCTTTCCTTCCAGTTGCATCTTACAAATGGGGACCAAATATCCAAGGCCCAAATCTTTCACACTTAATATTGCCTGGTTTTGACAGTGTGGCTATTTGAATCATAAAACTCATTGAAAGAAACTGCATATGGCTAAGCTTTCTAAGTAGTTACAATACTTATTTTGGCAAGGATACAAAGCAACATCTTCATGGTATAAGCAACTGTTTAGGAAATATACCTACACCAGAGAGGAAAAAAATGCCATTAGAGTTTGATGATCTTTCTGAGAGAAAATCTGTAATTCCTTTCTGAAGATAACAATATACTCATTCGTGTGTGTACATGAGGAAGAGGGAACATTAAGCTTACACTTTTAAATCATTCCTATGGGGTTCGGGAGGCCTCTTCTTTGGAAAAGTACAGTTGTATTCTGGCAGTCTCCTCTATATGATTATGAATGCAACATGGCTGCAAAGGATTCTTTTAGGAGGTAATGATGATTCCTGAGTCTTTCTCTCCAATGTATAGGCATTCATAAATGATTACAAGGTGTCTCAATCTCAGACTGAGTCTTATCCTAGCTGCCTTTGGTGTCTAATCTAGCTTGCTTTTTAAACTCCCTCTGATACACGAACCATTAAATATCTTCAGAGGACAGTAAATGTTATAAATTTTAAAATATCACTGATGACAGAGGAAATCTAGAGGACTTTCTTAGGCTACATATTTAGCTACCTAAAGATGTGTAACTACTGAAACCTGAAATGCGTCACATGAGAAACACACCTGAAATGTGTCATGAGACACACACAGCCAGCAATCAGGCAGGATTTTCTACTTCGTTTAGTTGTCCACTCTTTTGCAACTGAACCTCATTCTTAAATTTTAAATACCTACATTGTGATGGCATTAATCTTGCCCTGTTGTAATACAAATTGCGTACAAAAATTATTACCACCATTAGAACCATTTTAAATGGTTCTCACATTTCAAGCCTTTGCTTATGTCCTCCTTCAGGCACTGGTACAATAAAACAACACACTCTGCTCAAGGATATTTCCCAAGTCCTGTTTTTATTCATGACTAAACTTGCTAAGGGCCTTGAAATAGTACTATTCTATTTAAAAAAGCTAGTATTTAATATGAATGTAAAGATCTTTTGGGAGAAAATTCTTAAATTCCAATGGCAAAATATAAACACCCAACCATATGAAAACAATATGGGTCAAAAATATGTTCTTTTGAACTGTTCTGCTCTACCAGGAAAAAAAAGCTTAATTACAATTTCTGAATTAAGCTTTCCTGTGCTTATTTTCTGTATTTCTGCTGGCTTAGGCCTGGCCACCCCAAGATCTGCCTCAAGTTTTGTTTCTAGATTAAAGCTATAGTAAAAGGCATTGGTGTCACTTTTACCATATAGAAACAGCAGCCTGTGGTATTATCATATTGATCCTAGTGTGATATTGCAGTTTGTATAGCAACTCCACTTAGGACAGATGTAAATGGTAAACCTAGTGGCCTGAACTGTTCATTCTTCCTAGGAAGCTATACTTGAGATGACACAATAAATCTCTTCACAGGCCCAGGAGCCAAGAAATGAGAATTATGACATATGAAGAACAAATATGGCCTTTACAGCATTGTAAATGCACCACAAATTATAAGCTTTTAGTATGAGGTTGTATAAGGCTATAAACAGTATTTTCTCCTACAGGTGTGAATGATGCCTGACATTTTGTTACCTCACTATTTGTGGGTAAATAAAATAATTAGCAAGTGAATTCAGATTTTTAAGCTCTATTGCTGGATTTTGTACAGCACAGAAGCTTTTGCGCATGGTTCAACTTCAAAATAAAGAAACATACAACAAACCAACCCATCTTATTCATTGACTGATCATTGCAAGGAATGACTTAAGGTCCAGTAAGTACTGGAAATCTGCATCAGATCATGTATGATGAGCAGTAAAGGGAGAAAGGAGGATAAACTTCTACCTTTGAAACATAGGGGAAGGTTTTTTCTGGGGAACTGTTGGAAAGATTTCAGAACCAACTCACAAAAACACAGGGTACCAGATCAATTCAGGTTTTAGGGGATAATGGGAAGTATTATTTATTTTAGTATCTTCTGCAGTGGGAACATAACAATTAGAGCTGGTAGCTGGCCCTTCCATCAAGAGACTGGATCCTCTGGTCTTTAATAGTAGGCAATATGTCTGCCTAAGGACACTGTGGAAGAAGGGAACAACATGAGCAAGCAGGAATATGGTCAGTGGTAAGGAGGGTATAAAGTAAGTGTGACTCAGATGACACAAAAGATTATTCAGCCCTGATTGTGTGAGTTAGCAATAAATATCAGTTTGTTTTAATGCTTGAAGTCATCATTGCTGACATATGACAAAAATTAGTTTCTGTTTCATGAGCAATATTCCATCACCAGCAAAGAGAAATACCACATTAAATATTTATGTGGAGACTTATTTTCTGAAATTGCAAATGCATTACTGCAACTTTCTTGCATGCAATTTGTCAACTGTCCAGGTACTGAACTCATGCAACTCAGTGCAAAGAGTCTGCATAATTAACATAATTAACTTTTGCTTAAAAAGTTAAAGGATAGTCAGTTGATGAAGACCATATTTTCATTCAGAATTGCTTCTTCATATTGCAGAAGCAGTTCTATTTTTTTTTCTTTATATATATATATATATATATTTTGAATTACTTTTGCTGTTCAAATCTATGAGTTCTGCTTCTTGGAGGGAAAAGCCAGCCGGCCTGGGACAATTTTTAGATCAGCCAGTTATGGTAATGTATACAACGGCATAGTATCGTGTTACTGCCATAATAGTGATTAGTATGGCACCTGTACCTGTGAATACACAGGTAGAGCCTGGAGACAAACTCACATTCAGCAACTGAAATATGAGAGACAGTGCCTTGCAGGGTATGCATGAATTAAATACAACATTTTTTTTTGTGATTGCTAAAGAAAACCTTGGTGATATGAAGAAGCAGAGAAAGAAACAACATGGCCTGAAATGCGTGATCCTAAATAAATAAACCATTTCATTTTAATGGATGCGCATTTTTCCAGCAAAAATACAGTCTCTGAAAAATAATTTAATGGTGACTTGAAATGGGTGAAATGGGTGCTGTGTGTTTCTCTAAATGTTAATTTGGTGGCTCAGTCCTAATGCACAGACACCATACAAGCAGCACAAATATTAATCCTGTTCAGTGTGCAGCATTTTCGAGCAGTGAATACATTCGCATCTGTGGTAAGTTTTGTCCATGGAGATAGGTCATAAGCTGTTTATTGAGCTATTAGCACTTGATCCAAGTTCAGAGTAGTTCAAGAAGATGGATTTTGCACTGGGGAACTTTAGTCTCCTAAAACGCCATTGAGAGCACAAGCAAATGAGAAGGAAGAATAGCAGAAAAGAAAGGTGAATGGCCATAACACTCAAGTTGGAGAGAGGAACAGGAAAGGAACTGAAGCAGAAAATTAAATGGTCTAACTTTGAATAATAGCTATGTGTCACCCTGAATCTTACTGTACTGGAAATGCACATATATTAATAACACCCAGCTGTGATCAATTTTGTTAAAGTTCAAAGCATTTTCTCCATCTCTGACTCTTTCGCTCCCTTTCCTTATAGGAATATGCATCCATAGGTTGATGAGGAAGATCTAACCACTTAAAAGACTATTCCATAGTTAAATTCAGTTTTAAACATTTTGGAAAATTTGGGTATTTCCTTCTCCTTTCATTAACTCGTTCTGAAAAGCTGATCCTCCTGTGAGTCCTTCTCTCATCAGAATCTAATTATTATTACCTTCCATTCAGGTTTGGCTGCCTGGATCTGGATATCAGAGGTGGCCTCATGGGAAATCATACTTGCTGAGATATTTGTTAGCACTGCCAGTTACCTCTCTAGTGGGAGGCACTGTTTTTTTCTTTTTTCTCTTTTTCTCTTTTCCTGCTGACCACTCTTTCAAACCCACAATCATTGTATTCCCACAGTGAGCTGAGGCAGCAAAACACTCAAGCTGTGGGTTTTGAATTGTAAAAGGTAGAGCTGGAAGAGATCAATTAGGTTATCCTCCTAGCATTGGAAGATTATATCCCACAGTCTAGTTTTCTACTGTTTGTTCAGCCTAATTTTAAAAGCCTCAAGGGACAGGGTTTCTGCACTTCCTCTAGAAGACTTTTCAACAGTTTAATATAGCTTACTGTCAACAGGATGATTTATTGTTTTCTTTTTCATCTACATATTCCTCTGCATAATGCATTTCCATGACCCTTAAGTTACATTCTTTTGAAAATATTTGAAATCAAATATTCTTCTTTCATGGTGTCTCAACTATATAAGGGGTTTGTTGATCAGCATAAATAATAGGCATCTGCTATGGAACACATAAGATGTTCAGCCTTTTTCCAGTCTTTTACTCATGTACCTGTTGAAAGGATACTAAGAAATGATCCTTCTAAGGTATTTCCTACTTAAAGAACTCTTAGCAAAGAAAATGTAAGGATTCTTTAATTGAGACAATCAATCACATGTAAAAAAAAACCAACCCAAAACCCAAAAAAAAACCCCACCAAAGTAGACTATTTCTGGCTAAAATGACCTTTATTACAGAAAAAAGGCTCACTATATTCAGCAATTTCTTTCCTTATCTTTTTCCTCACCACTTACTGTTAGCGTCTGGTCTACTGTGTTCTTGATCTGTCCTTGACAAAGTCACCACTTATGTTTCCTTGACCAACATATGTCTTCTTCACCCTCTTCTTTTTCCAGCATCCACTCTCACTGACAGTGATTTCCAGTCTAGAGTACCATTCGCATCAGCTTTGACACTGTGGTATCTGAGGCCTTTTCTTACAGCTCAGCTACTGCTAGTAATTATATCTTCTTCTTTCCCATATTTTGTTACTGTTACTTAAAACTTTCTGTTCTATACCTAATAAAATCACATAGATTCAACTATACATCTTTCTAACTCTCCTCCTACTCCATGTCTAGTTCCCTCCATCAAAACTTTATTTCATCTCTTGTGAACTTTTAATTCTTCTCTGTATCAGCAACCTATTTCTTTTATTTTTCTTGTTCTCTAACACTGTTAGTCAGTGCTGTGTATCTTTCTGTCCTGGTCTAGCAGTAGTAGTCATTTTTTCTACTTCTTAGTAGCTGGTGCAGTGCTGTGGTTTTGACTTTCGGCCTGGGGATAATACTGATAAAACCGATGTTTTCAGTTGCTGGTCAGAATGTTTACTCTGACCAAGGACTTTGTGAGTCTCATGCTCTGCCAGGGAGGAGGGGAAGCCGGGAGGAAGCAGAGACAGGACACTTGACCCAAACTGACCAAAGAAGTATTCCATACCACAGCACGTCATGCCCAGGATGTAACTGAGAGTTCCCGGAAGGGCTGGATCACTGCTTGAGTGGGGGCGAGGTATCGATTGGTGAGGTGTTGTATTCTCTTCCCTTGTTATTTCCTTTATCATTATTATTATTGGTGGTAGCAGTAGTGATTTGTGTTATATCTTAGTTACTGGACTGTTCTTATCTCAACCCATGGGAGTTGCATTCTTTTGATTCTCCTCCCCATCCCTCCAGGAGCTGGGGGAAGAAGGGTGAGGGGGGGAAGTAGACTGCGTGGTTCTAATTTAAGGCCTGGGCTTAAACCATGACAGTTCCTCTCATAATGACCTTGAACTATTTTATTCTATCTTCATTTTCACACTAGCAAAGGCCCAAGTCCCAACAGGCTTCTTTTAATTACTGCAGGTATGGTTCCTCAAGGCTCCTAGAGCTTGATTCATTTTTTTCCAAGGCTTCTACAATATCTATATACCTTGCCTTAGAGAGTATTTCTCATCTGTATGTATTAATTTTAAACTCCTCATTGTGCTTCTGCAGGCCCTGCCCTAAGGTCCTGCCCAAAGCCCATCATGTACTTTCAGATTTTGTTTTGAATTTGGTCATTGAAAGTACCATTTTCATTCTTACTCTCACCTTCATTTGTCACTTTGCACAACTGGAAAATGGAAAACTTTTATAAAACATTGGGTTCTCCTTTGTTTAAGCATGGTTTTGTTTAATCTTTCCTAAGCAATTTGTCATGCCCACTGTCATACTTACGACTGGATTCAGTTCTCAAATACAGGCATACGCATGATTATGTATGTATTAGCAGCACATCAACGCAACAGAAGTGGTGAATAGAAGAGCCTGAAACGAGTTTGTTAAGGATAATAGTTAGACAGATAGAAGAGACTTGGAAAAATAATTTGAATTTAAGAACAAATTTGGATGAAATGAGATAAGAAAATGCTTTGCTTTTGCAAAATGTACAAGAAATGTACAATACCTGCTGAAAAAAAATCAAAAAATATTATCATTGCTAATATTTTGTATGCAATTATGTTTACAATAAAAAAAGAAAGGCCTTATATACCTAATCATCAAAGGATGATTCCTTACTGCTTTACCTCTTTTGTGGGTATATCAAAAGGAAAAGCAAGCCTCAATTTGGTAAATCAAACAAACATTCCTAACTTTCATTTTTCTGCTGAAGAGTTTGAGTGAAACATGCTTGAGAGTTTTACTAAATCACAACACCAATTTGTTTTCATTTCAAATACTATCCTTTTTACATTTGTCTCAAGACACTAAACCAGTCAAACCAAGCTAAAAATAATTAAAGGAAAACTTCGTCAGTTGTTTTCATATTTTGTAGGCCACACTGTTTGCCTTAAAGATATTTTTATTCAGAGAAAGCAATGGTTTTAATCAAAAACACTTTCAGCTCTGTCTAAACCAGATATCCGTTTATCCAGAGGAATCAGAATGTTCTTTGTACTGAATTTAACGTCATGCTAATACTGCTACAGTTTGTGTTACTTAAATATTATTCACAGAAATGTTATCTTTTAATTTTAATTTTTTATTCGAATGGGACAGATAAGTAGCTGGAAAGAATGCAAATGAGAATGGCTTCAGAGGCAGACATTCTTCATCATTTGTCACTGCCAAAATCCATCAGTAATATGGTATCATGGGAGGGAACTGCTGAAAGACTAAGAATTTTACCAGAACATTTAAGCATGATATGGAAGTGAGATTTGGAACAATACCTCTAAAGAAAACTAATGCTTACTTAGTTTTAAGTAAGTTATTGTGAAGCAAGGAAATGTAGACAAGGAGACACCATTTATCTTCTTTCTGCTGACAGGGGCTCCTTCCACTAACCCACCTGACTTTTAAAATTTCAAGCTTGCCTGATAAAATTAGAAGCTTATGAACGTTTCACTGGGCTGAGGAGCAAGACAGTAGGAGCTCCTTTTCACTCTCTTCCCTCACCTGTGGCAGACAGACTGCTTCTGACTCCCTGCTGCTCCTTCTCAGAGTAAGTGCAGGGCCTCACAAGCTAGAAGGAACCAGCAAAGGGATGGTGGAGAGGAAATAATAAGAAAGGAAGGAATTAAATATCAGCAATTTTTCAAAGGCAGAGATGATAGTTAGCCATCCAACTGCTCTCCTCCTGTTTTTCAACAGCTCAGTCATGAAGTCAAAACTTAATAGAGTCTTCGAACTAATTCAGTTTCTGTAATTTAACATGGCTCATTGATTTGTGCCTGTGGGATTTCTGTGTGATCTCCCATTCAAGTGCTAAGCAGGCTCCTGATTTCAAGAACAGGTACATTCAGATGGTATGACTGAATCTACAACAGTCCCTTGTATTTTTCCTTTTAAAATCAGTTGTAAGAAGGCTAAAGAATTATGGTATCACTAGAACAGAGGATCTTCCAAAAGCCAAAAAACCTTGTGCTTCATAGTCGATTGGTTGAGCATTAATATATACTGGAGTTGATTACATGTTGTTTTCCTTAAATCATGAAAATGTGAACATGAGGAAGCAAAAGGAAATGAAATATCCAAGGCCACACCAAGAATCCATGTCAGAATACAGGCCAAAGCTGCGGCTCAGGTCATACTGAGCTAATTAGAGCTTTTCTAATTCTGTAGAACTGCTTGGGTTCATTTTTGTCTTCTTAGTCAGCATGAATCTTTGTGATAAATTACCATTTTTTTAATCAGATATAAGAGATTATGATATTTTGGTCCAGATATACTATAAAAAATATGAGGGCCATAGAGGTGTTAAATACCCTCAAGCACAACAGAAGTCACATGAGGTATATTATTATTATTTACAGTATTATATCCATTCTGGGTTCCCCTGGACTCCCCAGCAGGACATATGGTGAAATAAAATTATTTGATTTGTCTTTTTTTCCAATATATTTTTGACATATTAAAATTTTAAAGACAAAAGTAGCAGTCAAGCTTGCAATTTATGCCAAATGATTTGTCTTTCCCTAACAATTTTGTGCTACTGTGTGTGCCACCAGTGGTGAAGACAATAACTAGGTTCTATAATAAGCAGAAGGGACAACTTCTCCCTGCCTTCTGTGCGAAGCTAATGCATTTTATGGCAGCTGGGTAGAGTGGTGGCATTTTCAGAGACACTCTCTTAAGTTATCTTCTTTCAGCAGCACACTAAAAGCATTATGTAAATTAACAAATAACTTCAGTGCTGCTTGAAAATTCGCATTATGAAATTAATGCTAAATTGAAGTATCTTTCTCCAATAGTAGCTGAGAATCAATCAAGGTCAAAATGCTTTAAAACAGTAAGCGAAATAAAGCACAGAGGAAGTAACCATGTTTTTGCTGTTATCAATAGTGAGGATGCTTGGTAGACAGCCAAAAGATTCAGTTTCAGTGTCAGTATTTTTCAATTGTATAAAGCAATTTGTTGAAGACATTAAGCTTCCTTTATTCAGTTGTAATGGGCAATTTATTGACTACTGGCCTTTTTGAAAAGTTGGTGTAGACCAATTTGAAAATAATCCCTTCATCTCACAAAGGGCTGAGCTGCTGTAAACAGAACTGGAAGTCTGCATCATATTGACTCTCTGCACAGCTGGGTGAGAAAACAGCCCTATTGTGTTCAAATTTGTGAGTCTGTTGCCACGTGCTTGGTCATAGAACCCAGAGGGTTTAATACTTTGTCTGCAAATATTTTACTTATGGAATATCAATCCTTTAATAAGCAATGGGCACCCAACTGGGAAATCCTTTTAGAGGTTCTACTCCACCAAGTGCAATTCAAGTAGCCTTCCAGTTCCCTTCCTAGGACCTTTACTTTTGGTGTGTTGTAGCTCCTTAGGCCTCTCTCCTCAGGACAGATCCAAGGCCTGGGAAAACCAATAGAAGTTTTTCTACTGATTTCAATGGCTATTGGAGTGGACTTCATTTGCTAATTTTGTTGTTACAGTGTTTTTCTTTGTTATGTACATTTTAAAGGTTAGATCTTCTTTCTCTTTCATTTTTCCTTTTTTCCATTTTTCTTTTAGCCTTTTATCATTTTCCCTTTCCTTCTTTTCGCTTCCTTTCCCTTCTCTTTTTATCATTATTTTTTATCTCTTTTCACCTTTTTGCCTCCTCTCTGATCCTTTTTCTTTCAGACTATAGACATTATCTTTCAGTTGTTAACTCAATCAGGCTTTTCTCATTTTTTTCCAGCAAAACCTCACAAGGAATCTGTTCTCACAAGGTATTAACAAAGCTCAACACCAGCAGGATGAAATGAACACCACTGGGATGAAATGAACTCCGTAACTCCTGTGTCAATAGATATTTATTCTTCCAGAGCTTTTATTTAAGTCTCATGCTGGAACCTTTTCTATTGATAGCATTAATTTCTGAACTTCTAAATTAAATGTTTCTCATGACTGATATAACTGATGTCTTCTTTTACATTTGCTCATTAATTTTAGTATGTTCATTAATAACCACTCATTACTTATATTCACTATGTGAAAGTTTCCTTTCAGTGGAAGATCCTCTCAGTTTGAGACTTCTTACTTTTGAGACTTTATCTATTCGGCTTTAGCCAACACAGAGTCATGGAAACTGTTATTCGTTTTCACTTCTACTAAAATTTCATATCATATTATCATTTATAATTTTTTTTTGCATTTCAGCAATGATTACTAAGCTAAAGTGCTATGTTTGCAATCCTGTCAGCATTGCCTTTTTGAAGAAAAACTTTCCTTTTTTTTTTTGTTGATGAAAAATTGTCCAATTGCTCATCCATTTGTAAGTGTCCCTAGAGATACTATATAGAAGACTGGCAGGAATTTTATTTTTTTAGTATATTCCTATCATTTTGGAGGAGACCTAAGTGAGCTGCCATTGATATGAATCGTTGCTATGTTCATAATATTAAACTCCATATTTAATGGATGTTGCCAAAGCTGGAGAAAGGATGGTGCCAAAGGAAACAGACAGTTCTTTGTGAAGGATCTTGAAATGAGAGGCAGCTGTTCAAGATGCAGGGCAGATAGCCATGGCTTGTAGGGATGGAAAGCGCTGAGGGTTATCAGTGTCAAATTGCAAAATCAATATCCTTTTACACCAGCTTCACAGGAATGACACCAAATGGTTCTTGATTTCTTAGCATCATTTAAATATCACTCAGTTGAAATACCACTGGAGACACATGACAGATGAGTACGGTGAGGTGCAGAGGCTGGGCTTGTGTTCAGTTGCCTTGGTGATAGCAATATAGCTATCCTTCTGTGAGGAGAGTGGAAAAGACAAAAAGAAGTGGAGAGCTGGTGAAAAGAAAGGTTGGATAGGGCTACTCAAAGCCATCTATGTGCATAGGCAAAATGCAGATTTGTTTAGGAAATTACACAGCTGGAGACAGCAAAGTTATTGCCATCTTCTTTTATTTGCCAAATTCATAGGGCATCAATTGGGGCTGATGTGAAGGCTTAAAGAATGGGGAGGTGAGGGAAGAATTAGTAGCTCTTCATCTGTGTACACATGCACACACACACTGGCCCTTCAATGTCCCAGAAACAGCACTATTAACTCTGTATTTCTGAGGATTTTCCTGGCTTTGTGTCCCAGTCCTGCCACTGGCAGAAGGCTCAATCAGCCTTTTCTAGGCATTGAGCATGATGAACTTGTGTTTTACTAAGACTAAGAAGTCTTTAGTGACTTCTGATGCTGTGTGTTTCCTTTAAGAGACTAAATATAGAGCAGAAGACTGAATTTCAATGCAAAGTCAGAAGGAAAAGTAAGATGAGACCTCACTTGGAGTATTGTGTGCAGTTCTGGTGTCCTCAACATAAAAAGGACATGGAACTGATGGAACAAGTGCAGAGGAGGGCCACGAGGATGATCAGGGGACTGGAGCACCTCCCGTATGAAGATAGGCTGAGAAAGTTGGGGCTGTTCAGCCTGGAGAAGAGAAGGCTGCATGGAGACCTCATAGCAGCCTTCCAGTATCTGAAGGGGGCTTACAAGGATGCTGGGAAAGGACTCTTCGTTAGGGACTGTAGTGACAGGACAAGGGGTAACGGGTTCAAACTTAAACAGGGGAAGTTTAGATTGGATATAAGGAAGAAATTCTTTACTGAGAGGGTGGTGAGGCACTGGAATGGGTTGCCCAGGGAAGTTGTGAATGCTCCATCCTTGGCAGTGTTCAAGGCCAGGTTGGATGAGGCCTTGGGTGGCATGGTTTAGTGTGAGGTGTCCCTGCCCATGGCAGGGGGATTGGAACTAGATGATCTTAAGGTCCTTTCCAACCCTAAATATTCTATGATTCTATGAACTCCACAAGGGAGATGGAACACAGGATAAGCAAGTAGGTAAAGAAGATGAATGGAAAATGGAGACAGGTTTGTCAAGAATCCTATAATGCTAATCAAGGCATATAAGCCAATTCTTTTTATGATGGTTCACTAATTCTTTTTTATAAGTACCTAGCTAACTCCTTGCATCTGATTTGCAGGAATATGAGCACTCCGTCCAAGAATGATACCAACAGAGGCTATGTGCAGAGCTCATGAAGTGTGAAGCAGTGTTAAGTCCTCGAAAAAATAATTTCCTCAGTGACTTAAATTGGCCACTTCAAATTTATGGATACTGTGGACTTTAATCTCTCCAAGCCTTAGCATCTCAGCTGCAAATAGAGGATGTGTTTCGAAAGGGTTCTGTGAAAATGAATGCATGATAGAGATGAGTTACACTGAAAAGCCCATGAAGAAATTAATAATTCTGTCTTCTGAGCAGTGTTATAATTGTGTGCAATAAATAACCCCTAGAGCTGCACAGTGAAGAATAAGGAGAAAACAAAATACTGAACTGCTACTCATTAAATGAGCACTGTCTTTTCTGTGCACTGAATGAAGTAGAGGTCCTCTGGGAAAAAAAGTATGCGACTATGTAATTAAAAATATATATCATTATGTTTTCACATGAGGGAGCCAGATTAAGGCAACTCAAATTCTAACAATTTTTTAAGTGCTTTTTATGCAGATTATTTTTCAGGCAGGCCTCAGAAACCAAAACTCTAGTCTAGCTTATGCCATCATGCATTCTCCACAGGAATGTTGGATCTCTTTCACCAGTTTCACCCATTCAGGAGCATTCAGTTTGAGGTCAAATATGTAAATGTAGCTGTCTTAAGACAGTAGGTATCTACAGAGAGTAGGTGTCTAAATTCTTGATACAGTCAGTAGAAACCTAGTCTCAGTTCAATTGCTTGCAAAATTGTCCAGCGCCATTTGATACAAACTTATATATCCAGCGTGGTTTCCTCCTGCCACTGCAGAAGAGTCTTTTGTAGGTTCTGTCTCCAAGTTTCCTGATCCACATAGTGACCAAATGCATCTGTAAAGCAGTGGACTCCTGATCACAGAATCATGCTCCCAGGCAATTTAGTTGACGAAGCCCAAGGAGAGGGTTGTTGTCCCTAAATGCAAATTTATCAGACGGATTTTTCTCTAGGCTAGGCTGACAGTTTTAACAGTTTCTCCATTGACTGAAATTGGGGCTGAGGGGTATAATGTTTCCTTACATACCTAAATGTGGATATCTAAATTTAGATGTCCTTTTATGAAAGTGAATCCTGTGTTAAGTACCTGAAAAAAAATGTTATGTTCTTTTAATATGCCTCTCTGTGGAAAAGACAGGGTGAACTCAACCATTGTCCATTATACCTCAGTAAATCCCTTGACAGTTAGCATGCATACATTAGTTCATCATTTGGGATGCACATAGCTCCTGATTAGCTGTAATGCAAGTTCTTTCTTCTCCAAATAGCAGACAAAACCATAGGTAATGCACAAGGGAGGAAACAGGGAAAGTAGTTTGGGGGGGTGGGTAAAGAGAGAGAGGGCATAGGAGAAAACAGAAGATATTGTCTGGTGATATGAGAAGGATCTGGAAGTAATGCAATCAGGGTGTTACATAGGATGTGGTTTGCAGTAAGGAATAAGTGACACATGAAATGCATGCCACAAATCAGTTGGAAATATGGTTTCATTCATTCCTTGCTTCACAGACAATGCATTTTACAACATGCATTGTTATAAAATTTAAATTTGGACAGTTGTCATTTCTATAAAGAAGGATGTGAATCCTTCAGTTTTAAATGTTGTTTTCTGTTTTCTGAGGGGTACTGCTAATTGTTCACTTTGAGTTAAGTGACAGGCAGGTAAGAATATATTAGACAAATTACTCCTATCAAGACATGAGTTTGTGCAGGAGTTCATGCCTAAATCAACCTCTTTTTTCTCCTTTTATTTCTCAGCATTAAGACCAGATGGATTATTTTGAATCCAAAAGGCTTTGGGCAGATCTTGTAAAGCCTTCCTATAAGGTGATTCTCCCAAATATGTAGCATGCAAGTTATTACACGTCTATGAAAACTTTAAAATTTTATCTAAGGAAAATTAAATAGTTTGCAGCACTGTAACAAATTTATTTGGTGTTTCTGTACTTGTTCATTGTCCATAAGCAGGTTTCAGTTTCTCAGATGAGATTATTAGCTGGCTGAAGTTACTTGTCCTTAAATATTAGGATAAGAAACTAAAATAAAATCCACCCAGATGAAATACCCTCAATTATGTTCATGAAGCATCTAGGGGTTGTTAGACCTTTTACATATATAGAATCTAACATTTTCTAGAAGTCTCTCCTGAAAACAATAGTCTTCTTTCATTTTCAAAGGTAGCAGGAAATTCCTTTTCGATACCTACTTCTCATTACATTCACAGGAAATCTGATAGATTCATCTTAGTGTTTCTCCATTGCTATCCTCATCTTTTCTTACATTTGTTTTTGGCTGCTCACCTCTCTTCTTTTCAGTAATCCTCATTGAAGGGGGAAGGACAAGGAGAACTTGGGTAAGTTTGTCTGCTCACTAGTCGGTGTGTTTGTGCCACCCATTTCCCATCTGTATCTTTTCTATATTTTAACTGACACTCAATTTTTCATCATGTTCTGCCTCACTTCTCCCACACACTTTATAAGATTCTCTTTTTATGAATGTTCTTGCTTGTCACCTCCAACATCTTGTACTCCTGCTGTCCCATTTCCCTTCCTGACCCACCTTCCAGAGGCCTTTATGTGTATCAGGTCTATTCTTTGATGGTAGAAGCTATGGAGTAGTGTTGTGATGCAGCAATTAATCACTGGTCGAGTATGGCTAATGTAAACTTCCCATTGTACAGAACCAGCTGGAGCCATGTTTAGTCACCCTAATCTCCGTCATGCTAAACCAGGGCTTCAACTTGTCCAGCTCCATAGCCTGGTGCAGAGTTAAAATTATGCTACCATGGATAATTCTCTTTAAGAGGAAATATAGACACTTGATTCTGGTTTTTAGTCAATTGATCCCTTTCCAGCTTACATTACACCCCTGCTTGGATTGTCAATGAATTTCTTGTAGCAATAGCAGCAGTCATTTTACATAGCACATCCCACTGTGGGCTGTGTATGAAATTTATGTCTTTAATTTTTGTATATAAAGCCTCACTATTGTGGCTGTAGGCATTTTATAAACCTCAGAATAAATAACAAAGATATTCACACCCCACGCCAACCACACTCTATTATAGATATGCTACAATCAGCTGGGAGTCATGGAATTTATCAACTGCTGAAGGATAATGCAGTTTATCACTTTTTAATGTATTATTTTCTGTACCGCTCATTTCCAGAATGGATAAATACAGTCAAGGACATCCTGTATCAGGAGGGAATTATGCTGAAATTTCTTTTAAGTTTAATGTTACTTAGCTAGATCCTTCCCTGTAGGTTATAGTTTGTTTATGTTGTATCATGGTACAGAAGCTGGCACAGAAAGACTTGATACGAAGCATAGACAAGGAATGCTACTCTTACACCTACCATAGAAGACATGGTCAAAATATCTCCTGGTGAAATAGTTGTTGAAAATGATACATGTCTACACATTGTTTTGGCTTTGTTAAAATGAGCTATTATGACAGACTCTCATTTAGCTGGAATTAAACTGATAAACTGTTAGGAGAACATTATTAACATTCGTAATCTAGAATCCTTTTAGATGCACCAGCACTGGCATTTCTAGAGAAGATGCGATGAATAGCCGCTCCAGTTTAATATCTAGATGTTATTTAATACATCACAGCTAGCTTATTTACATAGCTGTTGGCAATACACCAGAATTTTACAGCAGAAAGTTAGGAATGCTTTTAAATACCTTTTTCAGTGATGTTATTCTGTCTGGCTTTTTTTATTTTATTTTATTTTTTTGTAATTTTATAAATGTATATTATAAACAGGTACTAACAGTTTTAATTTTTGTTTATACATATTTTCTATGTTCAGACTTTGACATTTTGGTGTCCAATATACTCTGTCGTATATTCTGACAGCACTATTCATGCTATTACTGCTACTATGCTGCTAACATCATACTTAATGTATGATTTTTTTTGTCATTACATACTTCTCTTCCTTCTGTTTACTTGAAATGTTCTGATTTGAGCCTTGATTCAGTACCTTTATCACTCTGTATATGTAAGTACAAAGCACTGAAGCCATCAGGATTTCAAAAAAATTACTGAATAGGTGTCAATATCACTTATTAAAACCTTTTAGAATGTAGTTGGTTTTAATTCTTTTCTGTGTTCTTAATAAAATATATAAAAAATAAGTATGCATTTTTCCATCTAATATATTTCTTCTAACAGATTAAAACTTGCTTGCAATATTTACTTAAAAATAATCCAAACTAATAAATGCATCAAAACTGGAGAATTAATACTATCATTAATGTGAAATATTTAAGGCAAAATCTTGCAAACTAGTATATAATTGTGTTTCTTTATTTGCATGTTGCCTTGCACAGTCAAGACTTACTGAAGTTATATATTTTCAGACAAGTATAAATAGGATAATATTTAGATTTAGTTAAGAGTTACATAGGAAGACAAGTGAAAATAGTTTGTGATTTGCAAATAAAATACTCAGCATTAATCTATACAATCTGTGGTATTAACTGCCGTGAAGTTTTATGGAAGATTTGAAGCCAATTGAACAGTAGCAAGTTTTGAGTATCTAATTCCCTTATGTATATTTTGGTAACAATGTAGTGTGAAATGATGTATTCTTTCATTTTGCAAGGCCAAAAATATTTTAAAACAATTGAAAATAAATTAATCTGTTGATTTGTTTTAGTTTAAATATACTTAGTTTCTTTCAAAAAAGAAGTGTCTTTTTCTTTTAAAGGAAAATGAGAAACAGCATTTGATGAAGATATGATGAAACATGCTTTGGCCTAAAGCAATCTTTTTGCTTTCCAGTTGTCAACTCTTTTACCAGGGGGTATATGATGGAGACTCAAAACACAACTATAGTGATATTTGTATGGATAGCAACACAGTAACAAGGCTCCCATGGCTGCAAATTGTATCCTTTTAAGAGTACTTCAGGATTTGAAAAATATTTAAGTAATCACAGTTTCAGAGTTATCATCTGATAATGCCTGGGAATTGGTGACCCAAGAGACTAATTCCAAACATTACTAGAAAATGACATTGCTCATGTCAGCGTGGAAGTGTCTTGGTGAATATAAACTGTAATATAAAAGCATTTGCAAGCAATTTGGCCATCTGCTGTTTCCTGTCGATATTGTTTAAGAAGCTCATAGCTTCACAAAAACAAGCCAATGTGTCAACACCTGAGGTAAAAGTCTTTGAGATCCCAAAAGCATATAGTATTCTCTTTTTTTTTTACCCTCTCCCCTCTCATATCTGCACATTGTCTCATGATGATAATAGAGAAGGACTGGAGCTTAAACCTACATATAGAAGTTGCTCTTCTCAAATCCTAGCCCTCCTTGAACAAACGATTAGAATCTTGTCCCTCTTGTAACCCTGCACTGCTTGGTACTCAGATGTGAAAGAGACAGTCCAGGGTTTTGTCAATGCAGGGCAAAAGACATAACTGAAGAACAATTAAGGTAGGTCTTATATGTTGCCAGCATTTTTGGTTTATTGTCATTATACATTTCATTACTGTGTCTGCTTTGCATCAGTCCATTTTCACTTGGTTTTGCAAGGCTGATAGATCCAGCCACATGCATCCCTCTGGAATGGGAAAAACTTAGTCTGCATGAAAAGATATTGCCACATTTGGCTAAAGGAAAGAGAGTCTCCTCACTAGGCCCTTCCTTTTCTGTGATCTCTCAAGACTGCAAAATTTTTTTGTGGCTGTGAACATCTGAAAGCAAATTAGGGATATCTTTATTTGCACTTCTCCAGACAATTCACTGGGTAAAAATCCAGTAATAGCCTCATTTGCTGGAGAAGTCTTTAATCACTCCTGTCCTCCTTTTTTTTCACACTGGCTGTAAATGTTGCTAAACTTAAACATGAAAACAAGGAAATTTAATATACAGAAAGTACCACAAACTTTATTAGCACGATAGTTCTATGCGATTGGTCCTTTTACTTCTGATGGTTGACCTTGCTTTTCAGGTTGACTTTGATTTCTGTCTCTCTGCATTAACAAAACTGAATTCTTATCTCACTCCATTTTTGGTTTTATTTTTATTTTGAAGCTCTTCTTAACTCAATAGTTAATATTACAGCGTATTGATTTTCAGGGTAAAGTTCAGTGTACTTGATCACTGGCTGTGTTATTGAGTGCCTTGCATAAGAAACCCTAACCATGTGAAAATAGCACACCATGGCTTTTTTTTCAACTTTTTCCACACCATATTTGGAAACTCATTCATGGCCCATTGGGAAAGGTTAGGACTATAATTAGACCTTTTTTCTAGACATTTCAGCAATAGGATGTATGAAGGTTAGTAATAGTTTCCTTTTAATTGCTCCCTGGTGATTTTACTGTAAAGCTGTTAACTTGTGCACTGGGGACCCACAACCCACAGGCTCCTTGTGCTGACATTTGCGGCAATGATTAGAATGTCATTGCTTTCCAATACTTCATTGTCATTCAGAAAGCACTTGAAATGGCTTTTACCTCATATTGCAATGGAGCACTCATTTGCTGGCACACACACACACACAGAAGCTTTTCTATTTGAGCAGCATAGGTCTTTCTTTGAAATGGAATGTGTTTTGAACATTCACTTCAGTAGTGCCTTGCTTTTCTGCAAAGTGTCGCTCTCTTGTTTCTCATACTAATGGAAACAAAGCTAAACTGCTCACTCTGCATGTAATAGTGGACCCCAAGGGCTAAATGTCTGTCACTATGGAAAATAGTGAAAACAAAGAAATTGCAACTATTTCTGTGCACACAAGAACTAATGTTCACCCGTGTCAATTTTCTCAGGTTTTTGAACATGAAATAGTCCATTTTCAACTCCCATCACATCACTTATTAGAAATTACTACTCAAAATTTTAACAGGTTCTGAGACCAGTGTACTTAATATGCTGGAGGACTTGGGAAAAAGTTTTAGACAAAAGGGAGATTCTAATTGAAGAGCTATACTCTGTCACTGAGCTGTGTAGCTGCTATTGAAAATTTCCCCCTTCAGTTCCTATTTTTCGTTTTTTTCTTATCTGGTGCCAAATTAAACAAAATATATATATGTAATTTGAAGTGTACTGGGGGGGAGTAGACTTACTGGTTTCAATATTAGTAGTAAACACAAAAGCTCATTCAACAGAAATGACAAAATTCAGGTATTTGTCATTCTTGCGGTTCTCTTTCTTTCAAATTTAATTGAAGCTGAAAAAAGTGAAATTTCTGTGGGATTGGGAGGGGGTTTGATGGTTTGGGGTTTTTTTAAGAGGTGTAAATAGTATTGAACTATAGTGCTTGCTTTGAATTTATTTTACTAAGAATTTTAAAATAATGCTCAAGTTAAATAAAATAACTTTCTTGGGGAACTTCAGGAATAAACCTTGCTCTCCACCTGAAATCTCTAATAGAAAAGGTGATTGCTTCACAAAATAAAACTTGAAAAAAAAATTTGTAAATATCTCTGAAGAGTACATTGGTTTATTCAGTAAATTATTTTTATCAGGATGACTTAAGCTTTTCATTCCAACGCACTACCTAGGTACAAAATATGTAAATCCAGTGTGGAAAAGTCTGTGTACAAATGCACATTTCAAGGTTATGTTCATTTATTTGTTCTTATTTCAGTAAAACAGGGATGAGGAGGACACAGTTAATGTTCAGTGTTCTCTAAAAGGGTGAGGAGGGAAATAAACAGCACAATCATAATAAATAGGGAAGGCAAATGAGATCTCCTACTGTGCCAGTTGACTGGCACATGTGGTATTGAGTGACAGTGCAAGGGCAAAATTTATAAGTGCTTCTACACCAGTCTGGAATCCAAGAATAAGTTAGGGAAAAACGTGCTTGACATCAAATGAGAATACTGATTTTAAGTATCTCAGGGACCTTGTAGACTTTATAAGAGACGCTGGTGTTAACTTTCCAGGGATAACAGAGTGAAATGTACAGACACAGTACATGAAGAATAATGTAAAGTATTACAGCATAAAATAGGAAAATAGAAAAATACTTGCAGGTGGAAATCCCATACTCCAGCAATAAAAATGTACTGCTGTTTCCGTACTTGGGATGATAGTAATCAGGACATATTAAATAAGATTAGAGAAGCTGCAGCTTTAGCAAAGGTGGTGATAGTGATTTAAACTACCTGCATATTGACTGGATCAATGCCTAATGATGACAAGATGCAGAGATTAAGTTACTAAAGACAATAAATTACTGCTCCTTGGAACATCCTGATTTAGACCCCCCATGAGATGCTGTTCTGTATCTTGAGGCACAGGACCTGATTCCAGAGTAGATGGGAGAGCTGCTCTGTAGTAGTGATCACAAAGCAATTTGGTTCAACATTATCACAGGACAGAGTGGGCTAAATAAATTTAGCAGACAAATATTGGCAAGATTCCTGAGTATTGAAGACAGAGAACTACATAAAAATGAAGCAATTAACAAAAAAAAAGCAAAATAACATAACAACAGAAAACAGTGTTCTGAAAAGGAAGATCATAGAATCATAGGATGGTTTATTGGAAGGGACCATTTAAGGTCACCTAGTTCCAGTCACCTGCCATGGGAAGGGACACATCCCACTAGACCAGGTTGCTCAAAGCCCCATCCAAGCTGGCCTTGAACAGTGCCAGGGATGGGGCATCCATAATGTCTCTGGGCAGTCTGTTCCAGTGCCTCACCACCTTCACACTAAAGAACTTCTTCCTAATGTCTAATCTAATCCAATCCAAATCTACACTACTTCAATTTAAAGCCATTCCCCCTTGTATTATCCCTACACGCTCTTATAAAAAGTCCCTCTCCATGTCTACAAACAAGATGTCTACAAAAAAAAGATGTCTACAAACAGTCTAGAAGCTGTTGAAAAATGGTGATAAAAGCAAATAAAACAGCTGTGGATATTGGAGAATCTAAGGATTATAGGGTACAGAAACTGGCCAATGCTTTGTGCTACCCTACAATAACATCTCCTGTTGCCGCTGGTAGAGAAGTAATACTCGTGGGCCAGTCTGATGCAGCAAAGCACCTCTTATTCCAGTTCCCACTGTTTCTCTGGAATGGCTGTCCCAGTAAATTAAACAGTACCAGGGCCTGGCACTTGGCTGATAAGGCTTACATTTTTATACTGTTAAGCTACTGTCTACTGGGACTAACCATGGGCCAGGGTCGATCTCAGTAAGCAAATCGTATGAAGCCAGCTTCTCTTGGGAAGTTGAAAGCATTTAGATGTATGGACATGAGCTATGCCATGTTAGCTGGATGAGCTGTTAAATATTATGTAACATTACAGACACAGTTTCAGAGACTACATTTCAAGGGCAGCTAATCATGTCGGGAGAGGCATGATTCTTATAGAGCCACAGCACACATATCAGAACAGATGCATCAATATATACAACAGAGAGCCTGCATATCTGCCACATCATCCTGCCCCACAAAAACGTTATGTAAAAGTAGCAAGGATTGAAGTTTGAACTACTTTAAAAGAAGAGTAATGAAAACACTATTATTATATGATGAACTATCATATAATCACTGGATACTTCATTAATATGTTGGTCATAGTAACTTTTGTTCACTTTTCCAGTTACTCACTGAATGAAGGAGTAATGGGGAAATATATTGCTAATTAAGAAACAGAACAATTTTCTGTGCATAATGAGGCAAGCAATCCGTTTGTAGTCACTTCAGAATCAAAAGAATATAAAATTCCTTTCTTGCCATCTATTGCTGAATTTTCTTGCTCTGGAGAACTGCCTGCAGATTTCGCTAGGAGTTAGGTCATTTCCAGTGTCATTTTTATTAAACAAACTGCTTGATTCCACAATGTTTCTGCACTTGAAAATAAAAAAAACACCCATGAAAAAAACAAAGGAAAGTTAAATCATGCTTGAGAACTTCATATTCTTTATCTAGCTAAGTCTTAAATATTTCAGACAACCCAGTGCATCACCACAATCCACTTTCAGCAATGTATTAGACACACATGATTTCTTAAAAGTCTACCTAGAGTTTGAGGTGAAAAAATGTTTCACATTGGTCAAAGCATGCAAAAGATATTGTGAAAACTAAAGTCATGATCAGTTTTGTATTTAGGAATATTTGCTAGTTACAGATCAGGGTTTGACTAATTTCTCATTATTTTTTTTTTTTCTGGAATGAATCCTTTCTTCTAAATTATTATGAGAAAAACCCCAGTGTCTAATACTGCTATTGGATATGTATCATTTTGGCAACAAGAGTTAATGCTTATTTTCTACATTACTCTGCAGTTAAAATCAAATAAATCAGGAAGCTGCCTCATCTATTTGAATCTGAAAGTGATGCAACTACAAGACATTTATGGTCCAAGTGTCCTAGAAAAGAATTCAAAACTCAGAGTTAGGCTTTTAGACTTGCTGTGCAGTTTGAGAGAAGAAATAGGTGTTTTAGAGTGGTGGATCAAAGATCTGCACACTGGCGTGGGGAGCTGGCCCGGGGAGCTGGCCGATATGAAACATTGAGCATGGAGATATTTCTGCCTGCAACCCCTTAAACCCTGATTATGATAGCCTGACATTTCCCTCATTCAACCGGTGCTGAGGAGCTGGTTCTTCCAAGAACTGCACATAGAGCTTCTCTTCTGAAGCACTCAGAAGACTTTAAAAGTTTCATGTAAATGTGGTATCCTGAGGAGGTGGAAGGGGTGGTGGTTGCTTTATCTGAGAGGATGGAGTGAATGCAAAGGAAGAAAGAGCACTAGGTTCAAATTCTTTTCTTAGGAAGATTAAAGTCTACGTTTATGGCAGTGAAGCAAGTCCATAATTAGCTCAGTCAGTAGATGCAGAAAGCTATTCAGCTTATCCTAAAACAAGAAGCCATTTGATCAGCTGGATTGAATAGGTCTTTGTGTACACACAGACCTCAACTGTCATCTGAAAATGTCTTTGGATGTCTAGGATATCCTTCCAGGGTTGTCACATACAGTACAGCACCTGTTGCACATCTGTGCGTTTCCCAAGGAACAGAGACTAGAGCAAATAGAACACTGTAGTGCAATTGCACTAGATATTAGATGTGAGTGAGCAATTGATTTGGGCTTTAGATGCCTACATCAGGTAAGTTAATATATCCCTAGGTGTCTCTGCTTCTGTGATGGGATGAGGACAGATAAACACCTCCAGAAGACAATTTGACATGCATTAAAGATCACCCCATCTTAAGGTAAATCAGTCTCTGATAACATCTGTTTCTCTGTGGACAGCAAGGTCTTACATCACAAACCAGTGTTCCTATGCTTCCTTCTAAACTACAAATGAGATCAGTAACATGCAGATAATGTTTATTTTCAAATCGCAGTTGGAAGGAAAATTACATCACACAGTATATGCGAAGCACTGACGTCTTAATTAGGCACACTGATTTAGCTCCAATTCCTGAACTGGGGAAAGGCTCATGCCCGGTGATTTCACCATGATCTCATTATTTAGCTAGCCCAGTTCACACATGAATAATATTCAAATTCAATTCCATTTTGATATTCAGAGAGGAATGATTCTGGTAGTGTCAGCACAAATGAACTCTTTTCTCAATTAATTTCCTTTTCTGTTAGAGTTGTTTTAAAAAGACGACTAGACAGAAATCTCTCAGAGAACTGCAGTAACAGAAGCTATACTTCATGAGCACCTAGGTAATATTTGTTAGAGACAGGGCAGTTGATATGCAGTGAATCATGTAATTTAAGATTATAGCTTCATTCTTTGCTCACATTGCAGCCCTGTGACGTATCCATAAGCACATATTTGTTCCCTGTATTCATCCCTTCTACCCCCTGGAAGATTTAATAATTAGGTCCTACGTATCTTTCTTTCTCTGAGGTAAATATGCAGACATTCCTCTGTGGAAATTCATGAAGAATTAACCTTTTAATTTCATAATAAATATGCTTTTGAAATATATTTTAATGTGAGCATGTATATTTAAAACAATCAGAAAAAAAGTGAAAAATGTCACATGAAATGTGAGCAAGTCCTTCTGGGACTTTTTTTTTTAACAAAGCTTGGCTTGCATTGTTAGTTTGAAAGCTTTTGAAACACGTACTTCTTACTTCCAGAAGACCACACAAACTCCTTCAGAATTCTTTTTATCACTTAAACGTATTTGAGACCTCTAGTCTGCATAACATTATGGTGGATATAATGTAATCTACAGAAGTTTACACTAATTTGCTGCAGATATTGATTATGTCACTACTAATATCTATGGAGATTTGAAGAGTATTGCTGTCTTACAAGGCTAGAGAATACCATGGAACACTCTTGCCCTTACACCAGAAGTAACAGTTTGAATGTGTCAATATCAATAAATATTGGTATTGACAATATCAGAACATAAAATCATGGTGTTCATATCCAATGATATGGTGTTCATTTCCAATGATATGGTGTTCATATCAAAACTGTTGTGGGCTCTGGATCATGCTAACTACTGAGCAGTGCCTACTGACAGAAGGCTCCTTGCTACCAGCCAAAAGAATGCAGGTGTCTGTTCTAGCAATTTAGCAATCATAGAATCATATAGATAGCTCAGTCATGATGCCTGGGACTATGCCCTAGCACTTCTTGATTTACTGTTCTCAGCAAACCTCAAATATGACACCTTTGTTTCCATTAATCTGATTGTTGTTTACTCCTCACTTCTTTCCTTCCTTCCTGACATGAGTGCTCATTAACACTTGGAAAAAAGGGGAATTTTGATCTGCCTCTGGGGTGACAAAAGCCAGGCCAAACAGTCTTAGTATGGACATCCTATCAGCCTACTGCTGCAGGTGCCTGTTTTGGAGTGACCAGAGACGGCCATACAGATCTCGACCTTTCTGACACAGCTGAAGGCGGCAGTAGATGTTTCTTGTTTGCTACAGAGGTGGCCACACAGCTGAATCTGATCTGGAAAGACCAAACGCTTTCATGCACCTTATTGAGCAGTCAGTATGTGACACCACCTTTCCATAGTTACCACATTGGGCTGGTTAACAATCACGATATGGATGACAAAAGTGTTAGCCCATTAACAATCCCCTGGGGTCCTCCCACAGCTCTTTTGCTTTCATGTTGAAGCCTCTGTAGGTGTTTCCTAGCATGAACAATTCTGATGTGATAAGCTGTAACCAATGCATGAGCCTTTGGAGCGATCATAATGTATCATGCCAATAAGACTGCAATGCTTAGGTACTGAATTATTAAATTTTTGATGAAAATTATTTTTTGCACAGCAGGTGCTTTTCTAAATAAAATAATTCCGTTGACTTCATTCTTTTCCCAAGATCCCTAAAGGCAAAACTGCACATTATTTTTTCTTTGTCAATGCAACAAGGATCTGGTCTTTTTTTTTTTTATTGATTCCTGGTGTGTAAATTGGAAGAAAGCAAGCTATATTTTTCCTTTAAGACTTTTAAGGTTTTTATTCACAGTTATATGAAAATCTATCTGGAGCTTTTCTGCCAAGTAAAAAGAATAATTCTGGAATTACATGAATCTAAAAAGAAATCACAAAATAATATTTATTATGAGATACAGGTTGCTACCATAAAATGCTACTAATACAAAACCCCATTAATCTGTCTTGGTTTAAGCTCAGCTGTAAATCAGCCACGCAGTCTCCCTCTCACTCCCTCCCTTCTTCCTCCCACTCCTGGAGGGATGGGGAGGAGAATCAAAAGAATGTAACTCCCACTGGTTGAGATAAGAGCAGTCCAGTAACTAAGGTCTAACACAAACCATTGCAGCTACTACCAATAATAATAATGATAAGGGAAATAACAAGAGAAGAGAATACAATACCACCCGCCGATGGATACCTCGCTCAAACCTGGCCGTGAACTAGCCCTTCCGGGTAACTCTCCGTTTACATCCTGGCCATGACGTGCTGTGGTATGGAATACCTCTTTGGCTAATTTGGATCAGGTGTCCTGTCTGTGCTTTCTCCCGGCTTCCCCTCCTCCCTGACAGAGCATGAGACTCACAAAGTCCTTGGTCAGGGTAAACATTTGAGCAGTAACTAAAAACATCGGTGTTATCAGCACTGTTCCCAGGCTGAAAGTCAAAAAACCAGCTGTGCACCAGCTATTAAGGAGAAAAAGTGACTGCTGCTGCTGAACCCAGGACATAATCCTACTCAAATGTTCAGATTATTTTAAACTGTGGCTCTCTTCCTTAGCAGGAAACAAATTCAGCAAAAAATGGATCTAAGAACAGTAGGAACCGTAGGGTGCCTGCTGTATTCTCCTTCCTTCGAAGGCTGGGTAGTTGCTTTGCTGATCATGCCAAAAAGTTCCAGCTTTTTTGATTATGGTTGTCACCATGAGAAAATATGATCTACCACATTTTTGGTGTGTAAGAAATTAAAATTGTTGTGAAATTTTCATATGACAATTTTAGGTGAACCCACCTCAGAGTTCAGGAAAAAAAGGAAGTGCAAATTGACTATCTAGTTCTGTTTCTATCTGATTCTGCTGTGTAGTGTATATATGTGCAGGCACATATGCATGCAATTAGTTTAGTTACATTGTGTTTCCTGACAGTATGGGTTAGCTACTACCCCTCAGATATGCAAAGGGTAACTGGGTGAAATACATGAATTTACCACACTAGCTGACTAAACAGTTCCTCCTGCATTTAATCTCTATGGATCCCAGCTAGGTTAAGGACACATTTACATTTAGCTCTGAATTACAGCTGCAAACAGATATGAACTCTTTTCATTTGTGCTAACAGAAATGTTCAGAAGTGCAACACATAGAGGCTAAAAATGACAGTAGCTTTGTGCCTGTGGGAGTAAGCCTTATCAAGAGGCAGATATCCTGCTTCAGGTACAAGATGGTAAATCCACACAGGTAGATTCTAGGCTGTATGCTGGTCTGCTACTTAGAGACCTCAACCTTTTATTTGGGACTATGGTGTAGACAGCCATCTAAGAAAACAGATACTGCACCAGTTCTCACCTTTGTAATTACTGTGTGATGTAGTTAATTCTGAATGTGAAAAGGTTAGGTAAGATGTAATAATTTTTTTTAAGGAAATACCTGAAAGAGCATTCCTCTATGCAAGTGTTCAAAGAAAAAGGATGGAAAGGTTACACAGCTGAGACAACAGAGCAGATATTGTGAAATGATTTTGCAATTGCTGTTCTTATGAGGTATTTTACCTCAGTGATGTTCAGCTGTAATCTGGGATCAGAGAGTGGTTGAGATTCATATAAAAACACTGAACGTTCTGGCTTCCATGCACAAGCACAACCAAATCACATTTTCCATGGCATCAGTAAACTTGTGTTCATTTGTGTTCCTATCATAGACTCTTGTCCTTGGTTTGAATGCATAATTCCTTGATTAAAAAAGTTTTTTTCTTGGCTTCTGAAGTTCTGAACAGCATTAAATCTTGTTGTACTAAATTTCACATATAAAAGAAGGCTCTGGAGTTGTGAGGAATGAGTAAATGTACAGCTAGACAAAACAATTATGTAGTGCTGGAGGGAATATTTGCTGCTCATTTGTATATACCTAGCTGGAGAGCCCTTATCAAAAACTACTTTACTGAATCTGAAAAGGTTAGGGGATTTTTGGGGGGTTATCTCACACAGCTTCTTCATATTGCCTTAAGTAGTTTAATTCACATCTGTAAAGGACAAGTAAGCTATGGAAGGAAAAGACTACAGTGCCCATGCTAGTTCTAAACAGTGCATGTTTGATTTATTGAGCCCTCTTAGTTTTATTTGAGGTGGAAATCTCATCCAAAGGCTGCTGACTCTCTCTGTATTCCAGATGTTGTCATATGAGACTAAATTGCATTTTTCGTATATCCCTTCTCCTGTCAAGTTTATGGAAAATTAGAGCCCTCATACAGTCAAAATGTCATCCTCCCCACCTTCCCAGGCAAGCCTAGCTTTTGATTATGGGTATGCAGTCATGTGTAAGCCTCATATTGGACCTCATCACAAGACTGCTTAATGACTACTGAATCTGCTTCATGATATCCTTATATGAGGTTTTTATTGAAAAATTTTACGTGCTACAAAACTTTTTTTTTTCCTTTGAAATTAAATAGTGAAACACATTATGGGTGGCTTGAATACTTAGGCAAACAACAATGTTATGGTGATGAGGTTTTTTGACTGCGACTTCTGGGTCTGAATCCACCCTAGATTAGTTTTCATCAAGAGTTACCAATACCTGATGGTCTTTGGCATAGATTCCTAATAATCAATTGCATGTTTGAATATTTAGCTGTATTAGTTGACCTAAAAGCTTGCTTCTTGTTGCCTAGCTCAGAAAGATTAGTACTGACAGAATGAAAGTAATTCTTTAAATATCTTTTATTTTCCTTAAACACCAGCAGAAGTTTATATGTGATGACAGTACACGTACAATACGTCATGCTCCAGCTACATCCTGTGAAGCACTTGCAGAGAACTTATAGCAAACTAAGACCTGAACTAAAAGACCACAACAGAAAACCACAAAGTAAAAGAAGAGGGAAGAGATAGTACAGAGGTTTGTTTTTACATAAAACCCACCAACAACCTGAATAACTGAATCATAGAATCATAGAATATTTAGGGTTGGAAAGGACCTTAAGATCATCTAGTTCCAACCCCCCTGCCATGGGCAGGGACACCCCACACTAAACCATGCCACCCAAGGCCTCATCCAACCTGGCCTTGAACACTGCCAAGGATGGAGCATTCACAACTTCCCTGGGCAACCCATTCCAGTGCCTCACCACCCTCAGTAAAGAATTTCTTCCTTATACCAAATCTAAACTTCCCCTGTTTAAGTTTGAACCTGTTACCCCTTGTCCTGTCACTACAGTCCTTGATGAATAGTCCCTCCCCAGCATCCTTGTAGGCCCCCTTCAGATACTGGAAGGCTGCTATGAGGTCTCCACGCAGCCTTCTCTTCTCCAGGTTGAACAGCCCCAACTTTCTCATCCTGTCTTCATACGGGAGGTGCTCCATTCCCCTGATCATCCTCGTGGCCCTCCTCTGGACTTGTACCAACTGTTCCATGTATTTTTTATGTTGAGGACACCAGAACTGCACATAATACTCCAAGTGAGGTCTCACGAGAGCAGAGTAGAGGGGCAGGATCACCTCCTTCAACCTGCTGGTCATGCTCCTTTTGATGCAGCCCAGGATACAGTTGGCTTTCTGGGCTGCAAGCACACACTGCTGGCTCTTGTTAAGTTTCTCATCGACCAACACCCCCAAGTCCTTCTCTGCAGGGCTGCTCTGAGTCTCTTCTCTGCCCAACCTGTAGCTGTGCCTGGGATTGCTCCGATCCAGGTGTAGGACCTTGCACCTGGTATGGTTAAACTTCATCAGGTTGGCATCACAAGCATGTCGAGGTCCCTCTGGATGACATCCCTTCCCTCCGGCGTATCAACCGAACTGCACAGCTTGGTGTCATCGGCAAAGTGGCTGAGGGCGCACTCAATCCCACTGTCCATGTCACTGACAAAGATGTTGAACAAGACTGGTCCCAACACCGATCCCTGAGGGACACCACTCATTACCGGTCTCCAGCCAGACATCGAGCCATTGACCACAACTCTTTGCATGCAGCCATCCAGCCAATTTTTTATCCAGTGGTCCACCCATCAAATTGATGTCTCTCCAATTTAGAGACAAGGATGTCGTGTGGGACAGTGTCGAGCACTTTGCACAAGTCCAGGTAGATGACGTCAGCTGCTTTGCCCCAGTCCATCAGTTTCGTAGCCTCATCATAGAAGGCCACTAAATTGGTCAGGCAGGATTTCCCCTTAGTGAAGCTGTGCTGGCTGTCACCAACCACCTCCTTGTTTTTCATGTGCCTTAGCATGCCTTCCAGGAGAATGTGCTCCAAGAGCCTAGTCTCAACTCTAGAAAGAACAGCAACAACAAGAGAAGTGATAAAACAAAATGCAGTAATGTGCAACTAATGGACTTCACTGGCAAAAGTTAACACAGAAGCCAAGATTGGGAGCAGCAACTGGACAAAAATTTGACATAAAGAAAAAGATTTCCAAATGTTCTGGTATATTTGGGATTTATGAGTGATTCAAAAGAGATGGAAACGAGCTGGACATGGTTAGTTCAGAAAGGGGGGTTTCCAACAGTGCACAGTTTTACAAAAATCACAGGCTTGGGTTCTGATGAATACAGGCTTGGCTGGAGGATTTAGAAGCCTTGGAATCTACAACCAAATCTATATATCTAAAAAATACCTATCATGATGCTGGAACTAGGCTGGCATTCAGGAAAACACAGCTTTATAAATAGAATACAATTATTTCTGATTACCTGGAAAACACAATGCAACAGAGAATCAAACAATGTCAATAATAAGATTAATAAGGCTTCTTGGTTTTATTGTTTTCATGTTTCCATGTCGAGTATATCAATTTTGTAACTCAAAAATTAGGGACTCCTATCACTTTGATTTTTTATTAACTGCAAAGGTATGTGTTTTGGAAGATGGAAAGGTAATGGCAAACTCTTTCAATATAAAATGCCATGAAAAGCTCTGGCTGCAACTAGAAAATTGTATTTTTATCTTTGGAAACTTATAACAGTATAGTGTCCCATGAGTTGAATTTATCGAGTTCTTAGGAGCACAGCCCAAATTCTAAAGGATAAATCTTTATTTAATAGTAAAAACAGCCTGTGTTACTTAATACAGCATAACGCTGCACACTAAGGAAATTGAAAACACTAACTGCATGGGGTTTTTCCATCAACACTAGTGTGATAAGAGCAGGTTTGGGTCTCTTCTGGCTCACTGTTCGCTTTCATACATCTCCCCCTGCATTCCAGGTCAATCCATATCTTATAATTTCAGAAACTTTTCTGGGTTTAATTTTTCTATGGTATCCATTAATATAATGTCTAAGTCCTGACCTTCCAATCTGCTCTCTTTTAAGAAATTTTTTGGAGAAAAAGATCAGTTCTTTAGCCTCACACTGTCAATTGAGTTATTTAAACCTGTTAGTCTTAAAAGATACACAGTACCGTTTCCAAGGCAGTAACTCAGATTCTCATGACTTCATGCTTATTTCACCACATTTTAGTTTAAGTGTAGCCTATCAAGTGTTATATGAAATAAGGGCACAATATTCTTTTCTTTGTATATAAATATTTCCCCCTATAATTTTTTTCTGAGTAATTTGACTATAGTTTCAGTGCCTTTTACACAATGAGTTCAGCACACTGGCTGACTCTTAAGAACTGCCTTTTCCAGCAACACGGTGTATTTTGCTACAGTGTCTGGCACCGGAACACTTTTAGCATTCTGAATATAACTGGAAGTGAGATGTACTCTTTAAATTTAAATTTGGGCTAAAATTAAACACTTTGATTGAGATAATGCTAATGGACTCACATGTATAAAGATTCTTCTTTTCCCTTACAAAAGATTTTTCTAGAATGCTTTTTCATCCATGTGTTAACTTATAAAAACTCATTGTATTTATGATCTTGAATCCAGACTTGGCCTATAATATAAGAAAGGGAGGAAAAAGAGTGAGACACAATGGAAGAGCTAAAAGAGAAGTTCTAAATTTGTTTCCTGTCTACCTTAAAGTACAGTAGTCAGTTCATATACTTAGTCTTTCAGTGCCTTGGGATTATTTTATGTTATGTATTTGTAATGAAGAAAAAAACCAGACTACAGAGAGTACACACCCTACAGAATTAAGCGATTAGGTCATAAAGAGGTAGACTCATTGTGACCTATACCAGAGTAATGGTGCTATTTATGTACCTTTACTTGGTGAAATAATGTGTTTGACTAGACTGTGACTGCAATAGTGGTTAGAGTGGTAACATCTTATCAGCAAGTCTAGATATACCTCCCTAAAAGAGGACTATGCTCAGCAGTTCTGAGAAGACAACAGATCATTTGAAGGTCCCTTCTAATCCAAACTGTTCTCTGATGCTCTGATTCTCAGATTCTATTGTATGATTCTATGATTATAGACACTTATTATAATTATTCTGTTAAACTCATGAATAAAGATTTTTTTTAATGGACCAGAAATCAGCAACAGTTGCCATAAGCCATTCCATTGCTATTTCAGAAAAACGATTAATTCTTTATGATGGGCTTCATGATGGATGATCTATCATGTAAGAGGAGTTGATCATAAACAGTAATTCCAAGAAAAAAACTTTCTTAAACTCTTTTACTGGTAATATAAGTTAACAGAGGCTCTCTAGTTATCAGCCAAAGGAGTAAGAGCTCTCCCAAACCTTCTTTGCCATGCAGTAAGGAAGATAAAATTTAATTTTGTGTTAATGGCACAAGAGCTTCTTTTAGACTAAGGAAAACAAAACTGACAGGGACCAGCTAGTTCCAGGAGAGGGGGAGAGGTATTAGTAAGAGCTGAAATGTTCCTTTCTTCATACCCCTTCTTTCCTGAAATGAGATTTACGTCATTCTCAGGCAGTCATCTATTTCTGTTCCTGCATTAGAAGAAAGTCCCCTCCCACCTGGAAGCCCATGTTTCTTTCCTGTCCTTCTTTGCCTGCTGTAGAGAGAAAAATGAGATAAGGCAAGAGAAAGAGAGCAGATTCCAGAAAGAGAAGTAGGGTGGTAATTAATGATGATTATTAAGTTTCTAGAAATGAAGGCTTCCCTACACACCTGACTGAAAGGGACATATCTATCTCAGCGTCCAATGATGCCTCAGAATGTGGAAATGCAACATCTGAATGTTTTTTGTTCCTACACCACTGAAATAGCAGAACATTCTTATCTTCATCATTTCCAAAGTACCATGAATCTGATCTGGGAAAATCTGAAAAAAAAGAAAAAAGGTGTAATTTGCATTTTGATAGATGCATCATTATTTGGTAGTGCATACTTCAGGTGGCATTTCTTTGCCTAAATGTAAAAAAAAATAAGTAAATAAAATTTGAAGCTCATATGTAGTTCATTTACCTATTTGGTGCGCTTGAAAATGTGTTAGTTATTATTTTGCTTCATCCACAAGAAGAAAAATCAAAATTATAAAACACAATTCATCACTCTTGAATAGATGGGCAAATTAAAGTGTATCCTCACAAGGCAGTTTCTTACTAAAGTTGAGGGTTCTTTCAATGTTTTTGGACTATTAGAGAATAGTTTCTTCAATTTTGTAGTTGCAAACATTCTTTAGGTTTTATTAAGTTTCTTAATTTTTTCTTGAAATGGAAGAATACGGTGATGTCTTTTATTAAGCCCTACTTACATATTACATCAGTGTAAGAAAAATTATTACATTTAAAATTAAGACAACTTGACATGACATAAATTAATGCCATAATCCATTAACAGAAATGTAAATGAAGACAAAAACATTATAGTAAATTATTTGTCTTCACATGCAACTCCCAACTAAAAACATATAATGGCAAAATTAAAGAAAATGGAAACGGATGTACTGCAGTGTTATTATTCAGCTTGATGTTTTGATTTCAAGGATCAAAACCCTTAATTCAAGTCACTCTATCATAAAAAAAACCAACAACTTATTTAGTCTCATAAAGGATTATTTTATTTATTTTTTTTTTAAAGTTTAGGTGGGAAGTGTTTGCTTAGAGAATATTACTCATAGACACAATATAATTTGTTCATGATTTTCAAGAATTTCCTATTAGGAATTGGCATAAAACTACCTTCAGAAATAGGTTATTCAAATTTCTTAGATCCCATGGGGTTTTTTAAAGAATTCTTACCTAAAACATAATAGTGCAACTGTTATATTTCTTGTTGTATATGTAGACAGGCAGTTTGTATAAAACCCCAAAACTAAGAGAAAAATTTTGTTGTTTTGTTGTTGGTTTTTGTTTTTTTTTTTTTTTTTTTTTTTTTTAAATAGCTATTCAAGTTAATTTCAAGTAAACAATTATAGGTTCTTCTTTAAGAAGAAAAAAATATTTCAGTGGAAGCTTGTGACTGCTGAACTGTGCATTTTAGAGGCAGGGAAAATGACATAAAAGATAAACATGCTTTGGAAGGGATTTTTTATTTTAAAATGTCCCTAAAGCAAATTTTTTTTCCTTATTTTTCATGTAATTTTGCTTTATTTCAATAAAATCAAAATGGCTCATCTTAGTCAAATCAATGGGACACAAAAATTTATTCCACAGACTTTTGCTTGGTTGTCTATTCACCTTTATAGATCTACAGAAGTAGTAACTGCAACATCAAGCATCTCATTAATACTTTCTTGAACATCAGCCGCTGTTGTGCTGTGCCCATCAGCTTCTTCCGCTTGTGCCTTCCAAGATATATTTTATGGGAGAGACTCCTCTCCATCCTGTCCTGGGAACGAACCTTTCTTAAGCTATCTCTAAACTGTGTAATAGGGCAGAGACTATAATGCATTCCCAGGGAAGGAGCACAGAGGTAAGCTCAAACCATTACAGGGAAATCAATGAATTAAATGACTGGATCTATGTGGTTCCAATCATGAATATCTTAGACTTTGCTTTATTTTTCTTGAGTGCTTTGTGCTTATCTATAGTTTATAGTCACTGTTTGCGTCTAATACTAAATTGCCACTCCATTATATCTGCAATGTTTAAGCTAGCAAATTATAGTGGTGTAACAGATTGTATGACATGGCAAATCTTGACCTTTAAATAGCAGTCACTTTAACAGTTCATTGTTTGAAAATAAATTAATGTGAATGCTGAAATATAAAAGAAATGAGATGACGCAATTTAGTCAGAAGATGATAGAGTTTTTACATTTTTTTTTTAATTTTTTGACTGAGTCGAGTTTGTTGCCACTATTTGTTAACACCCAGGCTGTTGAAGTTGTTTATCCTATCTTAAGGAATATTAATTACTAAAGATTAGTATATAGACCTACAGTTCCTATGAAATCCTTTAATCTGGACTGAGGGAGTATGTTCTATTACAGATGCATGTACATAACATTTACTGACATTAATAGGAGTTACTAGTGCTCACTGAGTGGAGAATAGATGACATGGTTGCTGATCAAGTTACCTATCATGTCTTTCAAATGCACAACACTTCATTTAAATGTTTTTTAAAAGGAAGAGTTGAGAACACAGAAGATAAACTAGTATTTTTATTCAAAGGAGTTTGGCATTTATCTAGTGCAGATTCCTTATCTGGACATACTAAATATATTACCATAGATGATATTTCAAAACAATGCAAAATCACAAGGTACTCATTAATATAATCCATGTAATGTGCAGATGCTGCAGCACTTCTGAGTTTTATGGATAATATAGGTTTTATGTCTAATGTGTAGGAAATTAATAATCACAGTGATCTGAAGAGTGATGACTTCCCTGATAATAATGATAAACGGATTGAGGACTTGATGGACGTACCTAACGTAGTGGATGTTAATTATGGTGCTCCCAAAAGAATTGATTTGGTAATGATAAATTGTAGATGACCTGTAAAGATAATGTACAGATCCCATTAACTTTACCAGGGGCTCTCCTCACTCCCCCAGAGAACTAGATCAAAGAGTGCATTGGGTGCTTTCTTACTCCCAAAATAACAGATTGGTTTATGTGCTGCCCAGCAGCATCCATTTCTGATGCAATTGATTAGATCCTACTCAGAGTAAACTACAAGGACAAATATCTATTATATCATGGTTAATCTCTAACAGTGAAGATTGACTTTTAATGACAGGGCTTAACATAAAAAAACACTGAATATAAATACTGACGTGGTTTTGGGGTTAGGTTGCTGGGTTCAATAGAATAGTACTGCTCCTTGTCTAATAACAAAGTAATAACTTCTGTAAAGAACTATACTAAAAGGGAGAATCATGTTGACTTCCCCCAGCTGCATGATTAAATACAGCCAGGCACCAGAAACCATATGGTCAAAAGAAAGAAGAGAGATCAAGCAACATAACTGCATTTATCTGAGGGCTTTCTGTAAGAAGATGATAGTGAAAACTAATATATTCCTGTCAAATTGTTCATTCTTCTACAATGTTTTTTATATCTGAAATACTATTTTAAACACAACCTTTGGTGGCAGTTAATATTTGTCATCACTTTGGGAAACAAATATCAAGTAAATTGATGATTTTAAATCAATTTTTTAGAAAAGAATATCCACGCTGCAAAAAGCAATAAATCTTCCAGTGCACTTTGGCAATGTTCTGCAGAAATCGAGATCTTAGAAGCCCATAAGAGTGAATGGCCCTTTTAAGCTCATCCTCTCACTGTATATTGAACTAATAGGTGGATGGAGAAGTGTGAGGAAGCTTCCATTATCTGTATCCATGTTGGGACTGGTTTTAGGTTGCTGCAGCTGTCAGTATGACCTTTTTGTTGAATTAAATTAGCTTAAACCCCCGGTTTTCAAAGTCTAGCTTTCCTTCACACAGTATTTGCATGAACACAGAGGTGATTTTGCAAATCACATTTTATCAGTTAATTTTTAACACAATTAATTTTAACAAAAAGTAGGGGAATAGGTCAGAACACAGAAAGGACAATTTAAAGAATATTAAATAACTTAGATGTAGGCAAGTTGTTAGGATCTGATAAAATTATCTAAGCCAGAACTGTCTTTGAACCATTAGCAATTATGTTCAAGAACTCTAGGAGAACAAGTTGCATCCTACAAGAATGTCCAAATACAAATATGTGGGCCAAGGGGACAAAGAATGTATGTTCAAGGAGAACAAGAAGTAACAATGTAGCAAAAAGTGGTAGCAGTGAGACATGTTTATATATCTGGTTCAAAATAATAGTTGCTTAAGCAAAGACGCGTGGACAGTAATATGATTGGCTGAAAGGGCACGTGATCAGTAAGGTCATTGGCTGGAGAAGCACATGGTGTGCTCTTGGAGAAGGAAAGTTGTTTCATGATGGAAAAGTACCGAAGGAGCTAACCACTACTAACCGCTAGGCACAGTACTATAAAAGCCTGTAAGCTCAGTCAATAAACGTCTTTAGTTGCATCAAAACTGGATTCTGTGCCTCATACACCACACAAATACAGTACTATTTTATGCAAAATTAGGGAGAAATAAGTCAGAAGGAAAAATATTGAGCTATAGACAAGCCAGCCTAACATTGGCACCCCCAAAGTTCTGATTACATATTTTTAAACAATTATTTTATGAAATCCCAGAGAAAGTAGACCTGGTTTTGCTAAGAACAAATCTGCTCGAACCCTACCCACCACCTTCATTCCTGAAGAGGGCAATGGTTTGTAACTGAAGTAGGAGAGAATCTTGTTTGTAGGAGGTTATTTGAAGGCAATGCTATCCAAGATTTTTGTTTACCAACTGTGCCAGTGAAGTAGGGAATATATTCCTTTGTGGATCATAAATCATAGAATCATAGAATAGTTACGGATGGAAAGGAACTTAAAATCATCTAGTTTCAATCCCCCCTGCCATGGGCAGGGACACCCCACACTAAACCATGCCACCCAAGGCCTCATCCAACCTGGCCTTGAACACCGCCAAGGATGGAGCATTCACAACTTCCCTGGGCAACACATTCCAGTGCCTCACCACCCTCTCAGTAAAGAACTTCTTCCTTATATCCAATCTAAACTTCCCCTGTTTAAGTTTGAACCTGTTACCCCTTGTCCTGTCACTATAGTCCCTGATGAAGAGTCCCTTCCCAGCATCCTTGTAGGCCCCCTTCAGATACTGGAAAACTGCTCTGAGGTCTCCACGCAGTCTTCTCTTCTCCAGGCTGAACAGCCCCAACTTTCTCATCCTGTCTTCATACGGGAGGTGCTCCAGTCCCCTGATCATCCTCGTGGCCCTCCTCTGGACTTGTTCCAACAGTTCCATGTATTTTTTATGTTGAGGACACCAGAACTGCACACAATACTCCAAGTGAGGTCTCATGAGAGCAGAGGGGCAGGATCACCTCCTTCGACCTGCTGGTCATGCTTCTCTTGATGCAGCCCAGGATACGGTTGGCTTTCTGGGCTGCTAGTGTGCACTGCCAGCTCTTGTTAAGTTTCTCATCGACCAAGATCCCCAAGTCCTTCTCTGCAGGACTGCTCTGAATCTCTTCTCTGCCCAACCTGTAGCTGTGCCTGGGATTGTTCTGACCCTGATGTAGGACCTTTCACTTGGCATGGTTAAACTTCATCAGGTTGGCATCAGCTCACCTCACAAGCGTGTCGAGGTCCCTCTGGATGGCATTCCTTCCCTCCAGTGTATCAACCGAACTGCACAGCTTAGTGTCATCAGCAAACTGGCTGAGGATACACTCAATCACACTGATAATTGCATTTGGATGAAGATTTGAAAAAGACTTTTAAGGATCGAAATTACATTGGAGATGCCCATGATGAAAAGAAAACCATCCAAAGTATAAAAAGAAATTAACTGAAGACCACTTTGAGATAGTTCATTTAAGAAGCATAACTCTATTGCAAAATTGCAAAATTACCCTGCATAAAATGTACAGTGCAATGAAGAACATAGGCAGTTGATATTATGGGCTTGTTATAAAAATAAGTAAACTTCATGTAGCTATTTATTTACCAAAGCATAGCATTTAATACATATGTAATACATAGGAGTTAATTTTGAGAGTGTAATATCAGTAAAACTGAAGCTCTTGAGAAGAAAAAGAAGTAAAATCAGAAATGAGCAGAGACTTAGAAAATGAGAGATGACTGAAAGAAAAGACCATGTCTTCTATAAGAGGAGAAAGATGGCTTCAAACATATTGAAAGTGATGATAAAAGCAGCAGTGGCCTATTGCTGTTTGTAAGTAATCTCCCTAGCACTGGGTAGAGCAGAAAGTAGAAATCCTTCTCAAGGGTAGTTTCTGAAAAACAGGATAAGCATGATTTTGATTCTATCACAGACTAAGCTGATGAAACACATCACTTCCAGAGTTAGTCAGTCCTGTTGTGTTTTCTGTCACTGCATTTCATCCGTGTGTGTATTATTGATAACATATTCTTGGAATACATTTTTCTATGTTACTTTTTTTTTCAGTTCACTTACTGTTACAATTTACATACAGCACATTATATTACATAAATTTTGCACTCCTCACAAACATATTGTGCCTTGTATCAGCACAATAGTCTGTTGTCTATGGTATATAAATAATCTGAACTAAATAATAGTTTTTTATCCAAAAAGACTAGACCAGTGCCACTGGAATTGACAGGGTAAGTGTTATCTATTGGCCGTTAATTAGGCAAGATATAATGGCCAGAATTATTTCTATTGCCCACTTCTATATTTACCTTCACTTCAGAAATTCAGTATTTTCTTAATTCTTTCAACAAATGAAAATTAGTACAGCATAAAAATTGCATATGTTTTTGTTAGCCTTCAGAATACCTGTTGAAGTGAAATTTGTAAGTGATTGAGCTATATTAATTTTATAAAAATTGAGAATATTTTTCATCAGTTGTGTAGATTTTAGGAGGAAAATCATGAAGAATGCCACTGATTTGCAGAAGAAAAATGTAGTTTACAGCAAGCCTTGTTGAACTGTTGTTCCTCTGAAAATGATGCCTGAACACAGGAATGAATATCCACTCATCAAGTATTCAAATAGCATACTTTCAGATAATTCACATAACTGCACATCAGAGACACTGAGTTCATTAAAGCAGGTGCTTATACGAGACAAAAAAATTGAGCTGTTAATCCCATGCATTTTTGTATCTCCATATCTTGAAAAGAGTTTACACAGGTAACTGACATTACTAATTCTGTTAGACTGTAGTGTTTGTACATGCACAAACTCTAGTGATATAATAACCAGTCATTTGTGTTACAATAACTATTTTCTCTTATTTTTTGCTAGCTCCTTTCTGTAAACAAGAAATACAGTCATACTCACGCACGGTTAGGAGCTTTGGGACAGGGATAACTGAAAAAAATACTTTGTTATAGAATAATTCTAGAACTTTAGACTTAGATTTTTATTCTGTATGTTAGCTTTCAAACTAATAAAGGAATAAATATTTGCTTTTGCTTTTCATTAGCACTGACATAACCCCATTGCGAATGACGCAAATGTTACCAAATGCCACTGAATGAATGAACGTGATAGACTGAACCCAGCAGGGTGAATTGTATTCATTGCCATCTGAACTTTGTTTTCCATTTAAACAAAGGCAAAATCTACTTTTCATAGACAAAAAGACAATCAGACTTTGAATGTTGCAGACATTGCCAGTGTATAGCAAAGATCAAGAAAGCTCAAATGGTATTTGAGGTAAATCATTCCACTCTGAAATCTCAGTACCTTGAAACTTAGGTTACTAGACTGAATGTAATGATTAATATAATAATAAATAATCCACAGTTTAACCGTATTAGAAATAATGTTTTGGAAAAGTCCCCACAAAACATTACAGCTGCAATAAATTTCTTATGTATGTTGCTTTTATAGCTACTTTGAAAAAGGAAAAATAACTAAATAAACCCATTAAATATATTCAAAATAAATATATTCAGAGTGCAGGAACATATAACATTTATTTTCAAGAATTTTGAGTAAGTACCACTGAAAAGTGGAACAAAAGATACATATGTTATATATAGACACATTTGCACGGGTAAACATTCTGTATTTCAGAGAAAACATTTCAGGCTATATTATTGAAAGAATATAATTTGTGTGTGTCCTGGGTTCAGCAGTAGCAGTCATTTTTCCTCCTTCTTAGTAGCTGTTGCAGCACTGTGTTTTTGACTTTCAGCCTGGGAACAGGGCTGATAACACCAATGTTTAGACTGATCAAGGACTTTGTGAGTCTCATGCTCTGCCAGGGAGGAGGAGGGGCCGGGAGGAAGCAGGGACAGGACACCTGACCCAAACTAGAAAAAGAGGTATTCCATACCATAGCATGTCATGCCCAGGAAGTAGAACTGAGAGTGGCCGGAGGGGCTAGAACGTTGCGGGGTGGGGGTGAGGTACTGGTTGGTGAGGTGTTGTATTCTCTTGCCTTGTTATTTCTTTTATCATTATTACTATTAGTGGTAGCAGTAGTGATTTGTGTTATACCTTAGTTATTAAACTGTTCTTATCTCAACCCGTGGGAGTTGCATTCTTTTGATTCTCCTCCCCGTCCCTCCAGAAGCGGAGGGAAGAAAGGTGGGGGGGGAAGTGGACTTCGTGGTTCTGATTTACGGCCTGGGCTTAAACCACGACAGTGTGTATGAAGAAGATAAGACAGCCTACTCTCTACTCATCTTTGCCTATGGATGAGATGCAATTTGGATACAGTCAGGATAATACACCATATTTTTATGGGAAAACAAGAAATGTTTCTCATTCATACAGAATAACAGCTATCCATTTTTTAGGGAACAATGAGTCTTCATGGGTCTCTTCATATGAAGCGATAGGGAAAATTTAGCTTTATTAGCCAAAATACCTTCTGCAGTTTGGAATTTTTATGTTATCGTGTAAAGGCACATGGGACTGTGCCTTTACAATATACTTGACCTGCAAATAATCATCAGTCTCAGCCCCTATACAGTACATGTAATTTTTATACTTACTTTACATCTTTAAAAGCTAAGGAATAGAGAAAATTTTCAAGAAGCCAAGTGGAAATGCCTTTTGTAGCCTGTAACACTTCTTAGAAACAAATTTATCAATAATGCTTATTCTTGCATGTCTGCACAAATTTATGCTTTTTCAAATACAAATTGTCCATAGTCTCCATTTCAATTTTTTTTTTTTTAGGTTAGACCCAGCAAATTCCCCCACAAAAGGCAACTCAGAGTCACAATCCTCCAAGAATATTTTTATCAAATCAATCCGTCATAAAGCTCGAAATGATAAAAACATAATTGAACAAATGAGAAGCAGCATCTCTTTTAACAATTGCTTGGCTCCATAATGAAATTTTGCGAACTTGTCTCCTTTAACTCACTCTAACAAATTCATGCCTGTCAGCAGTGGAATTTTGCTTTATTTAATTTTGCTAATTTCTATTGAACAAATGGCAGAAGAAGACATGGCAGAAGGCAAATGGATAGACAATGCAATATGCAAAACCCAAAAGGCTGAGGGTAAAAACAAGTAAAACAAAATCACCAAATAGATTAATAAGTTTTGTATTAGAAGATTAAAATAATAATAGCAATAAAAGCTAGCAGCCTAACTCCAAGCCCAAAGTGAGCAGGTCATAAAAGCATTAACAGAGAGGCATATGTGATACATAAAATGTACAGTATTCAAGAGGCATCAACACCAGATGTGTTTGTTTAATAGCTCAAGCAATTAAGATATGAAACAGACATCTTTTAGTCTCCTTAATGTTGCTTCCATCCTCATGTTGCTTTGCCTTAAGTTGGTTCCCTGGAGTAAATGACAGCTGGGGTTTTCTGGGTATATTCTCTTTCCTCCTGGCCCAAGCAGCTTACAGGAGCAGATTCCTGGTGCTCAGATCTGCCCATAATTAATCATAAGAAGTTGAAGTGCCCATCCATCTTGAGTTTTCAATAAATCTGGAGTTAACATTTTATGGATGCAAGTGGGCTTTTTCGGAGTCAGGTAACAAAAGTTTAAAATTTAATTGTGAATAGGTATGTATCTTTTCTTTGATTCTGGCCTCCTATCTTCCTATTGGCATTGTTATTTGACATGTGGTATATTATTATTCTGCTCAGTGACATTTTCCTAGCACTGCTGTTGATGTACTTTAATTTATACAATGCCATTTTCAATGCTTTGCCTATTGGCCTGATTTGGAGATCTCAATTCCCTCCCTTCCCCACCCCACCCCATCGCCCCCTGAAACATGGAAATCAATGTTTCATAACCTAAGCAAATGCTCAGACTAATTCTGGGTAGTAAATGCACATAATTAATACAGCTTCAGTGTACTCAAGATGAGGTAATTATACATGTACACATAGCATGAGGCTAAGTTTCAGCTATGTTACTCAAGCACAATGGAGATGTAAGAGAAGAGAACAATCACAACTGTGGAGGTCCTTGAGATGAGGATGAGTCCATCCTTGGATTTCAAACTCTAGCAGTTTACATCTGGGAGCAAGTTACTGTAGGTGATATATCACCTATGAAGAAAGCTCTTTTTTTTCTCCAGTCAAGCCAAGAAGCACTGAAAACACCCTACTCTGTGACGCCTTTTGCTGTTTGCAAGCAGGATGTCTCTGAGAATTTGATAATCCCTCAGTCTTCATCTTTTCCTAAACAGAGCCAGAATTTAGCACTTAGCAAGAGTATCTTGACAGATGCTAAAGATCTCGGTGTTACTCTGCTTTCAGAAAGATGTGCTAGTCCTCCAGGGACACAATGTAATTCTAGCTGAACAAAGAGGCACTTTGTCTACACTGTTTTACAGAACTTTCTTTTCATGCTTCTTTATTCCTCATAAGTTTAGGATTTTCCTTCAGAGTAATATTTCTAAGTCCATCTTGCCCTGTTTCATATTCCTCTGTCCTCTGATTTTCATGGGTTGTGTATGTATTTGGAAGTCTTATCCAAAAAATGATCTGCATGTTGCAGTTGAAATGCTTACGTTTTGTAAAGTAATTTATTTTTTATATAACTGACAAACTGATTGCATGGTTTTATTAAATATCTGTAATTCCACTGCATATTTAAGAAATAGGATGAATTCAGCTGAAGCAGACTCTCTTGAGTTTTCCCTTTATTTTATAAGACTACAGGAAAGACCAGCCTTGACATCTTGTTAATCTATAAACCCCCAAGACACCTAACAGTTGCAAGACCTGCTGATAGAGAAGTTATCTAACATGATTATTGAGACAGTAATATTTATTATCTTGGAAGACTTCAACAGCAACATAGATGATGTCCTGATCTGCCCACTGAAATATTCACAAAGGTTTTCTTCACAGTCTGTCTCACACAGTCATATACAGCTTCATTTACTTGAATGCCTGAATGGGACATGGAACACAGTTGCTGCTACAACTTCCTTTCACAGTAACAACAAAATTGTTAATCAACAGACTAATGAAGGGAAAACTTCCATTGGTGAAAAGAGAGAGACTGTGGACCTTAATGACATGAAAAATATGAAAGAACATGAAATTGATAACATTTAGACTAAAAACTTCTTTCTTTCACTTATTTTTCATTCAGAAGTTCCTCTGATGTTAAAGAATCTGTAGATAGGAGAGAATGTATATGGCTGAGCAAATGATGACCTTTATTGAAAGTGAGGCTTTTATGTCCATCCAGTTCTTGTAATGCAGGGTGAAGTTACCTGGATTATCTGAGTATCTCAGGCAGTCTCATTAATCATGCTTCAGGCATCTGTTTTGACTATTTCAGACCAATATCTCCTCAATAAAAAGCAGGGCAATAAACAACATGGAATGGCACTGAATTTAAGATATTTTAAATATTATGTACACTTTAAAAAATTAAAAAATGGCCTAATGTTTAACCAAAATATTAATTTCTTATTTTTTATCCTAACCTGAAATATATCACAAATATTTCCAAATGTAAACAACATTTTATTTAATTCCAGTTTGAAGAAAAAAAAGTTAGAAAGAGAAATGGTTGACACTTTTTTGCATTTAATTGCTGCTCATATGTTAAGGGTCCAAGAATAACGAGACCCAGAAAGGGGGCTAAATGGAAATACTGGCGTGAAGCTGTGTATCTGCATTCAGAGGAGATATTCCTGGTTGCAGTACTTTGGGATGTGGACCACTACCTAGAAAACACTCAAAATGCAGTGCACATTTCCTTATACCCAGGAATTTCTTATCCTTTTGAGAATAATGCAATATAAATATCAAGTGATGACAGAGCTATTATGCCTTTAAAATAATATTTACACAAAATTAAACTTCCTTTAATTTTACAGGAAGGAATATTTTATAGATGTTTGTGTGTGCATGTCTAGGCAAAACACAATATGGGACCTAAGTTTGTTAATTTTCCCAAAAATTAAAACCAAAACATGCAAACTTGTGTTACTGGAATAAGTTTAGATTGTAGTCTGATCAGGCTACTGAAAATTTCAGCTGATAATATTGCACCTGTCAACTGCTTTTCATTTCAGGGAATTAATCAAGCTGGCTCTTCAGAGAGTTTTTGAGAATGTTCATTATTTCAGCTATTAGTTTTTAAAAGCAGCAAATGTTGCAAGTCAACAGCATCCATAAAAATTGATTCATTGTGCAATCTACCTTATGCTACCGGAAGGAAAGAGAAGGGTTTTTATATCTACTATTCCCCCTCTCAGTTTTCAAAGGCATCCACTGAATGTAAGTATATATATTTTGGTTTTTTTAAGGAAAATTGTTTAGCCTAAAGTAAATAGACTCCTTTTTGCATTGGTTTTGCACCAATGTGGGTGCATAACATTCAACCACTTGCAAGAACTGCAGAATTTATCATTAAAGAGAATGAGGAACAAAAGCAATTACATAGAGAAAGTCATAGAAGTGTAATCTGAAACTAGTGGGGTCTCACTGTAGGACTGTTAGGCATCAATATAGTTCTCTAGGCTTGAGACCTAGTGAAATATATTAAGTGTTATTCTTTTATAATATCTTTATTTGGTGGTTACCATGAGGAGAATTTCTACATCATTTAGGCAAAATAAAGAAGACAGAAGCTTCTTGCTGCAGACTACAAGTGTCCTGTTTGTGTTGGAGGGGAAAGTTGTGTTGAATTTAGAGATTTGGTCTTATCAGACACACTAATTCACGGTGTCTGAAGTATCTTAAATAAGGTCTTTATGCTAACTATGGTTTACAGAATTGTGTAACACAGTCACCTGGTAGAAAAGTACATCTTGTGAGCTATTTCAGTCCCTGGAATGTAACACCTTCTGTATATCAGTGGCTAAAAGCCTGGTGCCACTGAGAGTCATGGGAATTCAGTTAGGGCTAGGATTCAATCTCTGCTTCTAAAGGTGATGTAGTACAGCCTTGACTTGAGGGCTTGGCCATTTGCATGTCCATGATAATAGTGACAGTGAGAAGCCCCGATATTTCATGCAAATTAAATTCACTGTGGGGATCTCTTCCCTGAACAGCAGATACAACAAAGTCCATGCTCCTGTAATACTGATCTGATTGGAAGGCATTGGTCTTGAACTGTTCATGTAAGGGTTCATAAAGGGGAAACCCCAAACACTCTTTCTTAACCGTTCCAATAGATAATTCCTGAACAGATTTTCTAAGAGATTTAGGGGAAATGCAGACTCGTAGCAGAGCACAGACCTTTGAAAATGTCATATTTATGTTTGAATTCATAAAAGAGATCTAAATCAGCCTGAAAATCTTGACCATTGAGGTAGAGGGCATTATATAGTTCATGAAAATGTCCAGTATTATTAAAGAAATGGTAGATTTTCTCAATCCTTTAAGATTTTAAAACTACAGATCTGAGGATCTAAGATCTACACTAACATGATGAGAAGGGAAGGCCATATAACATTTTTATAGTGTTTGTCTGCCTGATAACTTTGCTCAGGAAAATATTAACTTACTTTGGCCTTTCATATCTGAAATATAGTCCAGATTATGAAATGAATAACATTGCATTTGCTGTCACTGAAGAAATCAAGAGTGTGGAGACGACTATTGTTTTACAAATCCTTTTTATATTACATATCTAAATATTCCACAGATAAAACAGAGATGAGAGACCACTTGCATATACTTTTAAAAATGAAAAGACAGTATGGGACAATATTTCCTGAGCGGTTTTACAAGAAAGAACCACAAAGAAAGTAAGGTTTTTATGCACACATTTCCCAAGCAACATTTTTACTTCCCATTAACTTTTTATTAATAACATAAAGTCTCTAAAAACCAGACAGCTTAGGCTGTGTTACAAGACCTTAAAGAACTGTTTATGTGCCTTAGCTTCAGGCTTTCATATAACCCTTGGGTGAGCATTCAATGCCACCAAAACACACCTGTAGGGCGCTTGTAGATTAAGTCGTAAGTGGTGAATTCCCTGTTGGGACATTGCTCTTATCATTATCATCTTGATCCTCAAAAATATTCAAGCTGGTAATGGTTTTACATTACCTACTGTGCAAGATTTCAGCTTCACTGTAACATTTTAATAAAGCATTATCTGTGGAGTTCAGTGGTGCTCTATTGATATGAGTTGTCTTTAGAAGACTTTATGAGGCTGAGCAGTGGTGGCTGTGCAACACAAACATGCGAAATAATGAAATAAAAACAAGCCACATGATACGCAGAGATCAAATTTTACTGCAACTAATGAAGAAAAATAATAGCAAAAGGAAAAACACTGTAGAAACAGAATGCAAACAAATAAAGCAATAACAAAGAAGAAAGGCAAATAACAAAAGCAAACTAAGAAATTAATAAAAATAATAAAACAATAAGAAATAATGAACAGCAACATACTAGACTTCAGAAGTAATCAAAGTGAGAAAGAAAGGAGAAGAGTGTATTAAACAAGAAGCAGATTAGTGCCGTGTGCTCTTGGGATCAACAACTTGAATTTTTTTCATAGTTAAAATGGGTTAGGGAATATATTTGCGAAAGTTTTGCACATAACAATAAACACCTCACAGTTTGCTGCACTAATTGTTCATCAAGAAAGACTTCAGAATTGCTTACCTGTGGATTAACATGCAGATTCATAGAAGGAGTGCATTACAGGGAAGCACATAAGCTGCTTTGTGCTTGTCTCAACATTTGCTCAAAAACTGAATGCATGATGAGTATTCAAGGGAATATCTCCATTAACTTCAATGGTCTTTAGATCAGGAAGATATAAAATGTACACATAAATGAACACATGGAAACCATGTATTTACTTTTCATGCATGTTGGTTTCCTTCAATTTTCCTGTGAAAGCAACATCTGTTTAACATTGGTCAGAAAAAAAAGGTGGAAGAACTTTCCATTTGCAAATACAGTTTCTCGGAAATTGAAATTGTCTGTAGGAGTACGAATATCCAATTGAAAATTTATTTTGGCATAACCAAAAACCATTTTTTGACATACTTAGAGTAAGATGGCTTAATTTCTCCTTTGAAATGACTAAGCTTATATTCTACTACTGTATGTATTATTATTCCACTGTATTTTGAGATAATTCAAAATCATGTTGCAAGACTAATAAAAATGAAATGTTTTGATTGATCAAAATTAATTTCCTGGTTTTCATTTCAGAATTTTCTTTCATCAATGAGTATCTCTGTCCCAAGTTGAAGTAAAGATAGATTTGAAAACTCAGTATGCTGCACAAAATACTCATTTGCTGCGCGAAACTACCGGTATTATTGTGCAGTCTTTAGCAATGATATCTTAGGGAATAAACTTCTTAGGAAAAACACCTGGAAAAACATTATGTTTCTTCCAAACTTTTTGACCTTGAGGATATGACAAGAGAACACAGAGAAAGGGCAATCTCAGAGGGAGACACACAGGGGAAACAGCAGCTAATGAGCAAGATGATGTTGCTTTCTATCTGCAAATAAGTTGTACATTCTGTCATTGAAGAAGCACAGGAGAGAAAGATAGAGAAATATTAGCATTTGACCAACCTCTCATTAACCCAGTGGTCAGGACATTCTTTTCAACTGTCTCAGTTCAGTTTTGATCTGTTCCTTTTGTCTTCCCATGCCAGCAGGAGAGCCAGAAATAGGTCCTATATGCAAGGAAAGGCATTGAATGTGAACCACTTGCCACTGGAATAGGCACTGCATTTGCATGCCACAACTGGTGGTCTCAAAGGGGATCCATGATCTCCTTTGTGCTCCATCAATTTCAACAAACTATCAAGTTCAGGTGGGACTAGTCACACTGAAAATTTCCTGGCATTCACCAATTTCCACAGCTGAAGGTCCAAACTGTCTTGCACATGGAAGCAGCATGGCCACTTCTTGCCATATATTAGTATCCTTTAATGAGGATACTAATTAAAGTAGTGAGGGAAAGGTTACCTCACAGAGTAAAAACATCCAACTGAGATTTTAGTACACTTTTTGTTTTCTATGTTTGAATTGGTGTCTTGGCTTCACAGAACTTACTCTTTTAAGATATTGGATTTTAATGACATAAAAAAGCACTGAGCTAGCTGTCACCATATTACAAATGTGACTTTGAGAGCTAAACCAATGAGAGTTTGAATCCACCAGGACTAGGGTTATTGAAGAAAGGTGTAAGGTCTTCTTTCTACACTGCTGACTGTGGAGGTATTATCAGATTGTAGATAGACATTTTTAAAGAAGAGACAAAAGTTATAATATTGAAATAATCAAGTAAATTATGTTTAGATGATCCTAACCAGCCCCAAAGAGAACCCCGATTCCTCCTTACACCCTCACAGCCACTGACAGGTATCATTTCTGGCTTCATACGTGGCAAATTGTTTACAGCCCTGAATAAAACAAATCAACCAGGTAGCTAAGAGTATATTGATGGTTCAGTGGAGTACTGAATCCACCTGTGTTAGCTGCAGAATAAAGAGCACCCCAGAAACTCAGTTTCTGCCTGACATGAATAGCAAATTCCTGATTCCTGGGCAGAAATGGTGCTGCTCATTATTATCCAAGTATTGCTACCTAAGGTCCAAACTCCAGTTTGCCAAGGTTTGCACTATACTTAGATGGACTTGTCAACAAGTTGACTTGTCAACAGTACTTGTACTTGTCAACAGTAATGTTGCCTTAGGTGTCTTTCATCTATGCGTGAAAGCTCAAATGGCCATGACTTAGAAGGACAAAGGTTTTTCTTTGCATTTATAGCCTAACCTCTAAGTTTTTAACACTGGACTTTTTACTTTAGAGACACACAAAAAGATTTAGGCATCTTTGCTAATCTAACACTATCTTCTTTCTTTTGTTTTGCAGAATTGGATGACAGTGTGTTGTGGTCAAATTCTGGTTATGTTAACAATTTTTCTGCTGAACCAGGATACTGAAAATCCAGGACACATATAAGAGTAACTTTTACAGTTTCGTTGCCTTAAATCAAAGCTGAATTCAGCAGGGATCTCATTTTATGATAACTGGTATCATGATAACGTGAACTGAAGTTGAAATAAATGTTGGTATGTGGTATTAAAAATAACAGCTCATGCTGGCTTGGAGGTTAGGAGGTTAACTTGGGAACAGACGCATTTTGCAAATGATTAAAACCTCAGAATCTTTACCTGTCTTTATAATCTATTTAATAACCTCTATTTATTAAGCTTTATAATCTATTCTGACATAGCTTAGATTTTGCACTGATACAACAGTGATGATCACAGATGCTAAGACTTTGCTTTTAAAATTGCTTCTTTGTATATAAGATCATATTTCTGTATAATCTGATCTCTGGCTGTTAAATTAGCCATAGAGAAGCCTACGTTGTTGGCAAGGGTATCATAGAAGCATTCTGAAACCAATGAGGAAAAGATGATTGAAATACATGTAACAGCTAGATCAGTAAATCAGGTCCTGTCTGGTTTATATCATGTTCAATGTAACCACTGAATACTAGAGGTCCCAGTTATATCATTGCACTTCCAGTGAAGAGAAGGTCCTGAGTTTAAAGTGGGGTATAAGCCTCAAGCAATTCTACTGAGTTTAGCAGAGTTTCCTTGGATTCACAGCTACAAGTGTGAGACCCAATTTGATGCTCATGGTGTTTCTAACTGCAGGAGCGAGGCACAGAATGTTAAAACAGCTTTTGTTTCTTTTATCTTTAAAGGAAATTTCTGCAATTCTGGGTAAGGCTGTGAGCATGCACTCCAAATTACTGTCTCCATAGGGTCTGGAGAGATACCATTACCCATCCACTTGCATGACAATTTTTTGGTGTGTGAATCTTCATGCTGTGCTAAAAGTTCACTTAGGGTCTGAATGAATAGAAAAATAATTTATCAGAGGGATGGAATGAGAGGATGTGTTCAGTGAGACTCCTAAATTCATGTAGAATGAATTGAAAAATCATGGCAGTCAGGTGAAGTTCCTGACGACTTGAAAAAGGGAACTATAACCCCATTTTCAAGAAGGGGAAAATGGATGACCCGGGGAATTACAGACCAGTCAGTCTCACCTCTGTGCCTGGCAAAATCTTGGAGCAGATTCTCCTGGAAGGCATGCTAAGGCACATGAAAAACAGCAAGGTGCTTGGTGACAGCCAGCATGGCTTCACTAAGGGGAAATCCTGCCTGACCAATTTAGTGGCCTTCTATGATGGGGCTACAGAGCTGATAGACAGGGGTAGAGCAGCTGATGTCATCTACCTGGACTTCTGCAAAGCGTTTGACACTGTCCCACACGACATCCTTGTCTCTAAATTGGAGAGACATCAATTTGATGGGTGGACCACTTGGTGGATAAAGAACTGGCTGGATGGCTGCATGCAAAGAGTTGTGGTCAATGGCTCAATGTCCGGCTGGAGACCGGTAACGAGCGGTGTCCCTTAGGGATCGGAGCTGGGACCGGTCTTGTTCAACATCTTTGTTGATGACATGGACAGTGGGATTGAGTGCACCCTCAGCAAGTTTGTCGATGACACCAAGCTGTGTGATTCGGTTGATACACCACAGGGAAGGGATGCCATCCAGAGGGACCTCGACACGCTTGTGAGGTGGGCTGATGCCAATCTTATGAATGTGCAAGTTCCAGGTTCATGCCAAGTGCAAGGTCCTACATCAGGGTCAGAACAATCCCAGGCACAGCTACGCAGGCCGGGCAGAGAAGATATTCAGAGCAGCCCTGCAGAGAAGGACTTGGGGGTGTTGGTCAATGAGAAACTTAACAAGAGCCAGCAGTGTGTGCTTGCAGCCCAGAAAGCCAACTGTATCCTGGGCTGCATCAAAAGGAGTATGACCAGCAGGTCGAAGGAGGTGATCCTGCCCCTCTACTCTGCTCTTGTGAGACCTCACTTGGAGCATTGTGTGCAGTTCTGGTGTCCTCAACACAAAAAAGACATGGAACTGTTGGTACAAGTCCAGAGGAGGGCCACGAGGATGATCAGGGGACAGGAGCACCTCCTGTATGAAGACAGGATGAGAAAGTTGGGGCTGTTGAGCCTGGAGAAGAGAAGGCTGTGTGGAGACTTCATAACAGTCTTCCAGTATCTGAAGGGGGCCTACAAGGATGCTGGGGAGGGACTCTTCGTTAGGGACTGTAGTGATAGGACAAGGGGTGACGGGTTCAAACTTAAACAGGGGAAGTTTAGATTGGATCTAAGGAAGAAATTCTTTACTGAGAGGGTGGTGAGGCACTGGAATGGGTTGCCCAGGAAAGTTGTGAATGCTCCATCCTTGGCGGTGTTCAAGGCCAGGTTGGATGAGGCCTTGGGTGACATGGTTTAGTGTAAGGTGTCCCAGTAAGGGTTGGAACTAGATGATTTTAAGTTCCTTTCCAACCCTAACTATTCTATGATTCTATGATTATAATTTAGCGGTATGTTTGGGCCTCATATTCTGCCCAAATCCCAGTTTATAGTGAGCATTTTTTAATTATTATTTAATTATGAGATGACTGTCATCTGCTTGGTATTTTGCAGATATTTAACCTTTATTTTTTCATAAATTGAATCAGATCCAAATTAAAAAACGTATTTGAGAAACATTAAAAATGAGAGAAAGTAGAATCTGAAATTAATGTAATTCTTTACATTATTTTTCTTCTTTTTTGTTGGTCTACCTGCGTTAGAACAAACTCTGTGTCTTATTCAATTAATGTCCTCACAACAGACCTCAGAAGTGAAAAGAGTTAAAAACCCACAGGGGAACTGTAATGGTAATGTGCCCTGAGAGATATTCTTTTGGCCCCAGCTGTCCATTTTATTCTAGTGCTAAATGCTTTAATATACATAGACTATCATTTACATAGCAAGTGGCTATGTGAGATGAATTATTTATTTTGTGACAAATACCTAATACTCAATGTACTGTCAAATACAAAGAAGTTCCATATTTAACCCTCAAGTGTAAATTTGCATTATAGAATTCATTATCTTTGCGCATAAGTCACATTGAAGTTATGTGCAGATATCTGTCAGTGGGACTGCAGATTATTGCAGCTTTGACTTAATTGCACTATTTGCTGTTATGCCATACGTCTAGCAAGGAACCTTATTTTTAAGCTTTGTGCTATATAAGCTGCTCATATATGTAACAGATGCACTTCTAATGTAAAAAGGGTAGGTGAAATAAAAAGCCAAACTCAAATTATAATAAAAATATTATGAAAGTCAGTAATTTGTATGCAAGTCATTTTGTGACCTGAAGGAAGACAGGGATGTAAACCTCCCAAAATCAAGACAATGAAATTCAGTCTGCTTTCCCCCAGCCAATAGGTGACCTGGTCATATGCAGCCAGCTTCATGTATACTTCTATCTCCAAAAAGTTAAAGAAGTCAGCTTGCGTGAGAAATTTATCATATTTTTTATTCTTATACTGCTTACAGCTCAGTTAATTCTTATAAAGTCTCCCATTAATCTTTGATTGTGTCTCCAAAGGATCTAGATCTCAAGGTCACTATTGTTTTATCCATGAGATACCCATATTACTCTAATGATTATGGAATGCAACAGAGGCATGGCTTATCTCAGGGCAAATACCGTCCTGCTCACTTCAGTAATTTTTTGCCAAATTTGACATTTGCTAGAATGAATTTGTATGACAGTTATCAAGATAGTCCTCAGTATCTGGTGTATTTTGAGATAAAGGAAATGCTGCGTTCAGAAGCATGCCATCTTTTCTCTGAAATCCCATGGGTAAACTTCAAAAGATTCTGGGGTACGCCTTAATCTGTGTGCACAACACAAAGTTAAGATGTTTATTTACATAATTTGGAACAATAAAATGGTGTTAAAGATCTCACAGAAACAGTCCATTCTATACTTTTTTTCTTTTTTTTTTTTTTAATGCTTAGCCTTTTGGTTTGACATTTGACATTACTTGTGAAGAGAAAGAGTAAATAAAACATTTCTGAAACTTGAAAGAGATTTTGCCTGGGATGAAGTCAGAACAGGAAGGTCAGGTCAATTTTTATTGAATCAGTCCAGTTTCCCATCCTTTACTGAGAAACAACTTCTGAAGCTGCTGCCATTTTAGCAGTTCTGCAGATGAGTGAGTTGAGACTATCCAAGGATTTTCATTCTGTAGCCTAGAAAGTTGATACAGCCACAGACTGAACTTAGCTAAAAGGAATTTATACCTGCTAAGTGAACTGAAAATTAGTGTTGACCCTGAAAAAGCTCTTCTGTAGTTGGTGAATTTGTTTATTTGCACTTTGGCACATCTTGGATAATGAAAGCCTTTGAAGCACAATAAGCAAATTACAGACCTGGTGTGAATGGGCACAATGCCACTGACACCAGTCAAGAGATGCCCACTCACATCAGGTTTGAATTTGGCACATTTCCTTTGTCAATGGCAAAACAATGTTTTTAAGAAATTTCCTGGCAGAAGCTATGTTGCATGGAAAATGCATTCATTTAATATGTTTATTTGCATAACAGGTATGAGCTTCAGCAGAGTTTATTATTCATTATGCAGTCTCATTCCTTTCCCAGCCAGCAGCGAGATGCCCATCAGAAAGGGTAGTCAGAGACTTTTAGAATTGAAGGTTTTTTTTTTTGTCTGAATGCTAGGCCAAACCCTTCAAAAATAAAAGTTCAGCAATAGATAATATAAGGTCCTACTCAGACAATTGTGTGGCTTTCAGTAGTGCTGTGTGTTTTCTGGCTCTCCTGCTGATGCAGTCTTTGATCCTGAAACAATCTGAAAGAAATTAACAGGAGCTTAGCTTTTAATCAGATAGAAACATAAATATGGATTTAGATGGTTAATTTTAGGATTCTATTTTCAAAAATCTCTCCCCAGACTATCAGAAAGGCTGATTGTTCAACTGAAATCTTCTAGCAAGAAAAATTCCTGTAGGAGATGGAAGATAGTGTGTTTCTATGTGTAGAAACTTTAATTTGCTTTACTACCCTGAATGAAATTCTGATTATTGGTAGACGCTTGGTCAGACGGTACATATGGACAGATTTCTTAGGGTCCATGAGGTCAGTGCTATATCATTTTCTTCAGGTAGCAGGAAAATCAAATTGCTCAAATGTGTAAAGAAACTTTTCCATAGTTATGAAAAAAAAAAAGCAACCCCCCAAAAACCCCCAAAAACCCAGAGGAGAACGCAGAGAAGAGAAACTGAAGTTTTTTGGAACAGCAGAGAATTCTCCATTATCCAAGAGCTTGGAAATAGAGTACCATGCAGCATCTTTTGCTTGCTTGCTTGCTTATTTGTTTGTGGTTTTGGGGAGGGGGGTTTTGTTGATTGTTTTGGGGTTTTTTTTAACATATACTGCAGTTTGAAAAATGTGGCATGATGTATTACAGAGAAGGGAAGGTTCAAAGACCAAGTGAACTGAAGAGATGGATGATGAGAAAAAAGTGTCACAAAGGAAGACAACAAGCTAATGAGTCTACCTCTGATGTCAGCATATCTGAAGGTTATCTTCAACATTCCATGCCATTGAAGACCTACTGTGGAAACATTTACTGCAGTAGTGACTGTGCAGTGTGCTTCATGTCCTCTAAAACATACGCTAACAGTTAAAGCTGTGTTATAAAATGCACATCATTTTATAGTTCTGTTTGAATAAATGCAGGAACAAACATTCCTCTCTATGGTTTCAAAAGATGGAGCACAAAATTTTTTTCTAAACCCTGTTTCAGGGCAGTTATTGAGGCCATGAATTTTATTTCCCAAAGCTGCATGTGCAGATTGTTAAACTCGTGTTCTTTCATATCCATCATATTCACCAAAGATTCAGGACTGCAAATGTAAGCTTCAAGTTATACATTACCTGTTTTTACAGGTGATCACTTTAGTACACAATGACAAATAAGAACTGTCATCATGGAACTGAAGGGAAAAGATTTTTAAACATTTCTTATATTTCTGTAGGAAGAAAACAGCAATTATGTGAACTCAAGGAACAATATAGCTTCTTGGTTTTTTTGTTTTGGTATACTTTTTTATGCAAACACTGTGAGAATTTCTGTGGCAGTTTTTCTGTCTATGAAACTATAAACAGTTCAGAAATATTTTAATGATTCTGGTGCATTTTAAATCTGTCCATTTGTTTTTCTATAATGAATCTGATGGTAACTAGAATGATATTAGTAAAATTGGCAATGTGAATATTTATGACTAAGTTTTTTCTTTTCTACTTTTTCAACCAGTAAAAAGATGTGTACAATCAATTGAAGAAATTAACGAATTCCATTCCTAAATGAAACCTTATTTCTAGACCTAAAGCTTAGGAATGGTTTTTCAACTGTCTTGGAGGGCTTTTGGTCCCTGGCTTTAAATACTCTATCTTGTTTAACTTAAACATGATGTTATATAGGGACTCCAAATTCAACCAAGAGTGAACATATTCCTTTCTGGTAAACATGCGGCAATAACAATAGCAAGGTGCTTGTTGCATACAGTATTTTATCAATGCATTTCCCATTTTAATCACTGTTTTCTGCTCTCTTCTTTTGCTGTATCACTGCAGATTTTGCCTACATTTTTCCAGCTGTATTCTTAATGTCTATATTAAGATATAATAAAGTAGAATATCAATATAGTATGTTGTATTTTCATCCCAGTTCTTCTAAGTCTAAAACAGTAACTCAGAGATAGGCCCTCTGATGCGGTAGGATGTTGAGAACAAACATTAGCAGTGACAGATGTGGCCTTGGAATCACTACTGTATTGCGGCTCCAGCCTTCCTAATTCAGTTCCTGTGCCATGGGATTTCATTTAGAGGAATAGATACTTGACACGTCAGTTTTACTGTGACTTCTTCCTCAGTTTTAACTTCACCACTCATAACTTGTCTGAAACAAGTAACCATATGTAATAACCATTGCCTATTTCTATAGCACTGGAGTCATCTCTTATGTTTGTCTATGAATTTCTGTTCTATAGAGCCTCTTCCTTTCAAATGTCAACATTCTTCTCAGTTTGTATTCTTTATATTGAGTCTAATATATTAGCATTGTCCTGATGGGAAATTGTGAAATTACTACTCTAGGATCAAGCTAATTACTCAGGTCTTTGAGAAAAGTAGGAGTTTTATGGGCTAATGATTAACTGAAGATCATATTAGACTGCTCTTCTATGTTAGCACTTTTTGTTGCACCAGAGTTGTGATGCTCAGCCGAAGATGGGGGTTTAGAGGTGACACTTGCATTCACTTTTTACTGGCTATGAAAAACTGACTGGATGAATTTAAAGTCTTTTTCATGAGAAAACATTCTTTCCCTCCTCTGGTGTCCAGTAATTCATTATGGAGCTTACCGCAAAACTTTTGGGAGTTGGGATGTTATTTAGAGGAAAATACATTGTGGAGTAGAATTATAATCTATGTTGAATCTGCTAGTTCCTGATTTGTCCGAGGTGGGATCACAGTTGGAAAAAGGATGCTGCTGCTATTTGAATTGATTACATAACCTTGCTTTATTGTGCTTTAAAGCTTAAGTCAATGCTATGCAAAGATGTAGACAGATACTCTTTGATGTGAAGTGTTTAAATCAAAAGGGAAAATGAATAAATATTTAAGCTGTCTGTGACATTTTTAAAGTCCTGATCATGACCTGAAAGTTAAACTAGGTTTTATCTGCTTTGCTGGGGAGATGAATATGCAGTATGGTCCAAAAGTAGTTATGATAAAGAAGTAAAATATTATAATAACAAAGGCAGACAATTGTTTATTTATATACTAATTTGCATTTTTTCTTATATTTAAACTATTATGAAGCATCTACCACACTATGACATGATTCTGATAGCTGTCCAAGTGAATAACAGATCAGAGAATACATTTTTAGAAATATAAAATGTAAAATTTATACATCTGGATTCTTTTTATGTTAACTATACTAATTATAAAATTGGGAATTATACCAAATTGAAAACTGAGCTTGTAGAAACATGTAGGTACAAACATAATGATGTTCACACTGACAGTTGCACCAATTAAGTTGTCTCACCTGCAAACCAATTTACTAAAATTGGCATTAAAAGTTTTAGAAAATAAATGTTTGATGCAGGAAGCAGAGGGGTTGGAGAGAGAGTGAAAGAAAGAGATCTGAGCATCAGAACTTCCAGCAAAAAATGAATTTTGTACTTTATAACATGATTGAAATCTTTTTTCTTTTACTTCTTTGAAATGTGATTTACTAAATATCTTTTGTCAGGTGGTACTAATTCTTACAACATATTTTATTACTATTCTTTTGGGAGGAATGCTGGGTGCAGAAAAATAGTATTCATTTGGCTGTTTAGTTTTCAATTAAATGATCCAATATGAACTGCAGTAACGTAGATAGGGGGATGGTCTAGACGAACCAATGCTGTTTGATCAAAAATATTTGCCACTCTGACCGTAACATATAAGCCAGACACTGTGAATAAATGTTCTCTTTTTATGGCCAGTTAAATCAGCAATTGTACTTCTGTAAAAAATTACTGTAAAGGAAATTGTAGATATGGGAGACTTACACTAGGCAATATTTTGTGAAAATGTAACACAGATATATAAAGGCATTTTTAGTTTAACGTTTTTACAAAGATGAAAACAAGATATTTTATAAACAACTGAGTAGGAAGAGTACAAGGAATTTTTACAAAATGCTTGGGAAACAAGGAATTATCTGCAGTAATGAATCCATCAAGCTTAAATTATGGCTCTCTGAGGCCTTATTAGTCAGAGCAAGACCTCCTTAACAACCTCAAATAAATGTGTTAGTCATAAATTCCCAGAAATGTTGAACATACACTGTAAATGTTCCTCTTGCATGAAATAGCTCTCCTTTTTCTTCTAGCTAATTCAATAACTACAATGCACTGGATGAATATATCTATTTGTAATTCTGGGGAAAAAAAAAAACAAAGAAAAAACAACCAAAACAAACAAACTAAAGAATCCCAACCAAAATCAAATATTAAAATGAATATAGTGGTGCCAAAATTTAGCATGTTTACACGCTTCCTTCTTACTTGTCCTTAAAATCCACGCAAGTGTAATGCTGAGTGACAATGGAATAAACTTTAAAAAACATTCACAATCCAAGACAGTCTTGAGAGTAGAAAGGCAGCATGATTGTAGTGTATACACCAAATTTTAATTTTTGAGGCTGTGTTCTCTATGGTATATTGTCCTGGGTTCAGCAGCAGCAGTCAGTTTTTCTCCTTCTTAGTAGCTGGTGCAGCGCTGTGGTTTTGACTTTTGGCCTGGGAATAATACTGATAAAGTCGATGTTTTCAGTTGCTGGTCAGAATGTTTATCCTGACCAAGGACTTTGTGAGTCTAATGCTCTGCCAGGGAGGAGGGGAAACCGGGAGGAAGCAGGGACAGGACACCTGACCCAAACTAGCCGAAGAGGTATTCCATACCACAGCACATCATGCCGGGGGATGTAACTGGGAGCTACCCGGAAGGGCACGTCCTCTTTTCTGTCGGACTTGTTTTTCCAGAGGGCGGTATCGTATTCTCTTCCCTTGTTATTTCTCTTATCATTATTATTATTGGTGGCAGCAGTAGTGATTTGTGTTATACCTTAGTTACTGGACTGTTTTTATCTCAACCCATGGGAGTTAACATTCTTTCGATTCTCCTCCCCATCCCTCTGGGGGGGTGGGGGGGGAAGTAGACTGCGTGGTTCTAATTTACGGCCTGGGCTTAAACCACGACATATATCTACAGCATGTAAGTATTATGTAGCTAGACCAGAACATAACCTGTCACAACAGCAAAAGTCCATAATAGACGTACTTCAGGGGTTTCTAAAAGCAGCCCTTATTACTCCGTGTCTCCCACTCTCTGTCAGGACATACATCACACATCTGCAGTATCACTCATGTCAATGATACGAAGCAACAGATTCATTACCAGTAGTTTCTGCATCTTGTCTCAGCAGGTAGTGACCCATGCACTGTGTAACCTGAAGTGAAAGAAGGTTCTATGTGGTCTGATACAGACAAAGGAGATCTGCTGCATACACAGCACATATATTGGGTGATGTTAACCCTTTCTATATCAAGTAACTTTACTGAGACGTGCTCTGGACTAAGTTAGCAGTCTTTGCTTGGACCTGCATTGCTCTGTGTTAGTTCAGCATTAGATGGGCAATCTTTAGCTTTGTGCAATGAAGACTGAAGACTTTTTGGTGCAGTGCATGGTGAGGATTTACATATGCTAGAAAGTTATTTGACTTCATCCTGGGTACTAAAACTTAACAATGTTGTTTACACCACTGAGAGGCTAGAAGCATATGAATACATATTGACCCTGTGTTGTCAGGTATGATTCAGACAACTATATCTCTGTCATGTAGCAGAGTTCTCTGAAGGGTCCTGAAATGGACTTTAATTCACAGTATTGTAGGGTAAATAAAAATTTAAAGATTTTAATTCTTAAAAAAAAGAAAAACTGAGCTGGCTAGTAGAGCTGTGGACTTCCAAATGCTAAAAAAATAAAAAGTAAAAAAATAATTCAATGATCAGATCAGCTGCCTTCTGGAAATTGCAGAGGAATTGGACGTATTTCAGCAGAGTTCAGTAAACTATCATCTAGGGCACTGGACTTACTTGCAGTTTAACTGCTTCTCGATTTTGATTTGCCTATCTAAATCCACATTTTTTGTTTACATGTTAATGCTAAAAAAAAAACCAACAAACCAAACAAGCATTTTACAACACAACAGTTGGCCTTGGTTGTCTTGATTGTCTAACTTAATTGTATACTTCAAATTGTTAGTGTAGCACCTGGTATTATTTTGAATCCAGACCAAAGAGAAGTCCCAAACAACGCCCAGACACAATTCAGGAATTAAATTAAACCAGGTGCTATTTGCAGCAGATATCTTGCAGTCCCTACGTTTTGCTGAATAAGATTTAGTAGTATGGAGGTAGGCCATTCTGTACTAGTGAATCTCAGTGCCAAAACCAGTCTGGGAATGCTTAGTTTACTGGTCTATATATCATCATGGGGTCTGTCATTTTCCTGTAAGATGAACTCAATTAATGAAACATCTGCAAGAACTTCAATTAATGGGGAGAATATCAGTTTATGATGCAGAGCTTATTTAAATAAGTCAAAGATTCTTGTTCAGAGTAGGACTTCAATGTAGATACCCCGTATTTTACAGTATCACAGTATGTTAGAGATTGCAAGGGACCTCAAAAGATCATCTAGTCCAATCCCCCTGCCGGAGCAGGAACACCTAGATAAGGTTACATAGGAATGTGTCCAGGCGGGTTTTGAATGTCTCCAGAGAAGGAGACTCCACAACCTCCCTGGGCAGCCTGTTCCAGTGTTCCGTCACCCTCACTGAGAAGAAGTTTCTTCTCAAGTTTAAGTGGAACCTCTTGTGTTCCAGTTTATACCCATTACCCCTTGTCTTCTTTCATAGAGTTTCTTCCTCTGTTTCTCTTCTTCTCTCTCTCCAATTTTTGATGAAAAAATAGAAATGATACTGAGGTGCAATGTAAATAAATTTGATTAATTCAATTTTTCATTAGCAGGACTTATTTTCTAGAGAACACATGACTATAACCTCCAGTACCTGACCAGGAAAAAAAGATTATTTTTACTTACTACCTAAATTTACAATGTAGGTAGCTACATCTGAGCTTTTTAGACGTGTACTGGCCCTGATTCATACAACTTATTTTAAGCATCTTCCTCAGATGAAGTGAGTCATCTTCTTGAAGCTACTATTTTTCCCTCCAGTTATAGAGGTTGTTTAGATGTTTAGTTCATATGCCAAAATCTACATTACAGATTTCTAAAAAGTTAAGACCATCTCCTGGTGCAGGTTTATTCAATTTTTACTATTCAGTGTAAAAATCGGACTGTGAAAACCTGACTGTGTAAAACCTGATTATGCTTATGTAAACTCCAGTCTGCTATATACAGCCAACTTTATAAGTTCTTTTTCTGGGAATTTGTCATTTTGAAAAGATGTTGTTTTGACAGTTAGAGGGACTGGACTCCTACTTTCTCTTCACAGGATAGGTTTAGTGACGATACTGTAAGAAGGATTTTTTTTCTGGATCCATACATGTTACTTCTAGGGATAATAAAATAGAAATTTAAAAAGGTAGTTTCTACATTCTTATACTACATAGTCAACAGGAATGTAATCCTGTTTTCAGTTATACTAATGAATTTTGTGATAAATATTAATGTCACATGGGACATTCATATTTATAGACCATGACTGACTCATTTATTACCATAGCTACACAGTGTGTAGAAGGTAACACCACATTTCTAACAAACAGAATTGGATTGGCATTGGCAGTCTGCACTGAAAAGGCCTTACGCACCATTATTGATCCCGGGTGATATGCAGATAAATAGGATTGGTGCTATTCTCACAGACAGAATGTAATGAGTAAGGAGATTTCAGGGGAAGCAGTATATGAAAATGTGTTATTTTAATAAGTTTGCCAACATAGAAGAACTATTGAGTTACTGGCCTACGATAGTATGACTTGCAGTATGACAGTATGAAGAAGGTTACATGACAATGTCTCTACCAGCATCAGAGAACTTAATGTAAATACCGAAGCAACTTCTCCATAGATTATAGACTATTAAAAAACATTTTTAAAGTGGATGCTGCCAGCACTGAAGGTTTTACAAATTGCAGTGTGTTCAGCTCACATCATTCCAATCAATAGAGCATTTTTCTTATGCACTGTCAAACTTCTACTGTAATTACAGTCCACATTGCATTTCTAGTGCTTTTTGCATGTCTATAAATTCAGTCCTTTCCAATACTCTCTACTTGTGATTTCATAAACATTCATCATAGCTTTCTCCGCTGTTGGCTATCCCCAAGGACTTTAAGACCTGTGCTATTCAATGAGCCTGCCCAGTGGCACAGCTCAGTGGCATTGAAGTTTATTGACATTTCTTTTTGCTCTTACACAGCCCTGTTCTGTAACATTTATTCTGTCAGTTACATTCATTTAGGTATTCATAGTCAATTCTATCTCTGTGTGACTTTAATTGTATTTCACTAAATTAAAGAGGCATTATAAAGTTGTTACCCTTTGATTTTGTAGCTTTAATTTCATTTTTCTTTAATCTTTGGAGCACACTAGATTATCAGTTAGCATAATAAAAGAGCCCCTGTGGAATTTAGTAACAATACTGGATATTCTGTGAAGTGAATCAGCCAATTTAATGTTAATAGCATGACAGCAATATGTGCAGTATAAAGTAGCCAAAATTCTACTCTAAACATCTATAATATCTGTATATATGAATTAAATAATTTTGACTTTTTTTTTTTTTGGGGGGGGGGGTGTTTGCAATCATGGTGACCTCCTTTTGAAGGTTTCGTACACTCTAAAGTTGTAAGAAATTTGTAAGAAAGATCTTAATTCTTTAAACATTTTCTCCATTTCTTCATTTTCTTAATTTCTTCATTTTTAGTCACTGTTCTTGGTAAGCAGAATAGGGTCAGTTGATATTTTAACACTGTCTTGGAGAACTCCTTTCAAAACAATGATCTCTGCTCCCATTTTGTGCCTCAGAACTTGCTTCATTCCAGTGGTCAATACTTCCTAGATTATGTTTGTGATATTTTTTGTGTTTTTCCTGTAGGTGAATTAATCTTCTGTGTTAATTCTCCTAACTTATCTGCTTTGTGTAGGGAGTCCAGTTCTGCTGATGCATAATATGCATTTCCTAAATATAGAGAGGAAAATTAGAAAACTACCTATTTCTTCTATCCTGGTCTGTGTGTTTCAACAGTGGTGAGGCCAGCCATGTTAAGTGACCGGATTTTAAACATCTACATTTTTAGTTTCTTAACCAAGAATGTATATTTGTAGTGGATTTAGCCTCCTGGGATATGTGAAAATCAAAAGGAAGAGAGAAGGTTATAGTTATAAGTCCCTTTGTAGTACTCCAAATCTTTAATGTTTTCAGTCCATTTTACTTAAAATGCAGAAATGCAGATGCTTATCAAGCTACATAATATATAGGTTTCAAAATATCTTCTAGGAATAGCAGACAACTGGAAGAGATGCCAATAGCTACTCATGCGACCTTTTAAATAACAAGAAAAGTCAATGTGTCTAGATACAAGAATTATGAATGTCAAGACATTGCAATTACCTAACGATTTCTGAAGCAGTTAAAAGAGAAGTAGGAGGGAAGGATATAAAGCAAAGGAGAAGTGTTGAAGGATATAAAGAAAAGGCAAAGTGTAAAAGGAAGACCAGGATAAAAGAGTGATCAGCCTACATATTCGTCAAAACACTGGTAGCCTAGCTATTTTCCCTATAAAGAATAAAAGTCCATTATTACAAAAGTCCATTATTGCTCAGAAAAGTAATCTTTTCTGAGTCATAGTAAAAGATTTCTCATGGAATTTTACTGCAAAATCCTCTAAAAAGCTTTTGAACAAACACACAATAAAAGATTTTTATTTCCTCATTTTTAAATTATTCTTTGTATTTTGGTTGAATTCAGGAGTACTGGGCTGCCTAACTCCCTTCTTTATTTCTGCTCATTGTCATTTTCTGTCTACAACAGAATTTTTGCAGAAGACAGAGCTGAGGTCCCCTGGTACTACCTCCACCATCAGTGCTGCCAGCTTGCTTCCCTCATCACTCTCAGTGAGTCACTGCCAAGGACTGATGAAATTGGCCAGTGACACTGTGACACTGGCAGCGGGGTCGGCAGAGCCACCCTTTCCTCCACCAAGTTCACCCTAGATAGAAAGCATGGGGCCACAAGACAGAATAGATCCTATTGCATATATGAAAGTGGGGAGAGAGAAGATGTGAATAAGAGCTCCTATTCTGAAATATTTCTGTTAAAACATGTCAGTTGTTTCCCCTCCTCTGTTAACACCAATGCTGATCTTAAACATGCTGCATTCCAGACATCATATGCTTTCTATTTGTATTCATTGCAGCTGACACTAAAACTACTGCAAATAATTTAGGTAATTGGCAAACCACAGGGACACTTACCCTGTTCACTGGCCTATTTTAGGCTGGCTCATCATCACCATTCTAATTGATGACAGGTCTCTAGTTTTTCACTTGCCAGGCTGCGAGACAAGGAATACTAATAAAGTATTCTGGCAGTGGGAATGTTGTAACTGTTCCCAGTCTTTTGCGAGCAATGAGCTCCTCCGCCCCTGCCCCTGCTGCTAACGCACAAGTGATGTGGTGGGGAACTTTTTAAATATAAGAACACTCTCTTTTCTCTATCCACTCAGCGCCTGTGATTACCTAATTCTAATACAACCATAACTTTTTAAATGTACTGCTGTACCCTAAAACATGTTGTTACTGAAACGTAATGCTATCAAAGTAGCTGACATACTTATTGAAATAACAAACTTTTCTCTCTTATATAAAAAGCATTTCCAAAACTAAAATTGGTTTTATTTATTGTTTCTCACAACCTTGTTCCTTAGATGCTCAACATTTGTATTTATTAATTGGAGAACATAAATATATGTGTTTCCCTGCTTTTTTTTCTGCACAATCACATCATACAAGCCAGTTCCTGTCCCAGATTATCTCACTATCTATCTGGAACACAGATAACAGAAAGTGCTATTGAATCTACTGTACCGTATGCAGAGGCAGAGAAGTCACAAGGCTACAACAAAGGACTCTTGGACTCACAAAATAACTGTTCCTGTACCTGAATATACACATTCACGACATCCTATAGTGATAATGCAGTAAACTTTCTCTGCATTGTGTGTAAGGCACAGGAAGTATTAAATGTCTCAAGGTCTTAAACACCAGATTTTAAACACCAAAACACCTCACACTGATGTCTGCTGAACAGAACTAGTGCTAGTCAATACCAAACACTAAGCACAAGTGTACACAACACAAATGATTGCATGCCACCCCTTGTGGTTTGAACTCACAGCTTTAGTTAGTCTCAAAGTCTTTTCCTGAAAGAAGGCAGAGTGGCTGGTGTTATACAAAGCTGAATAAATGTTTCTTCTGGAGGAGTACAAGACCAACGTGGTTTAAGCCCAGCCAGCAACTCAGCATCATGCAGCCATTCACTCACCACCCTCTGCCCCATCTGTCATGGGATGGGGAGGAAAACAGAAGGAATGCAAACCCCATGGGTTGAGATAAGATCTGCCAACTTGGCACATTAAGGTGTCCTGGGTTCAGCAGCAGCAGTCATTTTTTCTCCTTTTTAGTAGCTGGTGCAGCGCTGTGGTTTTGACTTTCGGCCTGGGAATAATACTGATAAAGCCGATGTTTTCAGCTGCTGGTCAGAATGTTTATCCTGACCAAGGACTTTGTGAGTCTCATGCTCTGCCAGGCAGGAAGGGAAGCCAGGAGGAAGCAGAGAGAGGACACCTGACCCAAACTAGCCAAAGAGGTATTCCATATCACAGCACGTCATGCCCAGGATGTAGAACTGAGAGTTCCCGAAAGGGCTAGCTCACTGCTGGGGGAGGGCGAGGTATCGGTCGGTGAGGTGTTGTATTCTCTTCCCTTGTTATTTTCCTTTATCATCATTATTATTATTGGTGGTAGCAGTAGTGGTTTGTGTTATACCTTAGTTGCTGGGCTGTTCTTATCTCAACCCGTGGGAGTTGCATTCTTTCGATTCTCCTCCCCAGACCTCCAGGAGTGGGGGTAAGAAAGGGTGAGGGAGGGAAGTAGACTGCATGGTTCTAATTTATGGCCTGGGCTTAAACCACGACATAAGGGCAAAGTGACACGGTGTCTGCTAGGTTTCACTGCCAGGACAGAGTGTGCTGTATCATGTTTTGTCCTGTTTTGTCATACGATAACTTTTCAGACAAATTAAAGTAGAACAGAAAGAAAAGCTCTATACTGTCTTTTCAACAGTCTCTCTGCTGTTTCTTGGATAGGAGACTAGTCCTCAGTCAGAAGATCTGAGCTGGAAATCTCACCATCTTCTTTTCCTGTTGGATTTAATGTTGTATGATATTTCTACCAGCTTGGGTGGTGGCAAGGGTTGAGTAATTTAGCCATGGTATTGCTTTTGTCCAACCATAGAAATGCAGTAATTAGTAAGTCCTGCTTGCAGGATAATAAGATAGATGCCATATTTTATTAAGCAAGAACGGGGTTACTGAGCAGAAATATACTCTCCATCTAATTTAGAAAAATATGAAAAAATAACTCTACCCTTCCTCTTCTTTGGCTTCTGTGCCTGATGTTCCACAGTGCTGAATTCATTACTATGTTTCAATACTGTAGGCCAAAGACCGCCCATGTGACGAAGAAATCCTCTAAACTTGAGCCTGTCAGCAATAATTGGTAGAGGAAAAAGAAAGGAGTAAGTGTTCATTGTACTTAGCACTTTTCTAAATCAGGCCTGAAAGGAGAAAAGTGCTAGTGAAAGGGGAGAGCATAGAAGGGAATGCCATTTTATTCATTAAAAATAAATGTCTGGAGTTTAAACATGTCGACAGGTTAAAGCTCTGTTCTATGAGGCACAGAGTGCCCTTGAACCCTTTGAAGTTAGTGGTAGGCAAGTGCTCAGTGCTCCACAGGACTGTGCCCTGAGGATCCTCTTGAAGGAAAGTCAGAAGAATGCCCATGGGTTTTTGCTGAACTCTACTTCCATCCCACTCTTTCAGTCTCCTGAATCTAGATCTCTCTAGATGTGTGTGATTAATTCATTTGAATGTATTACATGCATACTAGAAGATTTAGTGTGCAGTTCAGCACACTTTCAGTGTCTTGCAGTTCACTCGGATGAAAGGAAATGGCTCATTTCTTAGAGGTATGCTCTTGTTATTCCATTGGAGAGAAAGGGAGGCAGTGCTTGTGCAATCCAAGCTGTGTGCTACGCACTCCAGTTTTGCCATATAATACTGAATTTGGCAGACAACTACTGGAAATAAAAGGAAGGTGGAATTGTATCCCTGAAGGATTTAATGATCTAGTTATTTCTGAAAATATGAGGGTTCTGCAGAGATACTTCCTAAATTATTCTTAAACCCTACGGTAAGGACATTCAGAACTGCTTTATCAATTGCCTCAGCTTTTTAACATTATGCTGTTTTAAGTGAATGAGTTGCAAGATCTAGACTTGTCTCTGGTCCAGTGTAATCTTTTTTCCTTATACCAAGTGTCCATTGCTTCTCACCCTTTCACTGTGAATGGATGGAAAGAGTTTTACTCTATCTTACGTACATCCTCCCATTAGGTAATGGTGCAGTAAGATGAAACAAGAGATCAGGTTGTTTACAGAAGCTGTGCAACCTCACTGGTGTACAAGTTTTATTTTGATTAAACCCCGAAGTGTGTCAGTACTTGTAGGGAAAATGAAAAATCCTTCCAAGACCAGGATCAATCACTGTATTTCCTGTCTGAAGGTGAGACTCCACACTTGCTCTGCTGAGCAGCAGAGCCCAAAGGCTGATGTTTGTGAGGTAGTTGTATTTACAGTAGATAAATTATTTAAATTAAAGTAGATTAATAAACCAAGCTGCAGCTGTGCTTGGTCCTTTCTGTGGACTGTGTGGTGAGTCCCTAACTAAGTGATGGAAACAGCTGCGTATACCACTACTGCATAAACAAATTACATATGTACATGCATGGTTAATCATGTACACATATGTATTATACACATGCTGTATATTTGTAGTTTTATATACAATGCAGACAATAATAATATCATATACAGTTAGATCACATAAGCTGTTATGTTTTATACTCAGTGAATATTTAATTTTTGATTTGGATTTTAAACAGCAGAATTAGTGACTGAGTGCCTTTGATTTCAGTATTGATGAAAACAGGGAGAAACAACTTTTTTTCTTATGTTAACTCATCACAAGCATCTAGAGAACTGGATAAAAGGCCTTGAAGGATTCCCACGCCGCATTTGGAAATGATTGCCTAGTGTTAATCTGAAGCTTGTATACATTTCCGATTTAGCCTCTTATCAAACAGTCAGAAATACTATATAGTTCCTCTAGTACCAAAAATGAAGTCTCCTTTTAATGGAACTGATTTCTTCAATTCCCACTGAAATCAAAAGTAGAGAGCGCTCATATTACAGTGAGCCCTTTGATGGTGATACTGGGGAGAAAAACGTAATGTTTTTCAGAGAGATTTCAAGGATTAAATGTGCATTTTCACAGCTCACTACTGTATGTACTATTAAAGTGACTGCATTTGGTAGACTGGTTTCCCTTCTGAATAATATAATATGGGGTTTAATAAAAAAAAATCCTATAAAAAGTCTATTTCATAAAGTCTAGACCAATAGGCACCGAAATCAGTAGCAAAACTCCTACTGAGTTAAATCAAAACAGTTCAAAGTGCCATACAGTCAAAATTCCTCATTGTAAACCAGGCAATCCCTCCTTTCCTGGCTTCCCCACTTTCTCCGTGCTTTCCTATCAGCTGTGTGATCTAGTGCTAGAACAAAGGAAAGGTTGACCCTGATGTTAATTGAAGAAGACTTGGCTGGAGCCAGCTGCTTTGCAACATTTGTGAAAACAGTTTGGAAGTGGAATTTTGAATAAGACATCAAGATTGAACACTAAAAGCAAATATAGTTGATCATGCAGATTCAATAAAAAAATTTAAAAAGGAAGAATACAAAAAATCTAAAGTCTAATAAAATTAACTGAAAAAGGTCCAACATCTCAAATGGTATGAAAATGGTGATCACATTGAAAATTGTTATTAGAATAAAACACGTTTTTAAGTAACACATGCAATTTTCACTTGAAAAATTAAGTTCATCTGCAATCATCATACTAACAGTATAATGTCAGCTAATCCGTTCCCTAGTCATGTGGTGCTTTCCTCAACCTAAACTTCAACCCAAGCTCCTTAATGAAAGGATGTGGATATTGCACTGAGGGGCTATTGTTCTTCTAAGTTAGTGAGGAACAAATATGCAATGAGAAGAAAAACATGAAATGGAATATGTGGCAAAGAAGCTGAAGGTCAGGGTTTCTTTCTGTGAGAAATAAAGCTCATTTATCTCTAAATGGCAGGAAAAATGGAAATAGGGCATGCAAGTGTGTGTGCTTCTGTGGATGGATACAACTGTTCTGGTATTCTGCTTGCGACCGTTTAATCTGAACTATTTTTACAAGATTAAAACCTTGGTATAGTAAGACCTCAGTAATTAGCTTCCAAAGGAACAACAAGAGAAGAGGTAAGAAACAAATTATTATTGATAGCTAGATGAAGAGTATAACGAAACTTTCATGTCAAATCTGCCCACAGTCTGCCTGTTAGTCCCATGATCTGCACCTTTTTTTTCAGTCATGGACTGCCGCTCTTGAGATCAACCGAAGTATATTTTGGGCTTTATGTTGGATTATTTCAAATTATTTATTTATTTATTTGTAAAATTTACATCAGAAAAAGCTCCTCTTCCCAGGGGTGTGGCTAGAGATCCAGCCCCTTTCTGGAACTTACTGAGCTGTCTGTCATGGAGCAGGTGAGCTCCAAAATGTGATGCCAGAGGGCCCACATGGACTCACATAGTATCCTGCCTGTCATACAAGCTATACTCTAGTGGCTGCTGCAGCTGTGATGGCTAAGCATTCCTGAGAGTCATATGTTGTGCCACAAAGTAGTTGCACTGGGAGTCACATTTTAAAATGTTACAATATTTTTGGGGGAGTTTTGGCATGGCAAAGGCTCATACAGAAAAAAACAAAAGCTCATAGAGAAGAACAATATGTTTTAAGGGACATGATTCAGCAATCTCATTTAACACTTCAGAGATTTGAATACATCTAAATGTAATATTTGTCGTGAACATTCATGTGCTGTTCTTGATATAGTGCCTACCTTATCATATCTGTACCTTCATCTACAATAAATATAATACTTACTGCATCCATACTATGCAGACAGAATATTTAGTGGCTTTAGGTATAGATAGCTCTAATTATTAGAAACACAATAAAACCACCAGGCATTGTATAATGGAGAACAGAAGATTTCTTTGTGTAACGCAGTCACACATCTCTCATACTAACAGAGGTCCTTGGCTAAGAGTTTATTATGTCAATCAAAGCTCTATATTTATTTTTAATAATCTTACCGCTTGTATGGAAATTTTAGCATTTTGAAATTGTCTGATGAATATGATGCACTGATATTTTGATTATTGGATCATTTTTACTCTGTCATTGTGTGCAGGCCGTATTATTTCTCAAATTTTCTTTCTTTCCAGTATAGAAGAATCACTTTCTGAGCATACACACTTCACACTTGACTTCAGAAAATGAGAACTTTGCAAGTTTAAAGACTGTGCGAGTAAAAAAAAAAAAAAAGAAAAAGAAAGTCTTAAGGAATCCTTATGCAATTATTTCCAAATTCATACATGATATTTTTTTTGCCATATTAATTGGCTATTTCCAGCCCAAAAGAATGACTATAATTACTCAGGCCAACAGGTCAACAGATGGAGAGACAAAAAACGGAGCCTTACTTTAGGTATCTTTCCTCCTTTTGAAGAAGCTTGCTTGGCTCAGTTGTCCTGCTAAGATAAATTGTTTGAATCACACAATTTCCATTATATCTGAAGCTTACATAAGAAAAAAAATACTGTAAGAATAATCTTGTATTTGATAATACAAGACATGGTGAGATGTAAACAGTAAAGAAAAGCACTTAGAAAAACAAACTAGGAAATTCTGTTTTCACCAGGCAATCACTGGAGATTTTTATTGAGCAATATTTTCTGCCAGCAAGAACACACTTGCCAGACTGATGATTATTACAGTACAACACAAAATTATTATGTGTTTTTGCTCTTAAATTGCAACAGTTTGGATAGCAATAAATAAAGATCTGGTGAAACATTTTTATCATAATGTTTCCAGCTACACGGCTAGGCTCAGCTGCCTCCTTTAAGAGAGAAAAAAGCATGTTGACTAGGAATGGCATGCAGTTACTCACAGAATCCTTGTAGACCTCCACTATGCACTTATGGGAACTCTCCTTTCCTCTAGCTACAGATCAAAATGACCCAGGAGTTATTGAACACCATAAGTATTGCCCTCTCCAAACTAAACTGGGAACAGTATGGATGCTGGATCTTCATCATTAATTCATTAGCTCTAGAGATCCACTGGATTGTGTGTTGCAGTAGTCATTGCACATAGACATTGTGTTGTGAATTAAGTCTAGTTCGCTGAATTCCTTCAAATGAGTTCTTCTGACTGGGTAGTTTTGCTTAGCATGTTAATGGCTGCTTAGCATGGGTAGCTGAAGTTGCTGGAGCCTTAGGCCACAAGAGGAGAAGGCTGAACTTTACCCCCTGTGCTTAGTTACGTAAGTGAAAGCCTTGAGACCAATGCAAATTGGAAGATAAAAGGTTGAATATGTTACAAGGAGCAACAATTGGAGAAATAAATGAACCCAGTGATAGACAAGGAGACTCCAGACCAAAATTCACCATTGGACCAAGAGGCGTGTGCAAGAGCATGCAGAGTATGAAGAGTATGTGACGGTCAGGTGCATACAATGTAAGGGTATAAAACCCCAGGAATTTCTTTGTTCTGTGTCTGTCCCTGGAGGCACTCAGCTCAAGCTGCTCCTATTCCTGTACTACTCAGTTATTAGATTGTTTTTCTAAGAACTGAACCCCTGAGACTGCTGTGGGAAACCTAGGGTAGAGAATTTTCTTTAATATGTTGCTTATCACTATGCATATATATATGTTTCACAGAATCCTCTTCTATCCCTTTGCCTGCTGCCAAATGGCTTTAATAAAGAGATAAAGTGAGGTGAATAGACTATCATGGGAAGAACTTGGGAACCACTCGACACAATAAAACAAACAATATTTTTGCATTTAACAGCCTTGTTAAGTCTTTGACAACTCCACTGTCCTACTATTAAGAGGTCCCTGGAAAAGCAGCTTGAAAGCTATCAGTCTTCCAGTGAAAGAAAACATGAAGAAGAGAAGACAGATGGTCATGGTGAAAACCATAAGACAAGTGGTCCTTATTCTTATCCAGTATCAATACTTTCACTTCATTGCTAGAAGCAGCTCATTTTACTTCAGTCATTAATGTGCCAATGATGACAGACAGGCAATAAAAGGGAACTGGACACAGCATGTTTTTGCTGTTGGAGTGAAAAAAACACAGAATTTGTGAAAACATACAGTAGAATAGGGGAGAGGAGCCCACCTGCTGGAGAAGAATGATAAATAATTTCACAAGGTGTATTAACTTATGACCATCAGACGATGATTTTCTGATAGAAAATGCAACTTAGACAGTAGCTGGGTTCTTAATGAATTTTAAGAACTTGGATGCTTCAACTTGGACTTGAAGTTACGTTCCAAAAGAGAAGAAAAAATTCCATTGCTGTAACGCACATTACACAATACTAAATGTTAGTAAATGAAAAGGAAAATTAACAGAAAACCTGAAGGAGTTTAGATAAGAGATATAGAAGACTCTCCAGGAAGAAAATGGAACTACTGCCAGGAATCCAGCAGGATCCAGATCCAAACTAACTAAACATGTACTAAACTAAACATGCACTAAGCATAACCACATACTAGACTAAACTTGTATGATATGTGCCCAAATACTGAAACAAACTTAGGGATTCCTTATTTTTAACCTATAAAAGTTATAATAGCTTCATAATAACACGACAAGCAATATATCCAAACAAGTTTATTCTGTAAGAGATGTGTGAATAAGAAATTATTCTGTAATTTATTATTCATGAAAAACAGTAAATTACTCTAATCACATTTTTTGCATTATGAATATTCTTAAAAAGTGGTGCTGCAGGCAAACAAATGGCCATGAAAAGTGTGATCATTCATTCCAATCTTTTTTTAATAAACTTTATTCAAATTAAAGAAAAAAAGTAATTACAGGAAAGCAAGTGTCTAAAGGATATAATTGTGAAATGACCATTTGCTTTAAAGGGACATCAGAAACCTCTTCAGAGCAAAATCACATTTCCAGCATTAAATCTTTAGACCAGGTCCAGAGACAGTAACACCTATCTTTAGAAATTTGACTATAATGCTTTGAACTCTAGTACCAATTCATGCGTAATTCTCAGCTCTCCATTTTTCATAGTCATGAAGATAGCTCCGTTTTGAGTAAATAGAAATAGCAGACTCCAGTAAATACAGTGTATGTGAAAGCTTTATTTTTATTTAATAACAGTGGGAAGAGTGTGCAGCAAGCTCACTGCCCTGGACTTCAAGAGAGCAGACTTTGGCCTCTTCAGGAACCTGCTTTGTAAGGTTCCATGGGATATAGCCCTAGAGGGCAGGGAGGCCCAAAACTGTTGGATGGTATTCAAGGATCACCTACTGCAAGCTCAGGAGTGTTGTGTCCCAACTAGAAGGAAGTGCAGCAGGAGAGCCAGGAGACCTCCTTGGGTCGATAAGGAGCTACTGAGGAAACTTCGAGGGAAAAAAGAGGTTTACAAAAGGTGGAAGCAAGGACAGGCAGCCTGGGAAAAATACAGGGATGTTGTCCGGGAAGCTAGGGACCAGGTTAGGAAAGCTAAGGCCCAGTTAGAATTAAACTTGACTACAGATGTGCAAGATAACAGGAAGGGACTCTATAGGTACATAGTTAATAAAAGACAGACTAGGGACAATATAGGCCCCCTCCAGAAGCTATCAGAAGAACTGGCTACCCTGGATTTGGAGAAGGCTGAGGTTCTTAATGACTTCTTTGCCTTGGTCTTCACTGGCAAAGGCTCTGACCACACGACCCAGGTTTTGGAAGGCGGATGCAAGGACTGTGAGAATGAAGATCCTAGGCCCACTGTAGGAGAGGATCTGGTTTGAGACCATCTTAAAAACCTGAACATGCACAAGTTCATGGGACCTGACAGAATCCATTTGCAGGTCCTGAAAGATTTGGTGAATGGAGTTGCTAAGCCACTGTCCATCATATTTGAAAAATCATGGCAGTCAGGTGAAGTTCCTGATGACTGGAAAAAGGGAAATAAACCCCCCATTTTCAAGAAGGGGAAAATGAATGACCCGGGGAATTACAGATCAGTCTGTCTCACCTCTGTGCCTGGCAAAATCTTGGAGCAGATTCTCCTGGAAGGCATGCTAAGGCACATGAAAAACAAGGAGGTGGTTGGTGACAGCCAGCATGGCTTCACTAAGGGGAAATCCTGCCTGACCAATTTGGTGGCCTTCTATGATGGGGCTACGGAACTGATGGACAGGGGCAGAGCAGTTGATGTCATCTACCAGGACTTGTGCAAAGCCTTCGACACTGTCCCACATGAGAAACAGAACATGAGTCAGCAATGTGCGCTCGCAGCCCAGAAAGCCAACCGTATCCTGGGCTGCATCAAAAGGAGCAAGGCCAGCAGGTCGAAGCAGATGATCTTGCCCCTCTACTCTGCTCTCGTGAGACCTCACTTGGAGTATTGTGTGCAGTTCTGGTGTCCTCAACATAAAAAGGACATGGAACTGTTGGAACAAGTCCAGAGGAGGACCACGAGGATGATCAGGGGACTGGAGCACTTCCCATATGAAGATAGGCTGAGAAAGTTGGGGCTGTTCAGCCTGGAGAAGAGAAGGCTGTGTGGAGACCTTATAGCAACCTTCCAGTATCTGAAGGGGGCCTACAAGGATGCTGGGGAGGGTCTATTCATTAGGGACTGTAGTGATAGGACAAGGGGTAACGGGTTCAAACTCAAACAGGGGAAGTTTAGATTGGATCTAAGGAAGAAATTCTTTACTGTGAGGGTGATGAGGCACTGGAATGGGTTGCCCAGGGAAGTTGTGAATGCTCCATCCTTGGCGATGTTCAAGGCCAGGTTGGATGAGGCCTTGGGTGACATGGTTTAGTGTGGGGTGTCCCTGCTCATGGCAGGGGGATTGGAACTAGATGATCTTAAGTTCCTTTCTAACCCTAACTATTCTATAATTCTATAGATTGATCCATGGCTTGGCTAAGTGAAGCCAGGTGAAGCTTCACCTTCTATATGCTGGCAAACTTTTTACTGTGAAGTAGTGTTTTGGGTATTTTATAAAACTTCAGTGTGTTGAAGAATTAGTTTCTCAGGTATTTTAAAAGAATTCAAAATTTTTTTTACGTGTTTACACTGGACAAATGTTTTTAAAACAACAGCTTTCATGGAATCTTGCAGTTGTTACTCTTTTTATTCTGGACTACAGATAACAGATCCTTTGCTAAACATCATTGCTTCCAGAGAAGAAAGAAGACCACTAAAAATCTCCTTGAGGACTTTAATACTGCCATTCTAAAATACTGATAGGTGCCAAATTTGGGGGAATGGACTAGAAAACATCTAGACATCTCTTTTACTCCTATCTTCTATAACTGTATGTTCCTAACTATCATGAAGACTGGCAGTGCAAAATATTAGATATAAATGGGGATTCCTAACAGCCTTCCAAGAAATCTATCTTTCCATTATTATGAGGTTTACTGACATCCTGAGACTACGCATAATTTTATACATATTTTTCTTTTTACACGTTCAGCTTTTTTCCCTCTTACAAAGCTTTGAGTTCCAATTACAATAACATATCTCAAAGGACAGCTTCTAGATATTATTTTGCTGTGAGAGCTACAGTACTGTCTGTACAGAGAGAAAAGCTTAGCCTGCACTAAGCTCCATACTGTCTTGATTAAGCTACTACTATACCAGACCAGCTATTATAAAAATAGCTGAGATGTGTAAGCTTGTGACTGAAGTATAGACCCAGTTTTGAGCTGTCAATTAACATGGATTTCATTATAATCAAAACATGATAAGCCTTAGGAAGAAAAAAAGTATATCAAGACATCATCTTACTAGTAGTATTTTCATGAAGAACACAAAAATGTAAGGAGAATGATTTATGTCGGCAACATATAAATTTGGTTCTTCAGTAAGATGATCTAGAACATTCTGAAATAAGTGTCTAATACAAGCAATATTCTCTAAGAAGGGTGCCTGCATGATGATGTTGGGTTAGAGGGCTATTCTTTATGGAGCCAAGCTTCAGTGAGATGAATCCTGTTCAATAGTTATTGGAAATGGGAAGGTCAGCAGCCTCTCTTTTTCACTAGATAAATGAAAAGTTTTGGGAAGCCAGCAGGAATATGGCATTAAAAAAATGAAAGGCTACTATGAGACATTATTTTCTTAAAAGAACCTGGGCTGTATGTTCATTAAGGTAGCCCCTGCCTTTATGGCTACTGACTTGCTTTTGTCATATTTTTCCTAGTGCTATTTCTCTCTCATATACACACAGAGAAAAGAGCAAGGGTCAGGCCATAGCTTATTCAGCCTGCAGAGAACTGTGCTAGTACCCTTTTGGCATGGTATGCCACAGCCAACTGCATTTAGCAAAGAAGAGGCTCCATAGAAATGTATTTCTTCACTCTAGTGACCAGGGAGTACTGGAGTGGGAAATTCTGAGTCTCTTTCACCTTCACCATAGTTTCTGACCTAAAATATGCCAGAGGAGATACAGTGCTTTGATGCAGATTGAAACTTGTTCTCTTTGGAGAAGCTTGGAAATGAAGAGAGAGACTGTGATCCACTAAGTCACAGTTTCTATCTCAGGCTGATATTGGGGAAACGCAACTGCTGTGTGCGCTGGGCTAGGCTGAAAGCAGTGGTAATGAATGCCCTCCATTATTTAGTTTGTCATTTTCCTCCACCCTTCCTTTCTTACTAAGAAGTCAATTAACTTTCCATTTCAGTGAAAGATCCCTGCAGACCACATGGAAGCTGGATCATGCAGCAACACAGTTAATGTTACAGGACAGCACAGTGCTGCCACCAGAACTAATCGCAGCAGTGGCATATCAAATCACCCCATTTCCATTTAGCTTTCATCAGTATCATACATAGGCAGATACAGATTTGATCCATGGAATGTCATTTGCCTTTGAAGTCCTTTTTTATTTTTTATTTTTTTTTCTACATCATGCATTTAGCAATAATAGAAAATTTCTTTTCAGGAATGAATTCCATTCAGTTGCTGAGCATGTATCGGCTACACTGCTGATCAGCAGTGTGATAGGGAAATATTAGGTTTTCTCTTTCACATAAACCTCGTCTCTTTTTCTCTGCTTTGCATGGTTGTTCATTTTTGACGTGTAGCAACTTAGTTGCTGCAATTGTTCCAGAGATTGCTTTGATATTTGCTCTTTTGTTATGTTAATAGAATCACTAGTCCTTCTTACTTTGACCTTGCATTATTTTGTCAGGGCTTTCAAGCTCCACATTCTTCTGTACAGACAGTCCTAAATTTTGGAAAGCTTAATTACGGATTAGCCCTTCCTGCAACACTGAAAATTAACGTCTTTAGGCTGTTTTATGACGTTTGCCAGAAAGAAGGCTAACATTATTCTTTCTTTTTTTTTTCTTTTTTTTTTTTTTTTTTTTCTGGACATGTAATTGGTCATTCTTGAATTTAGTTTGCCCTTGTGTTTTGGTCAGACATCTTGGAACAAGATACTCGTTTTCTTCAGGTATTTATTCTCTTCTGTGTGTTTGGTCCTGATACTTCTGTGTTGATTTTGTGGTTAAGCACCATTAGATGTGGCCTAGTCAGAACTTGTAGCTTTTCTCTGGTTTCCATAGCATAATAATCTATTTTGACATATAGTTCATTTCTCTTTTGTTGAAGTGTTTTCTGTGAGCAACATGATTTCTGATGTTACTGAGTATACCAAATATGCTTTTACCCATATATGAAAACTTAAGCCTAGCATAGGAAACATTCAAGCACTACTGTGAGCTTGAAAATGATATTTCAAAGGAGAATATAGACAGGCTTGAGATTTTAAAATCTATGCAGTATCATTTTAGGGCTCCTTTCACATCAAAGTCACTTTTATCAATAATCACATTACCAGCAGAGTCACCCAGCACTTCTCAGCCCTTAATCACAATATCTGACTGAATTTTGAGGTGTGTTTCAGCAATGCTTTATAGCTGAATCTTCTTTAATAAGATCATGTTGCCTTCCTTGAATGCTTTTTATTTAAATGTCTTCTTACTCTTGGTAATACAATTTTGGATGGGGTAGGGAAGACTCATTTCACTATGATTTTGTCTCAGTTTAATGTTAAAGATGATAGAGGAAGACTGAATTATTAACGCAGGCTTTTACCTTCTAGACTGTCTGTTAGCATTATGTACTATTCTTAGATAACATTACAATTATTTCTGAATTTTGCTTAATTATTGATTTTGTAGCAAGTTGTTTCAAAATCTAAATTTATTATACAGGAAGAATTAATAACAAAATTAAACATATTTTAATTTCAATGTTATTAATTTAATGCTTGTCTTTATCTTTCCTAGAAAATCTCACTCCTAGAAGTTCCATGAACTAGAATTTTAGGAAAAGAAAATAATATTTTCATATACATGCATCAATGTACAAATGTATGTGTCTCAGTCAGATTTATTGTGAGTCAGTATTCCTGCATTAAAAAATGAGCCTCAAATATTCCTTCCTGGGGCTGTAAAATCTCCTTCAGGCCAAATAATGTAGTATATTTATAACTTAAAATGTAACTAGTTATTTTGTTTGTTGCTTTGTTTTCTTTAATAAAACTATTTATTTTGTAAGAGATTAGCAATAAACAATGCTGCATTTGTCTTTACTTCTGTCAGTATTTCTACCCTACTGATGATGTGTTGTCGCAATAGTAATCCTGCTCAGTATGAGAGTAACCGCAGGTTCAGACCCGTGGTGCGTGCGCTTGGCTGAGGAGCCACAGGTGAGAGGCTATCATCTGCGGGCTTATGACTGAACGCCTCTAAGTCAGAATCCTGCCTAGACACTTGATGTTGTGCTATTGCGCCATTGGTTATTTGTGATTGACCCAGAAGATGACAGTCTTGTTCAGAATGCAAGGGTAAAACCCTTCCCAAATCTTCGTTAGTGAAGACATGCCTTCCTCATAGGAGACAGAAAACTCCTAACTTCAGACTGGGGCTGATGGAGCTCATCTAGCCTTGGAAGGTCTTCCGTCTAAGAGAAGGACACTCTTACAAAACCTACTACCTGAGGACTTTGCTGTCACTGTCCTAGCTTGCTAGGCCGTGGCAGATAAACCTCAGGTGTAAAGGGTGGGACCAGTTCTGCACACGCTGAGCCTCACCTAAAAAAAATCCATTGCGCAGGCTGGAAGGGTTTACTCACACTTGCAAAGCCCTGTAGTGTCAGGCGAGGGTCAAAATGGCAGGTGACAGGGTGCACTGGAAGCTGCAGGTCCAACCTTGCCTGCAGGCGGTTCAGGCCTTTGGTTGCTTGAGCTTGACCCAGGAGATGACAGTCTCGTGCGGAATCTTCCTGGTTGCCTATGCAGCTTTTCTCCAGTCAGTTTTGCCTATTCCACTTGCCCTTAGTCATTGCGCTTGTAGTGAGTGTGGGTAATGCCCTTCTCAAATCTTTGTTCACGAAGCCAAACCATCGTTTCTAATCTAAATATTCTTGCTTGATTTTTAAAAAATAACAAATAAAAATCATGCTAATAAGGAAATGAATATGCTACCTAATGAAAAAGAAAGCAAAATGCTGTTGTAAACCAGCATTCACTAACATTTCTAGAGTTTCTACTGAACTTATAAAAAATGAAGGGCTTTTTTTCTTATGAAAACATTAATTACATTTGCTGGTCTTATGATTAAAACTATATTTTAAAGTAGATGAAATTAAGCCAACAAAAAAAAGAAAGAGACAGCTTTTTGCCAGTAGACCTGATGAGTATTAGAGAATCCATATGAATTAAATGGCAGAGCCATTTTTTTTTAAGTGTGAGTTATCCCTCAAGTTAAAGCATAAGCTTCCTTGGATACCTTGAATTATCCTCACTAAAAAATTTTTACTTTTGTAGCAAGGCCTAAAATATAATGTCTCACATCAGGCTTGGTCCATAACAGGGATTTTCCAATATATGTCCCTTAGTATGCTTTTTCCTGTTAGCACTTGCTGGTACAGTAATATTGATAAAAAAACTTGAATAGATTGAGTTGTATCAGCAAAAAAATATTCTCGTGCATGCGAACTATGTTTCCAAGATGAGCTATGTCTCTAGCATAATGGTTTGTTACTATAACTCTATTGGAATGACTATAATTACAATTCCTTTTGATTGCATACAGGGCCTCAGAAGAAAATAGATATGTGCTGTCTTCCTCTCATGTTCAAAAGTCAAATTTCACAGCTTATAACCATAAATCAGTGAACTATCTCTCAGTGCAGCAATGAATTAGCATTTTGCCTTAACCTATTTCAGGCCCTGGCCTTAATGAACAGATAGCAGTTGAACAGAAAAACAGGAGAAAAGCCAAAATGTTAGGCCACTGTGGATTAAATTATCAGAAATCTCTTCCTTAATTCTGACTGGGTATATCCCTCAAATTCCTTGCTGAATCTTAACAATTTTCTTGATAGTACGCTATAAATATATCATTTAGGAAAAATAAAATATTCAGTTTTTAAGCCTTAGCTCTGACCTATCTGAAGATCCTAGGAAAGCAGGGCTAGTGTTTTTTTCCATTATCCTTTTTGAAGTATAGAAAAGATTTTTTTAAAGAAGACATTTGTTGTTTCTCTAGAACACTGGTGAATATCATGAATTCTCATTACACTTTGAAAAATAGATAAGGTTAATATGAAAAAAAACCTGTAAGGAATGTGCATCATTATGATATGGGTGAAAAATCTTTTACTAAAACACAAATTAAATATTTTAATACAGTTTTATGATCCATGTTATCTAGAAAAAAAACAGAGTGCTTTTTTAGCACTGCATTAAATATTTTCAGTTGCAAATGTGCAAATGGCTTTTTTTGTTTGTTCAATTTATCTTAAGCTTTGGAAATTAAGCATACCTTGCAATACTGTATACATCTTTTAGAGAATAATATCTGTTTTTTGTCATTTACACCTCCTGGGAATGAAATGGTAAGTTTTAGCTACATTAGTGCTAGACTTTGCAGAAAAAATATGTATATTTAAAGCATTATTTCTTTATAAATTAAACAAGCTATAAATGTTTAAACACTCTTTGATGATACATTTATAAGACATGCAAACAATTGGTATCATATACAGAAATAATGTGTCAGGGATAAGACAAGTGCAATTCTTCCATAGGATTATGTGGGCCCAATTAAATTAATATTATCTGCCATGGAATAGTTCCAGTACAGAGTTTCAAATGGGTTAGATTTAAAGGTACTTAGAATGGTTTATTACATCATTGGGCACTATCAGCAATATGTGTGTGAAGTATACCGTGCTCAAGATTTCCTTTATGATTCCAAAGACACATTTTTTCTTATGGTCTTTGTCTTTATATTTTTGTGTTTCCTCAGCATGACATAAAGAGGTGGAGAATTAAAGGAAGAATCAAAAAGGGTTCAGATTTTCTCCTAGTTAGATCTTTAAAAGTAGATGCAATGTTTTTCTAGAGTAGATGTTTAAGATGTTTCATCACTGGAACACCTTAGACATTTCAGTCATGTTTTTATGACTGAAAATCTGCTTTCCATATGGAATTCCTGACATGCTTTTGGCAATTCTGCTGTACGGAGTAAAACCTGGACTGTAGCTGAGAAAGTCCAAATACATTCATGTATTTTTCATCATTTGGTTAAGGATCCTAACAAATATAACCGAAACCCACTGCAGGATCCATATTGCAAGTATATATGGAAATTCAGCTTCATGCTCTACTGAAAGGTTTTCTCACTTGACCTGTATATTCTTTTCCAGTTAGATAGAAAAACATATCTTGAATTCACCTGTGTCATTTGCACATTGCCTATCTTTCAGTTTCCAAATGTTAATTCAACTTAGGAAAAAAAAAGACTTTTATTGCCTTTGTAGCTGGGACAAAAGCACAGAGAAGGCAAATTTCCAAATTTGCCTGGCCAGTTACTTACATAGCAGTTCATATGAGCTGTAAGACCTTTCTCCCAAAACTCTGTTGCTGTTAGTAAGAAAGAACCTTAGCATTTTTAAAATTGAATTGACAACTTTATCCATAGCTCATACAAGAGAAATAATATTGGTGGTGTTTAAATACACTCAAATTAGACTTCAGACCTTTGTCTCTCTTAGGACATCTATGCTGCAGCTCAAGCACCGTCTGCAGGACTGGCTGGCATGACACACCAGTGTACCAACGGAAGCAGGTTATTGGCCACTATCCCCATAGCACTAGACTTTTTTTCTAGCTAGAAGAATTCTTTAAAATCATACCACTACAAAGAAGACATAGATCTTTTTCTCACCTCAGTTTACTGTTAAAAATATGAAGATGATTTAAAATCATAGTATTGGACTTAGATGGAAGAGATGATTCAAAACACTGATCTAGGTTTGAATTTCCTTGTTTAAGTGAAATACTAATGCCCTCATGGGTCAGCCCGTTAAGACCGAAGCCTGGCAAAATTGATCTAAATCTGCCAAGATGACACAGCTGAAGCTTGCAGTGGGAAAATGTTCAAAACATTTTTCAAGCCTTTTTTTTTTTTTTTTTTTTTTTTATTGTTTGTGAAGCTCTCTGGCTCTCTTCTCTGTCAGAGGATAGAAAAGGGCTCTTCACAGACTTCTTGATAGGCTGTTGAAGCTTTTCAAATGTAAGAAAAAAATGTGGGAAGGAAAACCCAGCAAGCCTTGGTGAGCTTAGCCAGAGCTTTAAAGTGATTATACCCAAAGTTCACAGGCAGACTTAGCGAAAGTTGAACTTGACTGTTATCTTGAAAAGCTTTCGAAGGCAGGGATCATCAACAGCACCACAGCTCTCATCTCTGGCAAACAATTTCAAGCAATTTTAGGTATCAGATAGTTTAGCCTGGGGAATTTCAAGAATGAATTTTTGGGGCTGCTGTTTCTTTATAAGTTTCTGATTTGGAAGCAAAGTTTACAGTTGGTACATCTAGAGAAAAAAAATAGTAATTAGATACTGAAGATGTGTAAGATGGCCATTCTCTCAGTGTTGTCCTTACTCTTTTTAGTGGCAGCAAGGATAAATCTGGGATGATTAGATTTGATTTTTTTTTTTTTTTGTTGTGTCAACCAAAGCACTAGGTGGTCCCCGTAGTTTGAAACAGCACTATAGGAAACTTTCACCCCTCTGTCAGTCATAGTTTATTGCCTGCTCAGAAGACAGGTTTTATTGGTGCCTCATGGTGGTTTGATGTCTACATGAAATAAGTTCTTGGGTTCATTTCAGCTTGTTAAAAGGAAAAAACTCAGCACCACCATAGCACCTTTGTTGACAGCCTTATTATAAATGTCAAGGGCTGACTAAATATGGTACCTGAAGTGATCTCTTAACATTTTTTTAGCATTAGCTTTGTGGGTTAATGTGACTTCCAGGGACTGGCAAACAGAAAGTGCTAATATTACTTGCTAAACAAGCTTTTTGGAAGTCCCCTGTAGTTTGGAAAACAAGAGATAAGGTTCATTGTCTCGATTCACAGAAAGAATGAATAATACATAAAATAGTTGTGCCTGCCTACTGCAATGGTATGCACTGCCACAAGCTGCCAGACCAGCAATGTGGGGAACATGGCTGTCTTCAATAGAAAACTGTTATGTAGATCTGTATCAAATTCTTCCAGACTGGCAGTCTATGACTAATAATAAATAGGTATTTTAAATCAGTTAGGCAAGTCAAAGTCCAGCGGTGAAGATTAATTTGATAATCTTTTTTTATCATGTTGCTGCAACAAAGCCAGTGCTTCAATTGATATTTCCCAACTATGTGAGAGTCAGCTGGAAGCTCATTAACTTCAGTTTGATCAAACTTACTTGCAAGAGGTAACTTCTGCTTAAGCATCTTAGAGAACAGGAATAAGATAAGAGTGACATAACAGCACTGAGGAGTATCTACAGAGTCATTAAAATGTAAACTTTCTTGTGTTTAGTTTATTTTATTACACACAAAAAATTGGCTGTAAATTCAGTAATTTTAAGGGAAGAAAATGGGTCACTATCTAATACAGCCATATGTTTAATTTAAGGTATTCCTCCCAGTTGATCATTTTCCTTTCTTTATGTGTGTTCCTTTGTGGTCAGAAGCTAGTTCTAGTAGCTCTGTTGAGGCTTGGGTTTTGTAGCTGCATTCTCTGTATATATTAAGAAACAGACATTCATTTTTAGAAATGGGGAAATCTACATAAGCTGTAACAACAAAGATTCATACAAATGCTTCCTCTGTCTTCTGTTGTGTGATGCTTTTCAGGATCTCATCTTTTTCAGTACTCAGAGAAAAGTCTTATTGTTTAGACTCATGTTTTGCATTATTAACCTGTCCTATACATTAGAATTTCAGCTCCAGCAAGTATGATATGTATGTGCAATCTATTATAAGGAAGAATGTTAAAACAGCAAGTTTTCCATTCTTATCTTAGCATTCATATAGTTTATTCATCATTAAAATCAATGCATAATCATAGCTGGATATACGAGCAAGCTGTCAGGCACAGTGACAAATCCAAGGAGGCAAGTAATTTACCTGAGCCTGTACATCTGGCTAAAGTATAACAGGTTATGGTGGTAATCTTTCCAACTCATCATTTTCAGTTCATTTTTCAAGTGCAAATTTAAATAGAGAAAATATCTTTGCACATCCACTACAAGGACAAAATATGAACATATATATATAAAATAAAACACCTTATTGCAGAGTGTTCAGAAGTTGATAGGTACATGGTAATGTAGCTGCTTGCACCTGCAGTTTTCTTATCTGCATTAATGTATTTGAATGTCCATACTAACATGTGACTCAGAAGTCTTTTAGCTAACTGTGAAGAAAACATGAATCAGTAGTCTGTCCACGGCAATAAGAAGTCTGAGTTTCAGTATGTTAGATCTATTTATTTTAGAGCAAACACAGATCCATTTCTTAGTCTTTATCCTAGGTTTGACCCATATCCTGTGGAAGTTAATCATGGCTTAATCCTGTCACTACTGCATGCTCTGTAAAGCTGTCAGCCTCTGACCCTCTAGTGAGAGTCTTTTCACAAGGTGACAGCAAAAAGTTCCAGATAAGAACAGAAGCAGGATCTGAATGACTGCAGTGCTACAAAAGCAAGATTTCAGATGTTTCCCACTGATTTAGATGAAGAAGGCATTTGGCACCTTCTTTGCAGGTTCTTAACAGAGCAAGTGTCTGTATTTGGGGAAAATATTCCCTTGAATTACCTGTACATAAATCTTGGGCACTGGAAGTCAACTTTATTTTAGTTCTTGTTGGACAACAGCTTTCAGCATGGAAGAATTTTGGCACAGCCAGGAAGGCACCAGAATTGGGTCAGACGGAATAGTGGGTACCTTGCAGACTTTGACACGTTGGTATTATATAGCAAGCCACACCCAGCATGATGCTTTTTTGCTTTAGATCATGAAAAGCTCTATGAACAGCTGTATCATGTTAACTTTGAATGACCTGTTGTGGTGGGTTGACACTAGCTAGCGCTGCTAAGCACCCACACAGCTGCTCATTTTCTCCCTCTCCTCACAGAGGGACAGGGGAGAGAATAGGAAGAATAAAAGCAAAAAAACCTTATGGGTAAAGAGGAATACTGTTTAATAAGTGAAAGAAAGAAAGAAAAAAGCTACCAAAAAAAACCCCCCAACAAACAACCAAAAAACAACAAAGAAACACCCCACATGGTACAAAGGCAATTACTCACTACCTCCCACAAACGAAGCTGATGCCCATACAGTCTTCACGCAACTACTAACTTGCAAAAGCATCACCTCCACCCTTCCCACCCTTTTCCCCCTCCTCTCATTTCTATTTTCATCACTGTGCATGCTGTTATTTAGTGAGGAATATCCCTTTGCCTAGTTCAGGGCAGCTGTTCACGTTGTGCCCACTCTCAACTTCATGTCCAAACCTTGTCTACTCTCTGGCATGCAGAGTGAGAAAAAGCCTTAATTACTGAGCAAGCATTGTTCTGCAATAACCAAAACACTCATGTCTTATATACTTTTAGCCACAAACCCAATACTCAGCACCATATAGGCTGCTGTGAAGAAAATTAGCTCCATCTGAGCCAGACCCAACATATGTACTACCTTAGCAGTTGTACACCATCAACCCTGACAATGACAAAGATGATGAACCATTTGAAACAAGATAGCTCTAATAACATAGCAGTGGGGATGGAGACTGACAAGTAGACATCTGTGCTAAAAGCATAGCAACAGAAAACATTTTATTTGGATTATATGTCTATGGAAGGACTTAGTTGGTGACCCATTTATTTTGGAGCCTAAAAGTAATTGATAAAAGGAAATAACCCATCTTACTAACGCTTGTAAACCCAAATGCCCAAATGGTAAATATACCTCAAATTTTCCACATTTGGTGGGTTTTATTTTTAAATAAGAGTTTAAATTGTGTTTACTAGACACCAAAGTGCTTATCTGAAGTTAGTTTAGCCAGTTACAGGAAATGTGGAAGGCGGAGATAGTAGTATGCCAGTTTGTCACTTGTTCTTTACTCCTGCTGTAAGATGTGCAATTATTGAAAACAGCTATTTAGAGTTTCTACACCAACTCTAAGCCTTTGAATTCAACCATTATGAAATTATATGCATATTATAATTATATATGCATAATGGGGAAAAAGGGTGAATTGATGTTTCTGAATGACGTTAGGAAATTCATAACTGTACTTGCTCTGATGGCTATGGGGAACATCTGGAAGAGATGGAAACTAATGACATTTATACGTAAAGATTATTTAATGAGTCAGTGCTTCAAGGCACATTATCTCCTCCAGGGTATTGAATGTCCTCTTCTCTAATTTAATGAGTTTTTCAAAAGCATGGTGAAAGTAATGTAGAAGTACTTGCTTCAGTTCCCTAGTGGGAGGGGAAAGATCTTAATGCTTATGACATCATAAAGATGTTCAGCCTGATTATGAAATGAATTGTACCGAATGACACAGTGATTAGCAAAAACCAGAGTGATGTGATTCTTCAGAAAGTATCTACTTTCAGCCACCTGGATAGCTGAATTTTCTCTCTCCATCATGCATTGTGGCTCTGGGTAGAAACTGTAAAGAGCTCTCCTTAGCTTTCATAAGATTCCTAGATGTCTGTTGGAGTTAGCATTGAATGTCTTTATATTATGTAAATATGTTTATGTTCAGCTGGCTTTATTACTGATTTATTTTCCACAGGATACATTTTTACAGTTAATTATGTACATGAACAACCCAGGAAGCAATTTAAAAAGAAAAGTCAAATGCACTTACAAATACATGTCCATTAGAAAATCTGTGTGAGAATCATTAGATTCGCACTGGAGAATCTTCACACACTGGAGAATCACATCTTGGGGTTTGGACAGTACATAAAGATAAACTGATAGGATAAGCTGATATTCTTTTCACAAGTGGTGCAGAGCTTCACTATTTTTGGAAGAGTGAAGAGACAAGTATGCCTTAGCAGTTGCGGTCTTCCTTAAAGATTTTTGTTGCATGCAGAAAACCTACTCAGTATAAGATTGCACGCATCTCACCAAATTAGATTATAGATTATAAAGCAAGCCCAGATAGTGCCTTTGTTTAGATATTCTTTTCCAGATGAATGAAGCTGTGAAAAACAAATCTAATGTCCAGCATCCTCTGGTGAGGTTGCACTGAGATCTTTCATAGAATCATAGAATCAACTAGGTTGGAAAAGACCTTTAATATCATCAAGTCCAATCATTTCCTCAGGAGTACCAAGTCCACCTCTAAACCATGTCACTGAAGGCTTCATCTATATGGTTTTGGAACACTTCCAGGGATAATGATTCCACCACTTCCTTGGGCACCCTGTTCCAGTGCCTAACTGCCCTTTTGGTAAAGAATTTTTTTCCTAATACCCAGTCTAAACCTTCCCTTGTGCAGCTTGAGGTAATTTCCCCTTGTCCTATTTCTTACACTATCTTCATCTTTTTGCTCTCCAGATGGCAGATACTGTAGGAAGCCATTGTTCTGAATAGAGGCATGCTGAGAGGGTAGGACTTTCTCATGTACTTTTATATAATTACTTACTTTGAATTTGCAAGCTATGCGCAGCAAAAAGCTACCTGTTTTTTTTTTTTCCCCAATACTTTTCTTCATAAACAACTAGACTTTCTAAATGAGTTTTTTTAAAGTCCTAGTGAGATTATACAAAGTTGGTCAAAAGAAAAATTCAGATATGTCAAGCCAAAGTAGTACATAAAGATGTATCACTTGGCAGAGTGAGACACCCTGGGGGCTAAGCACTGTTTTGTGATGTATATGATTAAGGTTCTGCTTGGTGCTGTGCTGGCCTAAAGTGATTAAATAAGGGTTTGAAACTGATCCTTTGTTAGTTAATCTAAGTTTTGCAGCCAACCACTTCTGTTCAGATACACACTTGTTCTTCTTGTCTAGAACTAGAAAACAGGTCTCAGTCTGAGAACAAACTTGCTGACACATCTGGTTTTTACCTCAAACATCTTAAGTGAGGACTTTTCAAAACAAATGCTAATTCTGCAACATAGCCATCATCTTAAGGATAATCTTTTAGAAAGGTCACCTCAGAGTCTGCAGGTGTATTCACATTACTGAGGAGTATAAGAAGCCTATTTCTCCTTTTTCCTTGAATAACTGGAGATCCTGGGAAATTTCATAGTTAAATTTCCTCTCCTCAATCAGATAGCGTTTTAAAGTGCTGATATTTCTTGTGGAACAGAAATTCTTGTAGATGCTAGAATTCTTGTAGGCTGCTAGAAATGCTGAGTTAAGAGGATTTTGCAAGACTGGATGCAGCAATATATAGCAGCTGGTCCAGTATGTCAGAAGGGAAGGATGTTCTCATAACACAGACTCCCGAATCTTTCAGTACCTGCAGTAAAAATTACATGTATCAAAAATGTTTATGAAAGATGGAAGTGTAATATACTGTATTATCCCCTTTGGAAGTAATAAGCAATTATGACGTAAGATGAAGTATCAACTGTTCCATCTGACAGTCACAGTGATAGATTCAAACAAAAAGAAAACCTTAAATATATCACTGACCTGTAAAATATATTTTTAGCTATTAAATGAAATATTTTTGCCAGTAATTTTTGCTGTTCATAAGCCATATTTAAAGCTTCTTCAGAAAATAAGATTTACAAGAATCATTAAGGTCTCTTTAAGGTCTGCATATTTGCAGCAGTTAGTGGCTTCTTTTCCCTGTGCAGTACATCTTGTGATTTACTAGATTTGCTCTGTTTCCTCCTCTATCAAGCAACCTTTTCTCAGCTGTTTAATCCCCTATGAGCACATTTCTTGCCTGCTAGCTTTCTCTTCTGCTTCTCTCTTGGAAAAATTTCTGTATCCTATATACGTATTTCGCATATTATGTAGCAAACACTGTTGTATCTATGAACTGAGTCATAAAATCCTTGATACAAAGACAACTTTTACTTATATGCAGCACCAGATACATGCAGCCTACATGCAGCTGATCTGTACAAAAGTCAGTCAGGTTTTTATGACTACTAATTTTTAAGCATTCAAACACACAATTAATAGACTTCAGAAACAGAGAAGCATCACTGTGTAAATGTATGAGCCTGAAAAATATCAGTGCTAATGATGACAATGATAACTTGATGGAGTTCTGGCCGTTGCTGTGCTTATTCTGCACTAAGATAAGAGAGATTTTTGTCAAGGAAACAAATCTCCAAGGACTTAGGTTTTCTGAAGGCTCAGGACCAAATCTCAGATCTCAGCAGAGCCCAGAGCTTAAACAACCTCTTTTATCCCCACTGGTGAGCCAAATACCATTTCAGTATATTATTAAGTTTACATTTCTTGTCTAAAAATAAGATTGATACTTGTGTTCTCAGGCTTCTTACCTGTAGGCAGTTTATCTTACCTTGCAGTGGTAAGGTTTGTTCTAATCTAAAGTCCAAAGAGTTAAAGAGGCAAAAGTGATCATTTTTTATGTCAGGAGTGGGCTCTGCTGACTTTTGCTTTAAGAGTCTGTGAAGAATAAGTGAAAGCAAAAGAATGTATTTTTGCAGCATGTATCAATCTTCTGGCAGTCTTTGATCTCTTTAAGGATATTCATGGTCTAAATGACTACCACACTTCTATAGAAATAACTGAAACCTGGATTTGAAATAATTGACACCAAAGGGAAAACATATTAAAAGTAGTAATCTCTATCCACCACTTAATATTTTTCCCAGTGCCAAAATTAAAGGTAAAATAATCCTGCTTTTTTTTTCTTTAAAACTAGTGATTTAGCCAAAGTAAAAACATTATATTGTGAAAGCAGACTAGTATACACTATTCACAAGGAAGACACCTAACAAAGACTTAAGAAAAAAAAAATTTGTCAATAGAAAAGGTTGCCATAAGCATATTTTCTTACTATTTACTAAGTTTTTTCTTTCTTAGTTCAAAATCACAAGTGAAGATGAAAACCAGCCTAACCAAAACAAAAACCTGTAACACACATTGTGCTCAAATAAGGCTTCAGAAGTTTGCAAGTAGCATGTATTTACTTCCTATAAATTTGCCTTTTACAAAACTAGCTGAGACTATATGGTAGCACAATTTCTCCTTTACTAAGCTGGGTTCAACTTGTGCCTAGTACAGCCAGCAGGGAAACAAAAATGTGGAGGAACAGCCTTTACTGGTTTATGTGAGTAGATTTTATAACAGAAGAGGATACACTGGGATTTATTCTTGCAAGCTCTGCTCAATTTCATGGGCCATATCACATCGTCCATTTACAAACATAAAAAAAAAAAAAAAAAAAAAAGGCAGTGCGATGCCAAAAATTAATCAGGATATCATGGCATATAGTTCTTTGCAAGACGTGTAGATACTAAATGAAGCAGATCTCCATAAATTCCTTGCCTAAGAACTGTTTCTTAACAAGTTGTGGACCTGAAGGCACGTCAGAGACCCTGTGGGTTAGTGGGACTGACAGAAGCACCCAAACCAGGACTGAAGGCTTCCTGGCTGTTCTGTTCTGTCAGCACTGGTGGAGAAGCCTCTCCTTCATGGCCTCGTTCTTTTCATAACCATATCATGAAAACACTGTCTAGAAAGGAATGACATGACAAAGCATTGAGGTACATCAAAGGTCAGTGTTCCTTTCAAAATGAACACTGATGCCATCAGTGTTCATTTCCAAAGAGAATTTCTTCATAGGTATGTCAGAGGCTACTGAGGTGCTGGGCAAATTATTTTTAGCTTTTCCCCTTTTTGTGATCATCCATACTTACTGGAAATCATAATCATTTAGGTGGCAGAGAGCTGCTGTGTAAGAATAGAAATTCAAAGCCTTTTACCTAAAACTAATGACAGAGAATCGAAAATGGGATAGAATGTAATTAAATCACATCCAATTTAAAAAGTAATATGCATGCCTTTATTCACAGTTAATTCTTAAATTTCACTCCTCTAAAAGAAAAGTAGTAACCCCTAATATTAGCATTTGACATAGTAGCTTGTAATTCAGATAGGATCTTGCTTCCATTTTTATAGGATGTTCTTTATCCTCATTATGCCTTGGCCACTGCAACCAAAAGCAAGAACAGCCTGCTAAAGATGTTACAAAAGAAGTAGTTGGCCCAGTCCTCTTGGGAAAGGTGTTCTGGGTTAAGCCAGCTTCATCTAATCCCATTGCATTGTTTCTAAATTCACTTATGTATCATTCACTGAATTATTATTTTTTAATTTCAATTAAAATGAGTGTCAGGGGTAAAAAGCATATTCAGGTAGCAGCTGTCAGAATGGGGAGCATCAGAAATCATTTTCTTCTAATTGCCTTCACCACATTACAAAACATTTAGGGTTCAGAAACATGTACAGATTCACACATTGAGACATTTTTTCACTGATGTAAATAATGTCAAAGATCAGTTAGTAGTCAGAGATGTGATTTTGGGCTCATTTTCATTCTACTCAGATGTTAACAGCAAAGAAGAAAAAGGAATTAAGTTCAAGGCAAGTTTTGAGAGGTTTCAAAAAAAAAAAAAGTGATTATAACTTCTCCTTTTTCAATGGATCAGTTGGTCATTGAGACAGCCTCTGAAGGTGACATTACATTATTATACCAATTTGTCACCTAAATTAGAGCCATTTAGCCTGTTATTTAGTGTGCAGCTGCAGAACTGATGTGCTTTATTTTATTTTTAATGTGCTTTTTCTACAGATGGGAAAAAGCAAACTCTATATGGAGGTTGAATCACATCAGAACTCTCTAAAGATGTTGCTTATGATAGAAACTGTCTCTGGCAAGAGGAACAATAGTCTGAACAGATCAAAGTGCTCTCCCTTGTTACATATATCTTACTTGCTGGTTAAAAACACAGCAGTACAGAAATATTTTTTACACAGCTATCTTATTTTCTTTACATCTATTCTGTTTTTCTGATAATGTGCTTTCCCTACAACAGGTATAAGTGCATTTTTGCATCCACAGAAGCTATTTTATCTGTCATGGCTATGGATAGTGTCTCTTAATTATGAAATAACCGTATTTCTATGTTATAAGTTAGTGCTACTACTATTTTATGTTTATACATTTTGGTTTTTATATTTAAAATGTTTGACCTATCTACCAAGAATAAGAAACAATATCAAAAGGATAGATGACCATATAGAAAAGAGCTAATAGAGAAAGGCAAGAGTTTTCTAAAATGCTGTAAGATGAAATCTGAACAGCTTTACTCCCAGTTTTAATGTAAACAGAAGCATGAGCTAATTTTCATCTTTCTTGCTTTATAATCCAGAGCGCTTATCACCATACTGTGTCAGTCAGAGACAGTATTCCTATCAGGATGATAAAATCGTGTCCTAGCTGGTCAGCTCTCCAAATCTATCAGTAGCTTTAATGCATTCTATATACTACATAATCTTACCCTCCTGAAAGACTATCCATTCCTGAATTTTCTCCGTTTCTATATCTAGCTTTTATTTTGGACTTGCTGACCTTCCAATAAGCATAGTTCTTTCATATCTTTTTGCTCCCTTTTAGTTTCATTTTATAATGAAGTATCATTTTTCATTCCTTCTCCTTGTTTTTCCTTCAGTGCCTTTGGTCTTGATTGCTTTTCTAAATTGCACTCCAGGTTTTAAATGTCGTATTAAAACTCTCTAAATTTTTTATTTCCAAAGGAGCACAATTATAAGTCATAGAATAATAATGCTGGCTTATTCTTACAAAAATGTTCATGTCTGCTTTTATGAAACTCAGAGGTATTAAACTCAAAGCTGTGTGGGCATAGTCTTACATCTGAAGACTGTGGCTTCCAGTTAGACTCTGATATCTTACTCTCAAGCCTGTCAGTTCCATTTGGCAACATTAACCCTGTAAAAGAGTAAAGGCCAGTATTTATCAGTCTTATCAAAGCACAAGCAGGCACAAACAGGCATATCATCTTCAAGTATATGTATACAAATGCATGCAGCCTGGTGAACAAACAGGAGGAAATGGAGCCCTGCACCCAGTCAGAAAGTTACAACTGAAATGCAGTGGGACAACTCACATGACTTGACATCACAGTGAATGTTATAGTTTTTTGCATAAAGACAGGCAGAGAAGAGGAGGACTCATGTTCTGTGTTAAGAACCTTGAATGTCTGGAAATCAACTACGCAGATTGTAAAGCCCTACTGAATGCCCCTGGGTCAAGATCAGTGGGGTCATTTCCAAGGCGGATCTTACAGTAGGCATCTGCTACTGACCTCCAAAACAAAATGATAAGGCCAACAAAGCAGTATTTGGGTCACCTGAGCAAGCATCAGGTCAACAAGACCTAGTTCTTATGAGTGACTTCAAGTACCCAGCCATTTGTTGGGAGAACAATACGGCAGCTCAAGTCATTCATTAAGTTCCCGGAATGTATAGAGGATTACTTCCTCATAGAAATGTTAGACGTGACAACTAGGAATGACGCTTTGCTGGACTTCAAACTCACAAACCAAGAAAATCTGCTTTGTAACATCTTGGTTATTGATAGCCCTGGATACAGCAGTCACAATATTGTGGAGTTTGGGATCTGGCTGAGCATGCTGAAGGCTTGTACTAAGACAAAGGTTTTAGATTTTAGAAGAGCAAACCTAAGCTCACTCAGAGATCAGTTAGGAGGGATTCTCTGCTCAGTTGATGCGGGGCCAGCAGTGGACACTGTATATCTAGATTTCTTCAAGGGTTTGATATGGTTTCCCACATTTCCTAGAGAAATAGATACGTTCCAGCCTAGACAAGTGGTCTGTTCAGTGGGGAACTGGCTGACAGGCTGCACTCTGTCATTTACCACCCTGATGGTGATAAATAGCTCCTTTTCAAACTGGTGACTGGCCACCACTGGGAGCCCCAGGAATCATTTTTGGGCCCAAGTGTTGTTCAGTGTCTTCATAAGTGATCTGGATGATGGGAGCACGTGTATTCTGACGAGGTTTGCTGACGATACCAAACTGAGTAGTGAAGTGGACACTTTGGAAGGGAAAGCCACCCTGCTGGAAGAGCTGGATAGGCTGGAAGAGTAGGCTAACAAGAACCTTATGAAGTTCAACAAGAACAAATGTGAGGACCTGCATCTGGAAAAATGTAATACAAGTGTGCAGCACAGGCTGGGATCTACTTGGCTGGGGAGCAGCTTTGCGGAAAGGGACCTTGATGGACAACAAGCTCAATATGAACTAACGGTGTGCTACTGTGGCAAAAAAAACCCAACAGGATGCTGACCGCATCAAGAAAGGCATCACCAGCAGAGCTAAAGATGTCATTTCCTGGACTACTGTGTTAAGTTTTGATCCCCACTATAAGAAGAAGATGTGGAAAGGCTGGAGAGGGTCCAGAGAAGGACCACAAAGCTACTCAAGTGAGTGGGAAGCCTGCCATACAAGAAAAAGTTGAGAGAACTGGGCTTGTTCAGCCTAAAGAAAAGAAGGCTCAAGGGGAGACCTTATCACTATGTTCCATATTTAAAAGGCGGCTCAAAGAAGATGGGGACTCCCTTTTTACAAAGAGTCATATGGAAAAGATAGGAGTACTGGTCACAAGTTTCTGCCTGGAAGATTCTGGTTGGACACAAGAGGAAAATTTTTCACAATGAGAACAGTCATTGGAATAATCTTTCCAGGGAAGTGGTGGATTCCCCAACACTGGACGCTTTTAAGATTCAGCTGAATAGGGTATTGGGCCATCTTGTCTAGACTAAGATTTGTCAAAACTTTCACCAAGAAAGGTTGCACCAGGTGATCCTTGACATCCCCTTCCTAGCTGGTATTCTGTGATTCTGTGATGATGGAGTCTTTATTTATTTATTTTTTTTTTCAGTGGGCAATAGAAAGGGGTTTATATCACAGAGTGCCAGGCTGTCGGAGGGCTGTTACAAGCAATAGTGTTAGGCTGAGCTTTTAGTGACAGGATCATGTGCAGCATGTTTGTAGCTGGCAGTTGGTGAAGTGAGCTTGGACTAATTATGAAGGCTCATTGTTCTGCACTTTGACAGAATTCTCTGATGGTTGGGCAATCCTGAAGTGCTGCACTGTGATTATGATTCAGTAAAACTGACACTGAGGAGTATGGGGAGATCTCAGACAGAAATTCAGCCCTAACCATTCCTTATTTATATCTGTTCAAATACCATGTTGGAGGTATTTCCTGAAACGATTCGTGACCTCAGAAAATCTTCTGGCATTTCACTGAGGTGTTGTCCCTAGTCTGTTCAAGAAGTATTTCTAGTGAAGAATTATAGGAAGGTAGTGTCAACCTTGACAAAAGAACTCAGCAGGGAACATCTTAGCACCCTGTCAAAGCATCTCTGCACCTTTTTATCACAGCACAAGAGTAAAACTCCACTTTGTAATGATAACTCACTGATTTGGTACACTTCAAGTGAAAAGAGCAGCAAAAATACTACTCATGGCAACTAATTTCTCTCCATCCTTTGGAGTTCTTCATTCACATACAGCCCTTATTTATTTTTGCAGGGAGTATTATATCTTGAGAAAACAGCTTTTCAATAGAGACCTGTGCTGTTAGAGAAGGACCTAGCCCTTCCTTGCATGCCTCATTTTATCTATTTATTTATTCATTTATTTAAGCTGGTGTCGTGGTTTAAGCCCAGGCCGTAAATCAGAACCATGAAGTCCACTTCCCCCCCCACCTTTCTTCCCTCTGCTTCTGGAGGGACGGGGAGGAGAATCAAAAGAATGCAGCTCCCACGGGTTGAGATAAGAACAGTTTAATAACTAAGGTATAACACAAATCACTACTGCTACCACTAATAGTCATAATGATAAAGGAAATAACAAGGAAGAGAATACAACTGCTCACCAACCGGTACCTCACCCCCACCCCGCAGCATTCTAGCCCTTCCGGGGACTCTCAGTTCTACATCCTGGGCATGACGTGCTGTGGTATGGAATACCTCTTTGGCTAGTTTGGGTCAGGTGTCCTGTTCCTGCTTCCTCCCACCTTCTCCTCCTCCCTGGCAGAGCATGAGACTCAGAAAGTCCTTGGTCAATCTAAACATCAGTGTTATCAGCCCTGTTCCCAGGCTGAAGGTCAAAACCACAGCGCTGCAACAGCTACTAAGAAGGAGAAAAACTGACTGCTGCTGCTGAACCCAGGACAGTATCCACCCCTAATTCCATACCATTCACGTCATGCTCAGATCCCACATTTTCAATATACCATCACTCTCATCTCAGTGCACTCTTATCTTAGTGCACGGACCAATCCCTATAAAGCTGCTGAGTCCATTCGGTCCATGATGGTGGGCTCCATCTCTTGTAACAGTCTTTCAGAGCAGGAGAGGCCCATTGCAAAGTCCACCCCTCGATCATGAGTCCATCTCTATGTTGCATCTCTGCCCTGATGGCCTGAAGTGTCATGGGCCCATCAGGCTCAAAATAATTCACCCTCCCCTGCAGCAGTCTCTGCAACTTGTCGTCGGGGACTCCACACAGCAGCCTTCCATCTCCGACGCTTCCAAAGCACTGGAGGGGCCCAGGGGATTAGATACTCGCCCATACTGTCCCACACACCATGACACTCATGGCTGTCCAGCCTTGGGGAAAACCTCTCGATCCTCCTGTATTGTCTAAACCCAGACAAGACCCAAACCTGACTCTGCTTAACTTTCAGGATCAGACAAAATGGTCGTGGGTAGAACACACTCTGTGTGTGTGCCAACATGGTGATCCCCATCACAATCAGCAGGCAGGTCCCAAGGGTACCCAAAGGCCATTCAAAACCTTCAGAACTCTCAAATGATGCTGCTGTACTTGCTGGCTCTCTCACCACCAGCTTCGCTTTTTCTGAGTCCAGATCTTCCTCCTCTGCCTTGCTGGAAAGCGCTGCGGGGTCTCCTGCATCCTCCTGGGGCTCAGGCTCACGGGGCTCGGTGGGCGGCTGCTGGGGGATGCTCTCTGCCGTGGGGCTGGGCTCGGCCGTGGGGCTCGGCTCCGCCACCGCCTCCTCCCGCTGCTCGGCAGCTGCCTGCTTCCCCTCCTCGGCAGCCACCTCCTTCCTGGCCTCCGGCCCTGCTCCCGCAGCCGCTTGGTCCCCGGGGCCCCTCTCCCGGGCCGCTTTGGCCGCCGCCGGCTCCCAGGGCCGCTCCCCCTCAGCTCCCCACAGCCTCACAAAGACGGAGGCGAGGACGAGGGCCAGGACGGTGAAGAGCAGCGGGACGGCCAGGTACAAGTCCACGGCCACGTCCATCCCGCCCTGCTGCCGGAGCCCGCCCGCATTACAAGCCATTACCATAAAATACAATGAAACAAGAACCTTAGCCCAAGGCCCACACTTGATAAACACTAACACAGCAAATACCGGCTCTAAGTAAGCTACAGCATACTGAAACTGTGACATCAAGAGAAACAACTTTGAGAGCCAATAAATCAGCATTGTGCCTTGGTCAGATCTGTTGTTATCTCAACCCTTCAAGCCCCACGTTGGGCGCCAAAAAGAACTGTCGTGGTTTAAGCCCAGGCCGTAAATCAGAACCACGAAGTCCACTTCCCCCCCCACCTTTCTTCCCTCCACTTCTGGAGGGATGGGGAGGAGAATCGAAAGAATGCAGCTCCCACGGGTTGAGATAAGAACAGTTTAATAACTAAGGTATAACACAAATCACTACTGCTACCACCAATAGTAATAATGATAAAGGAAATAACAAGGCAAGAGAATACAACCGCTCACCAACCGGTACCTCACCCCCACCCCGCAGCATTCTAGCCCTTCCGGGGACTCTCAGTTCTACATCCTGGGCATGACATGCTGTGGTATGGAATACCTCTTTGGCTAGTTTGGGTCAGGTGTCCTGTCCCTGCTTCCTCCTGGCTTCTCCTCCTCCCTGGCAGAGCATGAGACTCACAAAGTCCTTGGTCAGTCTAAACATCGGTGTTATCAGCCCTGTTCCCTGGCTGAAAGTCAAAAACACAGTGCTGCAACAGCTACTAAGAAGGAGAAAAACTGACTGCTACTGCTGAACCCAGGACAGCTGGAAAAAAATCAGAATTTTGTACTTTTTCATTTTTTCTCATCAGGTCCTCTCCTATGATAAGTCTGTCAGAAATGTTTTCCCCAGAAATTTCTTTTTGATTTGAATTGAATCAGAATTTAAACTGCAAAATAAAATTATTTTAATTTGTTCATCTAGGTGTTTAATGCAATTGCATTTTGACAGATATGACCAAACTAAAGCTTCTAAATTGTGTATAAAGGAAGTAAATTAGTGGATTCAAATACTTTCTGCTTAGTTACAATGTGAAGATCTGTAATCTCTTAGTCTTTTTCCCAAAAGCTCCTTTTAAATGGTCAATGTTTAATTGCATTCACAATAAGATAACAAATCTATATTTAAGTAACACTTTATTTAAATCTTTATTAACCTTTTAGTAAAAAAAATTATTGAATATAATTTACATATTGAAATTGATAGCAACAAATGATATTAAACCCTGCATTTATATAATGTTAAGTTTGTGACATGAATTATCTCAAGGCAAGTAACTCCAAACTCAAGTTGAAAGTATGTTGCTATTTGTATAAAATTTAAAACAGAACAAGCCAAAGCACAATGACAGAGTTAGAAAGAGTCTTGGAAGGTCCAGGGATGATAATAGAAATCTCCTGAGTACATTGTAACTTATATTTTAAATCTTGTTTAATTTTAATTAATTAATATATACACAATTACATACATTTAGAAGAAATACCTTCTTTAACTCCTAAAGCTTCAAGAAATATAGTGAAATTTCTATTAATTTCTTAAACATTTCTTTGACCAGATCTGGAAAGTTTTGGTATATTAGAAACTAAGCACAAAAGTCATGTACCACCCAAAATCTTCTCTTTTACCAAAACTGAGATACTTTATGAAAAGATAGGTGGGTGGTTCCATGTGACTTTCAGAGGAAGGCAAAGACAAGGACAACTAAGGCAGCAGAGACCCAGCTTCAGATCCTTACTTTATCTTATTTGGAGTAATTTAGGGGAAACAGTTTTATTCTAAATCAGAAAAGGTGGAATGCCCACTTGCTATTATTTATGTCGGTACTCTAACAAATGGACTAAGAACTCCCAAGTGACACATTTTTTTAAAATAAAATTTAAAAGCGTCCATTTTTACACAATTGGAAGAAAAAAAATATAACTGTGATGCTTATTATAGTAATTAATTATAATTTTATTTGCAGGTGTATTCTAAATGCATCTTTCTACATTCCATGTGAATATAATGATTGATATAGAAGTTCCTCCTCACAATTCAATTGCTCACACATCCCTACCTAGATAATGTCACCTGCTTTTGCAGCTGCCACTTCTGAAGAGCACAAACGACTCCTAATTCCTGTGCAAATCCACCGGGTGCACATATATGTTTTGAATATTGTAGGATGTCTTAGATGAGATGAGACATGGTTAAACATCCCCAAAATGGTTTAATTCAGCAGCTGAATGCATCCACCACATCCACTTTTCGTATTCCACTGGTTTCAAGGGCAATATCCAGGTTAGCTAGTTTGTAGACAAAGAGTAGGGATTAAGGCTGCATTTCTGAAGTAAGTCCCTAGAACTGCTTAGTGTATGAATAGAAAAATCAGTTATTACTGATTCGCGTGACCTGGAATAGGAGAGAATTTGGTTTAGATAAGTTAGCTTATTTAAGTATATAGTAACCATTGTATTATGTAGTGAACAAAGTTTTTAACTAAGTAAATGAAAACTATTTTGTGAAGAATGACAAAACTTTTGAATGTAAAAGCCTACTGAAAATTCTTCTGTTGAAATGGTAGTTCCTCAGATACGCTATCAAGAAGGTCAAAATGAATGCCTATATCCTTCCAAAGAATCCTGTGTGCATATTCTGCTCATTCCCTCTTCCTCCCATTTCCTTGTTTTCTGTGGATTTTGGAATTAGTTTGAAGACAGGAAAATAGCGCTGGTTGCAAATATACATAGAGCTTATTTGAATACTGCTAAAACTGAAGAGGTAAACTTGTACCTGAGGGATTCTTCTTGAACTTTCAGCTTTCTGATTATGATTCATTCCTCTTGTTACTGTCACTAGAAGCTACTCTGGGAAGAAAGATGAAAAGCAAGTGGGGACCATGTATTATTTCATCCACAGTCTCTAGAGCACACCGAAGATGGGAGGAAAGTAAAATCAAATAACTTGACTGATACTATGTCAGTAACTTTCTTTATTTTACTCTTCCCCCTTTTCTTCCACTTCCTCATTTGGGATACAATGGCCTGTTAAGCACATGGATAACAGATCTTAAATTCATGGAACATCCAGTTTGATTATGCTTTACTATAGAAGCTAGATGAGAACATAAGAGCAGAATGATAATCAATTAAATAGAGACTTTTTAAAACTGAGATAACACAAAAAGCATTTATGAACTGATGCACAGAGAGATACTTTTTTCTAAATTGCAATTTCAAAGGTAAAATATTTGAAGAATAATATATTTTCATAGAATACATCCTCAGAAAATCTTCTGGCAAAAGAGTAGTACTAAGTTTGCAAAGGCAAACTTCAATATTAAGGAAATCTGGTTGCTTTTGCCACTTTCGTTAAGACCAGTTAATTTCCTATCACTGTAATTAAAGTGATCACATGATACTGTTTTCCATGGGACTCCCTCTTTATCTGATGCTCAGAGTACTAAGCATTAGTCAGTGGCCTTAGCTAAGATTCTATCTGTGGAAAGATGTGGACTTGTTCTTATGGTAACCACCAATATGCTATCTTTGGATGTCCTAGACAGCTATAAATCCATAATTTTTCTTCCTTTGCCTCTAGGACTGTTAAAAGATCAGAAGAAAGTAAAGGCCACTACATTGAATTGGGAGCCTTGAAAATTACTTCTGTCCACATCTCTCCAAATGATTTGCTTTAGGACCTCCTTATTATCCTTTCTTTTGCGATTGAATAATGGGGTTGATTGAAGAATAGGGTTGTTAGGCTTTGTTAGCAACTATAGAGTTAAGGAAATGGCTAAGATAAGCATTGCACAAGAACTGGCCAGAACCGACCTGGTGGTTGTTGACATGAAAATGATCCTAAAACGAAATGATGAAGAGGAAGATGATAGATGGACCACTCAGTGGATAAAGAACTTCCTGGATGGCCGCATGCAAAGAGTTGTGGTCAATGGCTCAATGTCCAGCTGGAGACCAGTAACAAGAGGTGTCCATCAGGGATCAAGAGCTGGGACCGGTCTTGTTCAACATCTTTGTTGGCAACATGGGCAGTGGGATTGAGTGCGCCCTCAGCAAGTTTGCCGATGACACCAAGCTGTGTGGTTCGGTTGATACGCCGGAGGGAAGGGATGTCATCCAGAGGGACCTTGACATGCTCGTGAAGTGGGCTGATGCCAACCGTATGAAGTTTAACCATGCCAAGTGCAAGGTCCTACACCTGGGTCGGAGCAATCCCAGGCACGGCTACAGGTTGGGCAAAGAAGAGATTCAGAGCAGCCCTGCAGAGAAGGACTTGGGGGATCTTGGTTGATGAGAAACTTAACAAGAGCTGACAGTGTGTGCTCGCAGCCCAGAAAGTCAACCGTATCCTGGGCTGCATCAAAACGAACATGACCAGCAGTTCGAAGGAGGTGATCCTGCCCCTCTACTCTGCTCTCGTGAGACCTCCCTTGGAGTATTATGTACAGTTCTGGTGTCCTCAACATAAAAAGGACATGGAACAGTTGGAACAAGTCCAGAGGAAGGCCACGAGGATGATCAGGGGACTGGAGCACCTCCCGTATGAAGACAGGATGAGAAAGTTGGGGCTATTCAGCCTGGAGAAGAGAAAGCTGTGTGGAGACTTCATAACAGCCTTCCAGTATCTGAAGGGGGCCTGCAGGAATGCTGGGAATGGACTCTTCATCAGGGACTGTAATGATAGGACGAGGGGTAACGGGTTCAAACTGAAACAGGGTAAGTTTAGATTGGATCTAAGGAAGAAGTTCTTTACTGAGAGGGTGGTGAGGCACTGGAATGGGTTGCCCAGGGAGGTTGTGAGTGCTCCATCCTTGGCAGTGTTCAAGGCCAGGTTGGATGAGGCCTTGGGTGGCATGGTTTAGTGTGGGGTGTCCCTGCCCATGGTGGGGAGGGGTTGGAACTAGATCTTAAGGCCTTTTCCAACCCTAACTATTCTAAGATTCTATGATGAAGAAATAACCACCATGGGTCCCAAAGCCCATTACCATGTTTTAGTGCACATGTGGGAGGAATTCTAAAAGTATGATGCAATGTATAAGTAACTCAATGAATATGTATGCAATCTAATGAATATATATGTTTCAGGACAATATAATCACAGCCTGGTTGATGCTCAGATGAGACACACTAGGAAGAGCTATCCTACGTCTCCCTGCACTGCAATGAAGAATACCTGCTTTTCAACTTAAACTTTGTTGGAGAGTTCCTGGAGATTTCAGGATGATTTACAGTTTGGGGGTTTTTTTTAATTATTATTTATTATTTTGTGTGTGTGTGAGAGGGAAGAATTGCACCTTGATAAGTCTTTGGTCCATACCAATCCCAAATGGGAAATTATACAGAAAACTGGACAGTAACAAGAAAATAAAAGTTAGATTCAAACTTCATCTTTTTAACAATCTTTATGACAAGACAAGGAAATAACTGATTTCATGCATTTTTAATATTCCATTTCTAATTTCTGAAATCTCCAAGATCTTATCTAAACTATGACTCATACTGATAGAAACCTCTCTATAGGACTTGCAATCATTAAATTTTACCTTTAACAGATTATGATACTTCGGTACAAATTCCCCACAGTATTTAAAATTTGACAGTCTTGGGCAAATCATGCCCTAGCTGGTTTTAAACACAGTACAGAAACTCCTGCTAACCTCAGTTCTCAAAGCAGAGGCTGTTGCTGTGCTGCTATTGGTCGTGATAACCCTAGCTCATCATGTCTCATTTGACTTACACTTCTGTGATGGTCAAGAGACCCTTTTTGTGTTTGTCTTAAGACAACTCAAAAGATAGAAGGAACTCACAGTTTGGTATCGCTTGGGCAAACGCCTGGGGGCAGAGCACGGATGATGCTCATGAAGGTGGGGGATATTTTTGCTGTGTTGTCTGCCCTGAGGCCTTGAAGATCAGTTGCTCAGGCAACAGATTGCACAGAGACAGTGACAGACACCACGGGGCCTGCCAGGGCATAATGTGAACTGGGTCTGGGGCTCACCATATCCCCTGCAAATGAGTTTCTGCTTGTGGAAGGGTTCCTAGAGAGCCTGACCCTATAAAATGACAAATGCCCTTCACCTGGGTGGTGTGTGATGGTGTACTTTGAACTGCAGCTTGTTCACGGACTACAGGAATTTCAAGTGAAAGGGACTATAGCTGAAAGAACTACAACTGAGTTTCAACTTGCTGATGGAGAAGGTGTTGCTGGATCCACGGGGTGGTGAGCCAATTTCTGTTTTCTTTCCTTCTTTTCTTACTCCACTTCGGATCCTTTATAAGGATAACAGCATGGTGAGACTTTTGTTCCTCCTGCCAGTTTCAGTGAAGTTTATAATAAAATTAACTGTTGTTTCACTTCTCAACCTCTGGAGGGCCTGTGGTTTCTCCTGTGAACCACACAGGGTATGATAAAAGATCACTTTCTCTGGGCCTGCCAGCGGAACAGGACAACTTACAGGTAGCTTGTTAGGTCTTCTCACTTTAGGAACTGCATCTAATTCAAAGCCTCTGAAATGCTGAGCTCAAAACCTGGACTAGTATCACACTAAGTCTTGTATTTAGCTGGGCAGTGCCACCAGACTATCTCATCAGTCTCTAACAACTTTTTTTTTTTTTTCCTCTTTTCCCTAAACCAGCCAGGGGCTAACCTAATGGCAAATCAGTGTTCTCTTCTACATTGGAGTCCCAAGACTTATGATCATAAGACCAATCAGACAAAGCTTTTTTATGGCACTTAGGGACATGGTTTAGTGGTGGACTTGCCAGTGAGGTTCATGGTTAGACTCAATGATCTTAAAGGTCTTTTCCAATCCAAATTATTCTATGATAAGCCTAGTTTTAAACTTAGACTGCACCCCTTCTAGGTTCTTTATCTCTAAACTGCTTTCTCAGTATGGCAACATTAAATTTAACTACTGGAAGTCCTTTTAGCTAATACCTCTTCAATGTAGTTAACAAAGTCAAAAGTCCATGTACTTCATTAGTAGTCTTAGTTTAGTGGCTTTTCCTATCCTCAACTCTAAACTCCAGATGAACTCTAAACACTGTCTGAACCTGGTAGGGTTGATGCTGCCAAGTCTAATCAGATTCAAAATAGTAAAAAAACCAGTAAAATACTGTCAGCTTTTGCTATATTTAGTCATTGTCCCCAGATCCCTAAGTATTCTCCTACTTTACCCTGAATCATCAACCTTTCTCTGTCCTATCCCTCACTGTAGCTCAGACAATCTGGAATTTACCTAGTCTGTTAAGCCTTGTTAGCCAATATTTTGATCTCATTTTAGGAATCAAGATTAAAACTTGACATGTCTAGAAGTATTTTTTTTCATTGTAGACTCCAAAGTATGCTGTCATAGTAAAAAAAGGACAACTTCATAGGATGTTTTCAATTATTTTTTCCTGGAATCTGCTGGGTTAGCTGAAAGGTATTTAAGGTATAGATACCAGGTAGATCTTCAACAAGAAATGCTGTACTAGAGCTTATGCATTACAGTGATCAGTATTGCAGCATTCAACTTTTAGATTTCTAATATTAAAATATTTATTGGGAGGTGAGTTATATTTGGGTTAAGCATGGCTATCAGATGAATTATTTGGCTAAATGAATGTTACTTGCTCTGTAAATCATCATAGACTACGAAACGACTTAATACATGCAGTACAATGTTAAGTTGGTTCTTTAAACCTCTGTTCATTGAAGTGAAGGTACCTATGGACGCACATGCCTAAAGACATGTGTTAAGCAGCAACCATTGATAGCTAAACATTGGTATAGCTGGTTTCTTATCTGTGAATCTGGAAAATACTTGTATAGTTATTGTCCGGCTGGAGACCGGTAACAAATGGTGTCCCTCAGGGATCGGTGTTGGGACCGGTCTTGTTCAACATCTTTGTTGGTGACATGGACAGTGGGATTGATTGCGCCCTCAGCAAGTTTGCCGATGACACCAAGCTGTGTGGTTCGGTTGATACGCCGGAGGGAAAGGATGCCATCCAGAGGGATCTCGACACACTTGTGAGGTGGGCTGATGTTAACTGTATGAAGTTTAACCATGTCAAGTGCAAGGTCCTACACCTGGGTTGGAGCAATTCCAGGCATGGCTACAGATTGGGCAAAGAAGAGATTCTGAGCAGCCCTGCAGAGAACGACTTGGGGGTGTTGATCGATGAGAAAATGAACATGAGCTGGCAGTTTGCGCTCACAGCCCAGAAAGCCAACCATATCCTGGGCTGCATCAAGAGGAGCGTGACCAGCAGGTTGAAGGAGACGATCTTGACCCTCTACTCTGCTCTCGTGAGACCTCACTTGGAATATTGTGTGCAGTTCCGGTGTCCTCAACATAAAAAGGACATGGAACAGTTGGAACAAGTCCAGAGGAGGGCCATGAGGATGATCAGGGAACTGGAGCACCTCCCATATGAAGATAGGATGAGAAAGTTGGGGCTGTTCAGCCTGGAGAAGAAAAGGTTGCGTGGAGACTTCATAGCAGCCTTCCAGTATCTGAAGGGGGCCTACAAGGATGCTGGGGATGGACTATTCATCAGGGCTGTAGTGATAGGACAAGGGGTAACAGGTTCAAACTTAAACAGGGGAAGTTTAGATTGGATCTAAGGAAGAAATTCTTTACTGAGAGGGTGGTGAGGCACTGGAATGGGTTGCCCAGGAAAGTTGTGAATGCTCCATCCTTGGCAGTGTTCAAGGCCAGGTTGGATGAGGCCTTGGGTGGCATGGTTTAGTGTGGGGTGTCCCTGCCCATGGCAGGGGGGTTGGAACTAGATGATCTGAAGGTCCTTTCCAACCCTAACTATTCTATGATTCTATGATTCTATTGCAGACGTCAGATTCAAACATCTTGAGTTCACAGATGTCATTCTGAGCTAGGACCTCACCACAATGTTATGTTTCCAATGTGACATTGAATTTGTGACATTGAAGGACCACTTAATTGTTTCCTTATGTTATTTTCAAGCATTGCTGCCATTTCGCCTTATCTGACTGCTTAAACCCATTGTTCAAAAATTTGGGGAGCAAGACTCTCCCCCTAGGGAGAATTTTGTGGTAATTGAGCTCTAGTCAGCATGGTTTGCCTTCCTTCTTGGTATATTTTTAACCTAAAGGACTTTGTCATGTCAATATATATCATAAAAGAGGTTGAAATAATAGCCAGAAATTCCACATATGAAGGTCCCTTTAGCACTTCTTAACAGTTACATGATTTTTTTGCTTTGTTCTCAGTGACTGTTGTGCAGTACTAATCTCACTTAAACTGCAATTTAGCTATACATATACATAAGGTATATATGCACACATGTGTACATTGCATGCAGACACATAAACACATCCTGTTATACACAAACTACCATTATCTGACCTGATGAAAACATTGCGTGTGGCAAGCTCTCAGTTGCTGCAATAAATGGTTATTCCTTGTAAGACTTCAAATGACATAGCTTTGTGGCATAAGAGGATTTTTTATGTCTTGTACTGATGTAAAATGTTTTGATGCTATTGATGCGGGGGGTGTGTGCATTGAACAGTATTGTCCTGAATAGGATTAGGTTGTAGAAAATGAAAACACTCTATAGTGCAATGCATCAAAGCATTGATTCTTTTTGATCAAGCACGTGGAATTGTACTGTGAATTTGCATCAAGTCAATCTGTGCTGCATTATTCACAAAATATGATTACGGATGATTGTTCTGGTGAAACTTGTCACAGGATTATTGTGAATCATCCACTTTTATAGCAGTGCAGTTTATAACCCCCATACAGTGGGAAATAAAATAGAAGTACAAGGTTGATGTTTAGCTTTTTTATTCAGGAAAGGGTGTTAAGTATTCACTCTGATGTTGCAGTATACAGAATTAAAACAGAAGCTCCCTGAAATTAGTCCCATCTTATTATTTACATCTGGATTTTTTTGATCATATCACACTGGTTCTTATTACTCTATTTAATTGCCAGTTCACTGTTCTGTCAGTGGTGGAGGTTCTGTTAGTGGTGAAGATAGTCAGTCTCACCTCTGTGCCTGGCAAAATCTTGGAGCAGATTCTCCTGGAAGGCATGCTAAGGCACATGAAAAACAAGGAGGTGGTTGGCGACAGCCAGCATGGCTTCACTAAGGGGAAATCCTGCCTGACCAATTTGGTGGCCTTCTATGATGGGGCTACAGAACTGATGGACAGGGGCAGAGCAGTGTGTGCTCGCAGCCCAGAAAGTCAACCATATCCTGGGCTGCATCAAGAAGAGCATGACCAGCAGGTCGAAGGAGGTGATCCTGCCCCTCTACTCTGCTCTCGTGAGACCTCACTTGGAGTATTGTGTGCAGTTCCGGTGTCCTCAACATAAAAAGGACATGGAACAGTTGGAACAAGTCCAGAGGAGGGCCATGAGGATGATCAGGGGAGTGGAGCACCACCCGTATGAAGATAGGATGAGAAAGTTGGGGCTATTCAGCCTGGAGAAGAGAAGGCTGCGTGGAGACCTCATAGCAGCCTTCCAGTATCTGAAGGGGGCCTACAAGGATGCTGGGGATGGACTATTCATCAGGGACTGTAGTGACAGGACAAGGTGTAACAGGTTCAAACTTAAACAGGGGAAGTTTAGATTGGATCTAAGGAAGAAATTCTTTACTGAGAGGGTGGTGAGGCACTGGAATGGGTTGCCCAGGGACGTTGTGAGTGCTCCATCCTTGGCAGTGTTCAAGGCCAGGTTGGATGAGGCCTTGGGTGGCATGGTTTAGTGTGGGGTGTCCCTGCCCATGATGGGGGGTTGGAACTTGATGATCTTAAGGTCCTTTCCAACCCTAACTGTTCTATGATTCTATGATTCTATAAGATTATTAGGAATTGTACCTTATCCTCTTTCTTTATACTGCCTGAAGTCCTCACACTTTCTGCATATAGCTTGTAATTGCTGTTTACATCTTAACGTTGCTAGTTACCTATTTGCTTTGTGTTGAAGGCTGGAGGTTAGCTATATTAGGAGCCCTTTCTTCAGCTTAAATTAAAAGCTTTTCCTCTGTTTTGATTGTAGTATATTTACCAAGAAATAATCTATTGAGCTAACTTGAACAAAGCATACTAGAAAATGAAGAGGGAAAATGTATTCTAATATATTTATATTTAGTAGTTGTGATGTGAATCATCTGAAGTAGTCCTGTGGGAATATTCAGAAGTGTAGAGTAGAACATATAAGCAAATTGTTGCTGAATAAGGGCCTGGAATGTTATAAAATATACAGCTTAATTCATGTAGGTACAAACCTTGAAAAAATAAAATATCCATTGCTCAGTTCTTTGATATTCTTCTTGACCATTAGGACCACTGCTGATTCCTAATACTAATCTGAGACCATCTTGAGTTTTAGTGTTCCCCTTCCAGATACATGGATGCATGAGATGTAATAAGATTCAAATGGATAGCAAGATGATTTTGCTGCAGGCTGAATTTTGAAATAATCTTCAATTGTTCATTACAGGAGTTTCTATGGTTTTTCAACAATTTCCCTGGCCATGTAACATGAAAAATGATTTTGGATTTTGAAACATCTTGGTAGTGCCTTTGCAGGCATTTTTGTGGTTCTGGAGTAGCACATGCATCAGCCTTTAAATATGCTTCACTTCCACTACTAAAATGAATGGAAATGCTAAAATAAGAAGTATATTCTGACACTCTAGGCATGTGTTTGTTGCTGTAAATTAAGATTAGGATGTTCTCCAATCAGCTTCATTCATTGTGGTGTGATTTCAGAGTGCATGAACTGGTTTTCTTCCATCTGGAGCTAAAATGGAAGATATAATGGAGTTATGGATCAAGTTAATACACTGCAGACACAACTAGACATAACCCCATACTAGCCATATGAAAGCTAATCTGAAGTAATCCCTCTGTCATGCCATGAAACATGGATGTTGGATCATTGTCACCAACTATCCCATTAGACTAGTATATAGCATACTGGGCCATGCCACCTGTTGACACAGAGAGTACCTAACATTATATGCACTACTGTATATTTTTGGTCTAAGTGTTCTGAAATGTAATGATACCAGTAACAGTTCTGCTTTTTGGCCAGGCTTGAATACATATGTAAAACCCCAGACAGGTAAATTAAGCAAAATTTAAGAAGTCCATAGATACATAAGTAATGCCAGTATAACATGCTTGAATAATGCAGTGTGGGAAAGAGTTCATCAGTCAAGGACTACATATTTAGAACATAATTTATTATTAATAGATGCAGAAAGAGCAGAATAGGGAAGAACGGCCTTTCTGTGAAAAGAGGCTTTTGAAGCAGCCTATGTGAGATTTTTAAAGAAATATGGGTGGACTGGTATATTAAAGCTTCAAATTAAAAAGGCAGTAAACTGACAAAAGAAAATAACTATGCACTGTCAGATCAGAAGAAGCAGCATGAATGTATGAAAACATATCAAAAAGGGAAAGTGTCTAACCTCAACTCCCAGGCGTAGCTACTTAGAGCTAGTTGTAAACATGCACCATGATAGATGATCATTTTCATGTTTCTAATAACACCCTTGAGTGGACTAATTGTTGCTCTGAGAACATGCGAAGTTGCATGTACTGTCTCCTCATGGGAATGATGTAGTGTGAACAAATTTTTAATGTCACCATTACTATGATGATCAGCGTAACGGCATGACTCTGAGTTCTGACACAAAAGACTCTTAGCAGTGCTTAAATGCATATACCTATATGCACATACATGCACATTCTTATTTTATAGTACATTCAATCAAAAATTATGACATTCTTCTGATTTATTCTATAAGGCCAAGGAAATACTAGAAGCCTTGATCAAATCTGAAAGTGGTGTAAAATTGGAACACAATTTGCTCAAATGGTTCATAATCAGCCTGAGTAATGAGTCACAGAAGAAGTGGTCTAAACAGTAGGTTCCTTATAAAAGATTTTATGAAAGTACTTAAGTAAATTAGGAGTAGTTTAATTTTAGTGGAACCTGTACACCTAGATCACTAGTCTAACTTCAGAAATCTAAAATTTTGCATCTAGTTTTGGCACTCTTATTTTGGCTATTTGTCTAAGGCTGATTAAGGAAGAGAGAGTGTCACCTCTAGAAATTGACTTATCCTGCCTCTCTGAACTACTGAGATGTTTAGGATGTTCTGAATCCTCTTTGTGTGTCCCTATTTTGAGACTATAAAGTAGCTTAGAAAATTCTATATGCTAGATGATTTTTTTGTTTAGAAGGTTGAAGTTATTTGAGTTGAAAATCAATAAAAAGATTTCATTTTCAGAAAGCAAATATTTTCACTCTGGCGTAAAAGATAACGGATGTTGGGTTGAGACATTATTTTAGACTATGCACCTACCCCTTTAGAAATCGGTGGTGCGATCCACATGACCTCCTCTAGATAGCAAAGGCTAGCGCCTTAGATTTCTCTTCCAGCTAATGAAGAGGAGGTGATCCTGAGGTGCACTTCTTTTCACCCTAAACAAGTAATCTAAAATGTTTCAGGTATATGTTGTACCCTAAACCGCACACTTTCCATATGTTAGGAGTCTAGGGACAGTACTTCATGTTGCGGAAGTTTCAAGTTAAGTGATATCAGCCAGCTTATGAAAATTCAGTCCTTATCACCTAAAGACAAAGGACTTTATATAGTGTTATCAAGAGTAATAAATATCTGTGCATGACTACTTTGCTCACACTGCATGCAAGTAATTTCAATGAGTCACTTGTATAGTAAGAAGCTATTCATCAATAATAAGAACAAGAACAATACTGGAAGGAAACTTTACATTGCATCACAACAGGTCAGTGTTGCTGAGATGAGGCAGAAGAGAAATACTAAAAATGGTGTCACTTGTCCTTTTTTCAATGTTGGTTTATGGCCACCATACTTTGGACCACATGATAGAAAAACAGATGAATCACTGTGGCAGTCAGCAAAATAGGCAAATCTGGTGCTTTACACTGACGCTTACAATATTGTGTAAATACAAATAATTAAATTCAGTTTGTAGATGGCAAAGTTGTTCTCTGTCTTGCCTGTCAAGGTTTCTCAGAACTGACATCCTAAATAGAATATAGATAATAGTGGAAGATTAATAAAAATAATAGCTTTTAGTGGCTGAAAAATCTACAAATTCTATTGACATTTGAGAAAAGCAGTTTGAGAGATTATTCCTTTAGATGGAAAGACATATAGTTACAAGCTGAGTAGAAGTGAGTAAATATAAGATAGTAATGAAATAATTTCTTACATCGTTAGGAGAATTTGTTGATGATTGTGTTGCCTTCTCTGAAAGCTTCTGTTTTTCCATGCTTCTGTAATCTGCCTGAGTTATTGCACAATATTTGTTAGCAGCACTTGCGGTGGCTGCCTGACCTTGTATATGCAAGCAGCCAGAATCCAGAGAGAAAGCTAGTTGCACTGCACACTGATATGTTTCTGGAAATGATCATTTGATGTGACCATTTTTCTTCTGGATCTCTGTTGCTGCTGTCAACCAACAGTATTTTTCTTTTTGGGGATATATGTCTCCCCTTTCGCTGAATATCTGCTCTGCAATATGTCCTAGGTCATGAAAGGGTGTCAGACCTGTCAAAGGCTACGATGTGTGCATACTGTAGAAATGCTGACACTTCCTTAACCCTTCCATGGCCTGCTCAGCTATAGCAAAGACTAAGACTTTGTCCTTAGTAGAAATAATATGATGTCATAATAAAAAATAAACAAACAGTGGGAAATCTTTTCATGCTCTGGGACCTCAAGTCTTGCTTTACCCAGATCAACAAAGTATGTTTATTGTTGGAGTCTCTACTAATAAAAAAACTAGGTTTTAGTATAACGTTGTATTCTTAAAAATGAAATTAAATGAAAAAATGAAATTTTAAATTTGAAAAGTTCACTGATTTTTCTTTTAAATGTAGCTAAAGTGTTTGTTCTACCTATCCCTATGCATAATTACCATTTATAGCAATAACCTGACATGGTTCCAGGGGGACCAATTACAAAGAGTAAACACAGTAAGATGGTTAAGGGAGCTTCCTTGTTTTCTGTCATCCAAAGCTTACTTTAGGTCAGAAAATCTGTTTCATGTTGCTCTTTTCTTACAGTTACTCAATGAGAACTGTATCCTGGATTTCAGTGAAGTTTAGCTTTCTAGACTCTTGGTCTTAGTCACCTATTTTAGTGAAAGGATGTTTTTATAACTGAGAGAAATCATATTGGCATCTTTATTCTGTGCTCACAGAATGGTTACATTTCCTTTTTCATACCATACTGAAGATGGGAGGAAAAATTGTATATATAGATGACATACAAACTACATCTTTTTGTGCACTTCTGTTTTGATGGGAAAAGTCTTTTCTTAGGCATCTGCACAAAAAGAAAATCAGTATGTCTGTTTTCCAGCTCAGTATTCAACTGCTGAAGGCCATTCAAATGTCCTGTAGTTTACAAAGGCAGATAAAGACTTGTGTATCTCAGAGTTGTTCATATCAATTCCTTTGCATTGTGTCTTTAATCAAATCTAAGCAGCTCTTTCTTCTCCCTCCAAGAACAGCTACTGGCCTTTATAGGTGACAGCACAGCAGAGATCACTGTTGGCATTAACTTTGAGGATTTGAAGGATGCAGCTTTGCTGATGAGAGACCTTCTAATGGCTTCAAGTTTAGAGGCTCGATCCATTGCCTGTGGACAGCACAGGCAATGGGATGACTCCCACTGATTCCTCTGAGGTTTTTTCCCTGTTCTATACCATAATTTGTAGCAAACACTTGAAAGTGAAGGTGTTGAGGTTTGTTTGCTTGTGAGGGTTTTTCTGTTTCAGTTTTTTTTTTCTTTTTTTTTTTTTTTTTTATAAAGAAGCTTTAATGATGCAGAAATAGATTTCAGAAGGTGGTTTACATCCTCTTAATTGGAAGAGGATGTAACTTCCACTAAACCCACAACCCATTTTAACTACAAATCTTAAAAACTATTGAGATAAAGGTGGTGTAAAAATATTTTGTCATGAATAATCCTGTAGCAGGTAGAACACCTCCTTCCTTCTTTCCTTCCATCCTTCATTTATTTTACCCACCTCTCAAATCACCTTAATGTAATTTTTTAAAATTAGATCATCTACAGGTCACCTACTTATATGCTGACAGCTACAATTTTTTATTGTAGATATTCATGTGCCTTTGTTCTCTCTGGCCACTCAAGTTTATTAACTGGGTTTGTTTCTGTGTTTGTCTTTTGATGTTGTTTTCCCTTTGTTTTGCATAGTCTTAATTACTTTTTTTTTAACAAAAGCATGCAAGTAAAGTGAAATTCTTTCAGTGACCTTTCTCAAATAAAAAGTATCAGATAAGATTAAATGCTTGCAAGCACTAGTCAGAAAAAGTTCTAAATGATCTTGTTTGTATTATTTGTTGAATGCAAACACAGATCATATTTGAATGAGCAGCTAAAACATGATCCCAATTTCCCTCCAAATAAACAGAAAGAGGATATTTTGAATGTCTGTATCTGTAAATAATAAATGCCTTAAAGTTTATACACAGTAAATAAATTAATAGTTTAGGACAGAGCTTAATTCTGCTCCCACATACTTTTTACTGCTGCAATGATTTCAGTGAAATTTCAATGGTACTGTGATTCACTGGCTGATGAGGATTAAGATTCTTGGTCTGATGTAGAGTTTGAATTACAGTCATTTGACCAAGATGATTTTGTTAGTGATTAAAAAGCATACAGAAAGCAAATATATGGGGTATAGGGACAATAACTGAAAGCTTTGAAATGGCTTTGAGGAGGAAAATACAGTTACTTAACAAATTTTAAAGGTTATTTTGGTTCCTTCTTCTTACTGCCTGTGGCTCCTTACAGGCATTCTCATGGTGGATCAAATACTTGTTATGGTCTTTGGTGGGTTGATAATGAACACTTAAAACTATCCAACTTTAAATGAAAAAGTGGTTTTTAACTTGCATCATCCTATTAACCTGGCACCTCATGACTCTACATGAATACAAGAAGACTGAGGAAATGAATAGCGGTGCAGGAGCAGAAATGTGAAGCAGTGTCGATTATACAGCGCTTCTGGCTTAATGAGCTCTGCTTAGCACCTTCTGCTGGCAGTAGAAAGGGTCTCTTCCCCACTCTGATCCTAACCCCTTGTTGTCTTCTCTAGGCTTGTACTGAGCAGGAAAAAGGCCCCGAAGCTTTACCTTGCCCTTAAAAGAAAAGTTATGGCTGTAGTGTGCAGCTGTGAGGGGATGTGTCCCCTCCTGCACACTAGCACTATACTCTGCCTTTCAAAAAGCGCTCACAGCCTCCCTTTGCTATTGAGTAATGTTGTCAGTGTTATTTTGTCTGCCTACAGTGTGGGTTTGGTGAAGAGCCAAACATGCTTTCACATTTCATGCTGCTGTGGGATAGGACCTCTGCCCCTGCTGTATTGCTCTGCACCAGCTGGCTCTTCCGGGGTAGGCCTGAAAGTGGAGAAAGTCAGGAACCCATGGTGGTTTGTCAAATTGGAAAGCACCCCAGGAGGTGAGCAGAAAAGGCATAGGCAATTGTGACCAACACATAATTTGCTAGTGTTTCTGGCAACTGTAGTTTCAGTTTAATTATTCATGTGAATACTTTGCTGGAATGTTGCCGTTGTAAATATGTTCTTGCATATCTTATAGAAGTGATGACTTTTAGGACTAAAACCTGTAAGTGGTATTCAGTCTGACTAGCAGGGCAACAAGCTGGGTCGTGCTTCTAAAGATGGGGCAGAGAAGAGCACGTTCCTTTGCCTCAGAGTGGCAGCACTGTGCCTCCCTATATCCTATGCAGATCAAGGACTTCAGTATGTTGCAAAAAAAAAAACCTTCACACTAGATAAAATGCATACACATGGTGATACTGTTGTTATTTAACCATTTTATATGTCAGAAAAATAGTTGCATATGGAGGTGATAGTCGGCAGCCTGTAGAGAGAGAGTCCATGCAGCTGGTCTCATTTTGTACAGTGGAACTACAGTCTCTATTTTTGCTTAGAACCATTGTGTTGGGGCAGTCTGTGACCTTAACCAAAGGCACTGCGTTACAATTTTCCTTCCCAGCTAAATATGTGCCTGTGTGATGACATTCTAGAGAGATGTTTGTCTAACCTAGTCTTAAAGACCTCCAGTAGTGGAGAATCCACAATGTCCCCAGACAATCTATTTCACTGCTTCGTTATCATTACTGCTAGAAACTTTCCTAAATTGCATTTTTGTTATAATTGCTTGTAGTTACAAGTAACTGTTTTCCAGAATGTCAGATGTGTAAATAAAAAAGGACTGTTCTCTCATAAGTCCTCCATTATCACTTTCTGACAAATTTAAATACAACAGTGTCTGCATTTGAGAAAAGAGTCATTCTAGAAAATGCATAATTCTTTTCACTACCTAGGACAAATTATAACACAGTTGCCAGCAATCAATGCCCTGTGCCACTGAAAGAGTGCAAGATGGACAGAAATTGGCTGTAAACATCACCATCGAAATCTTGGAGGAAAACTTTCTGATGCTGAATATGTAAAAAGTCTTTCATATGGAAAGATTTTCCTCCATTTTGACACGATGCAGAATTTCATTTTGCTGAGTACGTTGCTGAGTTTAAAGATGTTATAAAGCTACTGTTATGAAAATCAGTCTTCTCACTTTTTTTTCTAACTGTACCAAGCAAAGAAGAAAAAATCTGGATACTCATTACTTTGCATAGATAAAAATGTACCCAGGTTCAAACTGGGTATAGAAGACTATCACTCTGATTTAGTAATGCTTGTGCTTTGCATAAATGTAATTGCCTATAAGAGTAAGGCAGTAGGAAATCAAGCCCAGTAGAGATCTGTCCTTCTAGGTGCAGTTTCATTTGATGAAGTCCAAGTATGAAACCTTGTGAATTGCCCCAGATATTATAAAAAAAAAAAAAAAAAAATTTAGATGAGTAAGCTTTGTAGACACCCTCTAATTGTAAAAACTGATGAAGCCAACATTGAATGTGAGGTGGTTAATTAACTTGATGCTTAATTTACAGAATATTAAACCAGTATGAAGTATTCATGCACCAGAAAGAATTTCTATACCATTTGTGCACATGGTATTGAAAGTGAAATAGTTTAAATGATATATGAAGAAAGCTCATGAAAACACTATATCCAAACCTCTTATGCTGCATCTGCAACAATGCTCGTGTTATAAAAAAGGTCTTCTAGTACTTGTAGTGTGCATGTAAAAGCTGACTCTAGGATCGGGGGGCTGTGGTCACTATGAAGTACAAATACATGCAGAAATAAATGAGTCTACTCTGCTATCCTAATTTCTGATCTGGCTAGTTACTATGAAGTAAAATGTAATTTGATCTCAAATATAGAATTAAATGGAAAATCAGCAGTGATGAAAAATCTCAAATGATTGCAGAACTTTCCTCCTAGTAGTAATTTTGAAGAGTAGACCCCTTAGGGGTCAAGCCATCCAATAAAATGAGCTTAATATTGTTGTAACAATATAATTGCAAGGGAGGATATAATATAATAACTATTGTAACATGCTGCTAAAGGAAAAAAATGTGTATGTAGAGATGTATACTGGACAGGATGGCTGAATGGCTTGCTTCAGGGACAGTAGGGGATAGAATCATCACCAATACCATTTACTTCTTTTGTGTGTGTTTCAAAAATACCAGTTTTACAAAGTAATCTAAAAAGAGAATAAAAGAGCTTTGCAAAAGAAAGCCTGAGAAATTGAAGATGAAAACAGAGAAATGTAATAAACCCTGAAATATGCTAAATCATAATGCAATTCATGCATTACCTTTTCAGCACTACTTCAGATAATAAAATTTGTGACAGTGGTGCAGGCCAATAATGAGCATTTCCTGCTTCATGACACAAGTAAGTACTGCAGCCACAACATTATATGATTATTTTATGTAACATATTCAGGATTTTGGTTGAAGTTTTACAATGAAAGCTACAGGATCCATGAAGAAAATTGAAAGTAAAGGTCTGTCTGCAATTCTTGCACAATTGTTTCCCTTGGGGAAAGCTGCAAAGTGAATGAAAATTTCCCCTCTCTGGCTAGGAATTTCCCTGCTGGGTGAGTTGCCAATTGGTGTATGACCACTTCAGCCACCCCAATAGTACCCCTGCCTAACCATTCCTGATGTACTTTTGGGCAAGCAGAACTCATCTGCCACTGCATGCCTTTTCCTATGTGTGCAGATGCTCTGTACCATGAATATTTGCAGACAAACTTAACATTTGCCATTGGTTCACTATTTCTGGTTTAGTAATAGACCCTTTTATTGTGTATAATCCTGGAAGTCTGATTTTATACTCAGACCTTTTTACTAAGCATTTCTGAGAGATTTAAAAGCGTTATGTTGTATAACTGTACAAACTAAGGTAGTCTTATAGCATTAAGGTAGTTGCATATAAAGAAGAGATCCATATGAAGGTTGGCACAAATAAATGCTTGGCTTAAAGAGAAACATTGGTAAATATTTCTGATAAGCTTGATCTTAGTGAATTCTTAAAGGCCAGACAGTGACTCAGTGGGAGATCTCAGAATGGACTTAGGAAACCTGAACCCTCAGTTCCATGGCCTAACCACAAGGAAAATAAGTATATCACATGGAACAAACTCATACTTCAAATCAGTCTGACTGTTCTGTCAAAGTTCAAAGAAACTTTCATATTTGATCTGGATATAAGCTTATCTATAAATGTGGAGGCACAAAGGAAAAGAAGATTGACAAAACTCGGAGTTAGAAGTAATAGCTTCTGATGCTCTTGATCACCTTATGCATCAAAAAAAAAAAAATGTTTGGTTGCACTACTGCAGCAAACTGCCAAGGTGACCATCTGTCAGTTAGCTTCCAGGGGATCTACAGAAATTCTCTTCTAAATCAGGATATTTTATTTTCAAGTTGGGGGAGTGGGGACTCTTTATGAACATTTTTAATACACCTGATGACTTTATGGGCTAAATTCTTAATAGGATAAAAGTTCTCAGCAATAAGTAAATAACATCAATTCTCATCAGATACAAAACTCATGCAGAGAATGAATGATGAGGGTAAAACCCATCATGAAAACCTGAATCAAATTTATTAGCAGATGTTCAGCAATGCAGAAGAATCATACATGAATAATGAAGTGCAATGCTAGCTGAGAGCTCTCAATTTCCCACTTTTCCCAGGAAGTACCTTTTAATGGAGGTCTTTTCCCAGAAGCTTGACATTGTGTTGAATCATAATTAAGCCATATTGAGAAAACATTCAAGTGAAAATGATTTACAAATAATCAAATTATTTTGGTCTTAGCTTAGGGCTTTTCTGACTAGAATGACTTCTCTGTTATGACCATATGTCTGTTCAGAAACCTGATTTAATTCTAAGAACTATTCTGGGTATTTCTGAGACAATTAAAGAAAAGAACTGAAGGTGTTTCGTGCAATTTTCTCTTGTTTAATTAAATAAGACTGTGTAATTGTCACAAAGACTTAGTTGGTTGTAAATTTGCAAGGATTCTGAACATTCTAGCAATGTGGTTACAAAGGGGGCATTTGGGGGCCTACATCACCTGAGGCCTGACGGTGTTTGCCAGAGGGCACATTTCTAAAGTTCCTCAATTGGATTCTGAACCAGACTTATTCTTCTTAAATTTGCTTTATTGCAGGAGCATGTCATGGCAAAATAGTCCACATCACATAATAATCTTTAATGTCTCACTGGTGATCTCTACTGTTGAAAGTGAATACTGGAATACCAGATAAATTATTAAGGCAAATATATTACCAGAACACTCATATTCTTTAAATTTGCCATCACAAATAAATTTGGGGTATATAATTGCATATTTTCTAAACTTCCTTCTTAAAAAAATTTTAAAAATTTACTATCTGTAAGAGGCAATTTAAACTGAAGCAGCTTAGAATACAGGAAAAAAAAAAGGAAAGAAAACCTTTAGTGTCTCAATTCTAGTTCATGTAAATGTGATGAGGATGTCTGAAATGCATACACGACAAAAGATTGCGACACATTCCCAGTTTCTAGCTTTATGTAAGACTGAAGATACGTTTGTTGTCACAGCTTATCATATCTCTTCTGCAAACCTGCTACTTATTGGCAAATAAATGTGTACAGACTCTTGACTCTCCCTTAGAAAAAGTCCTGCCTAACAGTAGATTTGTATCAGAATATTGGAAACCACTATATTTCCAGTTAATTGGCAAAACCTAGTCTTTTTAATAGCTGAATTCATAGAACTGTAGAGAATCAGTTCTGATAAGGACTTGAATGCCTATCCTCTTGCCTTATGAAGACCAATTACGTCTATAGGATTTGTCTGTGATAATTCCCAAATATTAAAGCAGTATTGTTTAGTCTTGATTAAGGTGTATTCCTAACAGGAGTTCATGAGTTCTTAGATGAGAAAAGACTGAAGGATATGGCTATGAATAAATCTCAAAGAAAACTTTGACCTTTAAAAATGTGATTTCTATTACTATGGCTATTTTTTGTTTTACTTTATTACTGTTACTTAGCATCACGCTATTATTTCACTATAGTTTTTTTTAGGTTTTGCATGTTTATTGTTTGCATTCTATATGCTACATATCTTTGGGAGCACTTTTGCTCCTACATTGCAAACTATAGATACACTATGTACTGCAGTTTCATTGATTAGGTTTTTAAAAGATATCTGGAATAAATATGCCTGAGTTGTTTTGGGTTTGTTTTGTTTTGTTTGTTTGTTTGTTTGTTTTGTGGTTTTTATTTTTTTTTTAAAGGTGCACATCTTTTTTGAATTTTTAGTGAGTAACAATGAAGTTTACTACTCAGAGTTCATGGCTAACAAATCCAACAACACATAGATGGATTCATCAGTTTCTAGTAAAAGGAAAAGTCAAGCACATGGCTAAAGATCAGAGTATGAATAGTAGCACGCATAAGAGGCTGAAGTGGTCTGTCCTGGTTTAGCAGTAGCAGTCACTTTTTCTCCTTCTTAGTAGCTGGTGCAGCGCTGTGGTTTTGACTTTCGGCCTGGGAATAACACTGATAAAGCCGATGTTTTCAGTTTCTGGTCAGAATGTTTACCCTGACCAAGGACTTTGTGAGTCTCATGCTCTGCCAGGGAGGAGGAGAAGCTGGGAGGAAGTAGGGACAGGACACCTGACCCAAACTAGCCAAAGAGGTATTCCATACCACAGCACGTCATGCCCAGGAGGTAGAACTGAGAGTTCCCGGAAGGGCTGGATCACGGCGGGATGGGGGTGAGGTACCAGTCGGTGAGCGGTTGTATTCTCTTCCTTGTTATTTCCTCTATCATTATTATTATTGGTGGTAGCAGTAGTGATTTGTGTTATACCTTAGTTACTAAACTGTTCTTATCTCAACCCGTGGGAGTTGCATTCTTTCGATTCTCCTCCCCGTCCCTCCAGGAGCGGAGGGAAGAAAGGTGGGGGGAGAAGTAGACTGCGTGGTTCTAACTTACGGCCTGGGCTTAAACCACAACATGGTCACATTGAAAGAAAGCAGTTCCACATTCAGAATCACATTTGAGACTTGTAGAATGATTTCTGGTTGCTTTTGCTTATCTCTAAATTGCCACTTGAGGTTCAGTAGCAGATCTTACATAGCAGAAGCTCTTCCAGTGCAATGGTCATTATTACAAAATGAAATTAATTGATTTTTGCTTTAGATAATTAAAGGTCGCCACAGAATGAATGCTACTCCTCATACAAAGCATACATCTGGAAATGTTAGAAATACCATTATGTAAGCTAGAACCAGAAAGTCAATGGTCTCACTAGCCTGAATTTCTGCACAGCTCTTTGCGTTGCTTGTGGTATTAGATTTGGAGAGCACATATTGCATAGTAAGTTAAGAGTACAGTCCTGCCTGCTTCCTCCATGAGTTGAAGGGCAAGTCAGGCTACAGAACCACTGTGGGAAGCTGGAAAGGTAAGACATCTTTAAACTTGCGGTTTTAAAGTAAATCTCCATTAAACACTGTACTTGGAAAACAGCACAGTTTTTTAGACCTGTTGCCTTGCTGATTCTGCTGTAGCTGAGTAAAGTTAGCTTACTGCTGGTATAGTGTTGGGAAGCTGATTTAGATCTTTAGATGGATGTGACTCATCCATCTTTAGCCGTCTTGAAATTAGAAATGGGTCTAGTGGGCTTTTCTAGTGGGCATTCATTCACAACTGGGCATCTAGTGTCAGGTGAAGTATCCTACTGTATGCAATCTGTCCTACATCCTGTATAATATTTTTCTGCAATACTTCAGTAAGTGACAATCACTATGTGCCTTTTCATTTTTTTTTTCTTTCTTTTTTTAGCCACTGATTCCCATCCTTGCATGGCCAGCCCAAGCAAGGTGTTGAACTATGTAGTCAAAAGGAAGAAACAGACACATACAGAATCATTAAGCAGATTAATCATACTTTGGAAATGCCAGGCCCTCTGATTGACTACACATAGTAGACAATATTTATAAGACTAAAGTTAAATAAGATGAATGTCTGTCTTGGAGACAAAGGTGTTAATGAAGTAACGCTTACAGATGGAGATGCATGAGAAAGTCTTCTTTGCCCATGGAACATACAGCACTCTCTATTATCCTCTACATGAATAGCCATTTTATTCCTTTCTGTAATTTAAGATTCTGTATGATGAAACTTGAGTATTTCACACTAAACTAAAAAAGAAATTTCCAGGTCATTCTCTGTGAAGTGCATTTCATTTTTTCATGACAAAGAGCTGTGCATCTGAGCTTCTGAAGCTGAGAGGGAATGTAATTCATTTCTTCAGCTTCCTGGACAAATACTTTAAATACTATTATACAGTATTCAATATTGCTTTAAATGTAGTTAATAAAGACACAAAACCTTAGCTTCCTTTCTTTTTTTTTTTTTTTTTCTGTTATTAAAAAAAGCTACTCCTGCATTTTTCAGTGGCTCAATCTGATGTATGACTAAGATGTATATGTATACTGGTTTAAAGGTGAGACTAAGCTTGATCCTTTTACCTGGCCTCATCACTCCAGTAGCGACCTGGGGCCCTTGTTGTGAGTTGCATGGAGTTTGGATGACAGTGTCTTTATTATCCCGGATTACTTGCTCTCAGACAATTTCCTTGAGAAGGCATCAAGGTACAGCCCTGCCCTCCAGACTGAGAACTGTAGATTTACCTCTTGTATTTTTTGCTCTCTATGTGCAGCAGCTCAGCAGAGGAAGAGAGAGAAGCAACCAATTTTGTGCAAATTAAATCAGTAGATGGCTAACACCTGTTTCCACTGAAAGTATCTAATTATTTCTGAGAGAGCAGGAAAATTAAAATTATGGCAACACAACAAATGATTATCTAGAATGAACAGGAGAACCTGGGAGCCTGTTTGATCCTTGGAAGTATCTTTAAATTGGACCAGATTTTCTAAGGTGTTTTCTGATCCATGTTAATCCTGGAGAAAGCATCAGAGGGAAGGTGGTGTGGTTGGTGTTGCCACAGAGTAGCTCTTGAGTACCCAGGGCTGGTGTGTATGGCCTTGCTGGCAGTAGGGCACAGCAGCATGAACTCTGTCTGACCTTCAGCCATGACAGCACATCTTCCAGGGAGACAAGAATCTCCATGTCTCTGCACATAATATAATCTCTGTTTGTTTTTAACCAGCACAGACATTCCAAAACATCACTCCTATCTGTTCCCTGTTCACAGACTCCCCAACAGTTGTTTTTTTTGGGGGGGGCGAGAAAGCCAAAAAACAAAACCAAAAAAACCCCCAACAAAACAAAGAAACCCCAAAACAAAAAAAAAAACCCACCTTCCGCTGCATCCAAAAAAATAAAAACCCAACCAAAACCCACAATAAAAAACCTTGCAAAACAACAAACCCCAAATAACATGGAAGAAGATTCCCTTTTGAGGTACTTCCCAAGAGCTGGTTGGGGTGTCTGTCCCTTAGATGTATTTCATAAACTTATTGTCTTTTTCCAAACAAACTTCTCTCAGCCTTTCTGAGAGACACTTGGATTAGTTTCTCCTCTGTAATTTGGCTGGTTTTATGAAATAACCCCTTAAATCACCTGTTAATGAAATAAATGCAAATATATGCATTTAATATAATAATTTAATTTGGTTTTCCACACATGTCAAAGTTTAGCAAAGCCATACCTTAAGATGGTGCTTCTGTGGGTCACAAGCGTGACACCCCAGTTTGTGGGCTTTTAGTACTGCAAAAATTCCTCTCATTTGGTTGGAACATCAAGTTTAAACTTTTGAAATTATAAGTACCGTAAGTATCCTCTCTTTCAGTATGCAGCAACACAAATACAAGTTTGAACTCTGAAAGATGCATTTCCTTCTTCCTATCACAGGATCAAAACAAAAATTAAGATAATTACAAGAAAAATATAATTTAATAAGTTTCAGTTTCTTAAGTTGATCACCTTACAATGTTTGGGAAGACTTGTCTAGCAAGCCTGGGAAAGATGTAACATTTTCAGGATGATGAACAATCAACAGGTGTTTATGAGGACAGTGATAATTTTTCAAAACTCCTTTCTTCACTTGACTGAGATTATGTTGTGGTCTCACAGTAAGACTGCAAAAGAAACCAGCAAACTAAGCAGTACCCTTTAGTTGAGGCAGGAAGTACTTAATGAGCAGTGCCTCTTTTCTGGGACCTCGCCAAAGGAACTAATTTTGTCTACTAAGAATGAACGGTAATGAGGTCAGATCAACAGAATTTCTTTGTAACAGAGAGACATTTGGATTATAAATGGCAAACTGTTACTTAGACTTATGCAGATTTTAGGACATAGGCTGTGACATAAAACACGGACTAGACTTTGAAGGTTAAATAATGTGATCTTCAATCTCTAAGTCTTTTTATTCAGTGAAGCAGCCAATGGATGGCAGTCTAAGGCATTTGAACTGAGGAGTCAGTACGCAGATATACACATGTGAATGAGAGCTTTATTTGGTTGTCTGCACATAGGCATCTACTGCCTTCTGGACACTTGGGATTTTCTACCTGGCCTGAAAAGAGCAGATCTTCCACAGGTCTTTGTCACACCTCCAGACTTTTACATGTGTTTTAGATGTTCTAGGGCTTCTCAAACAATTGGGGAAACTCAAAGCATCTAAAATGACAGCAGAAACTTATGTTTAGACAGCTAAGTACCATCATAAAGGAAGTATTTGATTTTACTTTAAGATGCACTGAATTGCTCTTTTATCTCTGCTTTCTGCACTGACTTTATCTCCACTGACTATATTGTGAGCTAAGACATTTTGCACTACAGCTAGCAGTTGTCTTAATCTGCAAGTAGGTGTCTTAATCAGACTCTAAATCTGATTTCCAGACTTGGCTTAAACCTGGAGAAGTAGAGAAATGAATACCAGCACAACTAAAGATTGCTAGTATCTGACTGCTGTCAGCATTAAAATAGTCAAATGTGAGTCATGTACTCATAGCCACCCAAAAGATAAAAAAAATATATTGGTAGATTAGTTCATCTCTCTTCAGCTAAGTGGAGTATACTTCTCTCCTCAGCAATGTGGCAGATGCAAAGATAAAAGATGGAGCCGTTCTTACTACCTTTCTTCCAGCCAGCCTCTTCTTAAACATCTCACACACTCAAGAAGTCTCAGAGATAGGAGTTGGCAACAGCTCAGAACAGTGCTGAGGTCTGCATGAGGGAGCTATTCATGTCCCTATGCACCTGCAAACAAGCTTAGGAGTTGGCAGAAATCTATTTCATAATGTTTCATTTCTCAGATAACCTTTGATAATCATCCTCCCAATTGCTTTTTCAAAATTAAATGCTGTAATTCCCTACTTGGCTTGAACACCCAAGCTCTACAGTCATCTAGACAAGGGAAGTGAGAAAGTGCAGGCTTTAGTGGAAAGAGAAAAGAATGACACAGAGGAAATAAAAAGGACTTGTTCTAATGAAGCTTAGCACCTGCATTCACAAAGACGTAGTATTGTGAGTTCAGCAGCTAATGTAGGTCTGCAGGATCCCAGTAATACATATTTTTACATCCCACTAACACATATTTTTACATCCCAGCTTCTTGTGGGACTAAGGCAAATCTTCTAAAGTTAGGCAATACTGGGAAATTCAGGGCTTTGGAAGGGGAGTTGATTTTTGGCAATTTTAATATTTTCATATTTTTATTTTTCTATTACTGTGAAAACAATGTTTTGAAATACAATTTCATGTTACGGTATTTTCATTTTCAACTCTCATCCATTCCACTAAAGGACTGCACACACACATCGACATTCACTCACTTTAAAACGATATGTACATGAAATATGGATATGCCCTTTCAGTGTTCTGATTCTGGTATTTTACCCATTTTAATTCCTCTGATTTGAGCTGCACATGCTGTTTTCTCAATTCTGCAGGGACTCAGTTGCAGTGCACAGCCCATATGGAGGAAGAAAAAGGAGCCTGAATCAACTTACATTCCTGAGCAAGCTACGGAGACCAAGCTATACAAGATGAGATGCTTGAATCCTTTGGTAACATTCCTTCTATGCCACCTTAGACTCTGGAGCAGGAGGAGAAGTTGACAAGGAAGAGAAGTGATTGAAAAGAGGCAGAGTCCTAGCATGATCTTACCTCTGAGCAAAATTGACATGATGTAACAGCATGTCAAATTTTGTACATTTTGAAAGCTGTGTGTTGCTGTGTCAGAATGCAAAGAGAAAGGATGTGAAGAACTGGTATTTTAAGGGCTACTGCTGTTATCTTATGGCTCTGTCTAGCATTTGGGCTTGTTCTACTTTTCAAACCTGAGGACTGAAAATTCTGCAGCTTCTACACAATATTTAAAGATTTATTTTGAAATGCAAGTGTGAAGCTCATCAAATACCTGCAAGTTACGTGCAAAAAAAAAATCTTCCTTCAGCTTGAGCTCTTCAAAATCTCAGAGTTATGTGAGATGGAGGCACTCACACCATCCAAAAACTGTTAAAAATCTCATTAGACTGTGACTTAAGTGTACAAGTAATTTATATTGTCAGAGTCTGAAAGTATGAATAAAAAGAGTATGCCAGTCAAAAAAATTGAGTTTTTTCTTGTCATGTTGCATTGCTAATAAAATATGTAGAGAAAGTTGATTTGTTTTCAAAATCTAAAGTGAGAAATATGAGTAGAGGTATTACCATACTGTAACTTCATTTACAAAAAAAATAATAATAATGAGAGTTGCCTCTTCCTCCTGGTTTGTACAGCGTAAGAGGAAAGAGAGATTAAGATGCACTGAGAGTGGTGCATCACAGAATTCTGCTGATTTGGTTTCACTTATGGACTTTGGATATTAAATGCAAATATTTGCTGAAGCCTGCAGATGTGCGCTTCTGATACGTTGCATTCAGAAAATGACAGAGTTGAAAGAAGTTGTATTACATACTTTTTAAAAAGTTGCTGTGCACAGTTGCTTCTTTGCTTTCTAGGGTGTCGTTTTATTCCTTGGACCCTCTTCTACCAACTGAAAATCCCTTAAAGGGTGTCACAAGTAAGCTGCTTGCTCAGTTTTTGTTTTTATAGACTGAATCAAGGTCGTATATCGCTCCAGTGTGCAGCTGAGATGCAGATAAGGCATACACCAAGACTAAGGAAGCACTTCCTCTTTTCTTGATTAAATTGATTTAAGAAATTTATAATCTGTCTAATGAAACTAAAATGATCAGAGAGTACAAGAAGGACTGGTAAGGAAACCTTTAAATTAATATAAACTATAGTTAATAACTAGAACAATTTATTTTCTGGATTTTTTTTTTTCAGAATATGCACTCTCAATGAATAAAATTGTCTTTTGGCATTCCAAAACTAAACCAGACTGAAAGTGTCAGGGAATGTCACAGTTTCCAAATTGCTGATTGTCTTCTTTCTTTTCTCACTACTAATACACACCAAACAGCTTATTTTAAAGAAATATGGTCAATTGTTAGGCTGCAGGTCTTTTCGCAAGCATTTTCTTCTTTGATTTTTCTTGCTGCAAAATATCAGCTTCAGGAAATATAGTACACATGGAACTTTCCTGTGTATAGATCTTAGAAGAATATAGGCCATGAATATACTTGTAAGAATTTCCTGCTTTTGGAGAATTCTATGCTGTTTGGTCATTAAACTTAGCGATGCCAAACGCAATCTTTTCTTTCCACATCAATTTCCATATATTACTTTGGTTTAGCAGTTGCTCATTGAAGCAAGAAAGTTCTATTTCTTTCATTCTGTTCTCTCTTACCTTTTTGCTGCAAAGGTATGATAACAGTATTAATTTTCTTACATATTCCTGTTGCTCAGATAGTTCAATTTTAGCTCAATTTTATCCATCCTTCTTCCCTGTGATGCTGTTTATTCTGTGTAATTCTTTTTTATTATACTTAGAGTAAGGTATTTGGCATTGTTGGCTAAATGATTATTTATAACAAGTCAGTTTGCCTTTATTTATTAAAGTCCAAGTACTGGTGATGTGTATGCCTGTCCACTTCTGGTTTTGACCTATCCTGTATTTCGGTGAAACAACTGATTTTTATACTTGTCATATGCACATAAATGTCACTGCTTGCAAATAATAAAAGGTCAATGTCTTGCTGAACTGCAATTTGAAATGGCCTAGAAAGACATATTACATATAGAAGATAGAGAAATATTTTTATATGAAAGTAGTGTCATACACAAAACTACTAGGCTTACAGGTGTTCGGTTCAGATGGCTACTTTTTTGGCTTACAGCATATCACAGTGCATTTTTGCTGAATGATGTCCAGGTGCATATAGGATCCTAACACTTGTGATTGATAGCAAATATTAACCAAATCCAAAGAAATAATAAAATATCATTAATAGTAATAGATTAATATAATCAATAATATTTTGGATTATGTAAATTGGTCTACAGCTCAGGTTGGAAATAAGAAATGGAAGAGGAGCTTGAAAACGGACACTCCTAACAGGTCCTTTGTTACTAAATTAAGTTTAGATAATTCATTAATAAATTTCTAAAACCTAAGTGTATATACATCACATTCTGTTCTTAATGTCTTTTTTTTTTTTTGCCTATGTAGTGGCAGACATTTTATCTTCTCTAGTTTAAGAAGATCAAAAGAAGAATGAAGTATGTGTGTGTTCATATTCACAAGCACAGACCTCTTAATTCATGAGTTTAGAAGAAATATTTCTAGCAGCAGATAAGTATGGTTACTTTTAACCCATTCAATATTTATTCCTGTTATTTGAGTATGATGACATAAATTGAAGTTATGTGTTGAATTGATTCACTAAGTAATTTAGTTTAATTATTAAATTTGATTCAATATTTAATTTGGTTTAATAAAATTGGGCTTCCATAAATGTATGCATTTAACTGATACATATTGGGACTGTAAAATTTTAAATAGATTAAATATTTAATAGAGAACACTTCTTTGAATTATTCAGTATGCAGACTAGATAACTGATCTACTCTTTCAAATAGTACAAATGACACATTACAATAATAAGATATTTTCAACCAAGAATACTGTCCTGGGTTCAGCAGTGGCAGTCAGTTTTTTGTTTTTTTTTTCCTTCTTAGTAGCTGTTGCAGCTCTGTGTTTTTGACTTTTGGCCTGGGAACAAAAAAACCTGATAACACCGATGTTTAGACTGACCAAGGATTTTGTGAGTCTCATGCTCTGCCAGGGAGGAGGAGGGGCCGGGAGGAAGCGGGGACAGGACACCTGACCCAGACTGGCCAAGGAGGTGTTCCATACCACAGCACGTCATGCCAGGGGATGGAACTGGGAGCTACCCGGAAGGGCACGTCCCCTGGTCGGGCGGGCTGTCTTTTCCGGCGGGCGGTATCGTATTCTCTTCCCTTGTTATTTCTCTTGTCGTTGTTATTGTTGGTGGCGGCAGTGGTGATTTGTGTTATACCTTAGTTATTAAACTGTTCTTATCTCAACCCGTGGGAGCTGCATTCTTTTGATTCTCCTCCCCGTCCCTCCAGAAGCGGAGGGAAGAAAGGTGGTGGTGGGGGGGGGGGGGGGCAGTAGACTGCGTGGTTCTGATTTACAGCTTGGGCTTAAACCACGACAGTTCTTTTGGCGCCCAACGTGGGGCGCCACTGCTGAACCCAGGACAAATATGTATAAAACACATTGAACCCATTGTTGGTTCATTTCCATTCAAGCAAACCAATCTTTGCTTAATGGAACCGACCATTGAGAATTCATCAAGAAAGCTCCCAGAGCTGTTGTAACTCTAATACAGCTCACAAAATATAGACTGTTAGAATATGCAGAATACTGTGGTGACAAAACGATTTTAAAACCGACTTAAACAATATAATTTTCCTCTGTCTTTTGTGAACAGCTAAATGTTCAAAAGATTTGTAGCTACTGGTGGTTTAGTATTCTGGATCAGATTGAGTGGAATACTCATAGCCACTGTTAAATTCTCTAATCAAAATACATTTTTTATGTTGATGTTGCATCATGAAGAAAATTCAGAAAATGAATCATATCTTAGTGAACTTCAACACTCATCTAATTTCAGGTGTGTGTGTCATGTCACCTGAAATAGATGGGACGATATGTAGCCAATACTTTTTTAACTGGGAACATTAATATTTATAAGCATATGACTGTGCTGAAGGATTTTGTTGAATTTAAAAATTGTATATCATATAAGGATCCCTCTCCTTACTTGTTAGCAGGCAAGATCTGCATTTCTGTCAGAAAATATTTGACTGCTAATGAAAAATACTAGGCAGTACTTGTGATCTTCTTTGTGGTGTGGCTGTACAAATGCTTCTCCCAGCAAATCTGATGGAGCAGCAGGGTAATGCCTGCGGACAAGAAAGAGTTGGTAGCATTGTCAGATGTGGAGCCATCCGCTTCCACAATGAGGCTGTATCTTAATGAGTAGAGAGTCAAGTTTTTAATCTGAAGAGAAAAGATAACCAAGAAACTAAAGCTGGTAGAGAATATTCTTACTGCTTCAATACAAGTTCAGGAATGTATTTGGTTATCTTATCTACTGTAAGTTTGTTTCCTCTTTGAAATTTATGCTTTTATCCATATCCAGTAGTAAAAATAATGCTTTCCTTATCCACAGTGAATGAAGCTTTTGTGAGTGGCATAAGAGGTGCCAGGTCTTAGCACTCTGCTGTGCAAACCGCTGGAAGGTGGTAAGGTCTGCCTCCCTACCAGCTGCATACTCTCCTCTATACCTGGGCATCATGGGGCTCAGGAAAGGAAGATGTGCCCAGTGAGCACTGGGGAAAATCTGTTATTCAGTTAGCTGGCAGAGAACAAGACTGGAACCTTTGATTCTCAGAAAGATTTTTAAGTCACGAAAAGAAAAGGGTATGAATATGACCAAATTAATTCTTCTTTTTGTTAAAAGTTATGGAAATTGCGTACATGTTCTTTTTTGTCTATAAAAAGGTTGTTTCTAGGGCACAGTCCATTTATTTCTACTATTGATAAAAATAGTAATAATGGTTGTTCAGCACACACGAAACTGATTAAATCTGTGGAATTTCACATGAAATACAGGTGGCCACTGTGAATATCTTTGTAGGAATGTAACCTTAGTAACCAAATCAAAATAATAACTATAATATGTATAAATAAAAACCATCTATTGATAAATCAATGTTCACTTTATTTTGTTTTGATTGGAGCACATTTCTCCATGCATTTTTGTAATAACAAAATGAGTTTAGGTGAGATTTTTGATGCCAGTAACAGATTATTGTTGGCTTTAAAGTGTTTGAATTTGTAAATAATCTGATAGAAAGTCAGAAATGGAGTAGTGGGAAAAAGCAATATTTTACTGATATTATAGAATAGCAGCAACTTTCGCTACAAGAAAATAGCTAGGGAACTTGTTCAGGTTTAAAAATTATTTTAAAAATGGATTGTTAAAGGTATGTGAAAATTTTCATTTATTCTTTTTATTTTATTAGTTATGCAATGGGAAAAATATATTAACCCTGTCACGTCAAACAGCCTTACAGAAATGATATAATGTTAGATATTTTTTTTTATCAGAATTCAAACCTTGAAAACAAAATACTTTCTTCGTCTTAGACTCATTTTTCAGACTACTGTTGCCAAGAAAATACTATTTTTAGCAATAATGACCAAAATCAAATATCATTCTTTTACAGAAATCTAATTTTGTAAATGCTTAGTAAGTGACAGAAAGAATTTTTAAGTCTGGTCATTAACGCTTCAGTTCTTGAGAAGAAACAAAAATGAAAGTACAAAAATAATCAGTCTATCATATGACAATAAATATTGTTTAATAAATGTGCAGAACTATAGTAAAACATACAATGCAAACATCATCTCTTAAAGTTTTATTTTCTTTTTTTTCTGTTATCAAGATAATGAGGAATTAAGAAGATATACACAAACTAAAAGTTGTTTTGTTTTTTTTCCTGAATTTGAATCAATGAGTGTGTTGGAAGACTGAAAGCAATATGGTCAGGAAAAGTAAAAATAAGCTTGAAATTGATGAAAACTTGTCTACAAAGTGCAGCCAGAAAGTGTTCAAAAGAACATCAAAGGTCATGGATTTCCCCACTCTGATGCGACATAAGAAATGGTTCTTACTGTAGCCTTTTCTGTGATAGGACTTGATACAGTCTTATTCAGAACTGTAAACTCCACTATAAATTCTGGAGCCTTTTTCACTGTTTGCACTCAACAGGAGCATCATAGACAAAAATCACTGTATAATCTCATGTCCTTTTCCGGCATGCCAAATCTACAGTAGCCTCTGGGAACCCCAAGGTGTTTTGCATTGTGATGTGAAAAGTACAGTCTTACCCCAAGTTTTCCAATGTTTCTCAAGAATCCTAAAAGAGGAGAAACAGATGTGAGAGAAGGGGGAAAGAAAGCACAGTACACTGGATGATACGCAGGCTACGCTAATTTCATTTTGTGGGTAATTTGCAATTTCGTACTTTCACTGAATTTTAAATTCCATCAAATCACCAACTTGCAGCTAAGACCAGCAGTTTAGGGTTTCAGCCGGGATAATCTAAAGCAGCTGGAAAATAGCATTGGCTAAGATAGTGTGTACGAAAATGCCTCAGTCAGATTTCTGAATTGATTAGAAGCTTCAGCCAGAGCACCTTAGAATACGCTGTTGAAGTGAGGGTTAGTCACTGAGCAAGAAGGCACATCATATGAAGATTGGGAGGGAGTTAGCATTTCTTACCTGTTAGCATGATCTCTACATGCTACTGAGAAAAAATGGGGAAAATTAAGAAGAGGAAAAAAACCAAAACAAAACAACAAAATAACCCACAAAAATCCCACAAGAAAACCTTGAGAACAGATCTCTCTTTTTAAAAGAACTCTTCTGTTGAAGTGTTTTAAGCATCTGTGCCAGATTTCCTGTGATCCACACTCCTGATTGTTGGGTACAAGCACACATGCACATGCACACACACACACACATAATTAAAAACATAAAATGTAAAGAAAGGGAAAAAAAATCCACAGAGAAAAAAATAACCATAATTTTGGATGAAACTCATGTCAGTGTCTGAGAGTGTTCCAACAGCATGCTGAAACTGTCATTAATAAAAAGATGATTTAGCTTTTATATTAACTTCACAAAACCTTCATTACACAAAGTCTGAAATAAGCCAGCAATGTTAATGTTCAGTTAGTTTCATTCTTTGCTAATGGGTTAATTCAGTTTATGACAAAAGAAACATTTAACTGTCCAGTTTTGTTTGCCTTAAATCTATATAAACTTGAAATACAGTCTCTTTGACAAATGAGGTTACTAGAAACTAAATAGAAAATCTTATTTGCCACCACGGTGGCGACATGAAGAATTGCAGCCTTTAGCTCAGGGCTACTAAGCTCTTAATAATGAGAGAAAGGTGCTCCATCTTCACCTATAGCCACAATTACAAAGAACAAAAAATAGCTGCCAAGGCTTCTACAAAAAATATTCATGACAGTGTGAAAAATATTGATTTTAAAAAAAGCCAAGAAATGAAATATCTTCTAAGGTGTTTCATTCAATCTAGATACCATTTTCCAAAAGAAACTGAGGCAACCACAAAGCATTTTGCTGAAGTCATACCTTAAAAATAAATCTTTCCAAAATCAGCATAAACAAGCAATCTCAAATTCTCCACAAATTAGTGCACCTCTTGAATGATCAGGTCATACGCAAAATGTGCACCGTGACCTGGAATTCTGCTTGAACATTGACACTGAACCCTGATCCATCCTTCTTTCCAACTCTCCAGATTTTTTATTTTTTTTTATTTTCCCACAGTAAAGAAAAATTGAGAGAAATGTCTCTATATGTGCGAACCCCTGGAATGCGATAGCACAGCCTATTGCTCTGAGCTGCTCAGTGTGTCATGCAGTGGCACTGCATGCTGATTCTGAGTCATTATAGTCACTGCATGTTGGATTTGCAATGTGCTTCTGAGCCATTAGACATGTCAGATGAAATGGCAAAGCCTACTACTCTGAGTCACCATGCATTTCTCCCAGTTAGAAAATTTTTTTCTGTCCTTCCTGCATTAGCACAGTATGTATGTTTGGTACACAACCATAGGAAAGAATGGCTTAACTTAGAACAGGATAGTGCTTTTATTGCAAAGTGGGAAAAATGATGGTCAGGGAAACATGCTATATAATCTCAGATGTTACAAATCCTTTTTGTTACCTAACTATGCTTTTAATTTTAGCTTTGATAGTTGTTAGTATTTTGAAAGGTGTCTAGGTTTCTCATTTCCACTGAAATCACTGGAAGATAATAAATATCTTTAACAATCTAAGTCTATGTAGTTTCAGAGACTAAGCCTTCATTTTGAAAAGGGACTTAGCAGCCAAATATTAAAAGCATTTAAGTTGGGAGTGTAAAGATTTGGACAGGTACCCTAATGAGACTTTCAAAAAAGTGACTAACTCCCACTGAAATCAATCCAGCTTCAGTCTTTTTGGCTTTCAGTAGGATTAATGATCGTCTGTAAGCAAAATTTGTTTGGAAATGGGCCTTCTATGTTTTCAAAGATCTTATTGGTGCTCCCTAAACTACAGGGTTATTATTTTAGTGTACAGTTTTTAGCTTGTTTGATGTATACAATTGTTTGATGGCTTCTTACCCAGATTAGCCACAGACAGTTTCAGTCCTCTCCAGACTGTTCACCTGTTTGAACCAAATTGAGTTAGGGCTCAGTTCACAAGAAACCAATATTACTGCATGTAGCTCACAGGTTAGAAACGTGATGAGCCAGGTTGTGTCCTTCTCTTGCTGAGAGCATCTGAGTACATGAGTCCCAATTTCACCACATGTCCTAGCAAATTAGAGGATCACTAACATACAGTTTTACTGCCAGGCACTTGGTACATGGTAGAACAAGTGGAAGTGATAGAAAAATGTTTTTGAAATCACCGTACTCTGGCATTTAAAAAAACGTTACATGGCAGATTCACGTTGAAGCCCATGCCATTTTCTTTTTTCTTCCAGACTGATGTAGATTTACTGGGAGGAATATAAAATGAACATAAACTGGTCCTGTCTAGGTGACATCTCTTAAATATACAGATGAATATCCTCTCAATCTTCCTAAATGGCACCTTCTCACACATTCATAGCTCTGCCAATGTCTACCCTGAGGATATGCAGGTGAAATTCATACCACATGACCTAAAATTCACCCCACTAGACTTGATTATATATATTTATATTTGTCCAAAAACAGCTGAGGTAAATCAGGGCTTAATTACTTCTTCATTATGCAGTAGCTAGATGCTGGCAGCTCTGCTGGCAGCTCAAACTAAAACCTAGTGGTACCCTTTGTCTCTTCATCTTGTAACCTCTTGACATCCGAAACACATCATTTCCATGAAAAGAAATGCAGGTCCATGCCAGATGTGACTTTCTGGATGTGCTGAAACAGGGTTCTCCCCAAAACATCTTTGGTGTGGCATCTGCTTAACTCTAGATATTTCAATAGTCATCAAAAGAAAGACATGGTTAGCAAATTTAATTCAGAAATGAACTTCTGAATTCCCGTGGCAGTTTAATAATTTATAAAAAATGATACAGCTTCATTGGGAGTGATTGTGAAAAATTATGTCACAACACTTAAGTAGTCAGATTCTCCTTGATTTTTTTATTTTATTTTTTTTAATTGATGCCAAAGTTAAGTTTTGGTATTCTTTTGAAACACATTAAGCTTGTTTTTTGTATTTTACTTTTAAACCCCTTTCCATATAACCATATAATCATGGAATCATAGAATCATTTAGGTTGGAAAAAACCTAGAAGATCATTTGAGTGCAACCATTAGCCTAACACTGCCAAGTCCAACACTAAACTATGTCCCTATCTACTAAACCATGTACTTCATGGTTTAATGCCCTCACCACTAAACCATGTGCCACATAGAATCATAGAATAGTTAGGATTGGAAAAGGCCTTAAGATCATCTAGTCCTAACCACCCTGCCATGGGCAGGGACATCCCACACTAAACCATGCCACCCAAGGCCTCATCCAACCTGGCCTTGAAAACCGCCAAGGATGGAGCATTCACAACCTCCCTGGGCAACACATTCCAGTGCCTCACCACCCTAACAGTAAAGAATTTCTTCCTTAGATCCAATCTAAACTTCCCCTGTTTAAGTTTGAACCCGTTACCCCTTGTCCTGTCACTACAGTCCTTGATGAATAGACCCTCCCCAGCATCCTTGTAGGCCCCCTTCAGATACTGGAAGGCTGCTATGAGGTATCCACGCAGCCTTCTCTTCTCCAGGCTGAACAGTCCCACCTTTCTCAGCCTATCTTCATATGGGAGGTGCTCCAGTTCCCTGATCATCCTCATGGCCCTCCTCTGGACTTGTTCCAACAGTTCCATGTCCTTTTTATGTTGAGGACACCAGAACTGCACACAATACTCCAAGTGAGGTCTCACAAGAGCAGAGCAGAGGGGCAGGATCACCTCCTTCGAACTGCTGGTCATGTTCGTTTTGATGCAGCCCAGGATATGGTTGGCTTTCTGGGGTGCGAGCGCATACTGAAGCCGGCTCACGTTCATTTTCTCATCCACCAACACCCCCAAGTCCTTCTCTGCAGGGCTGCTCTGCCCAACCTGTAGCTGTGCCTGGGATTGCTCCAACCCAAGTGTAGGACCTTGCACTTGGCATGGTTAAACTTCATAAAGTTGGCATCAGCCCACCTCAGAATCATGTCGAGGTCCCTCTGGATGGCATCCCTTCCCTCTGGCGTATCAACCGAACCACACAGCTTGGTGTCATCGACAAACTTGCTGAGGGCGCATTCAATCCCACTGTCCATGTCACCAACAAAGATGTTGAATAAGACCGGTCCCAACACCGATCCTTGAGGGACACCACTCATTACCAGTCTCCAGCCGGACATTGAGCCATTGACCACAACTCTTTGCATGCGGCCATCCAGCCAGTTCTTTATCCACCGGGTGGTCCACTCATCAAAGTGATGTCTCTCCAATTTAGAGACAACAATGTCATGTGGGACAGTGTCAAAGGCTTTGCACAAGTCCCAGTAGATGACGTCAACTGCTCTGCTCATCTTTTAAAACCTCCAGGTGTGGTGACTCTACCATTTCCCTGGGCAGCCTGTTCCAATGCTTCACAACTCTCAGTAAAGGAATTTTTTTAAAGATCCAATCTAAACCTCCCCTGGCACATTGAGGTCACTTCCTCTTGCCTTATCTCTTGTTACCTGAGAAACCAACACCCACTTCGCTCCATCCTCCTTTCAGGTAGTTGTAGAGAGCAATAAGGTCTCCCCTCAGCCTTCTTTTCTCCAGGCTGATCAACCCCAGTTCCCTCAGCCGCTCTTCATGAGACTTGTGCTTTCGGTCCTTCACCTGTTGTCCTTCTTTGGACATGCTCCAGCACCTCTCTGTCTTTCTTGCAGAGAGGAGCCCAAAACTGAACACAGTATTCGGGGTGTGATGTCATCAGGAATGAGTACAGCAGGGCAATCACTTCCCCAGTCCTGCTGGCCACCCTATTTCTGACACAAGCCAGGATATCATTGGCTTTCTTGTCCACCTGGGCACACTGTTGACTCATATTCATCCAGATGTCAAACAATACTTCCAGGTCCTTTTTTGCCAAGCAGCTTTCCAGTCACTCTTCACCAAGCCTGTAGGGTTGCATGGAGTTGCTGTAACCCAAGTGCAGGACCTAGCATTTTGTCTTGTTGAACCTCACACAATTGGCCTTAGACCAATTGATCCAGCTTATTCAGATCCCTCTGTACAGCCTTCCTACCCTCAAGCAGATCAACACTCCTGCCCAACTTGGTGAAATCTGCAAATTCATGCAATGGAACCAGGCACATATATTTTTTTACTTCCAGTAGCAGATTCATGTATCTGAACAAAAAAAAAAAAAAAAAAAAAAAAAAAAAAAAAAAAAAAAAAAAAAAATGTAAGCGATAAAGAGTTACATTAAACCCATAGTTGAAGCAGTACTTTTTCTTTCATTCATTCCAGGTAACGCAAGGAAAATGCTTTAAGTCTGATCTGTTTTTTTTTTTTAATTTTTCTCCTCAGACAAACATTCAATAGGAGTTGAATTTTGTCCTAAAGAAAATTCTTAGACAAAGCAGGTATGAAAGAAATGCCTAGGACATCAATGGCATATAGGCTGTGCACAGCACTTCTGCCACAGTATTGATTTTGTGTTGAATAGTGCTAGACAACCTTTGAAATATTTCAGTTGTAGTATAATGACTTCTTTATTAACTCCATTACCATATGAATATGTAACAGGGGAAAGCTATGGGCAGATGCTCTAGAGACAATAGGAAGTTAATGGACCTTATCTTTAGCTGATGTCAAATACTGTAGCTCCAGAAAAACCGATACAGTTGCACTTGCTTATGCCAACTGTGGTTCTGGTGCCAGGAGTCAGCCTTGAGGAACATCATGCATGATGCGGTGTCAGGAACTGCACTGCTGGAAGCAGTAAGCCTCACCCTGCATTTTTTTTTTATCTAGAATGCAAGATCCACAGTTTTCACCCTGTGTAATCTTTTGAACTCAACAGGACATGTGGCATGAAATTAGTAAAGGCTACAGAATTAGCTTTGGAAATAATATGCCTTTCTTTGTGGTTGGACCCAAATCCGATTCCTGCTGAAGTCAATGAACATTTATAGCAAAGCAGTTTCACCATTTTAGCTTCAGTTTTACAAGTCTTTGTGTTTTATTGTCTTATTTGAAGCTCCAGATCCTCTGATTACTCATCAGTCTCAACATCTATTTAAAACCAGAATGTTTTAATTTGTCATTTAGTCCCTAAAGAGTTTAGTCTATGGAAGCAAGTATAAATAATTCCTTTTAAAAAGCCTTCATGATTTTAAACTATGCTCAGGAACTGGGAAGCCTGAATAGTGGTTTTGTAATTATTTGGGTTTGCCATTTTCTTTCAGACTTATCCACTGATATGACAAATTTCGCATTGAATAAAGCTGCATTAGGAGGACCCAGAAGGTATTGCCTTTCAACTGCAAAGGCATATTTCACCAAGCTTCCTTATGTGCCTGAGTGTGTGCATGGGGGATTTTACTCTTTAAGAGAGTTGGAGGGTTTATTCACACCTCTTACTTAACAGTTGTGTCTGACATCCCAGTGATGTGTAGGAAAATAGGAATACCACTCTGATGAATATTCATGCCTGATGAATAGTTTTAACATTTCCACAGCTGGACTCTGGCTGAGCAATCATAGCAGAAGTTAGAAAGTAATATATGTGAAATGAAGCTATTTTCAAGCTATATTCTCTAAATCAAATTGCCAGCTGAATGCTGATAGCCATGGATCAAATACTGTACCCTGCAGTAAGTAGACTCATACTGCATCAGTAAGCACACATTGATATGAGACTATTTTGCACACAGTGATTCTGCTTATATAAACAACACAATTCTTTTCAATAACATCATGCAATACCTGTAAACAATGTCATCAGACTGTAGGAAGCAGGAGTTTTCATTTCTGTGAAACATCAATGTCTACATGCTGGAAAATGGATATGGTTTATCTGAGTACATTTGAGTTTTTTAATAAATCAGTTATAGTAACTGAACCAAATATTTTCCACTTAGTATGCTGAAATAGGCAGACAAAGCTGGTTGATTTTGGTTTGTTGTTTTTTTTTTGTTAGAAAGGAACTACTGTTGTTAGATCTACAATCAAGTTAGAAATGAATATATTAACCAGTCAAAAGAAAAGAGCTTATCTGAAATTATTCATACTGATAGCAAAGTTTCCAGGCAATAAGGAGAAATAAAAAATATGAAATTAAAAAGAGAGATGGACAAGAATAAAGGAAAGATTTACTTGAAATGGCTTGAAATACTCCAGTAGAGTGTTCATTCGTAATTAAGACAAAAGACTTCCGTACTCTGTAGTTTCTTGTCTAGTTCTTCAGATGAGAAAGGCCATGCTACCATAACAAGAACAGAGTTCATCAAAGGGATTTGGTGTCATGAGTGTCATTAATTACAGAACAAGTCTTAAGCACATCAAATTGACTGAAACCAACTTTAGCACATGTAGTAAAAAACTTCTTGTGGTACCAATTTTCCTTTTCTTCTAAGTACCAAAATTTTCTCAATGAGGAATACTCTTCTGATTTTTTTCCAAGAGATTCAAATACAGATAATACGTCATTATAAATGACTGTTAACAAAGTTTGCTCTCCTCATTGTGGGATTTGTATTTTTCTAGACTACTGTTTTCAATAACCTATTACTTCAATGAACTTTAAGAGCTGCAGTAATGGTTTTCCTGTTGAGCTGTACCTCAGGGTGAGCATTTTTCAGAACATTTCAGCAAAAAATTGAGCCAGATGTTTCCTGGGATGGGAGAGAGAAAGGGGAAAGAGGTATTTGTTTCTCCACATGAAAAAATCTGGAGACTTTTATTTAAGACACCACACACCAGAGCAGGAATTTGAAATTAGGCAGAGATATGTTTACCTAAAACCAGCCCATATTTTTCCATTATGTAAAACTTTGAGGAGCATCATTTCCCATGTACATGGATAGCTTTGGCAGAACTTAATTTCCTCATTCTTATTTTTAATTTTTATATTTTGTGAGCTCTGGTCAGTGCTGGAAAAGTAGGAATGCAGGCTTATAGGAAATGGCATGCAAATGGTGGCTGGTCAGAAATTCCATTTAAAATTGAGATTATAAGGCTACAATATTTTTGCGGGCAGAGAAGACAAATCTTTGGTTAACAATATAAAATTATTTTTTTTATCACATTACTATAATAAATAAATAGATGATGATGATGTTAGGTGGGGACAGGTAGTATTTGTGAAAACAGTGATTTGAAGAGCAAGAAAACTTTTTTAATGTTTTATATGCAATCACAGCTGTTTTATCAATCTGATAAAACAATGAGATTTTTTCATCCTTAGCAATGTGTTTTGTGCATTTTAATGAGATGAAAATTAAAATAGTTCAAATTATTTACACTTCAACTTAGAAATATTAACTTCAGAAAGGAATCATAGGTTTCCTTTTCACAGTAAAAAAAAAATAAAAAAAAAACCCCAAACCAGAACAAATATAATTATATTCATCAATTGCATAAAACCAGGAACCTTTTGTTCCTGATTTAAGTAAACAAACAAACAAACAAACAAAACCCCAAAAAGCAACAAACCAATAAAAGCAATAAAAAGCTATTACTCAATTTCAAGTCAATATTGCTTTTCTAAATAAGGCCAAAACTGCACAAGTGAAAAACTCAGTGGGCAGGCATGCAGAACAGTGATATAGGTTTGAATGATACTCAAATATTCCAATAGCCTTACCTAATTTGCTCAAAGGATGAACAGTTTTAAGCTTTTAGAGTAAAATAGTAGAAAAGGTTTTATCATGCTGTGTCTATGCCCATCAAATTACATTCTAAGATAAGGCAGGTTTGCAACTTGTCTTGCCTTTGTACATTGCTCAGGATGAGAGTATTCACATGAAGTCTCTCCTGTGTAATTTTCAGATTGTGTCTTGCTTTATAAGTGGGAAAAAGAAAAAAAGGTAATAGAATGTCCCCAACTGCAGAATGTTACTTAGGGAAATTAGTCACAAGGAAATATATTCTTTGAAACAGAGGCACATCCTATATTGTTTTCTATGGAGATTCGCATGTTTTCTTTTTGTTCTTGTCTTTCTCCTAATGCAACATTTACTTCAGTTTAAGAGCTCAGCTGTTCATTTCAGTAACAGTATTTGACGTCTGTTAGAAAACACAGGATGAGCAAACTACAGAAAAGGATAGCTATTAGCTATAGGTTATATCTGTTTGTGGTTCTATTCTTCAGGTCACACTGTTTCTAATACGCTTCTGTTGCTTAATGAACTGGTTTCATGAGCTGGTACATGCTGCAAGTTTTTGAGAATAAACCAAACAAAACAAATTTTACTTTTGAAGAAAAGCTGTTATTTTATATTTAACCCTGAGACCTGTTCTATGGGTTGCCTTAAAAATAATCTCTTTCAGTTTTCTTTTTGTTGTGATTTTGTTAACTTTTTAGCTAGAAGGATTTAATTGAAGATTGTTGTAAGGAGAAGAAGAATGAAGATCACAGCCTTTATATTTTATCCCTATATTACTCTAAGCCTCAAACTAGCTCTTTGTGATAATGCCTATTTCTGCAAAAATTCCTTTCTAGTGATCTTTTATTTGCTGACCTTATAACGAGATGTGTTCAAGAGCATGCGAGCATCTAATGCACAGAAACTGCATCATATGAGAAGAATGAGAAGTCAGCTTACTGATGTCTTTAGTCTCACTGCACAATAGGCCCTGAAGTACAGATACTCAAAAAGATCATTTTCTACTTTTTCTTTTTTTTTTTTTTTTTTCCAATTTAAGTCCAAAGGCAGTAGATTCAGATTAGCTATTAGGAAGAAAATTTTTACTGTGAGGGTGGTGAGACACTGGAACAGGCTGCACAAGGAAGATGTGTATGCCTCATGCCTGGAAGTGTTCAAGACCAGGTTGGACTAGTGGTGAGTCTAAGGTAGGAAAGGCGTAGGGGGGAAAGAGAGGCAAATATGACTGCATTTCTCAGAAAGCAGGACTGCAGTGGGGAGACACAAGGAAAAGACACTCAAAAGCAAGAAGGCTGAACCAAAAAGGAAGAATAGCCCTAGAAATGCCAAAAAGTTTCAGTATTTGTGAATTTTAAAGTGTTTAAAACAATAGATGTTGTCCTGGTTTAGCAGTAGCAGTCATTTTTTTCTACTGGTGCAGTGCTGTGTTTTGACTTTCGACCTGGGAATAATACTGATAAAGCCGATGTTTTCAGTTGTGGGTCAGAATGTTTACCCTGACCAAGGACTTTGTGAGTCTCATGCTCTGCCAGGGAGGAGGAGAAGCCAGGAGGAAGCAGGGACAGGACACCTGACCCAAACTAGCCAAAGAGGTATTCCATACCATAGCACGTCATGCCCAGGATGTAGAATGGAGAGTGCCCGGAAGGGCTGGATCATGGCAGGGTGGGGTTGAGGTACCGGTTGGTGAGCGGTTGTATTCTCTTGCTTGTTATTTCCTTTATCATTATTACTATTAGTGGTAGCAGTAGTGATTTGTGTTATACCTTAGTTATTAAACTGTTCTTATCTCAACCCGTGGGAGCTGCATTCTTTCGATTCTCCCCCCCGTCCCTCCAGAAGCGGAGGGAAGAAAGGTGGGGGGGGGAAGTGGACTTCGTGGTTCTGATTTACGGCCTGGGTTTAAACCACGACAGATGTATATAGAAACTTCTTTAATTTGAAAAGTAGGAGAAGGTGGCAGGTATCTTAACTCTAAAAGCTGCAGTGTCCTTCATTTCTTATCGCAGGATGTATAACTACACTGAAGAATAATTTCTTTCACATTATAGTCTAGCATGATGGACACACTTCTTAACAAACGTAAATTTGTAAGTAGGTTCTGGAAATATGTTAGCAAGCTTTGGGTGCAGACAAAGCTTAACAGATACCAATGGATCTGAAATGCTTGTAGTGGCTACTTTTAGCAAGTGAAAAACACTGCTTAAGCCTGTGTAAAATGCTAGGTAAAGACAAACAAACACATAAGTATCTGTAACCTCTATTTTGTATGTGCCTTTTATGGAAGTTGTTTGAGCTGTCCATTTCTGTTGTCTGAGCAAAAAAATATTAAATTGCTGTTGCAGTTTTCCCAGGGTGTCCCATGGAACTCAAGGTGGCTGGTTCCATGCTGGTTCAAGGACTTTGAAGTTTAGCATATTATCATACATAGGCTTGTTGAAAGTTGCTGCTTGCAGTACATTTTCTTAACATGGAAAGTATCAATGACAGTCTGAAATGCATAAATTTTAGAGATTCTCTGGAATTCATTTCCATGCTAGAATTGCATAAACTCATTGAAACGATCATTCCTGTATTAGTAATTTAATCCTGGTTTTGCAAGGGATAGTCAAGCAGTGTAACACTTTCAGGCTTTCCATCACAATTTCTCTGTCTCTGCATTCTTGGGTTTCAACTTTCAGCTTGATTTCTTACCAGCAGAGAAATCTCCTCATTTTCTTCCTAAGGTAAAGAGTAACAGAAAATTCAATTAATAGTATATGGTCCTATGGCTTTTCTCCAATGTTTTCAGCTGGTATTGTTTGATGATTTCTGCCTATAACCAGTGGATTACTCACAGAATAGATTCAGCATAATAGCAGACTCTTAGAAATTCCTACTTCCTGAATTAAGAAAATAAGAAATTCCAACATACAATTGCATTGCCAAAGCTTATTAAAATCCTTCCCAGATGCAGGTGGATTCATAGCTGCATTAAGACTCTTGAAAGAATTTAGTTTCTTTTGGTATTGCCTTTCATTAAACCCTACAGTGTATTTCATGATGTGGACATAAAATTTCGGTTCTTCCCCAGTCAAGATTGAAAGTGTTAGTGAGTTAGTAAATTCAGTTTCCTGAAAAGGATGCAAAGCAGCACTTCCAAGTGTTTGATCAAATTCAGGTTCCTATTAACCACAACTTCTAAACCTTTCTAACAAACGGTTTCTGGTTTCTATTAAAAACTGTTATGAAAACTTGCAACTAAATTAATGGAACATAGAATACTGTCTGTAAGAAATTTTTAAAGTTTGCATAACCTCAGGATTTATTTTTGTAAAATCGAGCCTGATTGTAAAGATTTCTAAAGTTTGAGTAAACAGCAACGTAGTACCTCATGATGGTTCTTGTGCTATGAAAAGTAAGAAAAAACCAATCCAAACCATATTTTGCATGGCAATGACTCTTACTTTTTTTGTGTGAATTCTTCTATTGATGACTTGAGAGTCTGACCTGATAGTTTTCCAGTTGGAAGTATTGTTCATATACATCTTAAATCACAAAATTAAAAGGTGTAGAGGATGAGTGACCTTATTAACAATTTGATAAGAGTTTCAGGTCATAAAAGACCTGATCTACTCTAATCTTCTGAAGATACGGGTCATTTTTTTTTTTTTCTCAAGATATTCCTATAAAAAAACCAGAGATTTTTGTTTGACTTGAGTGCATCACTTGCCAAATAGACAACAAGTGAGAGATAAGTTCTGTAATTAAATAGTACTTCTGCAGGTTTTGGGCAAGTGATAGATGCTCAAATGGTTGAGTGACCTCACCCACAATTATCCGTGATTTTTCATAGAATTTGATGACATTTTATAATGTCACACATTTACTGGTCTGGTTTCCTTGGACACTCGGGGTTTTTTTCTTTGATTACAATCTTGTTGCTTGCATATTTGGTATGTGTTGTAGAACAGTTCATCCTCTTTTTGAATGAGATCATGCAGCAGGTAAAATATACCAGCTAATATCCAGTCCTTAAAATTATTCACTTAGAAGTCATAGGTTTGGTGGCATTCACAGATTTATGGTAGTGATAAAGGGTTTGGAAAAAAAAAAATGGATGTCATGTGTTAAAAACTTAGTTCTACTCATGTCTGACAAAGCTTGTACTGAACAATAAGGTAGGAGTTACAAAAAAGTGTTCCCAGAGTAAGTGTGTGATAGCAGAATTTGAGCCTAACACTTTGGTAAAGGATTAGCATAGTAAACAGAATTGATGTAATTAAGGAAAAGGGTGGCTGCTGAAGTCTTTAAATGTTCTCTCCCCACCTACATTGAAATGATATATGCTAAACATGCATACATATTTTTCTCATAACAATGATAATAATTATTAATAATTATTTGCATTATAGTGGAGCTTAGAAGCCACAGCAAAAGTCAAAGCTTCGTTGTGCTACTTGTACAAAAAACTGGCAGAGACAGTATCTGAGCTGCAAGCCCCCAGTATAAATAGACAAGGTAAAAGAGCAACAACATGATCTGCACAAGTTCAGAAGGGTCGAATGGACAGTGGACAGGAGCCTTCACTACTACATCCACAACTAATCTTGGGTCTTGCTGGGGCACAACTTGCCTTCTAGGCCCCCATAATGGCTATATGTCATATTTTGTACTTTGGTAAAGCTTTTCAAGCAGCCCTAATATCTTTGCACACTCTAGCCACTCTTACATATAGCAGGCCTAAACAAAAAAAAAAAAATAAAATTAGAAAAGAGTGCAAAACAAATACAAGACCATACCATTTGTCATGCTTTGTTTTTCAGTGTCATACAGGCAAATGTGCTGTATCCATTAACCTTTTTGTAAAGAGCAGAAAGTAAGCCAGTTAACATTTGACAGCTCTACAGAGTCTATTGACTTCTAATGAAAAATTCACCACTACAAGATATTTTCCTTATATCTATCTACTTCATACAGTTTGTCACTGAGACAGCCCTTGAAATCCTCATGTTTTACTCTCCTGGCTTCCCATATTCCTTTAGCAAACACAAGCAGAAGTTATCGTGATGATTTATTTAATACATGAGCTTTAATTTGTTTGCTCTAAGTTCACTCCGTGTGGAAGATGACTTTCAAGCCGTTGGTTGATAGCATATGCCATACCCAACACGTGCATTTTGTTCCTTGGTCCTATCCAGTAGTTGACTGGGACTCTGTCAGACTGCTGGATGCAACGAACACTCTGTGTGGAAAGGTTAATGAGTACAACATGTCCTTCTTGCACCTTGGAGAGCATACAGCACATTCCCAAAATTACAGGAAGATTAAAACCAGCGATGGTATCATTGAATGCCTGTGTGAGGATGCAGGTGCTCTAATGATAAGTTTGTGTCAGAATCTCAAGGGGAAGAGGGTTGAAAGCAATTCCCACTCCACAGTGTAATCAATCATTAGACTGGTAGATGATTAATACACCAGGTATATCACATAGTAATTTTCTTTTTCAGAAAGCTTAAGTGTATTTTCAAGGTAGCTCAGCAGTCCTAGTGTCTGCTCGATATATCTATGATAAAGTTAACAAAAAAAACCCAAATAAAAATTTATCCCACTACCCCAGGAATAAAAGAACATACCATTTAGGGTAACAGTAACTTTGCTTTACTCTTAGTTTCAGGTTTATACATGGATCCACTTGTTTTATACTGCACTGTTAAAGTCCAAAGGATAAAAGTGTGGAAAAGTAGATAAATTTTACTCTATCCCAGCTCTGCAGAGGAGAACCTAACAGGCCCAAAAGTATCCAAGATGAGCACAAAAAGTTGTGTATATGCGGAAGGCAAGGTGAAAGGGAAAGATTCTGCACATTCTAAGAAGTTGCTTTTGAGGGTCCCTAAAAGATTTGGATTATGGCTAATCTGCTGGGGAACACATATCTAGAGTCTACAAGTTAGTCAGAGTATGCAAAAATGCAAGGAGTTCTAAATGCAAATATTAAAACAGGCTTAATAATATCTTTGATCTGCAGGTCAGAAACAGAGCATACATACCATGACCACTAGATTAAGAATACAAAAATCTTCAGTGAATGATATTTCAAAAGAACCAATACATAAATGTCCTCAGGAGAAAGCCCTTAAAACCCCTCACTTTTCCCACAAAATGTCAGAATCAAAAAACAAAAGCTTGACTGTCAGTAGTGGTATTATTTTCCACCTATAGCTTCACATTTGTCACAAACCATTCAACCTCTGTCTTGCAGTACTTTGAAACTTGCTAATCTACATATGGAAAGTTAGAATGCTTTACTGGATATATGTTTTTCCAGCCATTTTTAAAAAAGGTGTAAGAAGGTATTTGATACATCAAGAAGTATAGTGCTTTTTTGCTTGAGTACAAATTGTAACTAGACCATGGACATTAAGGGAATAAGGATTTCTTCAGCTCTTCTGCAGTTTTCAGAACTGATACACAGTTTACATAGCAGTATTATACACTCTGTCTTGTACAGCTAATAACAGTGTGATTCACTGATATTGTGGATCTGTATGTTGATGCATTCATTGAACTGTAGATTCTTACCCTTGAGAGTCAGCAAGCCTTCGACTAATGTCAAAGATACCTTGGGATCTCTAGATATTTGCCTTGTTGGAGGTAGTTGGATGATCAGTATGTTTAACGTAGACTGCTGTAGAGTTAAATATTTGCTGTGGGATGCATTTGCATGCAGTTTGTAGATAGCATGTAACCCAGCTGCACTTCATACAAATATGCATGTATGATTATGACAGTCCTAAGCATGGTAACATAACAACACCATGAAGGACCCTGCTGAGTGTCATTAGAAATTGTTTGCAATTAATCTTCATTTCTAATGTCTTACTTATGGCAAACTTGGCTTCTTTCTGTTTTCTGAATCTTACTGTCTTTGATCTATCTTCCAATTTGACTTCCCATAATTACAATAACACATACTTTTGGTTACTTGTACATACTGAATTGCATATTATTCTATTTCTAATGTTTATTCACATGCTACTTTCTATATTATCTTATACCAGACCATAAGCTTAGATCTGCTGTAAAGATTTAGGATTTGCAGCAGTAGCTGCTGATAACACCAGCTCACCTCTGGTTCCTTGAGACACTCTGTCCCATCCGAACAGACACTGTAGATGAGCTCCTTATTTATTCTTCCCTTGACTACATCTGAGCTGGGCAGCCACTAGTAAAGACTACAGCTTGTCTCTACAGCAGCACGACACATGACAGATATATGTTTGCTCTTTATTCAGCTCCCTAACCCACTTTGCAGTTCAGGATTTAAAGTGTCTACAGCTCCAACTGGAACACAAAAGGAAAGGTCATGATGTACAAATCTGCTTTATCAATGCAGCATCTAGGGCAAAGAGGGCAGCTCTTTGGCAAACAAAACTATCCTATATGCTGGATTTATATAATAGAATGAGGTCCCTAAATAACCAAGAAGTCATTGCAGATTTCATCATTTGTTGCACATGCAAGTCATATTTCTTTGACCATTATTCTTCTGATACTATATCCTAGACACATGTCTATGTGAATTGGAGGGGAGGAAGGAATTAAAAAAATGAAAAGCAATCCAAACACCTAAAACTCAACTGAAAGAGGAAGAAACAAACAGATAATGACCATTGCTTAATGACCTATTGGGTAATTCTACAAAATAACCATAATATAAAAATAAATTCAATGAAACAGTGGATGGTGGAATACAGTTTTGAAGTTCATTGCTTGATATCTGTGGATCCTAGAGAAATAAAAGTGTCTAATACTCCATAGAACGGTTTTCAACTCTTCTCCTCTTGAGGTCTCATGTGACTTATTTATGTTGAGCAGGCCAATTCCTTTTTCACAAAGGAAATTTCACTGTATTTTTACATACACAAACATGCAAAAAATTATTCACAAAATTGCTCAGTAGTACCAAACATAGTGAAGATTAATGCACCTTGATCTTGACTGCTCATTTAACACAATGCCTTCCATGTGAGGTTCACTAAGATTTAGTGATAGCACAGAAAAACTTTAATTCTAAAGCTGCGTTTGTTTTCTTTATTCTGTTACATATTTTCCATCACAGACTCACATACTGGCTGAAGTTGACAGGGATCTCTGAAGATCACCTGGTCCAACCCGCTGCTCAAACAGGGCCACCTAGACCCAGTTGCCCAAGACTATGCTTAGATTATTTTAGTATCTTTAAGGATGGAGACTCTACAACTTCTTTGGGCAACCATTACCAGTGCTACATCACCCTTAAAGTTTTGGAGGGTTTGTGTGATTTTTTTTCTTTTTCTTTTTTTTCCTTTTCTTTTTTTTTTCCTTTTATGTCTGATATTCAAAAGGAACCTATGTTCTAGTTTGTGTCCATTGCCTTCAAAATCGCAAAATATTTAATTAAGTAAATGAATATTTGATTAAGTAAACACCAAGCTAGGTTTAAAATGTTGCTCAGGCTGAAGTGATACAGTTACTGGAGTCAGGCGCTGAAGCATGTCCTACCTGATAGACAACCAGCTGGGAGGAAACAGAAAATTTCTGCATTGACTTTTGAAGCTGACTATGTCAAATTCATTGTAAATCTCATGATGTCAAAGAAAGAGAAGGCAAGACAGAGAAATGCACGAGAAAGAGAGCTTCATGATGTAGGACTTAATATGTTTTTTCACCCAAGAGTGGCTGAAGGATTCTATTTTGCTGCTGAGTTTGTATTGAATTGAAGACATGATGCCAGGAGCATCAGAAGTTCAGGAAGATAATATCCTAGGAAGCTGAGTGTCATATGTCATTCTCCCTACTTATATTGCTTGGTTTGGTATTTTTTTCTAATCAAGGCTTGACAGAAATGTTCCTGTCATAAACTAAACCCTGGGGAAGTTTCATCCATCTATTAGTATGCATTTACTTAGAAGTAGTATGAGGTGATATTTACCTATTTTCATCCTGAATTTTCACAAGTCTTGACAGTTTAACCTTGCATGAATATTTTAAAATGCATCTTGAACTTCTTCTTAGAAATTCTATTGGCTGTGGCATAAGTTTCAGTATTACAACTGCTCTGCTGTAATTAGGAAATAGATATCAAAATCTTAAGACAAGTACACCTAAGGTAGCATCCTAAATATTTATTCAGAGTAACACATTAAGCACAATAATTTAGACAGTGAGTTATTCTAATTAGATGTCCACAATAACCAGCTTTTCAAGTCTAAATATTAAGCACTTCATGTGGCACAAAGAATGTATTTACGAGGAAAATAAGGGTGTTTTTTCTTTTTTTTTTTTCAGAAGAAGACTGAAAAAAATAAGTTTACCCCTATTTCCACTGGTAAACAAGGCAATTTAGCTGAGATCAAGGCACAGCAGCCTGCCAATTTGGGATAGTAAACCTCGTTCTTGTGCCATGGCATGTTAGTTTTTTCAGTTTAAGTATTATGCAATTGACAAGTATCGGCCATCAGAGTTTCTATTACCTTCTTCTATCAAGTTACTTTACTTTCTAGATACATGAAGTTAGTTCTACCTCATATATTACTCATGAGAGCAAATAGATTTTTGGGGTTTTTTTGTTCCTATTCATTTACTTAAGGTTTTTATTGCCTCCTGTAGATTTACAAGGTCTCTCTGTACCCTCAGAAGCTAAAAAGAAAGTTTTAAGCAGAACTTAAATCCAGTGATGGAAAGTTTGGCAGTTCATTTTCACGACATCCCCATATAGTTGTTCTTTGCAGTTCCTTCCTCAGGTCTTCTGCTGTCTGTGCCTTTTTGTATTGTCAAGGGAAGACTGGCTGGTTTTTTAGGTCTGTTTTTGGAGAGGAGTTCAAAATTTCCTTGTACAGTTCACATCTTGATGCTGATAAATTATATCTAAATGATATATTAACCTTTGTACTCAGATTAATTTTACTTCATCTTTATGGTCAACAGGCATAAAGGCGAGCTAATTTTCCCCTGGTTTCTTTAGAAATTTTCAAAAAGACACAACCTTTTGACACTTATATCATAGTATGTGTTTTAGAAGGAGAACAAAGACCATCGCCCTTCACCTCTCTCAGTGCACACAAATTATACCCTCAGTTGTGGATTGTGTTCTGACAGGAAATTATATTTCAAAATGATTTCATTAATGGCACAAACGTAGCACCAGACATGGCAGAAGTGGGCACTTGATATGTGTACTTTACTAAAGACTGAAAGGACAGCCCTTCAGTCTGCTACTGCTCCTGCTGCCCCTGCTGTCAGAGAACTGACACCAGCTGGATGATGGTATGTGGACGCATGGTGCAACACGACTGGAGAGTTCACTTTTACTTGTGGAAATGCTTTCTTTTTAAAGCTAAAATTGTGATTCACATGCACACAATCATAAAGTATTCTCATAATAATTCAATTTTTTATTTAAAATAGCAAACCAGGAAAATAGTAAACTATGGTTTTTTTCACATTATTTTCCCCACTACTGCATAGGGTGGCACTTACTTTATCAGCACGTACTTGTTTATAAGTTATTCTATGTGTTCTATGATAGTTTGATTATGCATGCATATTTGTCAAAATTATCAAAGAAGTAATCAAAAAAGTGATGTTTACTTTTAAATGGGGAAAAAAACCGATGTGCAACATTAAAGTATTTTTGTTGCATACTAATCAGAGAAGCTTTTTGTTTTCTTCGCTGTGAGATCCCACTGTCCTTTCCCAGAAACATGAACCCTTGTGCCAGCATCCAAAGGAGAAAAGTAATAACCAACTGGGACAGAGACATTCTGTCATTCAGCACTATGTATCTGCATTAATCTGGTTTTAATTTGCTTATTGTTCTGCCTGAGCACTGGGGACTTAGAGTCTCAATTTTTCTTTCAAGGAATTCTAAATATGGTCAAAAGTCAAGTGGAAAAAGTTACAAGGAATGTAGGTCATGGAAATTCTTAACTGGCAAATTCCCATCATCTGTGAAAGCAAAATATGCAATAGAACCACTGTATAATACATTGATTATTTTGTCCTTCATTTGCTTCCTCTTCCCTCCTTTATCCTTAAATTAGAAGCTAGATGCTAAAAATTTCATCGGAAACTTAAGGACCAGACTTTGCTGTGTGAGGAAGTTTCTGAATAAGACATCAAGTTTCTAACCATCAGAGGATAATTTATTGATACTTGTCAAAAGGAAGTATCAGTCTAACAGAAATCAAGACAAAAGGAATGCCTGATGAATTTCCTTTGAAGTGCCTTTTATAAAAGTCCTTGGTAATACATATTGATGAACTTCAAATTGTCTTGCCTGAAGGGAAAAGAAAGTAGACTGCTTTACACTGTCTTATAAATATTCATCAAAAGAACAAGACTTATGTTTCCAGGCGTGAGGTGAATGATTGCGGTTGTATGATAGCCTTGGAATCTGGATAATTAGTAAAACAGCCTATGACAGTGGAAGAATTTTAAACTTGATATCTTGCCATCAGTCCTTTTGGATTTAAAGACAGTGCCTGCTATTCTGAAAGGAAGCAAATTTAGGGCTTGATGGATAGATATAATTAAGCTCTCCATTAGTTTCATCTACTGTTTGTTTTCCTGTTTGTTTAGCCAAAAATTAAAGTCAAAGTTGTGTAGCGTGTCTCTATTCTGGCTGGAATGAAACCGCAGCATCTGCACTATGAATGTCTTGCTGGAACAAACTAGTAAAAAGGATTCTTTAATTAAGACAGGGAAACACACACAAAAAAGGCTGGTGGGGCTGATGTCTCAGTAGGTCTTTTGCAGAAATCTGCAGACCAGTATCTTTCTCACTTAGCCTAGCTCAATCTTGTTTCTTAGTGTAACAAAGTCAACAGATTACCTTTCATGCTTACTTAGTGCATGTGATAAGGGTATGAATTGCATGGCAAAAATTCACTGTGAGTCATTTGGGAAAAAAATGTGCTCAGTGATCTGTGAATTTTCATATGTTACTCAAACTCTGTAGCTTTCTACTGATCTTTGTAAAAGGTGGCTAGCCTTCTACTAGCAAAGACCCCAAAAAATGCCATTCTCAGGAAACATTATCCTTTATAGTGTTTAGCACTTAAATGCAATTAAGCAAATATAATATCCTCTTTGAAGGGAAATAGTTGTTCAGTTTAAGTAACTGAAGCTAATTATCTCTGTTGAATGAAGGACGCATTCTATGAGTATTTGAGTGGTGTGCTGCTTCTCAGAAGCTGAAGAGGGCAAATAGATTGTATTTCTGGGTGAAGACCTGTAGGAGACCCTTACAGGAGACATATACCAATTTATAGCCATATCTAAATTCAGAGCCCTATGCAGCAAGCCAAAATGAGGTGGCAGTGAGCCCAGGGCAAAGAAACTCAGCTTGTAAATAGCATTTTCCAAGAAGCAATTTATTATGGCATAAGTGGTGTAACTGCTTAAAGTACTAGCATTTGAAAAATATATTATTGCCATGAAATTTGACTTGACCAGAAACTTTCAAAAGGACTTAAAGCTGAGTTGGGTTGAATACCCAGGTGATGGCGATGATGGTGGCATTAGATTTGCACAAACAGGATGACTTGCAAGTATATTTTCTTTGTGTGAGAGACTGTGAACTATCTTCTTTTAGTTTGATTCATTAACTTCTGCCATGAAAAATGGCTTGATAACTGGGCCTATTCAAAAATTAAATAGTTGAGAACATCCAAATCTGCCATATAGAAGCTCAAGATTTCAGCTGGCAATGAAGCATACTGTAGCAACCTTACAAATAGGGAGAAACACTGATGAAATGTTTTTTATTTTTATTTTCTCCATAGAGTATCACTGCCTATTTCCATAAATGTTAAAATAGCATCATCTTTATAACAACTTCCCACATTTTTGTGTGGGAACAGCTCAGTCTTTAAATAGTAAAGGCTGCAAAATGTACAGAGCAGAGAAAAGAATAGCAGTAAAATCTCTCTCAAACCTTGCACTACCTGTAGCATTAACCTGAATCTCTGTAATTTCAAACACTGAATTATTGCACTATAAGAAAACGGAGAAAAGATATACAGTGACAGTACAGATGGTGCAAATGACATTCGAAGTCTACTTATTTATACATTAAAAGCTTGATGTCGAAGCATACAAAATACAGCCATCAGTGGCAAAGAGAGACACATGTGTCTGTAATTAATCAAATTATCACTATACCTTTAAAGTAATAAAAAAAAAAAGCCAGGTGCTGAACTGAAATGCTCTGACTGTCAAAAATTGTTCATTGAAACACAAGTATCTACTTCATATGGTCTTAGTAGGATTTCTTGCTAAGAGGACAGGTAGTCAAATTATCTTTCCTCACTAATAATTCCAGGCAACCATTAACTTTTAAGACCACTTGTCACCAGCCAGGCTTCTCTGCTCTCTCTTCTACAGTTGATTATTTCCAGATAAGGGTTTCTTTTAAATAGTCAATGGTTGCTAACAGTTACTACATGTGATTCTCTCAGGGACCCCGGCTTCCACTGCATGAAAATGCTGATCTGAGGGTATAACCACATGAGTTTGAATGGCTTTGTCTGTTTTGGATACTATGCTGTTTTTTTTAAAACTCAAATCAAACCTTTGTGGCATTACAGTTGCACTATTGCTCTTATCTGTGACAATAATAAGGCAATTCCATTGCATTTTCCTTCCTGTGTATGCGTTTTAGTAATCACAATTTTTACGGGCAGAGTGTGAGCAAAAGGGCAATGGTCAAGTGCCCCATTCTGAGCTGAGCACTGCTCAGACGTATACCTAGCCTTTGTTAAGTAAACTTCCCAGTGTTTTGATTCATTTTTCATGTTTCATGGAGAGAAAGATTTCTTTGTCTTACAAATCAAGGCCTGCTCCTCCTTTAGTGTATAATAGTCTGTTGACAATTTGTCTTTTTAACCATGCTGTCAGTGTATTATCATGTACATTTCCTCACAGTTGAGTCATAAGGATTCTGTTGCCTTTTTGAGTCTAATTTTGGAGAATCCTGTCATCCAAGAGGTCCTCTGTGCTAGAAACTTTATACTACTATTTTACAGTTGTTAGGTTTTTTTGTTTGACTTTTGTTCCTCTTCACAACCCTGCCCTCTAGTTTCATATTGCATATATCCATGGCTTTCCCAAATCCTTACTGTCTTTAGCCTTAATGGCTGTCAGATTGGATTTTATCAATGCTTCCTTTATTCCAAACACATCTAGTGAAACTAGCTATCAGATCCAGTATGCCTTATTTCTTTCTCAGCTTACTGCAGCAGGTTCAAGTTCAAAGCTGGTGGAGTATCTGTATTTATTCAGACAGAGCTAGGTCACGGGTTTCACTAGCCAGTTATCTCTGTCCCATCCAGTTTCCTCCTAAGCTTTGTAGAATTTGATCATCTTTTGGTGATACCATTTATTTAAAATTTATTTAAAGATGAAAATGTCTATAGAACTGCTTATTTCTGCCACTCTGACTTTAAGGAATGAACTTGATCATTTCCTGAATTTGATTCTTTTATTCAACCACAGAAAGATTTTCTGTTTCTCAGACCATTTAATTGGGGGTGTTGGTCAATGAGAAACTTAACTTGACCTGGCATTGTGTGCTCCAGTCCAGCCAACCATATACTGGGCTGCATCAAAAGAAGCGTGACCAGTGGGTCAAAGGAAGTGATCCTGCCCCTTCTACTCTTGCTCTCATGAGACTCCACCTAGAGTGCATTCAGTTCTGGTGTCCCCAACATAAGAAAGACATGAAGCTGTTGGAGCAAGTCCAGAGGAGTACCAGAAGGATGATAAGGCGACTGGAGCACCTCCCATACAAAGGCAGATTAAGAAAATTGGGGCTGTTTAGCCTGGAGAAGAGAAGGCTGCTTGGAGACCTCATAACAGCCTTCTAGTATCTGAAGGTGGCCTACAAGGATGCTGGAGAGGGACTGTAGTGATAGGACAAGGGGGAATGGGTTTAAACTGAAACAGGGGAAGTTCAGGTTAGATATAAGAAAGCTGTTTATTGTGAAAGTGGTGAGGCACTGGAACAGGTTGCCCAAGGAAGCTGTGAATGCTCCACCCCTGGAAGTGTTCAAGGCCAGGTTGGACGTGGCCTTGAGCAACTTAGTACAAGGTGTCCCTGCCCATTGCAGGGGGGTTGGAACTATTCAACCCTAACCATTCTCTGTTTCTACGTTTTGGAGAAAACATAGAAAGAAAGGTTGCGTACTCTTTTTGAGGTAACATTTTATAAGGCAGAAGTTTACAAACTCCAGAATGGAATTTATCATTTAAAAAGCAGAAAGAAAAATTCCTGTTGTAACAGCCCAATGGTGGGTTGACCTGGAATTGCTTTTTTTTTTTTTTTTGCTAGGATTTTTTCACTTCCTCCTGCTGGGGTTATGCTCAAATGTTCACTCAAATAAGGCTTGAGAATACCTACCAGTACATTATAAAAATGAAAGCTCAAAAATATTCCATGAGCCAAATGAAAATATCTTGTGCCAATTTTTATCCAGACTAAATTTCCTTTCATAGGGAAAAGATTTTTAAATAAGAATGGAATTTCTAACTATCCTCTGCAACCAACTAGTTAAAATATATAATATTCCAAACTCTTTAACATCAGTGAACATTATAGGGATACAGAAATGCCAGAATACGTACACAGTTATAGATTTGGGGATTTATGTAGGGATTGGTGCATGGATGGGAGGTTGCCAGGAGGGACAGGAACCAGCTGACCCTGGGGAGGTGCTTAGGCAGCAGATATAAGTAATTCTAACTGCGCAATAAATCGTTGTTGACCCGCATTCCGTGAATGCTCTATGTGTCAGCCCTAGTTGGGAGGGAACTAGTGCTTCCATCCCTCACCACACGAGTAGCGAGAAACTACAAGTGGTGACCCCAACGTGATAGCGATGGATGTGAGCCACGTGGTACAGGTACTGGAGGCCCTTGTGCAGCAAGCTGGGTTGCCGAAGGCGATAAACTCGGAGCCAGCGGGCCACTGCATCCAATGGTTGCGAGGCCGGGGGGCGGTGGAGGCCCCCGTGGACGTATTAGATACCTCCCGATAGGGATGGATTTGCCAAGAGCTTTTGGAAGCGGTCTTGGCTGGGGAAAAGAAAGCAGGGGAGATAGGGGAGACGTGGGGTGCCATTGAGAAAGGTATCTCCAGGAGAGGAGCTGCTTCAGAGGCTGCAGGACACGGAGGCGCTGCGAGTGGAGGAGCCGCGGGTGCAAGCGCGGGAGCTGTGGAGGAAGGTGCCCCGGGAGGCGCGGCCGAGCGGGCAGTGCCGGAGCTGCAGCGCGACTGCCAGAAACCGCGGCTGCGGCAACAGCAACAACGGCAACAGCAAAAAACCGGGAAGTGGAGTCTTGTGAGCCCTGGCAACACTCCCCTTTGTGCGACAGGGCAGGGGAAAGGGGGGTTCCCCACAACGAGCGACAGCAACCCTCAAAGCCTACCCTGGGGGAATCCTCCCTACTAACGACACTGTCTTTATCCTTGGCTACCAGGCTGGAGTGTTTAGTTTTTTTTTGATTTTCTAGGGGAAAAAAAAAAAAAAAAAAAAAAAAAGATGTACCCTTACAGCCTTTTGAACACGGTGTGTGAGTGCTGTGGTGGGCTGTGGACTTGAAACCCCATATATAACTCTGTGATCCACATGTACTAGAAGTTGGCAAATATATATACATGTATATCCGTGTTTCTATTAGCCCTTGGAGACTTTTTAAGGATATTGCTGACCACTTCTTCCAATGTAGGCTGACCACCTGCATCGGAATGAGTGTGCATTTTGGTAAGTGTAAAAGCCCAAGGCTCATGCGATGTGTGGGGGGGGCAGAGCCTCTGCGAGGACGCTCGCTGAAGTTGAGCCTGCCACCTCACACTGCGATGATGCTGCTTGGAGCTGATTTTTAATTGTCTTCACAGGGTCCTTACTCCACATTCTGTATGAGGGACCGTATAGTGGGAATAATGATTGTCTAGGTTTTGTGTTTCAAATATTGTAATTGTATGGAGTGTGCTTGTGGGATCTCATGCGTGTGTGCGTGTGTGTGTGTGCTGAGGGCGGACAGTGCTCTATGTATTTTTTGTTGTTGGGTTTGTGTAAAAGTTTTAATGGGTAGCAGATTAACATTTTGGACAAGAAAGGGTTAATGCAAAGTGCCGTTGCTGGCAGGTATTTACGGCTGCTGATAAGCAGGCAGGCAGCTGTAGCTTCACGTTTCTTTCCCATCAGAATGCCTTTGAATCACTTTAACCGGCCTCCTTCTCAAGAGCTGATAACGTGGGAGAGGGGGTATGTTTGTGTCCTCCTACCTACAGGTCCATGGCAGCTGCCTGCAAAGTTTGCAAAGCCTTGCCATGAGCTGGACAGACAAGTGGAGGAACTCGATGCCTCAGCTACAGGGGCTGACAGTGAATACCCCGAGCAGAATGAGATAGAGGAAGAGAAAAATAAATGATTACAGGACATCACTTGGAGGCAACTGAAAAGTAACAACTTGAATACGTGTGCTTGTAACGTAGCTATTATTAGAGGCTGTGATTTTGTGCATAAAACCACCTGTATTTACTAGCCAGTTGCTAATGAGAAACTATACCTTGTATTGTGTGGACTTGTTACTTTTAAAAGATGTTAGAGCATGCAAATTTGCAGCAGCTGCTAGAAAGTGCTAAGACAAAAGCTAGAAAGATTCTAATATGATGGTAGTGTTATAAAGCAGGTAATGGAACAAATTAAGAGGGTGGGAGAACTCCACTGGTAAGAAAGTTCTTTGGCTGGTTTCTCACTGCCATCGGCATCTTCAACATGCTGTTGTAACCTGTAATAGTTACTCTGGTAATGTAAATCTGTGTATGCTTTGCCACAATACCAACTTGTTACTGGATGAAGCAGGTGAAACTCTGCATTGACAACGAGGTACAAGAACTGAGATTGACCAAATGCCTGCTGCCACAGTCAAGGGCAAGACTGGGTTGGCCTCTGTGTTTGCCACCAAGAAGAACCTTTAGCTCTGCTGTTGGCTGCAACCCAGCAGGCGTGGAGCGGTGGGGACACATGCCATGCCAGACCTTGATGTGAGGGGATGGCCTCCCCTGTTATCAGAGAGCCATCCAGGAGAAAAAGGGCAGACCCAGCAGCCTGTGATTGACCTATGTTGAAGTAATATGGAAACATGCTAAGATCTTACACATGGTGTATGAGGATGAGCAAGCCTTTTGGCTGAACAATTTGTTAGGTGAATGGGGACTGACAGGTTGGCTGGTTGCTCTAGTAAAAGGTGGACTAATGGTGTTTATTGTCATTTTAACAATTTTGATTTTGTTGCTGTGTATTTTTAATGTATCCAACGAATGATTATGAGTGCTACAAAGCATGTTTGGCTTGTATAAAAAGAAGAAGGGGGAGATGTGGATGACTTTCTGGCAAAGAACAGCCATGTACCCAGATCAGCAAGTGCCTACGTGGAGTCGGACATGAACCAAGGGACAACAAAAGCTGAAGGAATCACAGCAAGATAAGAAGGAAGTGACAAATGCTACTATGCTTGCACTAAGTGGGCTCTTGACTGATGTTGATAGTGTTCGTCATGCCACCTTACAAATAGGGCAGCAATCGACTTTTTATTGTTGGCACAGGGGCATGGTTGTGCTGAATTTGAGGGATGTGCTGCATGAATTTGTCAGGTCATTTGGAATCAATTTATAAGAGTATACAACAATTCAAAGAGGGAGTTAAACGGCTAACGAAAGATGATGGATGGAGTAACTATATTATGTGTGTTAGTTTTATTTGTATTAGTAGCAAGTTTTATGTTGCTGTGTGTGATATCTGTGGTTAAGAAAAATTTAACATCCGTCTGGTTTGCTCAAAAACAAAAAGAGGGAATTGTGGAGTGGCTGAGGGACAGTGGACGTTTCGTGACCAACCCAGACATCTTAGCCTTAGGAGATGGTGGTTATGAAGAATACAGCTGAACAATGGACATGTGAGCAATCCCAGCTGTTTGGTCTTAGCCAAACTCTGAATTAAGTTGCAAGGTCTGAGCTCAAGTTACCCAGGCTGCAAGGCCTAGCCTTAGGTTACTAAAGGACAGTTACATGCAGTAGAATAAGGAACTTGGCATTTGCTCAAGGCTAACAAGATGTGGGAGCGGGATGGTGAAACTGCAAGTTATGTGAGAAAGGTAGCGAATGGATAATTTTAGCTAGCTTGTTATCTGCTTCAAAACGTGTGGACTGCACCTCTGAACCAATCACAATCTATATTGGTTACGTCTAGCCAATAGCAGTTCAATTTCTGGAAGCATATACTGTAGCTATTGTGCTACTGTGCTACGACAGTGATCTGCGGACCCCATTAGCCATTGAGGCTACGATGGGAGTGTGCGCAAGTCGTTTTTCAGGCTTTGTCTGAGCGACCTGCTGAAATTTGCCCAAATCACTGTAATAGTCATTCTCACATCTCTGGACTCCTAACTGAAGGTAACAATAGTGCAGACCGTGTTGCACAAGGTCTGCCAGTTCCTGACTGTTGTGCTTCAGTTTTTATGCGCTATTTACATGTCACGGTTGATACCTGTAGCAGTGTCATCTTGGCTACGGCACAACGCAAGCAAGACGCCAAAGCGGCCATTTTGCATTGGCACGAGGTCATGGTGATTATGGGAGGCCCTAGCCAGATCAAGACCGACAATGGTCCAGCATATTCAAGTCAACTGGTGGCTTCGTTTTTACAATAGTGGGGCATTGAACATAAGACCGGTTGTCCTTATAACAGCACTGGCCAAGCTATCGTCGAATGCGCGCACCGGACTCTGAAAGCTCGCCTCAGGTGTCTTGTGGCGGGGGAGTCTGTACCCGGAGAAACTCCCGCAGTCCGTGTGCACCGACTTTTACTTTCTGCTCTGACTAGTTTAAATCAATTCTCACGTGGATCAAGTGAACAATCCCCGATGAGGTCGCACTTTGCCCCACCTCTAAACAAACCCCCGTATCCACAGGTATGGGTGAAAGATCCGGAAAAGGGTAAGATAGGTCCATTTGCCCTACGTGCTCACGGGCGAGGCTATGCCTGTGTGGAGGGGGAGACTGGGCTACGCTGGGTACCGGCAAAATGGCTATTACCGTATTTGTAGCTGTGTCTGTAAGTTTGTATTTGAGCTATATTTCACAGGTGGTGATTGGCGCTCGTCTATATCTGGGAGAGAGTGATGGAAAGAGGTGTGAAATGACATCCATGGCCCTTGTGTGTCCAGATGACTTCACTCACGGATCCAGTCACAACGTGCCTTACGAACTTTGTAGCCAGCCGTTGAATACGACATCACTCAGGCCGGAAACACCTGCGTCTAGGTCCCTTTAGGCTGACGCTCTGTGTTTATTAGTATTAGGATGTTTGTTTCCTTCTTGTTTGATTATGTAATATGCACTGTGTGTGAATACTTAGTGGAACAAACCTTTCTTACTTAGTTAATTAGAGCTATAAGTTGTTATCTGGAATAGCTGTTAAAACCCTGAGTTTTCTAGTCTTGAGGTGGGGGAGATGTAGGGATTGGTGCGTGGACGGGAGGTTGCCAGGAGGGACAGGAACCAGCTGACCCTGGGGAGGTGCTTAGGCGGCAGATATAAGGAATTCTAACTGCGCAATAAATTGTTGATGACCCGCATTCCGTGAATGCTCTATGTGTCAGCCCTAGTTCGGAGGGAACTAGTGCTGCCGTCCCTCACCACACGAGTAGCGAGAAACTACAATTTATACATTAAAAGGACAAAGAGCTGCTTAAGCAAAGATTATGTATTAGGGAAGAAACTAAAGCAGGTAGAGATTATTTTATTTTATTTATTTTTTTTTTTTTTTTTAATATATGGGAACTTTATAGCTGGTCAGAACTAATTTCCATGCATGGGAGAATCCCCAAACCTGTTGCTCATCTATGACAGATCCAAGTTGTGACTTAGGTGTCCTTTCCCCCTCTTCTCAAATCTTCCTTGCTGATTTAGATAAGTTGCAAATGTTCATTGTATGCTTATGTTTGTGTAGTTACAAACATAGTATTTTTATAAATTCTTCTATAGTAACACAGTCAGGAGGAACCAAAGCTACTCACAGATTTGGATGTCTTTCACGTATAAATATTTTTTATGAAAGAACAAAGTATGGTGTTGGTGACTCTTGAAATGGTATGCTTTTAAAATTCACTAGATATGGAAGCAATTTCTGAGGACTGAGAAGTGACAAATATAAGTCCAACACTAGAAAAAAGGGTCTTAAAAGATACGACAAGAAAGTGTAGGCCATGTAGTTTAACATGAGCCTTAGGGAAAAAATATTCATAAAGGTCATTAGGAGAATACTTGCTATAGTTCATTGAAGCTGGCCAGAATAGCTCCAGTCAAGGAAGGTCATGCTTAAATAACCTGTTAGAATTCTTTGAAGATAACACTGACATCACAGATAAGTGAGATTTTTCAGATATAATACACTTGGATTTTCAAGAAGCATTTGGCAAGTTTCCACATCAGAGATTACTACCATAAAGAGTCACAGATAAGACAAGGTGCTAGGTAGAAAACAGGATAAAAAGCAAGTGACAAAATGTAGCCATGCATGGAAACAAATTGGAAAGGAATAATGAGCAGAGGATGCAGGAGTCAGTTTTAAGTCTGCATGTAATTATGCGGCACATATTACTGTAAAGTGGATATTGAAATCAAGATCTCTAAGGTTCTGATCCTAAGGCCACTGAAGTTAATGGTTTTGGATCGGAAATCAAGCCTGAACACCAGTCTATCAATCTATATCTGTACTCACAATCCAGAAAATAAAACGTCAGAAGACTCGCAGTTTTTTACGTATTTGGACCAAGAAATTATACTTAGTTACAGCAAAATGAGAAAAGAAAAAGTCTATAAAATTTCAAGTTCCATAGGTTTGAAGTAGTCTCAATTCCCAATGAAAATAAAATAAATAAATTAATATTTATTAGATGTAGTTTCCCTTCAGCTATATCTCTACAATAAGACAGGTGTAATAAAAATATATAAAAACTACGCAAAATATTTAACATTAAATATATTTAGGATGTATTTTCAAAATTGAAACCAATATTTCATGATGTTCGCCCCCATACTAGGTATCATTATATCAGGTAAAATCAGAAGTGGTAATATAACTTGAGTCTAGACCATTTATTGAATTGTGACTGTTTTATAAAGATTTAGTCTAAACCTTTGGAGAAAAAAGGACTTCTAACTCATGAATGGATTTCTATTTATAAAGGAAAACTTTTACAGGTGTGTTAGAATGCTACTGCAGTAGTGGAAATAGAATCACATTGCTGTACACAAGAATAGACATGTGTGGTACCATTAACAACAGTTAAGCTTTGTGTTCTCTTGTGGTTCAAATTACAAGATCAGAATACTTTTCTGTTTACTTCTGTCATCTTGAGTAAAAGGATATGGTTAGATCAGGACTATGCCTGGCTTGAGGATCAGAATGTTCAAAGACAGGATTCAGAAACTGACCAACATTGAAGGTCGAAACAGAAGAAATTCAGGGTAATAATAGATGATTTTAAAGAAATTGGATGGTTTCTGTTATTTTTAGGCTCATCTAACAGCCATTAAGAGCAATGATTGATATCACAGCAAAAGAAGGTTTGTGTGGGCCAGCAGTAGCACTACTGAAGTGGAAATTATTTCTTCAGGAAATATAAGTTGTCTGAATGGTGGAAAACTGTGAGAAGCACTTTAAGAAATTTCATCACGATAGGGAAAAGGATTCCAGAAAGTGACTCAATTAAATCACAACCATACGTAAACTAGACTCACTACCACTGATTACCATGGTTAGAAACAGGTGGTGGTTGTGTTTGCAGAGGTGATGGGCAGTACAAGGTATGTCAAACACTTGTAAACTTCTATTACTGATAGTTTGGGGGAGGGCGGGCTTCTTTTTGTTTGTTTGTTTGGTTTGTTTTGTTTTGTTTAAATGAATTTTTAAATGAATTTTTTTTGAAGGTCCAGGGGAGACTCGAGATCGACCCCTTCGCTTTTGGAGTCGGGGATACAGAGGATCTGAGGCCAGCTATACCCCAACTGAAAAAGAGATACTGGCAGCCAATGAAGGGGTTCAAGCTGCTTTGGAAGTAATTGGCACTGAAGCACAGCTCCTCCTGGCACCCCGGCTGTCCGTGCTGGGCTGGATGTTCACATGCAAGGTCTCCTCTACACGTCATGCAGCCAATGCTACATGGAGTAAGTGGGCTGCACTAGTTACACAACGAGCTCGAATAGGAAATCCCAGTCATCCAGGCATTCTAGAAGTCATCATGGACTGGCCAGAGGGCAAAGATTTTAGGATGTCACCAGAGGAGGAGGTGATGCGTGCTGAAGAGGCCCCACCATATAATAAACTGTTAGAAAATGAAAAGCAGTATGCCTTGTTTACTGATGGGTCCTGCCGTATTGTGGGAAAGCATCGGAGATGGCAGGCAGCCGTATGGAGTCCTCAACGACAAGTTGCAGAAACTGCTGAAGGAGAGGGTGAATCGAGTCAGTTTGCCAAGGTGAAAGCCATCCAGCTGGCCCTGGACATTGCTGAACAAGAAAAGTGGCCAGTACTTTATCTCTATAATGACACATGGATGGTGGCAAATGCCCTGTGGGGGTGGTTGCAGCAATGGAAGCAGAGCAACTGGCAACGCAGAGGTAAACCCATCTGGGCTGCTGCACTGTGGCAAGATATCGCTGCCCGGGTGCAGAACCTGGTGGTGAAGGTACGCCATGTAGACGCCCATGTACCCAAGAGTCGGGCCACTGAGGAACACCAGAACAACCAACAAGTGGACAAAGCTGCTAAGATTGAAGGGGCTCAGATGGACTTAGATTGGCAACATAAGGGTGAATTATTTTTGGCCCGGTGGGCCCATGACACTTCAGGCCATCGGGGCAGAGATGCAACATATAGATGGGCCCATGATTGAGGGGTGGACTTAACAATGGACACTATTGCCCGGGTTATTCATGAGTGTGAAACGTGCTGCAATTAAGCAAGCTAAATGGTTAAAGCCTCTTTGGTATGGAGGACGATGGCTGAAATATAAATATAGGGAGGCCTGGCAGATTGATTATATCACACTCCCACCAACCCGCCAAGGCAAGTGCCATGTGTTTACCAGGGTGGAAGCAACCACCGGATGGCTGAAAACATACGTTGTGCCCCACGCCACTGCCTGGAACACTATTCTGGGCCTTGAGAACCAGATTTTGTGGCGCCACGGCACCCAGAGAGAATTGCGTTAGACAATGGGACTCATTTCTGGAATAACCTTATAGACACTTGGGCCAAAGAGCATGGCATTGAGTGGGTATATCACATCCCCTACCATGCACCAGCCTCTGGGAAAATCGAATGGTAAAATGGGCTGTTAAAACTACACTGAGAGCAATGGGTGGTGGGACTTTCAGACATTGGGATGCACATTTACCAAAGGCCACCTGATTGGTCAACACCAGAGGATCTGCCAACAGGGCTGGCCCAGCCCAGTCAGAACTTTTACACACTGTAGAAAGGGACAAAGTTCCTGTGGTGCACATGAAGAATTTGATGGGGAAGACAGTCTGGGTTATTCCTGCTTCAGGTAAAGGCAAACCCACTTGTGGGATTGCTTTTGCTCAGGGACCCGGATATACTTGGTGGGCAATGTGGGAAGATGGGGAAATCCAATGTATACCTCAAGGGGGTTTTGATTTTAGGGGAAAACAGCCAATGAACTCAATTGTATGCTGTTGCCTGCTATGTAGCACTTTTATAGCCCACCAGCTAGATGTCTTCAGGTCACCAGTGACTGGCCCTGACATCCCTCCGACCATCATCCCAACAGAGAATGAACTTTGATGAAACCAGACAAGTTCTGTGATATCATCAGCAGGCAACGATCCAACACTGCACACAGCTTCTCCTGCTCTGAAAGACTGTTCCAAGAGATGGAGCCCAACGTCATGGACTGGATGGACTCAGCAGCTTTATAGGGATTGGTCCATGCACTAAGGAATGATCTCTTTCTCTCTTTGTGTGTATATATATATATATGTATATATATATAAGAGTGATGGCATATTGAAAATGTGGGATCTGAGCATGACGTGAATGGTATGGAATAAGGGGTTGACACTGTCCTGGGTTCAGCAGTAGCAGTCATTTTTCTCCTTCTTAGTAGCTGGTGCAGTGCTGTGTTTTTGACTTTCAGCCTGGGAACAGCTCTGATAACACCGATGTTTTTACATGTTGCTCAGTAATGTTTACTTTGATCAAGGACTTTGTGAGTCTCATGATCTGCCAGGGAGGAGGGGAAGCCGGGAGGAAGCAGAGACAGGACACCTGACCCAAACTGACCAAAGAAGTATTCCATACCACATCACGTCATGCCCACTGTATAAACTGGGAGCAGTTACCCAGAAGGGTTAAATCACTGCTTGGGTCGGGCTGGGTGTTGGTAAATGGGTGGTGAGCAGTTTTATTCTCTTCCCTTGTTATTTCCCTTATCATTATTATTATTGGTGATAGCAGTAGTGATTTGTGTTATACCTTAGTTACTGGACTGTTCTTATCTCAACCCGTGGGAGTTCCATTCTTTCGATTCTCCTCCCCATCCCTCTGGGAGCCGGGAGGAGGGGGGGGGGCGGGGAGCGGGGGCAAGCAGCTGTGTGGCTGACTGGGCTTGAAGCACGGCAAGTACAAATGTCTTCAAAGCAGTTCTTCTCCATGGAAGCCACCTAGCCATTGTTCTGGAGCAGTAGGTGAGCAAAATCCAGCAGTAATACTGCTTTCCTTAACAACAGCTTCATCAAGTCTAAGCTTCAAGAATCCTAGTTGTCATGATATTTGCTGAATTTCGTTTCAATATTCTGAAAAGCCTCGGGATCATGAGGATAAATGGAAAACGTTTCTGGTCTAATGTCCAAAAGAAGAAGAAATATTACTGTGTGTGCGAGAAGACCATGTGTCAAACAAATAATTAAGCAAGTGGAAATGCAGACTCATTGCTGCACTCACAACACATTTCAGCCCAACATTTCAACCCAGAATGTTTGATGGGACCATGTAGAAAAAGCATTGATTTGAAATCCTTACCAGAAAATAGATCACATCTAAGTACATCTTGCTCCCTTTCCAATATCGAATTTGGAAAAATCACTCATGAACGTTTGTTGCTCTGGAATTTATTGAAGTTATTTTTTACTCATCATTCATAGAGTTGACAGGATCCACTGCTAATAAGGGTAAATGAAAAGTGGCAAGGTACATCAGAAGGTAAGAGGCCAACTCCTTAGCTGTATGATACCAAAGATCTGTAGATAATTGCAACACATCCCTCCTCAGATTCTCAACCTGCGATAGCTGTGAAGAGATAGCAATCAGATAAAGACTGTTGTATTCCTTTGAAGAACCTAAAATAAGTCATTTTCAATACAGCAAACAAACCAGTTAAGCACTCCCAGTGCAGGAAAATCAATGACAGGCATCAAGGTGTTGCAATAAGGATCAGATTTGCTTATGGCTTCTTCCATGTTTTGATGCATAGATAACAGGTTTCTGTGGCAGTGTTTTTCTCTTCTTGTGTAGCTGGAAGTACATGTACTCTACAGTGTTGGTGGAGAATGTTAATGTGTTTTTCTCTCCCATTTCTTTTAAATGAACCCATCTTTATCTTTTACCCTAACTATGTTTCAAATATTGGTTTCACAGGTTATTTAATTGGTGCCAGAAGTTGCTGAAGGTTAGGATAGAAGTGAAAAATTAATTGCTGTAGTTGATACTAATTGTGTCCTAGAAAATGGCAGAGGTTTTTTCACTGTCATAGTGATAAACATAAAGCTATGCAAGACCAGGATATAAAATGTTGTAAATGAGGTCAGTTAAGAACTGGTATCAGAGTGAATACACACATTTATGAAGGACTTCTTGATATAAATTTTAGTTTGACTATAGATGTCTTAGTAAATTGTTTTGATTCTGTACTTTGCTGGATGGCTTCTTCCTCTTGAGCAGGCAGACCATATACAAACCTTGATATAACACATTCCTTGCATTCCATTTTCTTAGACTTAGGACAGAACTTAAAATTGGCTGGTGAGTTTTTGGGAAACCAGAGCACTGAATAAATAATTCAACCAAGAGGCAGTCTCTGTAGCCACTTGGCTGATCTGATAAAGTCCCTGCTGACATATTAAAGAGGTGCAGCTGCTCTCCAGCTTCTGTTTTCTTACAGATCTGTTTTTGAGAAGAAGCTATGTGTTGAGCAGCTTTCAGAAATCTGTGGTTGTTGTAGATTGGGAAAGTGTTTCTTCCCCTTTTAATATGGCTGAACAGATTTCAGCAGGTTAAGTAGCAGTTGGTTTAGGCTAAATAGATGAAAAGACTGTCTTCTGTTACAGAACTAACCAATAACAAGAATTAAATAAATTGAATAATCTGCTTTGATTAAACTCTCTTAAGTCAAAAGACAAAGGGACACATGGAGAGGGTGGGTGTGCAAGCAGAAGGCGGGGAGGGGAAGAAAGACCATGATAAACTAAAAACTAAATAGTAAACTAAAGTACAAAAGAAAGAGACAGTAAAGGTGCTGCCTCATAATCACTGGCAATAATGAGACCCTTAAAGGTGACTGGAGCCAAACGCCTCTGTAAGGATTGCAGGACTTTCCACATAGAGGGGAAAATCTAGAAGAACCTTCTTTCATTCACGCTAGGCCAAGAACAGAGGTTCAGTGGAAGATCACTTCTGAAGAATAACAGACTATTTCATGTTTTGTTTCAGTATACATTATATTTTAAGAAAAAACACTGGACTGTAAGCAATAGTTTAATAAAGTCAATAAAATAGCTTTTTGCGTATGATGACAAGTTTTATAACATTCGTTTTGCAGTCTACTACCTTTGTTAGAATCATTTGAATCAGATGCTATGTCTTAGTGAATCAAAACATAAAAAAATATATCTTTGTGTCTTATGAGATGAGAGAAACTTGGGTGTTGGTTTGGCTCACTGCAAAGTATTTTAGTCACATAGTCTGTATAAATTAAAGAAAATCTGCATATAAGATATTTATGTCAGGAAGATGGCCTTCAGAGTGGTTGTGCTAAATGTTTGGTATAACATTTTTCTTATAGATTTTGAAAGTGAATATAGGTCTTTATATTTTCTCCAGAGGAAACTAAAAGGACAAAAAGAAGACAATATTTCCAAGGTCTAGCTCAACTTTTTCTTTTAAAATAAAAAGGAATAATACATTACTACTGTATGCACACACAAATCTATTATAAAAAATGTGCTAAATTAAAAAAAAAATAAAGATTATTATTTAGCCATTTAACTTTTACTTTAGAAATATAGAGTGAATGCAAAATTATTGCAAATGTTATGCAGAAATATCTTAACAATGCCTTTGCTGCATACAATATACATGATCAAAACTTGAAATCCATTTTCTCTTACATGTACTTATCCTGACATACTTTTTGAACTCCCTTATTCTTAACACCTGCCTTCCGAGGAAAATTATTGTATTCCTGTGTTTCGAATGAAAATATATTACTGCATCTCAAACCCTTCTTTCTTTTTCAAGGGACACATAGCTTGGGCCCTCAATTGGAAACACTACCTTAAGATTTTAGCATACACTAAAACAACTAGGTAATATTATATATATATAAAAAAATATTATATATATAAAAATCAATAATACTTATTGATTTTTAATAAATCAATATTAAAAATGATTGTTCCTGCGATAAAAAAGCCAAACTGCTCTGTTTGATAGTTCTTCTAGTCCTGACTTCATACTAGATCCTACACCATCTTAGGTAGGTCCCCTATAACTCACACTGGTGGGCATCTAATATTATGCTTTGACCATTACTTTTGATGGACTCTTAACTGCTGTGTTAATAGATGACATATAAATTACTAATTCCTGCTGCACTTATATTCTGAATCGTTTGCCATATCTCCTATAAACACAAAATATCATTGTGTATGTTGATTTTTTTGTAAATCTGTCACCTGTCTACTAAGCCTTGCGTCATTAGCTCCTTATGTAGCTAAAACATTCATTGTTTATTTCCTCATTGACACATTCATATGGAAGCAATGAAGGTTTTGATTTTAGCCTGAGAGACAAACTGTACCAGTATAATCCCCACCCTCAAATGCAATAAGTATTCAAATTACATGTCAGAAAAATTTCACTGCAAAATGCAAGAAAGGGATACATGGCTCACAGTAGGTGGATTTTTATTGCTTTGGAATCTTTTAAATTAAGAAGTTATTATTACTTAATTTAAGTCCACTTAACAAAAACATATTACCATTAAAGACTCCAGGCCAGAATAAGCTTGTTTGCCTGGCTGTAGTATGAGAAACACCTACTATTTCAAGACAAAAAAAAGAAGAATACAGATGTGTTAAAAAAACAAACATCAAAACTGCTTGGTTTGATTAAGGCTGATTATAAAATGGGAAGTGTGTTTGCAGGACACTGAGCTTACCTAAGTCTGAATTTCTGGGTTTTTTTTAAACATTGAGAGATTAAAAACTTTAATAATCCTACAAATGCTACAGATGATTAACTTTTATGGGCTAGCAAAATGAGCTTGGGATTAATCCATGGTAGTACAAACAAAAGACATTTTATTCCACACAACCTATAAAGTTTTTGTATAAAGGATTTGAAAGGGAAATTTAGAGGATACTCATCATCAGCAGTACATCAAAAAGATGCTCTTCTTGTTTGTTTTATGTAACTAGTTAAAATGAAGATTTATTGGAGAAAATTATTGTCTCTTTATCTTGTTATAAAATTCACAAAATATGCAAAAGTCAAAACAAAACTAACATGCATATCAGTAGAGTTTACACTCTCTCCTAGTAAAACTAATTGACCAATTCTTAAATGGTTTTGATTTTGTCTTTCTGTGTGAGAATAAGACTTCATTTCTAATTTCCTTGTGATTTGAAAGGAGGAACAAAAGTCTTAACTAAGAATTTTATCTGGGTGCAGTGTGAATGCAGAAATATTTTTCTTTTATTCTTTCAGAAGCTTGGATAAACTGACTCTTCTAAAAATGTCTTATTTTAAACACATACCACAGTTTTTTCCCCCACTTGTTTTTAAGCAATTCATCAAGTGGGCTTATTTAAAGAACAATTTTATTTTTATTGTTTATATTTATCAGACACAAATGTTTCTAAACAAATGTTTACAAAATTTTAGGCACTGTGCAGCTGGAATGCAAATGATTGGCACTAAATATTTCAGATCTGCTGCTTTGTTCCTGTCACCACATTTGCATGACTATTTTAAGGTACTGTCTTCAGACTACTGCAATGCTGCTTAAGTGAAAAGATGATGTCAAAAGAAGGAACATTTGTAATGAAACACAAGAAGGAATACAAATTAATCTACACTTTATTAAGTGGCTGTGCCATCAACGTTATTTTAGATCTTCTTTCTGTCCTATTTTTTTCACTTATCTAGCATTTTCATTTTTTTCTCTTCTGTGTGCAGAGGGATGTCTGAGCCTGAACTGCTTGACCTAATAGTATGATCTGATGCAATTAACTGTTATTTCTTTCATTCTATGCTCTTTTTTTAATTTAAAGTTATTGGGTATATCACTGTTAGCTGGCTCTCATAGAAAACAGTATGCTCTGGTTTTATAGACATAAGCTAGGATAAATAAAAACAATACAGAATTAAGTTTCGATGAGTGAGTGTCTTTTCAGAGAAGGCAGAGAAATTTCTTAGCAAATTATACAGACAGATCAACAGTTTCACATTTTAAGAGCACAATTTATTAAGAATTGGAGGTAATTTTGATGACTTATGGGTAGTAAGAATAAACTCTTTATGTAGACAAAATCTTAAAATATAAATTAAATAAGAAATCATCAGCAGTATTGCTGTTCCATTATTTACTGCTCTTTTCCTGACTTTCATCACCCTTGTTGATTTACTAGATACTTCCACAACCTAGAAATCACTCCTGAGTTGTTCTCTTTGTCCATATTCCCTGTCCAAATATGTTATAAAAGGCAGAGAGTATGCAGAAGTGATTGATATTCCTGCCTCTCAATGTTCCCAAATGTTTTGCAGCATATGTGAATTTCATCTCTTCTTCTTCAGTACCAATTTACTGATACTAATAGGAGATTGAGCACAATTTTCTCTGTGATGCCAAATAGCTTACAGGAGAACATACTGAGCAAGTAGACTATAAGGTCTGAATCTGTCTATCTTACCTCTTGTCCACTTCAAAACTTTTACTGTGTTACAGAAGAGAAAAAAAGAAAAATTTCTTGCATTTTTTTATAATACATTAACTCAGGTCACATAAGGTTACATCTGGGAACACAACCTAGTGCAGTGCAACAGCTCCAAGTGTCACTCAGCCACTGTGCTTGTCAGAATTAATGTTCCAAACTGATGTCTGTTGCTGTCTCATCTGGTATAATCAAGAGATGCTATTCCCCTCTCATAAATCTTATTCCATGCCATCAGGCAAAAAAAGTTTTCTAAACCCCTGGCAAAGCACATGTGTTGCTGCTAGATAATAACAGTCCTTTAATCTGTGTAATAAACCTTTATATGTCCAAGGAGCATTCTTTTGCAGTGCTATTTGCATACTTTTTTTGTGGTTGCTTCTTCTTCCTAACTAAATATTCCAGCAGGTGGGTTATTCATCTCATACAGAGAAACCACTTTTAAGATAAACTGCCCATTTAAGACAAAATTATGTCATCCATATCATAATGTGATGCAAAACACCAGTACCGATATTTTGCCGCATTTCAGTTGGTATTGACAGACACAAGTATTAAAAACTACAGCTGTCTGAGAAATGATTCAGATGCCTGACATGGCAGAGTTGTAGAATTTAGGAGGTGGAAGCCAGAAGCACTCCTGCAGCCCAAGAACCACCTCCTGCTTGAAACAACAGATGTTTCTGACTTGATCAATACAAGTAGTTCAGACCTATAACATGTCTAACCTTCGCTTGGGTCTGGATATTAGTCAGTCTTCATTGAAGTTTATTACCAGGTCTCGTGCATGACGCAGAGCATGGCTCAAGATTTTTCAGAATTGAATTCCAGTCCAAAACTTCATAGTGTTTACAGTTTTCTCTTAAAATGTGCATGAAAACCTAGAAGACTGTGTTAGCGCCATCCTGACTGCTTCTGGATTGTGCTTCATTTCCTTATGTAGACATAAGGCCTATTAAGACATGAGGCCTTTTAATGCCCCAGTTCTAGGGAAGGGCAGTTTTTAACACTGTTCTTTCCAGTGGTGTTGCATGGTACATATCTGCCCATTATTACAGAAGATGAGTACCATGCCCTGATGTTTAGATACTATTAATGGCAAAGGCCATACAAGGGTTCTGAGGTATAACAACAACTTAAACCTAGATTGCCCACAACCAGGGCTGTAATCCCACTTGTCAGGTTTTCCTGATGATGGAAGTGTCAGAGGAGAGCTGACTGTCTTTAACATTTGATGGCCCTATAAAATTTCAGTGCAGATTCTGACTTGAAGAGAACACAAATTATGTAACAGAATGAGAAAGATTACAACCATTATTTAGCTACTGAAGATGAGGGAGCAATAGAAAAAGCAATTTTAATTAAGCTCTAAATTAAGAAAAAGGAGCCAAAAGCTCAAATGCATACACACAAGAGGCAGAATATCTGTTTCTGTCTGCATCCAGACATGACTAAATACATTAAAAAAAAAAAAATCCATGTTTTGTGGTATAGTAATGGCTGTTATATTGATGTGGCTTCTCTGCCAGAGAATATATTATAGAATTTGTGCTGTATATCTGGCTGCCTGGAGATGTATTCTTTAATTCAGCAATGAGCTGGGGCTAGACTTTGCATGATAAATGCTATGGCAACCAAGCTGTGATGTGTGGAATATCTTTGTAGATTAAAGTGCTTTGATTCGTGTGTTGCAGCTCATACAAATGGATGCTAACAAAGATACACATAATCAACATTTCACATATATGAATCATGTTTCTTGCAAACTCCCACCATCAGAAACATTTATATTCATTGACACACATGTATATAATCACATGCGCAAACATGCACACATATAAGACACAAGCATATCTAAGAATATTCAGAGAAGGAATGTGGATTTTTGTGCTGTTCTATAGGTTTTACAGACTAATTTCTATTATTTTGATGTATGCTAGTACAAAGATTAAGAGTATGGAACATTGCATTGGAAGAACATGGGTCTCCATGTAAATCATTCCAGATTAAATGTTTCTGTTGAGTTACTCAGTATATGCTTAGTCTGTTTAACTATTTCACTACTCTAATTACAAATTACTTTTTAACATAGCTTCTGTAAATACTTGAAAAATAATTGTTATTGGTGGGGGTCATACCTGACTTACTAAGACAAAATATGTTTTCCATAGTAAAACATTAGCAGATGGCAATGTGTTAAATAAAATCTCACATGAGTAAAGTTCCAGAATTCTCATTTTTTGTAACATAATGTCACTCCAAAGAAAGAGTAGAGAACATATGGCCCTGCCTCTTCATTCCAGAAACACTTTCTCAGTGGAGAAGGGGTGGGGGAAAGAAAATGAAAAGAAAAAAAGAAAAATCTACAACAATATTTCCTGTACCATGAAATTTTTGTTCTTTTTTGGGGTCATATTGTATGTGTGTGCTTGGGGGTGACGGTGAACGGTAGGACAAATGCATTTATTTATAGAGACTTGATGTCTTCTTGCATCAGGGAGCCCTTCTGCATGGGTTCCTAACTGCCCCTTCTTAAAAAATGAAACTGCAGTCCAAAAAGCTGACATGGAAAGGGGGGAGGCTGGTGGAGAATGTTCATATGCAGCTGTTGGAGAGCTTGGAGGAACTACTTCTGGGTGCAGAAAGCTCTTCCAGAGAATTTTGCTGCCAAGAGGAAATCAGTGTCTGGATCTTGATTTAAACAACGTAAAAATAGGAGCAGTGATGACTTGGAACCCTTGTTCATAAAGCTTAGCAACACCAGTGTGCCAGGGCTGGATCCAGTTCCACATCAGCAACAACTTCTGAGGAAAGGTGTGGTCACTGCTGGGCTCAGGTTCAGGAAAGGTGCAGTGGAATTGTGATGCTTCGTGCTGTAGTACCTGAAAGCCAAGTGCCTTCTCCAGACTTGGAATTCAGAATCCTGACTTCATGCCCTAAAGTTTCCTTGGTATTAAATGGAGGAGAGCCAGGTTCCTTGGCTGAGATTCACAGTAAACACCAAACTCATTGCTAGAATACTTAAACTAGCCAAGAGGGAATGCCAGTATTTCCGAGAGCATGGTTTTACTGTCACTTTGTTCTAGCATAAATCTGTGCAGTTGTAAACAAAAGCAATTCCCCTTTTCTTCATGTCCTTCTAAGGTTGCTCAACCTTTTTTCTTTGCAGAAGCACAAGTAAGTGTATAACCTGAGGAAGGAATTGATCCAGATGGAAACAAACTTGTTTTTTTTTCTGTGTTGAATTCATGGAATGAAGTTATGGCTACTCTTGAGGTAAGAGCAGCTGGGGACACTGGGGATGAAAGCAGGACTATCCCCATCTGTCCAGTGGAAATCAAATTTTTTCTAAATAGTCTTATCATCTTCAATACTCAGCTCAGCAAAGAAATAAACTAATCATTTAAACTAATCATTCAGGATGAAATTCACCTTGCCTAACTTTATCCAACTGAAAGTAAAACAGTTGGTCCAAGCTAATCATCTATGCTAATCATCTTCACCTTACAGTCATGGAAGGAAAAAAAACCCTTGCAGATAGTGTTTCACTCTTTGTCTCCTATATTTCAGAATAGGATGAACTGACAGGTGGAGGTGCATATAGCAAGTGATTAAAGCCACCCAAAGAGTGCAAGTCCAGCTACAGTATATATATTCAAAATCCACATACATTCAGCCATTTTAAACCAAATAGTAGTAGTAGTAGTAGTAGTAGTAGTAGTAGTAGTAGTAGTAGTTAAAAAAAGGTGAGCCAGTCATATGAATACCCACTGGCTCAGGAGAACAAATACAGCAACTTCTGAAATGCTGCAGCATTTCTTTTAGTATTTGAGCCAACTAGGGAAAAGCTACCATAGCTGTGCTTATGCATGTAAGTATCACACTCCTGATTGCAATATGGGTATATCCCAAGAATATGACTGTACTGCATGTGGCAAAGCAAGATCTAGACACCTGAGATCTAAATGCTTCAAAAAAAGTCCAAGAAAGTAAGTTAGATTGGATACATAGCTCACACTGCTGAAGGAAGTATGACACATAAGCTTGCAGATGCCAGGCATTTAAAAGCTTTTTGCTGGCCTAGCTTCACAAATCATGTTCTCAATTATAGGCCTTTGTGCAATACTTTCAGGTATGAAACAGATAACCCTTTGAGAAGTCCAGTCTGTTCAAAAGAACTCTATATACACTGCTTACTCAGTGAGTTGGAAAATGGTAAAATGCTACTGCAAATGAACAACAAATATAAGCAGAAAAATATTTTTTTTGTTGCTTTAGTGAAGTGTTTACCCAGTTAATTGTTTAGACTTTGGATATGTGCAAGATATTTTGTGGTAAGTGTATATTTTATTCTTAAAATAGAAAGAAAAATCTCAACTGGAACTATGTTTGGCTCTCACACTGTGGAAATTCCATGAGGTAACAAAAGCAGTGGAAAAAATCAATTTGTTGTGGCTTCTACAGCTTTATGAAAGCTTTTCTTCTTTTGCTTCATTTAAACTGTCTCAAACTGAAATATGGAGTCAGTTCACTACAAGTGGTCAACAGCTTTTCTGTTTGTTTACGTTATTTGCCACAGGAATACGATAAAAGTTCATGACCTACCTGACATAAATCTATCTTGCTAAAATGTTACATGTGTTTTCAACTGGGAAAGTTGCTGTTTGAGCTAATAATAGGTTTCTTCAGCTGAAATAAAGATGTGGACTGGAACAAATTGACTATCTGGGTAAAAATCTCAGCTTTCTCTTATGTGTGGCTATTTTGCAAGCATAATAAAGAACCAGAGTGTTAATACTGAGTGTATTAGGATGGTTTTGCCTTTACTTTTAGATCAAGGAATATCTGTTCATTTCCGTGGCCTGACACAGACCTTGAAGTCTCTTCAGACCTTTTCTTCATGCTTACTTGGAATCCTTTGAACTCCCTGTAAACCTGTTTTCCTGAGGCTGATGTGACCTGCTTAGGAAAAAAAACAGTGAAGTAATAGCTTTGTATGAGAGAATGCTTTGTTACATGACCCCCTATTTGCAATCCTAGATCTGAAAGACAGCAAGTTTATACAGCTATTTAAAATACCTTAAAATTGTTAGTTGAATCTTTGACAACTGCATTCTTATTGCCATGTACTGTAATTTTCACATTTCTTTATATGGAACATTAATAATAGACTGTTAAATTAAACATATTATAATCAATGCATTGTAATCATTATACTGCCATACATATTTACATGCAGTAAGTAAATTCTGCTTTATGTTTGTTAGTTTCTTCTTTATGGGAGCAATAGTACCTCATAAAAATTCATGCTAACTTTCAATGACTTTATTGAAAAGAATGTCTTTATTCCAAAAGGAATTTGGCATACAACTTGCTTTGATGCAGCTTTATTGAGCCCTGTCATACTTAAACTCAGATTAACTTTAGCCTATTTCTGAAGGTGTAAAGTATCCCTTGGGTGGAGCCAATGTATTCTGTTATGGAAAAAGATTTGGGGCTACCATGAAAAAATTCTTGTTTCTGCTTCAAATTTTAGTACCATCTAATGCAGGAAGACGATAGCTTCTGGCATCTGCTCTTTGTGCCAAATTAAGAGAATTAGACTGAATTATGAATTCTGAAAAAAAAACCCAACCAAACAAATACCCAAAACAAAACAAAAACCAAAAAAAGGAAAACAAAACAAAATTAAAAACTCTTTCCTTAGTTTCATCTAAGCATTTCATAAATATTTTGCAGCTGAGAACACATTAAGTACAGCCTTTTACAAAGCTAAACAGGAGTAGAATATGAAGATTTTAAATATTTACAGTGATGATGAACCTATTTCCTCATTGTGAATTTTTACTTTCAGTAAAACTTGAGACAAAATATTGCGTTAAGCCTAGGAGTCCAAGAATATGTAAGGACCTCATATATTGCTGAGCTGGACCTTAGAAACCAAATGAGCAGCAGAACTCCGTGCCAGATGACATGCTGGGGATCAACATTCACATCCACAGAAGTCATGTAGTTTCCATCCGCTCATAGAATGATTCCAAAAGCCTTCATGTACAAAATATTTCCCAGTTAATTTGATAAACTAGAGAATAAGCAAGCGAGAACCCTGACCTGCCCAATTTTTTCACAGAAAAAAGACAAATTTTCATCCATCAGTCCATGTAACCTGAAACTCAGTCCCTAGTTAGGTTTTATTTTTTCTGTTGTTCCCAGAGACCACTTATTGAAAAATTTCCTACATGAGAATCCAATTGAAGACTCCTATAGCTATAAGCAGAGCAGTATTAATCATTGTTAAAGAATGGCAACTCAGCCAGAGAAACCATGATCAGCACCCGTGAATGACAGTTGCTGCTTTTTATAACTCATTTGACATTATTTATCAAGAAACAAAGGTAGTTCTATTTAGGATGGTGGTTTTTCTATGGTTATCTGTCTCTGATATTGACATAGGATGCAATTAAGAAAACACATCTTAAGGGAAGATTTTCTATACACACTATAAATATTCATAACCTGCAATTCCATCTTTAAGCCCAGTGGCTTAAAGAGTTTTCCATTGTTTCAACCTTTATACCATAATGCTATTTTCCTGTTGCTATAAATTCTATTTAATTATTAATCCCAAGAAAAACTGATAACTGCTAGACCACCATAATGCAATCATTTCATCTCCAGATAGTGTAGTAATATGCCGCTCCTGAAAATCTTTCTTTAATCCTTTCTTCTTTTACAATACGGAGCCATGAAGATTTATCACAGCTCCATAGATTTCAAAGAAGACTATGGCTTTGTGATGTCAATCCATAGGACCGTAAAGATGCTACTTTGTCAGAGCTATATTGTACTTCTAAAGTGGAATGAGGAAATTGATTTGCAGTAAAATACATCTTATTACCCAATTACCATATCAGGCAAGCAAAGTCATCATTTTATGTTTTTTCTCATTTCAGATTGTTAATCACTGAATTATTTTCAGTAATATACATTTAGTATTTTATATTTTTATTTTCATGCAGCTAAGGTATAATATCTTTTTTTCCTGGATTTCAATTTTAGATGTATTTTTCTTTGCAAAATATCTTTGTAGCCAGTTGTAACTGTTCACTTCAATTAGCTCATTCTTTTTTGCTTCCAGAATATAATTTGGAGAAAAACAAGTCCTTAATGCTTTATCATGCTCATGTTAATTTGTCTGAGCAACATATTTTTGTCGCTTTTATTTCCAGATATTACCATGACTGGCTTTTGACTCTTCCACAGTTACATGGATGTGGAGTAATGATGGAAAAATCCAGGTAGTCTCTGTGTACTCATCACATAACAGCATGCTTTCAAAGCTTAGTCAATAATTACTATCTTGCAGTTTCACATTTACTTGTGTGCAATAAAAAGACACCTCTGAAAAAAACCCAAAACAACCAGAAAACACATCAATAGTACATTGCGTGCCAAACATACTTTCAAATATAACCGAAATAAAAGAAATCAAGTGTCTGCACCTGACGAAAGACTGCCCACTTAAATATGCTTAGGTGAGGTGTAAGCTCTCTTCAAAGATGAGTTATTTGCCTAGGCTGACTAAGCTCACATAACGTTAGGTAACATGAAGATTGGTGTTCTTCGGAATTCCCTATATGATCCATGAAACAACAGATCCCTGTAAGAACAACAGCAGAATTATCTGGCTCTGCTGTTGATACAAATAAATTTATTGCCGTTGAGACAAGGCTTACAGAAATATTATTCCAATACCTTAGAGCTGCAGATTTCTTAAAAAAAAAAAAAAAAATCAACCCACAGACAACAAAACCAGATAGCGTCTCTTTTTCTTCTCAGCTTGGGAAGTCTCTCCCTCTCTCTGTCTTTCCTTTTCTCTGCAAGACCGCCTTCTTCATACAGTTCCGATGCAGTGGAGCATGGCATCATGAGATGCTTACTCCTGAATTTAAATTGAGTGTAACGATAGCGATCCTCCACGAAAATAAGAACAAGGTCCCGATCCGACTTGGGCCACCTTCAATGTCATCAGAAGGTGAATTAAGAGGATTTGGCAATTCCATGGTCAGCTTCGATACGGATCTTCCCAGTTGCAGCTGTTGTGACCAGCTGGGTACCGTGCAGTGCTCCAAGCAAGCATATATGCATAGACATATATATAGACACAGACGCACGTACAACTTCCTTGCATGCTGAAGCAAACTCCGCCCACGCTCCATTCGTGGCGCACATCTAAATGGCTGTTTTATACATATTAACCCTGTGAAACGCTGTAGGACTTTGCTATTCACCTCCCAGATAATAAACTATCCGTTTGCAAGCCTGTCACACAGTTCACAGATCAAAGAATCAAGGTGTCACCAGCCTTCTTTGGTATAGATATCACTGCTTCTTTACTGCCTAGTTATGCTTGCACAGCCCTTAGACATTTTTTGTCTTGAGGTTACTTACCCCATTCAAGTACTCTATTTTCCTTTTAACTGCATCTGTGCCACAAGCTGGCTGAAAAAAATATCGCACAAAAAATACAACAGTACTCTCCTCCCCCTCTATTATTTAACTCGTTTTCCTCCCATCCTGCCTGTCTTGCTTTTAAACATAGTCAGTTTTCCTGTAAAAAAAAAACAACAGGTGGGGGGGGGATGGGGGGGGGGGGTGGAGAGGAGGAAAGCAAGCATTATTATAAATTTCAGATTAAAATGTAATAAAAAGGCATTTTAAAAAAAAGTTTTAAAAAGGCTTGTTTTCTTTTATTGCATGTTCAGTAGTTGTCATGATACAATCAGGATTCCATGTCTCAGAAAAAAAAAAAATGGGGGTGTGTGGGGAAGAGAGGAGATAGGGATTCTGGCTGAGGATAGTGTTTATACCTCTCTAACAGAACAAAAATGTTCCTCAGTTTTCGCTCTGTGCTCTTTGGGTCTCCATCCATTACAAGGAAGCATGATGAACAAGTTCTTGTACAACTCTTTCTGCCAAGATAGTGCCTGTGCCAAAAATTTATGAGTAATGGGCTACAGCTGTGATCTCCAGCTCTTAGGCTGTTTTGGTATTTCAGTAATTAAAACAGTTTCATTAACATTTAAAGAGAATAGTCAGTTCGATATCAGTAAGAGACTATTTTGTACAGAGTGGATGCATTTTGCATTTGCATTTGACATTTGATAATATCTACATATAAGCTCTGAGCCACAGAAATGAGATGTCACACAAAGGAAAAATTAAGCCAGATGTAACTTCTTAGTAAATCTGTGAAACTGTAGGATAAAAGTCCAAGACTGGTAGTTGTATGAAGAGCAAGCACCTTTTTCCCAGTCTTATATTTGTTAGATACATGAAACATCATTTTTATGTCTTTGTTTTGTACTTGTGTTATCTGTGGATATTTAAAAGAAATAAAAACTGGAAACTAGATGAGTAGTAAAATAATCAACAGGTCAGATACATGAACATAATGTCTATACTTATTTAATAAAATCAGACGTTTCTGAGATGTCAACATTTCATTTTATATCTGTCTTTATTTTAGGTTACCATTCTCCTTAGCAATGGCATGTCTTTCTTGCACAGCTGAAGCAATTAAGTAGGCTCAATAAAGAAGCATCTTTGGCATTAGTATAGTGGAAGTAGAGGGTAAGCAGGTAAGCAGAAAACAGCAAATAAAATTCAGTGTAGACAGGTCTAAGTTGATAAGCATGGGAATAAAAAGCCTTTAAATTCTGCATACTCTATGAACTTAAGAACTAGACCGTTCTACAAAAATGCTAACTCAGTGTTCAGCAGCAGTAATAAAGCTAATAAAATTTTAGGAACTACTGGAAAAGGAATAAGAAATAAAGCATAAAATATCACTGTCTAATTGCATAAAACAATAGCTCTCCCATATCCTGACCACTCTACAGTTCTAAACCCCCATTGCTGAGGAATATGGTAGAAATGAAAAGAGATCAATGGAAAGTGACCAAAGAAATCAAACACACAAAGTAGTTTCCTTACAAGGAAGGATCAAATAGATGAGGACTACCCATCCTAGGAAACTAGAACTACTTACCAAGGAATGATGTACTAGAGATATTTGCAGTGATGAGTGACTTTTCAAATAAAGTAGGGCTATCAGGTGTATAATAAACAAAATGTGATACCTACTTCTTCACACACCATGCAGTTCAACTTTAAAATTTCTTAACACAGGGTATGTGGATGATAAAACCTTTTATGTGTTCAAAACCAATATTCTCAGAAAATTATATTATGCTCTTATGACATGAGGAACATCTCCCCTCTTGCTGAGGAAATTCCTGATGACGCTGACAGAATATTCTGGAGAAAGTTCACTATAATCCTTGGAAAGTTTGTATATTCTTTCCTAAACATTTACTATTAAGTAGTGTCAGAAATAATCCAGATACTGTGAAGAGAAGGCTGGTTGGCTTGATCAATCTTGTGTTCTTCTGAAATAGTCTTGTCAATCTCCTAAAGGAACCAGAAAACATATTGTGTCTTTACTGGCAATGCAAATGGAGTTTCTTGTTCTTTCTTAAACTTCTTTCATACCAGGTAAACTACCTCACTTCAGAATGTGTGAAAGACAAATAGTTAATTTGTAGTATCTTCTGAGAGATTATCTTAGAAGTTAAAACAAAAAAAAAATTCTTCAGATGCAATTAAATAATTATTTAAGTCATTTTTCACAACAAGCTGTGGAATATAGTTTTAGTGCAAGGATCAGTCCACTATTATAATGTTATTTTTAAAATCAGCAAATAGAGATGCTTAAAACCGTAAACTTCATAACAGATTTGGGATTGGAAAAGAATCAGTACCAAGTTCCTGATCACTTATGCTTGCCATCTTTTAGTGTATCTATCCGTCTACCACACTGGGCTGCTGTATTAGCTGAAGATGATGTACTGTATTTTGTACAGAAATAAAGGAATTCTGAACATGAGAAGTCACTCTTCCAGTGCAAGTTAAATTATTATTCCATTCCTTTATAGCCCTAAGAGTCCTTTTTCAACACTATAATCTAAATAATTTTATCTGAGATATATAACTTTGTTGAATGTATGTTGCATGGTGTCGTGGTTTAAGCCGGTCGGCAAGTCAGCCACGCAGTTTCTACTACCCCCCCTCCCCAGAGGGATGGGGAGGAGAATTGAAAGAATGCAACTCCCACGGGTTGAGATAAAACAGTCCAATAACTAAGGTGTAACACAAACCACTACTGCTACCACCAATAATAATAATGATAAGAGAAAACATCAGTTTTATCAGTATTATTCCCAGGCCGAAAGTCAAAACCACAGCGCTGCACCAGCTACTAAGAAAGGAGAAAAACTGACTGCTGCTGCTGAACCCAGGACTCATGGACATTAAATTGGAACATAAGCCTAGAAACAAAGTGTTCACAATTTTTATGTATTTTAAACAGGCTGAATGTTCTACTCTTAATTTTCATTCATTGAAAAATAAGGTTGCACAAACTGCATATCTCACTATGATGTCATAGAATGGCTTTAATATGTTTTCCAGGTGAGCAGAATTTGTTATACAAAAATTTGTTATACAAAAAATTTGTATATAATAAAAATATAATAAAAATATAAAAAATAAATAAAATAAAATATAATAAAATAAAATATAATATAAAATATATAAAATAAAATAAAAAATATAATAATAAATATTATTTATAAATAATTATTATTTATTATATATATAATATATAATAATATATATTATTATATATTATATTAAATATTTATAAATATATAAAATATATTTATAAATAAATATAAAATATAATAATAAAATATAATATAAAATATATAAAATAAAAATAAAAAATATAAAATAAATATAAAATAAAATAAATAAAATAAAATATAATAAAAATATAAAATTTGTTATACAAAAAAAAAGAATGAATAAATGTGTAATGTTCTATGCATGCAATGAACGTGGAGTGGTTGTGAATAATATTAGAGACAATTTTTCTTACTGGAGCACATAATGGTAACAGATACCTTCTTGTCAGAACTTATTTACATAATAGACATGAGGTTCTACAACTGTGGTAGCAAAAGAGTAGATATTCAATTCTCTGTAGCAGAAAACTCTCTTTTTCTGTTCTTCTAAAAAATACTATGAATTCTCAGCACAAGTTAAGTTAAAAGTTTGTGGCAAGCCTGTATTTATAGAACCTAAGGCAAAAAACTGAAATGTGTTCAGCTGGGACCCTAGCCGCTGTGAGCTCTCTTGTCACTAGAGAAAGAAAGTTTTGATGAGGTTTAGTGTGAGGCTCCTTCCATAATCCACACCAGTCTGAGGTGAAATATTCAGTTCTCGGACTAGAGATGTTATAAACTAGGTTGCTAACCACTGAACTGGAAGCGAGGAAAAGCATAGGAGTCTGCAAATAGCAGGACACCACCAGACTACAGTGAGGACTGGAGCCTGGCAACGTGAATGTCTCTCACCTTCTGCTTTGCTGACAGGAAATCGAACACAGACACCACCAGGAATATGGTGTGGGAAAGAAACTCTTGCACAACAAGCTCTCAGTTTCAGCTGGGAAATATCAATCAGTTGCAAGCGTGCATGTGCATGTGTATGTTTGACAATGTCCACTGTTAGTCACCTCCCAGTGGACTGGCATCTGTTTTTTTGAATGTGCTCCTAAGTTCCACTGTGGGAAACCCAGATGTTAGCCTAAGTCTGTTAAGGCACAAGACAAGAGATCTTGCACCAGCAAGAAGAGTAAACCAGTCACATATACCCAGTAATCTACCTGAAGTGTACCAAAACCCACAGTCTGATTCATCCCAGCAATCAGATCACACTTTCACTCCATAGAGGCTTTTGAGAACTGAGGCAACGAAAGCAGTAGCTTTATCTGGGAACATTGGTTGTGGAAACAGTCCTTTAGCTACATTTGGCTCAACCTGGAGCTGCATATGCAGTCTAGACCTCATTTTAGTTTATCTTTTTAATCCAAAAGTCAAAAAAGAAACGTAGTTGCAGTGTGTAAATTGGTATCAAACCCTAATATATTAGGCAAATACAGGGGGAAATCCACAGGAGATCACTGGGCAGATCATCTCATTTCCTAAATTTCAGAATTTCCTCTTTTTTTCTGTTTGATAGTGCAAACAATGAAAACATAGTTATTCATGACTTTTTTCCCCCAGAATTAAAAATTCTGTGCTTACTCTGCCGCAGACTCAAGATAAATAGTTCCAAAAGACTTGCAGAATGTCTTCATTGTTAATGGACATAATGAAGATGGCTTTTGGTCATCAGAAAAGATAATACTGTATGAAAAGTAAAGGTGAAGGTTTTCAGACTTTTTCCCTTCACTGACATTTTATAAAACATTAGACCAAAACATACTTTTTGGTTTTTTTGAACAGAGCATCTTATTCTATAGTCTCTACTTTTGCCTTGAAAAAAGTTTCTTTATGAATTAAAAAACCCCTAGACCTTCATTTGATACATGATTTGCAAAATAAGAACATTGAAATAGTGAGCCAAATGCCACAATCTCAAATTTCTTCATAGTAAAAGCAGGTTCAAAGGGAAACAGCTGCTACAGAAGCTGGAAGTTTGTGTACCACATCGTTCTTTGCCCTTTCCATCTTACCTTATGCCTTACGCATAGATCCATTTGGAGCTCATTAATTCTTTCCTGACTCTCACTAATTTTGTTTTTAAGTACAGTAATAATTAATGTCCCCTTCCAAACATGCTTGGAGGCTAATGTATTGTCTCTTTTCATTACTAAAGTGTTGATAACTCCAAGTTTTCGGTAACAGATGTTAATTTATTGAGGTAAATATATTTCATTAGCAGGTAAAGATATTAGTATTGCTTGCATGTAATTTTGAGTTAATACAGTATCAGAAATTGGTTTAAGTGGAAGAAATATATGAATACAGCACACTGTTCATAGAGTAGTAGTATGATTAATAATTTAAGAGTAGTGACAGAGCTTAAAACAAAAGAGAACCGCCAAAGTAGTTGACATTGTCCTAGCTATTCTTTTTCTTTGTGTATGTGGTGCTAGAATACATTGTTTAATACACTTTAACATAAAATTATCTTTGTTTTATATTTTCAGTGAAACATATTTAAAAAAAAAAAAAAACAAATAAACAAAATAACAGAAACAACAAGACTTCACATTAGAAGTCTTGGAAACAGAAATTGAGCTGTGAGGTAAGAAAACCCTGATGATATTGTGTCATTAATTTTGCCATTGATATTGGATCATCATCGATATGGAGTCAGAAACATTGAATTTTTTTACAAAACAAGTTCTTGAGTTTTGTTCATGGAGCTGCTGGCTTGCGCCTATCCGAAGTCTATATTAAATCCTGGTTGTAGTATATCTTCTCCATGAGTTTATGTTGTGTCTAATCACCTTTGAACAATGCTTGATACTGTAATTCTCAGGACTGTAAATAGTAAATCAATGCAAACATTTTTCTGTTTCTGTTTTTGGTTTAATCAATTTAAGCTTCAGTGAGAATCACAGGGAACATTTCCCAGAATAAGTTTCTTGGGCAGATCAAAGTTGCCATTATCAAAGAAAATAAGACTCGCTATACTGGATTTGACCACATATCTGTTCATTCTTGCCTTGGGCAGCAGACTCACAGCAGAGAAAAATGAAACCCTTAAAGTACATTTTGCCAGTTGAGAAAATGTGGAAGAGCAGAAAATAATTTGGGAAGGCAGTGCAAAATTTTTACTTTCCTAGACTTTTACTTGAATGCTAATGAATGTTATAGCAACTCAGCTCACAAAGGTACATATTTTATATCATCAAAATCAATACCAAATATTTTAAGAAAATCATATCTGTTGAACTATCATACATATCGTAGTATATATAGTGCCTGTGACTTGTTGAAATATCAATTCCATGGGATAAATATATATATTTGAAAGTAAGACTTGTTCCCTGGTTGAAGTATTCAGCTCCTTTAATAGTGTAGCACAAGTTCTGCCCAACTAACCAGATCTGAACCCCACCTTCCTATAAAGTATTGACATTACATTTATTGCAGTCAAAATTATGCACACCCTGTTGAATGCAGTCGAATGCTGAGAAAAAGTCATGAGGAATAACTCATAATCTTTAAAAAATGAAAAATGAAGATAAAGGCTCCTCCACACAGAAACAGATAAGAGTACCTAAGTCAGAGAAAATAAATGTGCAATTTTTCAAGTACAAACTACCACTAAATAAACAAATTAAACCAAATAAAAATTTGAAAGTGGAGGCAAACCCCTAACATCTGAAAGTCAGATGTTTCATCTTTTGTCTTTCTTGTACTGAAATTACTTTGTTATAAATAAATAAAAAAGTAGACTCATTTTTTTTGTTCCTCACTACAAAGCTGTTTATACCCAAATCAAATTTTCTGTCTGCTGAAATGGATAAATAGAAGGTTCATTATCACATCAGCTCTAAGAAAATAAACTTTTCTACAAACTAATGCTGCTACAATTTAAAACTCTTCTTGCTGATGTAACAGTCTGCCAGGATTTGATTAGCAACACCAAGGCCTGGGTTCAATTTCAAGGGGTCACATCAAATTGAGCCCCCATCTAAAAACCTGAGAAAATTAAATTAAACTGTCTGGATGCTCAGTGAGCTGTACTTCTCCACTCTCAAATGATGAATCAACTGGCTTAATGAAATAGTAAGATGTTGAGGGGAGTGAAAAAGAGGAAAACAGACATAAGCAGAACAGCAGACAATAGTTGGCTATCTCTTTGCTAAATGAGACAGCACTCTCTTTTGTTGATGAGAGAGCTATTAGGTAGCTGATCTCTTGCAACCTTCTGCCATAAGACCCAAATATTTACTGATTTTGCAAAATTTGGTGGCTGTGTCACCTATTCTGATAGGTAGCCAGAGTTCATCTAGGATCCAGCTGTCTCAGTGGCTCTGCACTAGCTGCTCCTGTGGCCTAGGTAGCTGCTTTCCTTCTGCAGTGCTTTCTGCTCATTACCAGGAGGACACATGGTATAGAGAATGTAATGCTTTCATAAGCTATCTGAGAGTTATGGACTGGCACCTAGAACACTTTTCAGGAAGATGAGGGAAGCAGATTTGAAAAGTTGTGGGCAGAGGGAGAGAGCAAACTCAGGTCTCCTAGGTTCAAGCTGTTTGTTGGTGCTACTCAGTCAATTGTCTATTGAACAAAAGAAGCAGTCACACCCTAATTCTCCAGGTTTAAAAGAAGTGAGGAAGAAACTCCAAGGGGGTAGGTTTGGGACTATGGCCAAAAGGGTCAGAAAAGGAAGGTTCTCCTTTGCTCTGTGTAATGCAACCAGGCACTCCTTTCCAGCCTTTTGAACTACCTTTCAGGAGCAAGTAGAGAGCACCTCAATTTGCTGTCTCTTATGATTCCTAGTATAATGCACTAGACTTTCTTCAGGCATAACCCAGGTAGCAAAAGCATCTAGTGCAGAGCCTGGATGCCACCTTGAGTGCCAGAAACCTAGAGGTTTACACTGCAAAGACTAGCATGAAGCCCCTTGGTAGAAATAACCTTAGGTTCATATAATTTAGAGATCCCTTCTAATCCAAAATCCTTAAAAGAGCTTTTTATCCGTTTAGTCAGTGGTGTATTGGACTTTTTAATCTGAAGGCATTGAACTCCATAGGCAATTACTAACCCAAGGAGCTATTTATCTTCCTTATCAATGAAGATATGAAATGTTAATGAACAATGTATGTCAAATAGCCATTTGAAGTCAGGAGGCCGTTGTAGAAAAAAAAGTTCCCAGCCTACACCTCTAAAGAAAACGACTACATCCTGAATGATTTTAGCAACTAATCAAATATATCCCATGTGCTATAATAAGACCTGTAGTGAGATCTCTATTTAAGAAGGCCACACATTGAAAAGCAATATCAGCTTTATCCTAGATGGCAGCTGTATTTATCAAAGTCAATGTCTGTAGAGTCAGAAACTACTTTTATTCTGCAAAAGCAATTATTCATTTATTCATTTGGGTCCTGACTATGTTTTATCAGCAACGCATTTGGCTGCATGCAATGTGATAGTTAGTTCTAAAGCATTCTGGAGTTCTAGCCAAGAATTCATAATGCTTACAACCATTAGTGCTTCTTTAAAGCATTGCCTAACCTTACCATACCTTCAAAATTTTAATGATAAATATGATGGCATTATTAGAAATATTACACAGAAAAAAAAAAAGGACAAACTCTAACCTGTGGCACATTCAGAAAAATAATGGTCTCACTGTTAAAGATGTTTGATAATCATTCTCTCTCTGGCATCTACAGAGAGCTTTTTTCATGTGACTAAGGCCCACCACTGCCAAGGAAAATGTCAATTTATGCTAAATAAACCAAATAAATATTTTGACTATCTTAATTCTGTATGCCTTTGTCTATAAGATTAAAATGTTACTTTCATATTTTTGATTTATTTGTTTCCCTAACTAGCCCCTCAGGGAGTGAGACACCTAGTTACATATGTCTGGACTATAGGTTTTTAATATGACTTCCTGGGCTTCTTTTATGGTCACTGAAGAGACACAAAGAAAAGATAATTTGTCCTGGGTGTGGGTTTTTTCACAGCTTTTCATCATCTGAAGAAGATACATGCAATATGGTAGATGAATCACTTTTGAAAATGTGATGTTATGCAAAAAGAACATGTGCAAAATTCTGTCTTTAGGTATAACTAAACAGAAAAGAGAGTAAGGAACCAATGTGTAGACACATATCTATAGAAAAGGCATAGGACTTAAAATGGATTGCTAAACAAAAATTGCTTCAGTACTCAGCCCCAACTCAAATTTTCAACAAAACTGCAAGAAAAAATTTGCTTTCTCTTTGAAGCTTAGGATAAGAAGAAGCTTTCCTAATATCTCTTTGATATTAAAAAATTATTGAGTCAGGCTAGCACTTATAGAACGTGCAATAGAGCACCTAAGGGGATTCACACATTGGTCCTTAAAGTGGTATGCATGTTCCAATAATAGGAACTCTTTCAAAAAGGTCAGTAGAAAACCAAAAATCAATTAAATCTTTACTGAGCACATGAGAATTCTAAGATATTAATTTGTAAATAGCAGACATTTTCAGATAGAGGGCAAAAGACATATCCATGAGCCTAAAAATACCCCTGGCTAAATTTCAGGTTTGAGTGTAATGTCATTGGAAAAATTTGCTAGAATGTTTTACATGGCTATATAAACTATAATTCCAAAGGCTGGAATAAGAACTAGTAAGACTTTGTCATGGTTTAAGCCCAGGCCGTAAATTAGAACCACACAGTCTACTTCCCCCCCCACCCCCCCAGAGGGATGGGAAGGAGAATCGAAAGAATGTAACTCCCACGGGTTGAGATAAGAACAGTTTAGTAACTAAGGTATAACACAAATCACTACTGCTACCACCAATAATAATAATGTTAAGAGAAATAACAAGGGAAGAGAATACGATGCCGCCCGCTGGAAAAAGAGCCCCACAGAAAAGAGGACGTGCCCTTCCGGGTAGCTCCCAGTTACATGACGTGCTGTGGTATGGAATACCTCCTTGGCTAGTTTGGGTCAGGTGTCCTGTCCCTGCTTCCTTCTGGCTTCTCCTCCTCCCTGGCAGAGCATGAGACTCACAAAGTCCTTGGTCAGGGTAAACATTCTGACCAGCAACTGAAAACATCGGCTTTATCAATATTATTCCCAGGCCGAAAGTCAAAACCACAGCACTGCACCAGCTACTAAGAAGGAGAAAAACTGACTGCTGCTGCTGAACCCAGGACAGACTTTTTTGGGCAAAATGAAAAAAAAATTTAAAAATATGTCCAAATTTCATCTTAAAGAGTTGACTTTTAGCAAACCTGTAAAGAATACAGAACAAAAAGGTTTTTATAGTATTGATAGAAGTGTCACCAGTGCCATTAATAAAATGCAATTTAACAAGTTTTAGGATTTTGGTTTTGATTTTTTTTTATTATTTTATTTTTTTATTTCTGGAGCATTAAGGTATTTCTCTGTAGCTTATATATGAGTACTTTCAAAAATATGCATCCTAGGTTTGACACTGTTCCTGTCCAGTGGAATTGTGATTAACTCCGACATAGTGAAGTATGGTTTAGATGTATACCTGTCGTGGTTTAAGCCCAGGCCGTAAATCAGAACCACGCAGTCTACTCACCCCCTTAACCTTTTTTCCCCCCACTCCTGGAGGGACAGGGAGGAGAATCGAAAGAATGCAACTCCCACGGGTTGAGATAAGAACAGTTTAATAACTAAGGTATAACACACATCACTACAGCTACCACCAATAATAATAATGATAAGAGAAATAACAAGGGAAGAGAATACGATGCCACTCGCCAGAAATGAGCCCAACAGAGAAGAGGACATGCCCTTCCGGGAACTCCCAGTTATATCCCCGGGCATGAAGTGCTGTGGTATGGAATACCTCTTTGGCTAGTTTGGGTCAGGTGTCCTGTCCCTGCTTCCTCCTGGCTTCTCCTCCTCCCTGGCAGAGCATGAGACTCACAAAGTCCTTGGTCAGGGTAAACATTCTGACCAGCAACTGGAAACATCGGCTTTATCAGTATTATTCCCAGGCCGAAAGTCAAAACCACAGCACTGCACCAGCTACTAAGAAGGAGAAAAAAGTGACTGCTGCTGCTGAACTCAGGACAATACCCTAATATTTTTTTAGTGTGCTAAAGCCAGAACTTGAATCAAGTGAAAATTTTTGTATTTTTTAATATCAGTCTGTATTTTTTAATATCACTCTGACAGTTCATGGGCAATGGATGAAGTTCTGGAAGAAAAGAGAAAAAGAGTTATAGTTTTACCCTAAAAATGGAGAAAAGGAAAGGTCAAGATATTAAAGACCTAGGCAGGTTAATTTTGATTCTTCACAAAACAGGGAAAAAAAATAATAATAAGAAAACCCAAATGAAAACATAGCAAGCAATATTTAAAATCAATTTTTCCAAGAATAAGTCATGTCAAGCCTCTCTGCTTTTCTTGCAGGAAATAGTAACAGGTCTTATAGACAGAAGAAAAACAGTAATACATATTTTGACTTCAGGAAGGCTTTTGACACTGCTTTGGAAGACATTTTGCAAGCTGACTGTAAAAACATGGATTAGATAATAGAAACAAAAAACAGAGTAGAAACCTGTACTAAGAGTGTGATTATCACTGACGCACTCCTAAAACAAATGCATCTGTTTAGGTCCAGTAGGTCCTGAATAATGCAGTATTTCCACTAACAGCCTTGAAAATGGAATCAAGAGCTTGCTAATGACACCTACAGAGGGCACCATGCTCTGTCTGGCTGTAAGCAGATTGGGGAACAGATTTCAAATTCAAAGTGGCTGTGACGCAACTGTTTTACTTCACTGAAGGCAAGTACAATTCTTCCACTTTAGGCAAGAGTAATGAACTAAATGGTCTTGGATGGGAAAGAACTGGAAGAGAGGGCAGACAGCCAGACATAAACCTGAGGTGAAAAATGTGAATGTAAATTCTTACACTTTAACAAAAGTGTAATCCATGGGATACATGGAGTATCTTGTTCTGAACTTCTTGGAGTTGAAACCTCACAAGCTCACAGAAGATTCATTAGAAAAAGATCTAGAGACTGAAAATGACCAACAGTCTCAAAAAGGTGACCTACAAGCAAAGATAGAGAGACCTAGAATTGTTCAATTTTTCCATTTTAGAGAAAATTTCCTATATTCATATATGCATTTTATCTTTAGATGAATAATTTTGGTAGGTATGATGAGGACATTTCTAATAGCACTAACTACTGCAATTACTGTATATGACTAACCTTTTCTACTTTTCTTCTGCTTTTTAGTTGTGCCAAAATATATGAATAATCTGACGTAGATTAAAACAAATGGCAAGCAAAAATAGCTGAGGTGTATTTACATATCTCATAATTAGTAAGTATAACTTTTTTGACAGTCTGAGATTCACAGTGCTAGGTAAGGCATTTAGTTCATTTTTTAGAACACGTGGGCCAAGTTCTAGCTTCATTGCCTTCACTTAGTAGAAAAAACAAGGCAAACAACATTTTTTAATTTCTTAATTGCCCTTACTTGTCAGTTGGATTAATAGATACTCTATAGGTATCATAACATGAGGAAAAGCTTTATATAATTAAGATCCTTGTCATTTCTTTAGTAAACGATAAACTAAAATTAAGGGTTTCTTGGATAAATGCATAGAAGGAACCACTGAACTATATTTGGGATTTGGTAGCTTAGAATGCCATATCCTCCTGAGGAAGTAACTTCTGAATGATTGCCACTAAACTAGGATAAATAACTTCTGCCCCTCTAGGGCTTACAGAAAGGAGTAGCAACACTAGGGATAGGTCTTTCTTACCTTGTGTAGAACGCCTGAGGATCTTGGCTCTTTCATTTATACTTTGGCAGATTTTGCCACACCAATAAAATGTTATTGCTTGAGTTGAACTGAGTCATGGACTTTGCCTTCCACAAAGGATTAAATAAGTGTAGAGTGTTTACGAAGATACCCATTGTGTTAGTGGAACCCAGCTTTGTTGGAGATTTCCTAAATATAGAACGTCTTAAGTTCGGGAGCAGGCCTCAGGCAAAAGCAGTAGGTCTTCTGCTATTAAGATCTGGTTGCAAATTCCTTTGCAACAGATTATTTCCTCTGATGGTGCTTCAGATGTGGGAGGAGAATGTGGCTGAACATTTAGCATGTATATTCCCAGAACTACATTAAATTCCAAACCCTGGGCCTCTGCACCTGCATATGTTCTTAGAATGTGAAAAGATATGCACTGATCACCCCACCCTCATTCTATTTTCTGTAAACCAGGCTCCACAGGAAGAGAGGCAGACTGGACAGGGGTGGAGTTCAAAATTGATTCCTGATCTGTGTCTAAGGATGTATTGTGATAAAGTCCTGCAGGACTAGCCCAATTTAAATTTTCTTTCCCAAGAAGACTTCCAAAAAAAGTCCCATAATTTCCTTGGTGGAAAACTACGGTTACAAGTATGCAACTTGAGTAAAAATATCTTACAATTTATTACTTATTTATATGTCTCCTGAATTTTCCTAAGAATTTTAAGAGACAAAGATTCTTAAGAGAAAATAAATACAATTTTCACAGGCCATCAAAATGCTCAGAATTCAATACAGTGTTTTTTAATGGGTGTGAAAAACATAGAACCTTGTAGCAGAGTAGAATATATGATAAAGTCAGCAATCTCATTTTTTTTAATGCATAAGCTATCTGACACTTTATGCTTTTTCAAAATAGGAATTGTGACTTCTTCTGCACTGATTAAATAAATCCTCTTAATCTGATGTTTTTTCTGATCTGTTGAGGACTAGATTAATAAAATCACTTCTTCAGTGTTTCTCTATTATTTATGCAGTCCAGCTGACTGATTTTAGGGATAAAACAAGAGAAAACACAGGACTCCAAATAAATACAACTGAATGTTTCCCTGAAGGTCCTTAGTTGTCTGTTAAATTTCTCACTGATTCTTACAATTATCAGCAAACCAGGATAGGCAAGAAGCACTGTGATTTCTGTTTTCCTGCTATATTTCATTTATACAGCCTGTCACCCATGTGACTTGTCTGAAATGATTCCTTGGTCAAGACATCCATGATCTACACCATCAGCACACTGTAGAAGATCAATCTCTACTAATGGAAATGTGTAGATAATACACAGATTATTCATTACCTGCTTCAATAAGGATTTTGTGGACACATTTCTCCATTAAGTGAACGGATTCATGGCTCATTTGGATTAGACGTGTAACTCAATCCTTATTAAACCAATTGGCTTCTGTCTGTCTCTCCTTTGTCCATGAATTCAGAAAACCCACATACATTTTTACATTTTAATTTGTCTTTCCCACTTCCCTTTTCCTTCTGTTCAGCAGACAAATTCCCTTTTTTCTCTTTGTCTGTCTTTCTCACCATTTATATCTAAACTCAACATGATCCTAGGACCTTTGTATTTGTGCAATACTTTCCATAAAACTAATGTTTTCTGCATCTCCACCTCACTACCTGCATCCTTCCCTGTTAATTGTCCCATTTCTTCAATTCCCACTCTTTCACTTTTCACTCTGTTTCTCCATTCATACCTATGGAATTCTTTATTTATTTAACAGCACAAACATTCTACACAACCTGCCATTGCATGTCTTTCCCAGTGACCAGATTCACAGTTCATATTAATCGTGAACATGCCCTACCTCCAGCTCAAAAGTGGGAAAACACACTTTTCCTTACACATGTATGCCATATCAGCTTTCATAGTCATAGCTCCTCCCTCATTCATGCATTATTCCCTACAGCCTGTGCCCTCTTTTTGTTCCACATTTTTCTCCTATCCTGGTTGTACAAATCTTTCCAAGTGCCTCCTTCAGTTTTGTTCCAACTAACATCCTTTTCAAAAAATGTTATCTCCTTGCTGTCAGAGACTTATTGGCAGACACTTCAGATGTTTACCAGCTTTTTTGATCTTCATTGGTGAATCTTGAAAAAGTCTAGATGTTTCAGTTTATATCTGTTATCCCTGTGTTTTGTCCTGGCTATGCAAGATAGCACCTCAACTCTCCATTCCTTTGCTTATTTAGACCCCTTTCCAGACTAGTCAGAATACTAGTTCTCTGTTGTGTTGATACATCTTGTGTTTTTCTATCACTTTTATAGACCAATTTTAAATTCCTCTATCATCCTCTCCTGTGTGCTGTTTTTCACACTCCTTTTGCTATCACAGATTGCATTTTCTTAACTCGCATCTCTAGTTAACTGAAACTGCATATTTATTTCTGTGTTATCCTAGCTCCTTTTATCACTGCCTTTAGGGTTGGGGGTTTTTCCTATATCCAATTAACAACATACTAATTAGAAGATTTTAACATCAGCTTAAGCTTCTAAAATGCTGTTAAATATGAAACACTTATAATTTCTTACTGGAGTTTCAGTCCTCAGAAATCTTTATTTTTCTATGTACTCTCTAATATATTCACATTACATCTTTAAGGATAAATTATGCAAAATATCAGTGAATACTGCTGATAACAAAGATTGGTCATCCTTAGTAACTGTCCACAAGCACAAATTTATTAAATACTTACGCTATAGCCACTTCACTTGGGCTCTGTCAGATAAGAATAGCATTGTTCAACATCTGAGTTGACATATCTTTGACACCCGCATAGCAATATAATCTGCACCATACTGGGGAGCATGCATATGTTCTGCACAGATGGCTAAGTCGGCTTATTATATATGCTTATTTTATATATAATTATAAACCTTTAATCATTAAAGAGAAAAAGATATGGCTAGAGAGGATTCAATGTATCTGAGCTAGTCTTGATTCTGAATCACCTATTAAATTAGATTACTAAAATTAGTTTGGTTAAACACTATGAACAGGATTTCCAAAAGACAATTGTACTCCTGAATATTTAGGGAAGAATATTTAAAGACATGAAAGGGTATTCATAATTAGAAACTTACTGCATCTGAAGGACTATGAGAACATTTGCTGAAAAAAAGAGATGTTACTATAGAAGACAAGTTTTTTTTCTTAGGACATCCTATTCCTAGGGATGGACATCAAAAATTAAGGGAAAGGCAGTCTTAATACTTGCCTTCTCTAATAGCTCTTGAGTGAAAATATCAAATTAAGTATTTAATGTTATCAAAGTTCATGACTTTAAGAAATCTTAATTAATGCCAGCAGAAAACTTTTCAGCAGAAAATGTCAACACTTTCATTTGTCTCTCTTGAATCGATCTCACTCATACAGGAAATGTCAGAATATCTAAATATAAATGTATAAATATTGACAATTTTGGGAGTCTTTTTTTTTTTTTTTTTATTCAACACCTAATGAAGGTGAATGACGGTAAGCTCATGAGTCCTAAGCAACCCTACAAGGTCTTTCTCATCTCTGATGTGCAGCTTGGCAAAGCTGTAATGTTTACAAAATGCATCAGATGAATAATGTGATCTCAGGAATTCAAGTATATTAAAGAATGGCAAGTCTTCTAAGTTCTATGATAACTTAATATTACTTGTAATGTGAGTGCTTTATAAGGATACTAATACATATCCAATGCTATTACTAGTAAACAGTTTTGCAAAATGAAACTATATGTATATCTAATTTGCACTTCAAAAATTGATGGATGCATTTAAAATTGAAATAGAACTGAAGTTATTTTTCCCCAAAGGATGATGAATATTTGTCCTTTAATTGTTTTGCTAAGTAATTTCTATTCATGTATCACCCCTTTACAAGAAACAGTGTCTGATGAGGAAAGATAGAAACAGTTGCTTGAAACTTACACATCGTAAGAAAGTAAAAACTACTTATGATTCAAAGATAAGCTGGCAATTCTCACAATAAAACTTGCAGCTTCATAATTATTTGGCATTTGATATAAAACTTTCCCCTTGCAGCAGCTGCTCAGGTCAGAACCCCTTAAAATTTTTTTTTCTGACCTTGAGGCTGCAGAGCAGATCCTGAAGATCAGAAAGCCGGGATGTAACTTGAAGATTCAAAATGAGAAAACAAGGGCAGAAGATCCTGAATTTATTTGGTCTTATTCATTCTGAGCTTATCCCCTCTGGTGGGTGTTAACATAGCATATCTATGTTTCCTAAAGCATAACCAACTGACAGTGACACTGTAGCTGACTGCATGGCTTCAATCTTGAATCTGGACACATTCAGTCAGACTGAACTGGACTAAATACCTGCTTGAGAATTTGAGGGAAATAGTACTCCGAGTTAAACACTGCAGGCCATTTAGAGTATGGGGGCATGAGTAGGGATGTGCTCTGAATGGAAAAAAGAGTGAGCTGGGTAAGAAACAGCAAAAGCTTTTCCTTTTGCACTTGCTGCCCAGTACCACTGACTGTGTTGAGCAGGTTCTGCGAATGCACGGGTGGGATTTAATAGTCTAATAACCTTTAATAGGGATACTTTCTTTAAAGAACATTTTCATTCTTTCCCTGATAGTGACTTTCTGGTTATGGTGCAGCCAGCCATAGTGGGGTGGTTAATAAACATTATTTTTATTATTTAAGTTATGAAAGTTTGCGCTTTATTTTCAAATGTTGTCATGTTTTATTTGATGTCTTTCAGATATATTTGGTACAGAGATATTATGTAAAAGAAAAAAAAAGAAATTTAGTCTGAGTGAAACGTATTTTGGAAAGCTGTGGTGACATACATACTACTCAGTTTAGAAATTACTCTAATTTGAATAGACTGCCTCAATATTACATCAGGAAAAAGTAACACTGGAAAGAGAAGGATGCTACTTTGCCAAGTTTCAAAAACAAAATGCAAGCAATCCATTTCCCAAGACTGACAATTGCATATGTAGATAGTAATCAGCTGCGCAACTATTTCTATGCATTTTTTGTAAAATATTGTCTTAATGTTTCCTACAGGAATCATACTGAGGAGCTACAAAGTGAAATGCTACCAAAGTTTTCTGTGTTCAGTATCACACTGTTATAAATGGCTATAGTCTGTATGTCTTTAAAATTAGGGGAATGGTCTTCCTCATTTGCAGTCTTTCTTTCTTTCTTATAGTTTTTCTTTATATATATGCTTATATAGGTATTACATGCATTTATATGTATGCGTGTGTATAAATATGCATGCATATGCGTGTATATATTTGAATGTATGGGGGTGTGTGTGTATATATATACACACACATACACACATGTTTCATACGTACGGAAGATGCTTAATGAAAAATCCAGACAAGAACAGCAAAAAGAACAAATATGTCAAATAATGAAAGAAATCATGAAGCAGATAACAGTAGGTTATACTGTCAGCTTATAGATGATGTGTAATATATGAATCCTTTCATCTAATATTTGTAAGTTCACAGCAGGCACACCCTCTAGTCTATTGCAGAAAGTTTTATTGATTCACAGAGGAATAGCAAATTCTACCTGAGGCAGCAGTTCTCCCAAAATGTTATTGATATCAAAAGAAAATGAAAAATATCTCATTGTTAGATATGATTTGTGATAGAATTCCCCTTGTTCTGAGTATTACAGTCTTCTAAAGGAAGAAATTTTTACTGTCCACACAAAAAAAGATACAAGGAACACTTCTTGTAATAAAATCAGTCTTGAAAAATTGAGATTTCACAGTCCATTAGCCTACTATTAAAGAGCAATGACAGGATTTCTTTCAGAAATGAAGTTTGCATTGTGCGAGTAGTTAGCTGTGATACCAAAAGAGCAGAGAAAAGAAAAAAATTCCACCCAAACCAGCAAAAAAATAAGGCACACAATGCAATTCTTATCAAAGTCCCTGCTATTAAAGAAGTGAAATTGCAGCTATGCAAAACTGAAGATACCAGTTGTGTGTAATGGTGCAGCACCAGGTTACATTAGCATTGAATTTCAGGCAGTTCACATTCCATTTTACCTGCATTTGCAGAAAGTTGAGGCAGCGTCAACTCCCACTTAGGGCGCAGTTCATCACAGTGTTACAGAAAGTCAGACTGACAGTTGAGAGGAAGCAAAAGGTTCTGGGTCATGTCTCTGCTGGGTTTCAATTCATTCTCATCAGGAACAATAATATAACAGAGCATGTGTTAGATTCTGAAACTAAAAAGCATGCATATGTATGAAAACTGGTTAAATTATTTGTCTGGGTTTAGGAAAGTCAAGTAAAAGAATTTTTTTATTAATTTCAGTAAAAAATGTGTGCCTCTGTTCAAATTGAGTCCCTTTAGTATTAGGTAACGTATTGACAAGGCATGATAATACCATGAGGTGTGCTGTCTCTTTTAATTGTGGTCGTTTCAGAGGGAGCAATAAACATTAGGATGCTCTAATTCAATTCATTTCAATGGGAGCAATAAACATTAGAGGCCCTTTAGTATCTCTTTCTGAAGTGTCCTACTTGACTAATTTTGGTCTAATTTAAACAGGAAGGACAGGATAAAAGGTCAATTTAACTCTTCGCCTGGCAAACCATTCATTTTGAAGTTGTTGCTCCAAAAGAAAGAGCTAATTACAGTAATAAAAAGTTAATATTAATTGCCATTCTAAGCATGGTACTGTAGCACTAAAGGCTCCTGCCAATGTAGGATGAAGAACTCACTGAAAGAGTGTAACACATAAGGGATATGTTCTTAGGTATTTAAGTGACCTGTTTCATAGATCTTCAAGTATTCTGCAGATCCATATATCAGATGCAAGACTGCACAAATGTTAAAATTATCATTTTCATATAGGTTGTACAATGAAGTCATGGTAAAGCAGATTACTCAATGTCTGATACTGAGATGATCTATTTTGAAAATATGAGACTTTTATTCTTATTCTGTTCTTAGGCATTTGAAGTGGGTTAACCCTGGCCAGCAGGTAATCACCCACACAGCCACTGGCTTGCTTCCCATCCCTGATGACACAGGTGAGAGAAAAAGAAGAGCAAAAACGAGAAAATGTGTGGGTTGTTGAGATAAAGACAGTTTAATAACTGAAGCAGATTAAAAAAACCCAGAAGTGTTGCAGCAACAATCACCATCTTCCACAAGCAGACCAATGCCCTAGACCAACTGCTAGTCTTTAGCAATTGCTAATTTAGAAGACATCCCCCACTCCTTACCTCAGTTTTTATTGCTGGGCAGGATGCCGTCAGATACAGAGTAGTGCAATGGACAATTTGGATCAGCTGTCCTGGCTCCTTCCCCTTCCAAGTTCTCTCCCAGCAAATTTGTTGAGGGGGCAGAGAAAACCAGAAAGCCTTGAGTCTGTGTAATCAGTGATCTGCAATAGCACTCAGCAATGGTATCTTCTCAGCACTGGTATAGCCATACTTGGAGCAACGTTTCCAGTTCTGGGGTCCCCAGTATAAAAGAGACATGGAAATACTGGAGGGAGTCCAGCTAAAGGCTGCTGTGATGATTAAAGGACTACAGCATTTCTTCTGTGAGGAAAGGATAAGGCAGCTGGGACTGTTCAGCCTGGAGAAGAGAAAGCTCAGGAGGATCTCAGCAATGTACAGAAATACCTGAAGGGAGGGTGCAAAGATGACAGGGCCAGGCCCTTTTTAGAGGTGCCCAGTGACAGGACAAGAGGTAATGGGCACAAACTGAAACACAGGAGGTTCCCTCTGACGAAAACAGGCAGGCAGGCAGGCAGACAGGCAGGAAGGAAAGCAAAGGGACCATGAGTACATTAATTAATGAAAAGCTGTAGGTTTTGAATGATATAATATTCATCCTGCTGGGGAAAAAAAAACAATCACCCCCAAAACCAGCAAACTGAATCAAACCCTTCTGATAACTTTTTCCTGATAACTTAATCAACAGTGTGCAAGGGATTTGTTGCTTTGGTTATATAAGGTAACAGATCCAGATAAATATAATAAAATTCTCATAGTTCTAGATAATTATAGTTTGGCTTTTTTTAAGCCTTCTCCAGGTGACAGAGACTTATTATGGACTTATTATGGACTCATTATGGACTCATTCGAGCTCCTCTTGAAGTTAATGGTTAATGTTTGAGGATTGCAGCAATACCACAATCTAGTAAGCTATCATTGAAGAGTGCCCTGATATTATTTCTATTGTCAAAAATGCCAAGCATTTTTTCTACTTTTTTATATAATACATATATGGTATTTCATATTTAACACAATGTGCTTAATAGGTATCCGGTAGAGTTAACCTCCTTAAAGTTCATAGAATCATAGAATGGTTAGGGTTGTAAAGGACCTTAAGATCATCCAGTTCCAACCCCCTCTATTCATCAGATTCTCTTGGATCTGGTTTTAATCTCACATCCTTTTATTCCTTATTTTAAGTTCAGAGTGTATTAATATTACTTGGTCAAACATGTCTTATCTATTTATCTATCAATTAATTCAATCCATCTGGCCTATATTAACGTAATACCTCAGCACATCACAATATTACACAAATGTTATCTTTAAAATTTTGTGGCAAGAAATCAACTAAGAACGATATCCTGCTTCTACTTTTTTTCTCATAGGTCAGGAATTTTTAACCAGTTTTACAGGGAGTTGCAAATGTCCGTATCTGAGATATCAAAGCCTTTTTCATTTATGTTGAGTCATTTTCAGAAACATTTTCAGTTATTTTTCAGTATACATATACATCTTGACTGTATTCCTTCAAGAATATGTGTATGCTGTCTCTCATAATATGATTGCTGACCCTGAGCTTCTGATTTCTAGGAAAATATGTGAAATCACATTGGTATATATTAATCTATATATAACATCTCTAGACAAACATTTTAAGTCAAGTAGACTGTGTATCCTTAGGTAGAAGAATAAATACTTTGGTATGCCGTGATAAATTGTTTAATAAAATAAAATAATAATGAAACCCTTCTTTTCAGTCCAGGCTACTATACTGACATACATTTTATTGGTCTGAAAGGTAGAATTTTTGGCAGAGAATTCATCCCATGGGCCACATAAAGGGCACGTGGTATAATTCAACCTTGTGTAACTATAAATGACCAGAATAGAGTCCAAAAGGTCTGCTCAATTCAATATCTGATTTATGTTTTGTGTTGAGGTGAGGAGATTTTGGAGCTGACTCAGAGAGAAGGTGAGCTTCATGCTGCAGCTGTAACTGTCCAGGTAAAAGAAGGTACATGGAGCAGGAGCATTTCCCAGTGATTAATTCAGCCACCACTATCCTCTTCCTGGCAAGACATTTATTTTTTTAAATTCTTCAAGTAGCCATATGTGCTAGACATTCATAGATATGCATGCTATCCGTTAGCTTTCTGACCAAAAGTGTATTTTTCTTTGGTAACATTTATCTGTGGAATTCCTTATAAAAGCAAGGGGAAAGTCAACTCTATTGAAGTTGCTGTTAATGTCAAAGTATGCAAATAGAGTAGAATGGAGAGGAATCTTATCTTTCTTTACACATTAGCAGGAGCTATTGTGCAAATTATCTGATTTTACTGGCTTTGGTTAGCAGTTTCTCACCTCATTCTTCAACTGTCCCTAGATTCAGAGTATGTTCTGTATATAGAATCTAATCACATACCCACATATGCAGAATATACACTTCATAACATATAATATAGACCTTAAACAGTTCTAATTTATAACAGCTACTAATAATGGGGGGAAAAACAGAGAAAAAGTGATACTGATATTTCCTGAAAGCCAGAAGTTGTTTTTGCCTCACAATACCTTAGCTACATACATATGCGTATGTATCTATATACACAAATGGAGTGAAAGACAGTAAAAATTGCTTAGAGCAGCAGAATCTTTCTGTAAACGTTTTTATTTATTCAGAGAACATGACTGCACTTGAAATAATCAAGTTATTTTATAGAAAAAATATCTACCTTTTCCTACTTTTGACTGGTTTTATAGTTGGGTGAACTAGAAATTCAGACCTCATGGGGAATACAGATTTTTCTAGAAACTACATTGTTCCTCATTTTTAAATAGAAAGCTAGGAGAATTTGTGCTCTAATTAACAGAACTCCATATTTCTTAATGTTTTCCAGAAATAAACTTTTAACACTTGGAAATATACTTTTTTTCTAGATAAAAAAAGAGTTTTTTGGAAACATAAGCTGGTTCTTAAAATTGTCAAAGGAAAAATGTCTTTTAAAGTAATTCTTTCTTATGGCAAATAGATCTCTACCTGAATCATGTATAAACTGTTTTCTTGAAGAAATATTTAATATTACACAAAATAAACTTGAATGTTCAGTAAATCAGTTCTTATGTTCTTGAATATTCTTAAATGTTCAGTAAATCAGTTTATCTTGACAGCAAATATAGGACATAGAATAATATATTTATCAGTGCTTAGATTAAAGAATAATTGTATTATCATAATTTACAGAAATGCAGTAAGTTTGACAAACAATGAGCTGTTTGAAAAGCAGGAAAAACACTTCAAGACTTTTTCCTGGAAAAGCCACTTTATATGGTAATTTCCTAGCAGGCTATTGTGAGCAATGATATTTTATTGGAAGACACTCCAAAATGATTACACACTGCTGCTTATTTTACTTTTTGTATCATGTTTATTCATGTATTTAGCAACCCATCTTATTTGCGTCTTTCCTTGTACTTCAACATGTAAATTGTCATGAATTATAAACCTGGTCTGAAGGGGACTGAAACCACAAAGCTTGGATCACTTCTGACTTGTGTATCAAGTTTAAGGCAGGTAAGGAAATAGAGAGGATAGACTGGTTGGTTTTGTTTAGGTTTTGAGTGGGTTGTTTATTTGTTTTCAGTTTCCCAAGCTCCAATTTTTGGTGCTGATGTGTTCTCTTAATTTAAGAACCAAAACCAAACCAAACCTAACCAACAAACCGAAAAACCTCAAACAAGCAATCAACCCCCCCCAATCCCAAACCTATTTCTATTCCTTAAATTAATCAAGATTTCTCTGGCTTTCTACAAAGTTTTGAACAGTTCTTGTGTGTCCTGTCATCATAAGCTGTGAACTGTGTTGTAAAACAGTTGATTTAAACATTTGTCTGAAAAAACTCTTTACTATAAAAAGTTCTGAAGCTTCTATTATTTGATATGGCTAAGTATGATATAAAATCTTTATTTTCCTTTTGATGATGACATTTTGCCTGAGAAATTTCATCACTTTTTTTAGGCGTGGCAGATGTCTTAAAAGTTCCTGTGATTTCTTGATGCTTTTTGGGTCTGCAAACATCAACAGAACACAGAATCACCCATTCTACTTATTTCTCTTAATTCTTTTTTTTGTGGCCATTTCAGAGGAGATTTGTTAGTGTATAATGTCACTGGTCAAAGGTTCATGCTGGTGTTAAACTTTTACCTTAGAAGACTTACAAATAGAGGGTTAATTAGCTTTGCCAGACATTTGTGCATTTGCTGTTTTTTTAAAGCGACGAAGAAGAACTAAGAGAATACTATTTAAATTTTAGCAATAAACATACCTAATGGAGTTTTAAATGGTATTTAAATTATGTCTAAGTAGATCTCTAAACTCATTTAACAAACAAATGGCTACTAATGCTTTAGTTAAAAAGACTCTGTACTGGGTAATGATCTTTGAAAGGAAAGTAGTATGGGTCAATAGAAAATTCTCTATCATATTAGCTAACAATTTATGTTTTATCTTAAAAATTTGAGGGTGTACTGCTCATTGTGTACATTCTTCATGTAGTAAACATTATTATGTAGATTTCACAGCAAGAAACTTTTCACTGCTGATTATGTTTTAGTATTAAAAAAACCAAAACTAAAACCCCACAAATTTGTACAGGTCTTTTCAAAAGTCTCATTTCATTAAATGCTTCACTAAAAAAAAATAATAATAATTCTGTGGATGGACTCATGCAGCCAGACATGGCATTAACACTTGTTCTGTGTAAATGTTTCTGGAAAGAATACAAGGCACATAGTCTTGATTTTAGATGACTGTAGTATTTTGTTTGCACACCTTCCAGAATAGCAGCAGAAATAAGAGCTCAGAAATTTGAACATAGATAATTGATTAATATGGAAAAAATTGAAGCTTTTTTACCAGTTTCATCCATCTACCTGGATAATACACCAGATGTAATTGATTTTATCTAACTATCTATCTGGATATTAGTTAGCTAAATCTCACAATGCTATCTATTTACAGTGGAGGTATCTAAATTAGAGATAGGTGATACCATCTTTCTGTGTAGTCAATAGAAATCTAACCAACACTCTTGCATAAATTTACTATGCAACTCATTTCATCTTAAGAAATGTATATTTGATCAGACAAATTGTACCCTAAACTGTTAACAGGTAGAAATTTCTCTCTAGTGGATATAAATGAAAGCTTGATGACTGCCTTAAACTTGATGCCTGACTTCTGGGTGAAGACGAATTTGAACACAAACTATTAGTCACAGCAGGGGAGTCACCTTGCAGAACAGACAGAAATATTTCACTAACTTCTTTGTAAGTGCCAATAAAGGAAAAAAAAAAAAAAAATTAGCTGGTACACTAAAGAAGAGAATATACTAATTAGCACATGGCTCAGTGTATATACCTGACTAACAGTTCCAGTAGTTTACAAACACTTCTGCTTAAATAGGAAAAAATTTACTGCATCACCATCATTACAACAGTTTCAGAGAATATATTAAATATTCATCTTTTTTTTTCATATTTGTATCACTTTGTTAGCTTGCTGTTTAACATATTCAGAGAGAACACCCTCATCACAATGCTTAGAAAAGTGTACATGTTTAGGTGGCTCTTTTTTTTATCTTCCATGTATTCTTTATAATTGCATCTGCAAACATGGTAACTATGGTTGCAAACAGCAGTTTAAACATTCCAGTCATGACCTTTATTTTTAGCTTTTGCTAAATTTATTGCAGTTTACCAGGAAATTTCTGTGTATGCTTTTGCTGTCTCCTACTCTCATTCTCCTCATATCCCTGCAACCTGTCTGCCACAAAGGAGGAACAATAATGTGCCATATGGCTGTCATTTACACAAACATTACCATGCATAGGCTACATAATAGCTACAGAACTCATTCTCCTTTTTCACTACTCCCCTTTATTTGCGAACTCTTAAATAGATTTTTGTTCACCTTAACTGGTTACAGTACTAGGAGAGAGCTGGTGCAAATCTCATGAAATGTCAAGGCCAAGTGCAAGGTCCTGCACCTGGGCTGGGGCAATCCCAAGCACAACTACAGGCTTGGCAGAGAATGTATTGAGAGCAGCCCTAAGAAGGAGGACTTGGGGGTGACCTGTAAGTGTACGCTTGCAGCCCAGAAAGCCAACTGTATGCTGGACTACATCAAAAGTAACACGGCCACCCGGTCAAGGGAAACTGCATCTGCAGTACTGTGCTCAGGTCTGGGGTCACAGTATCACACAGTATCACAGCATGATAGAGATTGGAAGGGACCTCAAAAGATCATCTAGTCCAATCCCCCTGCCGGAGCAGGAACACCTAGATAAGGTTACATAGGAATGTGTCCAGGTGGGTTTTGAATGTCTCCAGAGAAGGAGACTCCACAACCCCCCTGGGCAGCCTGTTCCAGTGTTCTGTCACCCTCACTGAGAAGAAGTTTCTTCTCAAGTTTAAGTGGAACCTCTTGTGTTCCAGTTTGTGCCCATTACGCCTTGTCCTATCATTGTTTGCCACTGAGAAGAGCCTGGCTCCATCCTCATGACACTCCCCCTTTATATATTTATATACACTAATAAGGTCACCCCTCAGTCTCCTTCAAACTATAGAGACCCAGCTCCCTCAGCCTTTCCTTATAAGGGAGATGCTCCACTCCCTTAATCATCTTAGTTGCCCTGTGCTGGACTCTCTCTAGCAGGTCCCCAATACAAGAATATTGCCCTGTTGGAGCGAGTCCAGAGGAGGGCTATGAAGATGATTAACAGGCTGGAGCACCCCTCCTATTAAGATAGGCTAAGAGAACTGGGGTTGCTTGTCCTGGAGAAGAGAAACCTCAAGGGAGGCCTTATAACAGCCTTCCAGTATCTAAACACAGCCTACAAGAAATATGGAGAGTGACTTTTTACAAGGGCATGTAGTGGCAGGACAAAGGGTCATGGCTTTAAAATGACAGAGGGTAGATTTAGATTAGATATTAGAAAAAATGTCTTTACTTTGAGGGTGATGAGGCACTGGCACAGGTTGCCCAGAGAAGCTGCGGATGCCCCATCCCTGGCACTGCTCAAGGCCAGCTTGGACAGGGCTTTGGGCAGCCTGGTCTAGTGGAAGGTGTCCCTGCTCATGGCAGGGGGGTTGGAACTAGATTATCTTTAAAGTCTCTTTCAACCTAAACCATTATATTATTCTATGGTGTTATGAAACTTACCATGAAAAGGTCAGGCTTACATTTGTGTTTATATTTACTGTGAAAATGATTAGGCTAATAATGCTTTCTTGATGATATTTTGCTTCTTGCTATTTGACATTCCCAAAATGTATGACTGTGTGTGATTGCATGTTTGAAAGTGACTTATTATGAATATAACATCGCCAAAACATAGAGTAGAAAAGAACAAGCAGTAGCACATGTTTGTAAAGGAGCAGTGAGTTCTAGTGCAATAAGGTAGACTAATTTAGTATAAGTATTCCAGAGGGATCTGCTAAGATCACTTACTAGAGCAGTAAGATTCCTACTACCAGTTTACCTGAAGGAGAGTGGTGAGATGAGAGCATTGCTATCCACAGCAGACCCTAACCAGGTAGATGTAAGATACCTTGTAGCAGGATGAGGTGAAGTATGCCATTGGCATCAGGATTTCAGTATAAAATGTTATGCAAGTGGGCAAATATTGCCAGCAAATGATGAGTAAAACAGAAGTGACTTGGAAATAGCACATGTTCCTGACCCCAGATATAGAGAGCAATTAAACATTTTTTACAATTTTGTATCATAGGAGGTATGAGTTGCCAATGCAAGAGCTCCACAGGAGTCATGGCTAAAGAAAAGGTTATGCCTGAAGTTTGCATGCACACTGGACAGAAAGTGGATTTTTTAAGAGGTAACAAAATTCACACTGAAAACCCAAAGGAAGAATAATATCTGATTACATTTGAAAACTGCTAACCGAAATGTTTGTTGAGAGTGCAGACACAACAACAAGGTAATTTCACAACAAATGTTCCCCTGAGTGCTGGATCTCAACTTCTCTGTCTGCATGCAGTTGGTGTGAAGAACATGCTGAAAATCAAGCAGTGAACCAAGCTGCTAAAGCCTGGATTTAGCATGTCAGGATGTTTAACTTATGTATATTTTTTAAACTGTGTCAAAATACATCAAAATATGAAACACAGCGGTACAGCTCAGGCATATGAGTGGTCATGAAATGGGAAAAATAGATGCTCTCTTGTGTCCTTTATGATGGGAATGTTACTCTGCTGCTTTTGTTGTCAGCCTTACCTGCTCACATACTGTTGCTGCAGGGAGTCACTTGTGTTCTCTAGTTTCAAACATGCTAGGAAAAATTCTGCCCTGCTGCAAGCAACAAAGAGTTTAACTATTGATTTCAGTGATTTTCTCTTAATTGTGTGACCAAGGAATGCTTCTGTGTGTCAGGTGGAGCTGCTTGTGCTGGCTGCACGCTGACCTTTTTTCACAGCAAGGGAAAGGCAGGAGTGCTACTAGCTCCTCCTTTCTTAGCTTTCCTTTATTTACAAATAAATTCTGCATTCTGAGCCATTGCACTCCTTGGCCAGGTCTCTGATTTTCTGCTTGATCAAGATGTGATTGATGGGGTTAAACTTCTCCCAATGAATTAAATCCTCTAAGTGCAGTACTGTGTCTGTCTCCAAATACTTGCAATGCATAGACATACTTATATTGTCTGATTCTGTGATTATTTGCTATGCAATTTCCTAAGCTCTTTTTAATTCATACACAGAAAATATCAAAGTTTGCTATAAGAAGAAACCCTCAAACCTTCCTCCTAGGAAAAGGTCCTGGAAAACTGAAATCATTGCTTTAGGTTTTCTTCCTTTTACTGGCATGACAACCACACCTCTGAGATGCTGCATTGCCATTTCTTCTAAATCTGGGTCAACGAGCAACTTCTTTGGCCAGACACCTGACAACACACTGCATACTCATTTGGCAGAAAGACACACACTGTACCTAAAAACAAAGGTAGCCCAGTTAAAAAAGAAATGATGGATAAGTTGAAGGAGGTTTTCAGACTTACAAGCCTGAAGGGGAAATGAGAAAAGTCAAAGCGGCATTTGTGAAATGATGTAAAGACAGTGATGTAAACATTTTTTTCACATCTTTTCCAAGGTGCAAGAATGAAAAAATGCAGCACTATATTGTAAGTACAATGCTTTGGCCCAGCAGAAGCAGCCCAGTAGAGGATTTTATTTTTCCATCTTAAGTGGCCTAGAAAAACTAAGCTTTGGCGTTGGGAAAAGGAAAGGTTACAGATTATTAGAGGCCTGAGAAAGCATGCATGCCTAGATCCACCTGGAAAAGATTGAAAATGCTGTCCCTAACACATACAGATTCATACACAGTGTATCTTCAAAAAGGACAGAGTTAAGCAATATTTTTTTAAAGCAAGTGTTGTAAAAGATTCTGAAAATATTCTTCTTAGTGTGAATAAATCATTTTGGCACACAATATTCCGTGATGACCATTATTTATTTTTGTTCTTTCCACTCAAGAAAGCTAAATGTATTGGAACAGATTCCTCCTGCTGTGTCTGGCTTCTTTGAATTGTTGGACAGGTCTGAAAAGAAACTGGAAGCCGGCTGCTGTTGCTCATTCAAGATTTCCCTTGAGGTGCGAAGAAAGGAAAGCCTTGGAAAAGACAACATGGTCGCTCTTACATTTGCGTGTCAGCTTAGTGAATATGTTAGGTGTACCAGAAAACTTTCCTGCTCTCACTTGCACCATGATGAGGGCCCCAAAATCTTCAGAGCTGGGGAATCTGCTCTTAAAGACTTAGCTGGGTCCCCAAGAGATTTCCTTACTCGGGCATCATCCTACAAGGACCAGATGTCATATTACATGCAAAAGGGTAGGACTGAAAAATTAAATTAAAACATATACAAAGCAATAAGGAAAATTATGTGTTGATGATTTCAATCCTGACCATCTTTAAGCTCACTTGGTTTTACTTTCATAAATGCAAGGTATTTGCAAACTCAGCTAGTGCACATGCATTTAGAACAAGAAGTCTTATATCAAGTTGTTCTACACTGAATAAGGTCTAAGAAAAAACAAAACATAAAATTAAATGGATCATTGCCCCAGTTGTGGCAGTCACTATAAATGTCCTTCTAAAAAAATCTTTGCTGATTTTAAGACAATGAAATTGGACTATGGAAGGAATTGGCATTAAATATGGATGAGAAACAAAAAATGAAACCTGAATCAACTTCCTAGGTATCTCATCTACCTCTTACTTGCATATCTGTTTTCCTTTAGATAAGAAAAAAAAAAAAAAACCAAACAAAAAAACCAAACAAAAAACTTACCATATCACATTGCAGCCATTTAATAATGGAATTAGTTCTTTTAAAGAAGATATTAATTTGAATGTATCTGCTATGTCAACCTAACAATCAGCCTTCAAAAGGTTGGACAAAAATACTTTTCCTGAAAGACAGATAGGAAGGATTTGACTATACTGCTCAGCTTATTCATGAATAAAAAGCTTGTATATAGTATAGCACTGCTTCCAATATAAAATTACAATACCTGCAATGTAATAAAAAAGGGCTAATTTAATACTGCTATTGAATTTGATGACCAAGCATCCAATGAGCAACCATAGATGTAAGAGCTGATTTGAGCCCAAGAATACTATTGATTTCCATTCTTCTGTTTGCATACTTAGCACTATGTGATAATTGCCTAGGAATTGTGTTAATAAATCAAAACACCTTATTTGATACTGCCTTAATATTTAAAATTTTTGAGTATTTGGTATATTTATTTCTGTTTTTCAAATAGTATATGTGCGTAAAAGGGTCTCCATCATAACAAATATTATGGCAGAAGTAAACCATGGTCATTCATCATGGACAACAAAACTCTGAAGCCAGGCATTGTCAAAGTATTATTGTCTTTGGGAAAAGTTTTCTCTGGAACTATAGCAAGAAGTTAAGTACTGAGAAAAGGCAAAAGTTATCAGTAGCTTATTGCTCTTTGCATTTCTAGCATACTTTTTATGGAAGTGATTAGCTATTATAAGCAGGCCAAGAGGTGATCTCTCTTCTGTGTCATGGGAAGAGGAATTTTGTATCATTTAAATCTAATTTTTAATAAAACATTTGGTGGGAATGGCAAGTCATCTCCCTCTGGAGGAATTATAAATGCTTTTATTTGGTTTGGACTTCCAGAGTTCTGATTTCTTTCACAAACTACTAATTAAGCTTTCACAGCTCCGAAAGGCTAGAGTTTCAATTTACTGTGACCTCAGAGGAGTGCTTTAGTAAGTCATCGTCTAGAAAATCATGCAATGCAAGCTTATTCTTAATATATTACATCAAGTGATGATATCCCACTCTGATGTTAATTTGAAACTTAATTAAAAACCAAACAAACAAATAAACAAAACAACACCCAAAAGGGGAAAAACAACCCCAATCCTTTCCTTGTGCAAGATCACCATTTCATGAATGATTTGAAACAGAGGTTCTCCCTCAAAACGATTTTTAATATTATTTAATATTGTTAATATTTTAATATTATTTATTGTTATATTATTAATAATACTATTAATATTATTTAATGATATTATTTAATTTATATTAAGGATAACACTCAAGAAAAAAAGTATTATTTTTGTCCCTGTTTTTCAGGGTGATGAAAAATGTGACTGCTCAGTGCCATGCCACTTCAGTTACTGGACCACCCAAGACCTTTCAAGGCTTGAGCTGCATGATTACCAATACCTTATAAAGCTTAATGTTGTATGTCTCCTTTGATAATCAGAACTCTATTTAAAATATGTGCCAGTCTGGCAAGAAATGAATAAAGCTGACGCAAAAGCTATTTCAGTGGGTATATCCAATACTAAATGTCACATTTTACTGGTTGACATACGTTTATCACTTCATTTCACAGTACAGTAAACAACTCATAAGTCACTGGCTAATTTGATTGACAGTAGCCTTGGGCATTCTTTGGCAATCATGTAGTATACTGCGCTAAGTCAGACTTTTAGGGTAATTGACCCCAACAATATATGTATATATAAAAAAAAAGTCCTATAGTCTGTTTAAAATGAAGGAAAAAGGGGAAATCAAAAATGCGAGAACAATAAATTATAGAAATTTCTCATTTGGATAAGTAACAGTTCTAATAGCTTTCTCTAAGAACTGAGTGCACTCAATTGGACATCTGCTTTCCAGCTGTGTATATTGATATATTACCAGGGTTTTATTCTTTTCTACTTTAAATATATCCATAAGTTTTTTGGGGCTCCACTACCTGACTTTCTGACAATGGCTTGATTGTGAAAGATATAAAAATGTCAAAAATTCTGTAGGTCATTTTATGCCCAGGATATTATTTTTCAATTGAATCTAAAGACAGATGTCTATGAACAATTAAACCATTCTCCAATCACACCTTGTTCCAGCTGGGATCATAGAATTAAAAGGAAATAAGCCATCATGATTCACTTATTGCCGGAGTACCTAGTGTTTCCTGTACTGCTGATAGATTCTTATTAAACAATTCTGTCGATGGAAAATGAATATTGTCCGCTGCTTGAACTTCTAAAGTTCGTTCTTTGATATTAAATTTGATTTTCTTCTCTTGTAATAATTCATACACTTAGTGACTGGCTTCAGGAATTCCCATTAGATGGAGATTATGTTATCTAAAGCTTACTAAATCCCACATCAGGTCTCAGAGAGTTTAGCTGTAAAGTAGAACACTGAAAAGATCTGTAGTGAAAAGAAAAACTTTAAAAAAAAAAAAAAAAAAAAAAAAAAAAATAGCCCGGTGTCTTTTCTATTGGAGGAGATGTGGAAAATATTTACTTCTTTCCTCCCATGTTAAAAATGAAGCTACCTTTTCCAGCTCCCTTTGCCACTGTTTCTTGCTTGGCAACCACAAAGCTCAGAGTTATGCCCTTAGCAAGGGGCCATAAAACATGTGTATGAACCAAAATATTATCAGTATGTTTATGTTTTAGTGATTCACAACAGCTATACTCCCGTTCATGTGGGGAACATTTAATTTCCAGACTGTACCCAGAAAGGTTGTTAATAAAATATTTCTGCACTTTCTAGATAGACAGTTTATGATCTTAGGTTATATATTCTGAAAGATATATACACTCTCATCATTTTCCCTGGCCACAATAGAGCAGACACAAGCAGTCTTTGTTTCAGAAAGCTAATATAAAAAAGGAGAAAGCTACTGATTGATTTGTTTAATTTTATTAAATGTCACCAAAGAAACATGATTGAATCTTTCAGAAACACTAGCAATTAAGAGGACAATTTAAAGTGTCTAAGTTAAATATATCTTAGTCTTGATAGTTTTTCAAAAGATTGATGCATATTAAACTTCCAACTATGGAATTTGCAATATAGCAAGAAGTAATTTCTCTTAAAATGTTGCAATTCTCAAAACATCAAAGGAGACAATTGAAAGATACATTCAAAAGACAGAGTCGATGCAACTGCGTTTTTCTGTACCATTGCAAGCCTGTATTATGTGCACCTGTTTATATTACACACTTGCATATGTCTATGCACACTTTAAAAAAACATACAAGATCAGTTTCTGCTCAAAGGCCTCAACCAAGGAAATCCTTTAAACAATGCTTAAATTCAGCAGAGGAATAATACCATCAACATCAATGAAACTCCACACACGTTTAAGTGATTTAAATGTTCACAGGTTCAGGGTAGTTTTAATTAGGATTTATTCTCTTGTAGCATTGAGCACTAACATGACTTTCACTTTCTTTCTCATCTCCCCACTGTTTAGAAGAAAAGAAATTTGTAGGGACAGCTAGCTCTCTTTTCTTTAGAACAACTGACGGACAGAACAAAGGACTGCACCAGCCTAGCTTCAGGCTTGAAACAGAAACAGCAAACTTTGCAAAGGTGTACAAACCCCAACCCCCTTCCTTTTTTTGTATTTATCAATAATACTGAAACACACAGGCTGAGGTATGCTTAAAAATCAAGAATAATGTAAACATATTAGTTAACTGAACTTATCAAAAAAAGGTGGTGAACATCCATCTGGCAGAGAGAGGTGCTGAAGTAGCACTTCAAGGAAAATTAGATTCATACACAATTACTATCATCTTTTCTACTTTTCTATAGACCTTATTAGAGGAGTTAACATTTTTTTCTTTCTTTTTTTTTTTTTTTTTTTTAACCAAAACCAGACATATTCCAGTTTCAAAACGGAAAAATTCTAACTTTCTTTGTAGTTATGAAAGTTGTAAGTTTTCCTTTTACTATTGAGTTAAAGATAAAATTCAGAAGGAAAAAACTTTGGAACAAAACTTTCTAATTCTTTCTTCTCAACTCATCCTCACCTGGATCTAGTTAGGAGTACACTATTTCATACTCATAATGCTGCATGTTAAAAACCTGTCAAATGCAAATGGGTGGGCATTATAATGATATTGAATACATCCATCCAGCTGTCCTTACATTTATCATGCAGAGAGTGTGTGGGGAATTGAGATGCAAAAAAATCAAGGCAATGCATCACCATTCACACAGCATATAAATGGCAGAAAAAAGAATTTCAGAATTTCTGAGATTATGACACACATGCTAAACGTCAGTCCCTGCTTCATCTCCAGTAGTTCACCTGCAGTTAAGGCTTGAGAGATCATAACTGAATATTCAATTGATTAAAAAGTTGTTCTCTGCTGATATGACAAACCTAAAATCTTATGCTAAATGTGGAGTAAATCTTGTTGACTGATGTAGGAAAGAATATTTCTGTGAAAAACTGCTTATTCTTTTCTCCAGAACTGTTACGTGTGGTGAAAAGTCACATGATAGTTGTTGTTTTCTCTTCAGTCCATTTCATTACTTTTCAGGGTTTTTTTTTAATTACTTAATTTATCTTGAAAAACAAAATCTGAGATATGCTTAAAATTGAAGTCCTTTATAAGGCTTTCAAATGCTAATAATTGGTGTCCTGTAATGGATCTTCTTTTTCCAAAGATATATACGTTGTTTTGTTCGTATTTTACAAAGTTTAACTTGAGGCACATGGCTGGAACATGCGTATCTGAGCCCTAAGTTCCATTAAGCTTACTCTGCAGTGGAGATTTTTCGGTGGAGTAAGACAAATTTCCCCATAGGTTCACTGACAGCTTAGATATACTTTTGCCCTGGGAATACCTAAATCCCTGCGTAAGTTGTAGCATCATGTTAAGGTTATGAACTTGAAAGACTCTGCTAAAGTACCAGTGCAAAGCAAAAGCTTTGTGTCTTATTTTATATATTCTCTATTTTCTGTGTACTTATTGAAGCTGAAGCAAGTAAAGTCATCTGCCCTCTGTCTGGATTTAAATGCTTAGAATCCTCAAAATCAGCAGTACTGAATTATATTGTGGGTCAAATTGGACAAAATCTGTCAAGAAATAATATTTGCTGCTGACCTGGATTATTGATAAACTGAAATGATACAGAAAAAAAACACACCCTTATGTGACTGAAAAGAGTCTTATTAATTGTTTCTGGTTTAATATCTGAAATCAAAATGGTGACATCCTAAATAGCATTCCAAAGGATACTAATATAGAAAAGCGTTTCAGCAGGAGCTAATGTTAACGGTGTGAAAGATTTACCCTCACATCTGCGAAAGTCATTGGATGAGCTCCTTCAGGTAAGAAACCATTGTGTAGGAAAGGCAAGATTTTCTCCCTCATGCAAAGTGTGCACTGGCTGTCGTATGGGGCCTGTAATAAAGATGACTGCATGTCCTAAGGTAGAACATGAGTAAAAATGTCAGGAGGCTACTGACAAAGCAATTAGGGAAACAAGCTGTGGCATACAGATCACACTGCTTTGGCATACCAGGGAGACTTAGAACATGAGGTTTCAAACCAGGGACCAAGGGAAACTCCCACAAGAGGTGATCCCAGGCACAGCTACAGGTTGGGCAGAGAAGAGATTCAGAGCAGCCCTGCGGAGAAGGACTTGGAGGTGTTGGTTGATGAAAAAATGAACATAAGCCGGCAGTGTGCGCTCGCAGCCCAGAAAGCCAACCGTATCCTGGGCTGCATCAAAACGAACATGACCAACAGGTCAAAGGAGGTGGTCCTGCCCCTCTACTCTGCTCTCGTGAGACCTCACTTGGAGTATTGTTTACAGTCCTGGTGTCCTCAACATAAAAAGGACATGGAACTGTTGGAACAAGTCCAAAGGATGATGAGGGGACTGGAGCACCTCCCGTATGAAGACAGGCTGAGAAAGTTGGGGCTGTTCAGCCTGGAGAAGAGAAGGCTGCGTGGAGACCTCATAGCAGCCTTCCAGTATCTGAAGGGGGCCTACAAGGATGCTGGGGAGGGACTTTTGACTATAGACTTGTCCTGGGTTCAGCAGTAGCAGTCATTTTTCCTCCTTCTTAGTAGCTGTTGCAGCACTGTGTTTTTGAATTTCAGCCTGGGAACAGGGCTGATAACACCGATGTTTAGACTGACCAAGGACTTTGTGAGTCTCATGCTCTGCCAGGGAGGAGGAGAAGCCGGGAGGAAGCAGGGACAGGACACCTGACCCAAACTAGCCAAGGAGGTATTCCATACCACAGCGCGTCATGCTCAGGATGTAGAACTGAGAGTTCCCGGAAGGGCTGGAACGCTCCGGGGTGGGGGCAAGGTACCGGTTGGTGAGCGGTTGTATTTTCTTCCCTTGTTATTTCCTTTACCATTATTCTGATTGGTGGCAGCAGTAGTGATTTGTGTTATACCTTAGTTATTAAACTGTTCTTATCTCAACCCGTGGGAGCTGCATTCTTTCGATTCTCCTCCCTGTCCCTCCAGGAGCGGAGGGAAGAAAGGCTGGGGGGGAAGCAGACTGTGGTTCTAATTTACGGCCTGGTCTTAAACCACAACAAGACTGTAGTGATAGGACAAGTGGTAATGGGTTCAAACTTAAACAGGGGAAGTTTCGATTGGATCTAAGGAAGAAATTCTTTACTGAGAGTGTGGTGAGGCACTGGAATGGGTTGCCCAGGGAAGCTGTAAATGCTCCATCCTTGGCGGTGTTCAAGGCCAGGTTGGACAGAGCCTTAGGTGGCACAGTTTAGTGTGAGGTGTCCCTGCCCATGGCAGGGGGATTGGAACCAGATGATCTTAAGGTCCTTCCCAACCCTAAATATTCTATGATTCTATTTTGGGTACTGTTACGGGGTTTTTTTGGCAAGTAGTTCCAAGTTTGACTTAAGCTTCAAAGCAGCTTTTTGTAAGGGGTCTTGATGGGTTTTTTTACAAATAGAATTTTATTTGGTTAAGATAACTCTGTTTCATGATTTATTGCTTTAATAGTCATATCCGAAAGAGAAGTGGTGGTGGTTTTTTTTCTCAATACTAAATAAATATGTTAGGTGAAGCTAACTCTTTTCTGACCTGAGATAGTTGCAAATGTTGATTAAACTGTCTTTGACTGCCTTCAGGTGTTAAATTCAAGGTCTTCAGCAAATCTAAATGAAACACTCTTCCTGCCTCCATAGGTAGGAACTTGCCAGGATATTTATTAATGCAGCAAAAGTCAGGCAAGCAGGAACTTGAATAAAAATCAAATACTGATGTCAAGATCTGGAGTTTTTTTAAAGTCCTTGAGATTAGTCCCTCTTGATTTCCCTTGAAATTAATGATGACAACAGAAAAGATTTAGATGAGAATGTAGTGAGCTTAACCAAGAGCAAATCTTCAAATCCTACTCTATGAACACCTAATCCTGAGAGATTAAGTTACAAAAAGCATTTGTAGGATTCTTTTTCCAGCTTTCTTCCCATGAAGCTATAACCTAATGAAACAAACAAGCATTTTGCAAAGATGAACTTGTGAAAGGAAAAATAGTCTTTTTCTGTTCTGCAAAACAGATGCATACTCTAAATCTGCGTTTTTCATGATTGTATGTGTACAACTAGTACATGGTCTGTATAAGGTAGTATGCACCTACTCAGTGTAATAGAAGATGCTAATCATCCACTTTAATGAACTCCTGTTATTTTTAGGGAAATTGCAGATAAAAACTCAGAACAAAAGATTCTATCTGTGAACTAGTTTATTTGAGTCAAAATATTAATATTAGTTACTACACAGCACATGTTCCTCAATGAATTTATTTTGTCATCAGAAAACCAACGGCTTAGTGATCATATGTAATTTAAAATACTTTTGAAAGCTAATGTTGACCCATGGCTCCACTTATGACAATGTGTGGGGTATTCAGATGGAAAACCTAGAATTAAGAGGCATTAGAATTGTTTGAGAGTGTGACATGTTGAGGGCACGTGCCATGTGCTGGTCCTTGCCCTCAGGGCAAAAGGATGGGCACCAATTTGTTTTATTTTTGATATAGATTACATTTCTTTCCAGAGCTTTTACATCCCTTAATGAGTTGCCAGTGACTGCAGAACTTCTCCGTATTCAAGATATTTTTGCACAAAGGGAATCTCTAAATCTCTTGATAAAATTTGTTATGGTTTAAGAGCTAGAAGGATAAAGAATATTGTTAATCCTGCTCTTTCTTCAAATGCCACACACTGCTGGGCTGAAGTTGTGTGATATTTGTTGTATTTATTTGATTTTTTAGTTTGTTTGTTTGTTTTTGTTTTGTTTAATAGGCATTCCTGGTTATGAGGACCAAATGTTGCAAATACAGGGACAGAATGAAGTTTTTCTTCAGTCACACTTGTTCCGTTTATCTCAGACCAGCTTTCTAAATTCAAAAACAGCAGTGTCTTTTGACAGTGGCTTCATGCATAGAGTTAGTACTTCATCTGCCTTGTGATATTAGTCCTTACACCTTTCTTAAACTTTTTTCTCAACTACTACTTCTAACTTTTATTTGCTTTCTTTTTTTGTAATGTATATGTTCATACCTAAAAAAGATACCCTGAAGAAAAGACTCTGAAACCTCATGGAATAACACTAATACAAAATAGGAGATTTTAATATACTACAGAACAAAACAAATCTGCCTCCTTCTTTTCCTTCAAGAAATCAAAAATAACCTGATATTCATAATTTATTCAATAGCACTTTTTCTTCAAGTAGTCAGTTAAACAAAGTAGGTGCAATCTAGTTACATCACACTGGAAAATCATTTTGCTGCTTATAAATTTCTGACAAATTCTGAGACAGGCTCATTAACCATAGAGGTTTTGAAGTTCAGACAACCATACTTTTTCATTCACTGGAAATTAGAAGTGGATCTTTTGTCTGTATCACTTTCTTATTAACCTTGTTTTCATTATATGTGGATCTTAAACCTGGTGAGAATGATCTGAAGCAGGGTTTCTGTTCTTATTTCCTTAGCAATCAATACAGAAAACAGGACTAAGGGGAGAAACTCAAGGTAAAAAAGGAACTTTAACATGAGTAGTTAAATCTGCTTTCCACTATTCATGTAAGGAAATAGGAGAAAAGAGACTTAAAGTGGGAAACAGAAAGAAATTAAATACTAACAGCATTTTCTGCATACTCCTATTACTTAAGAGTAGAAGTTTGTCTCCAGTATAACCTAGCTTTAGTTTTCCATGAAAGGAGGAATTATAAAAGTGTAGTTTGGGCTTGCTGTCAGAAAATTCTAGTGCTTGCAAGATCATGGCCCAAGGAGCAGTTAATAAAGAATTTGAGGGAAATAAACTTTCAATCTCCCTTATTTTCACTCCCTAAAGTTTTAAAACCAGGAAGTTTCTACTCTCATATCCTGTGATTTTTCTAAGTGCAATTCAGTTGTACCAGAAATCACGGTGGAAAACACATTCTCTCAATTTTCAGATATTTAGAGATTCAACAGATTTAGATAATTCATAGAATCATAGAATCATAGAATAGTTAGGGTTGAGAAAGGACCTTAAGATCATCTAGTTCCAACCCCCCTGCCATGGGCAGGGACACCTCACACTAAACCATGTCACCCAAGGCCTCATCCAACCTGGCCTTGAACACCGCCAAGGATGGAGCATTCACAACCTCCCTGGGCAACCCATTCCAGTGCCTCACCACCCTCTCAGTAAAGAACTTCTTCCTTATATCCAATTGAAACTTCCCCTGTTTAAGTTTGAACCCGTTACCCCTTGTCCTATCACTACAGTCCCTAATGAATAGTCCCTCCCAGCATCCTTGTAGGCCCCCTTCAGATACTGGAAGGCTGCTATGAGGTCTCCACGCAGCCTTCTCTTCTCCAGGCTGAACAGCCCCAACTTCCTCAGCCTATCTTCATACGGGAGATGCTCCAGTCCCCTCATCATCCTCGTGGCCCTCCTCTGCACTTGTTCCAACAGTTCCATGTCCTTTTTATGTTGAAGACACCAGAACTGTACACAATACTCCAAGTGAGGTCTCACGAGAGCAGAGTAGAGGGGCAGGATCACCTCCTTCGAACTGCTGGTCATGTTCGTTTTGATGCAGCCCAGGATACCGTTGGCTTTCTGGGCTTTGAGCGCACACTGAAGCCGGCTCATGTTCATTTTCTCATCGACCAACACCCCCAAGTTCTCCACAGGGCTGCTCTAAATCTCTTCTCTGCCCAACCTGTAGCTGTGCCTGGGATTACTCCGAGCCAGGTGTAGGACCTTGCACTTGGCATGGTTAAACTTCATAAGGCTGGCATCAGCCCACCTCACAAGCATGTCGAGGTCCCTCTGGATGGCATCCCTTCCCTCCGGCGTATCAACTGAACCACACAGCTTGGTGTCATCGGCAAAGTGGCTGAGGGCGCATTCAATCCCACTGTCCATGTCACCGACAAAGATGTTGAACAAGACCAGTCTCAACACCGATCCTTGAGGGACACCACTCGTTACCAGTCTCCAGCCGGACATTGAGCCATTGACCACAACTCTTTGCATGTGACCATCCAGCCAGTTCTTTATCCACTGAGTGGTCCACCAATCAAATTGATGTCTCTCCAATTTAGAGACAAGGATGTCATGTGAGACAGTGTTGAACACTTTGCACAAGTCCAGGTAGATGACGTCAACATGTCATAGAAACATTCTTTATCATTTTAATAGCTTAAATGTCCAAATGGCCCATCTGATTAGCTTGTAAAGTCTCCTTTTCCTTGGCAAGTCTTTTCAACACAGCTACAGCATAGATAGAAAAAGCACTAATGAATACAGAAGGGTTAAACTGGAGCAAGTGGTTTGAGACTCACAGCAAAATTAAAAATGGGTTTCATTTCTGTCCCAATTACAGCATAATCCCAGAAAAGCTAGGACTAGATTTTTTATGCCTGCATATTTTTTTTTTTATTTTTTTTTTTTAATTTACAGGGTATTTGTTTACAAATGCAAGCTATAGGATCCATTCCTTATGTTTCCAACTCTGCTTTCACCTCTCTGTTCACCCAACCAAAGTTATAAAAAAAGTCCTCTATAAGCAGGAGTAATTGTTCGGTGGTAAAGTGGTTATATAAAATTATTAACATTTTAGACTGTTCAGGCTGTTTAAACATATCAGTCCTTGAATGCCGTATGTAATATATTTTAGAGGTAATGAGACATTCCATTTTAAATCTTATACTTTAAAAGCAGAGAAGAATTATCTACACTTTTCCCCTTTACCCTAGTTCTCAATTAGAGGCACAGAGTAAATAAATTAAGTATGATTTCTTTATCTTTTTCCTTGCAAAGTGCCAAAAAAGTGTTTAAAACCTTCTGAACACTTATGAATGCCTCCAGAGTCCTTACCCAATTTGCTTCAAATATGGTCAAAAAACGTGCAACAGTATTAGCTGTGACCTGCCAAGTTTGAGGTCAACATTCCTTTACTTGCAATTACGACTCCAGAATAAAATGTAATTAAGCAGAGTTATGTTGCTTTACAAAATAGTCTGACCTGCTCTGTTATGTAATGTCTTATACTTGTGGTTTGTGTATATTTTAAGAAACAGCAGTGATGATACTTGAAATTTATCTGATATTTTTAGATCTACCTATCTCTTGTTTTCTTCTATGTAAGCACCTTCTACCTCTTCTGAAATCATAATTTTCACATTTGATATGCATGTTATCACCTCCTGCTTTGGGACAGAGCTCCTGAAAACCTGACTCTCTTATTAAAGCCCACAATATCTTCCTGCCGTCATTTTCCTAAGTGTTCTCTGCCTGTGGAGTCTTGATGACATAATTCAGATCTGTTTGCAAGATCCTCACCTTAGGCCAATTACATTCTGGTTGCATGACTCTATGTTTTCTTGTGAAAGTAGAAAGCGAGCACTTCATATTACTTTTTTAATAGTGTGAAGGGGGAGGTGACATGCAGAAGATACAAGCATTACAGGCTAAAATTGGGTGGGCTTTATTTTTTATAAAATGTGACAGTGCAAAATCAATGTATCCTATGCATAATGGATACTAAGTGACTCTGTATTAAGCATTTTTAAAATATTTTTATTAATTTAAGTAAGTGTTTTATTACCTTTTACCAAGATCTAGGTTTAGGAAACTGCTACTGCAATTAAATATGTTGTTATTTTTTGGTTTATTTTCACTTTATTTCAGGCCAGTGATTTTATAAAAAACAAGGTTTAAAAGTAACTTTGTGGCCAGCAAGAAAATCCTTAGAAGACAATTCATTAAAGTAAATGAGTTGAAGGCAAAGACAAGTCCTAATCCTGGAAGAAGAAACAAAGAAATTTAGACTGTAGATAGGGTGACATCTGTTCACAATAAAGGATATAAATACAATAAATCTTTGGAACACTTTTCTTAAGAGCATGATAGACTGTCATCATCTGAAGTTTCTATGTTGTTATTAAGGGCTCTCACAATTACCCTCAGTTTACAGTTGGAAGAAACTGAAATAGAACTGTACTGACTTGTGAGCAGTGATAAGAGTATGTTTCATGCCTTCAGACATTTTCCCTGATTATTAATAATCTTTACCATTGCTGTGAAACCGCCAAATGTACAAATGAAACAACAGAAGAAACAGAAAAGCATCCAAGCTTTAAAAAAAACACTGCAGTATTATACATCAACCCCTATGATCAAACTTCTACTCTTTAAGCTTCTCAGTACATAAAACTAGACTCTTTGTCTTTTTATAATTTTAAATGGTGTCGTGGTTTAAGTGCAGTCAGTAACTCAGACCCACGCAGCCCGCTCTCTCACTCCCCCCCTTCCGCTCCGCCCTGCTCCTGGAGGGATGAGGAGGAGAATCAAAAGAATGTAACTCCCATGGGTTGAGATAAGAAGAGTCCAGTAACTAAGGTATAACACAAATCACTGCTGCTACCACCAATAATAATAATGATAAGGGAATCATAGAATCATAGAATCAATAGTTAGGGTTGGAAAGGACCTTCAGATCATCTAGTTCCAACCCCCCTGCCATGGGCAGGGACACCTCACACTAAACCATGTCACCCAAGGCCTCATCCAACCTGGCCTTGAACACCGCCAAGGATGGAGCATTCACAACCTCCGTGGGCAACCCATTCCAGTGCCTCACCACCCTCTCAGTAAAGAATTTCTTCCTTAGATCCAATCGAAACTTCCCCTGTTTAAGTTTGAACCCGTTACCCCTTGTCCTGTCACTACAGTCCTTGATGAATAGTCCATCCCCAGCATCCTTGTAAATAACAAGGGAAGAGAATACAACCACTCACCACCTGCCGATACCCAGCCCAACTGAGCAGTGAAATAGCCCTTCGGGTAACTCAGTTTACATCCTGGGCATGACGTGCTGTGTTATGGAATACCTCTTTGGCTAGTTTGGGTCAGGTGTCCTGTCTCTGCTTCCTCCTGGCTTCCCCTCCTCCCTGGCAGAGCATGAGACTCAGAAAGTCCGTGGTCAGCCTAAATATTTGAGCAGTAACTAAAAACATCGGTGTTATCAGAGCTGTTCCCAGGCCAAAAGTCAAAAACACAGCGTTGCACCAGGTACTAAGAAGGAGAAAAAATGACTGCTGCTGCTGAACCCAGGACAAATGTCTAGACAGAAACATAGTTGCTTTGTTGCTGTCATTAAAGATAACCATAAGGACAAAAAATACATTTTTTCTTTATTGCATATTCATTTTCACTGTTGCTAAAATTCACCAGCTTAATATCAAAATTGCTAAAGAACAACCCTACATTGCCTTTAAAATTGTTCAAGTTGTCTCCCTGGATCATGAAAGAGAAAAATTTCATTTCTTCATTATTATGAAGGCAAAATCAACATCTTCAATTCAGAATGCATAACTTGAAACGTTCCTTCAGTTAATGCTCTAAGGAGACTTTGGAAAACCGATACCTATTTATAACTAAATACCTATTTTGTTATAAAATATATATTTTATATAATATAATTATATAAAATTTTATATATAAGTATATAAAATATATTTTTCCATAAAATATATTTAGTTAAAATATAAATAATATTCATAAGGAAATGCCTGTAACAAATATCCCAGAAGACAGACCATTATAAACACTCTTCTGTCCACACTTACTGTGCAGTTTCTGAGAGATCTTTGAGAAGGGATGAATTAACTTTTCTATATTAAGTGTGAAACATCAGATTAAACCTTTTTAAGTGAGTTTTTTGAGCAAGTGCACAGCACCATGTAAAAACAGTAAATAAGATTGATACAAAGAATTTTCACTGAATTTCAATTAGAATTCTGATATATTAAATGAGAGCCAAAAAACCAGGTGCGTATATGTACACACACATATGTCACATTTCTAACACGATGCAACAGGAATACTTTTATGTGAATAAGTGTTTTTTTTAAAAAAAAAGTCAAAGTGCTTCATCCATAAGGAAAGCAAAATCCACTTACAGACGTCATCCCCCCCAGTTGCATATCTTCAGTGAAGTTTCAATGCAGAATATTTTCTATGTTGTCAGGCAAACCATTTTTGCCAGTGTCTACTTACAGCTCATGTGTCCTAACCTCCTACTGACCTTACAGGTTGGGGTTTTTTTATTATTTTTAAATGCTACAGAAATTTTTCCTCATTTTTCAGAGAATATACTAAGCATATTTCTCATATAAGTTCCTGAGCTTCAGTGGATCTATGCTAGGGTGAAAGTGCTCTGAAATCTTCTCACCTCTAAGCACATTTCATGGAGTGGCTGAAGAGCTAATCAAACTGAAAATGATAACCTCTAGATGAAATCCTACCCCCTTAGGATGTTTTTTTCTCTCATCTCAGAAGCATCAGAATTTTCTATTTCTATTTTTTTCTAGGATAGAAAAATAAGGAAGAATACTTTGAACAGTATAGAGAAAAGCTGACTGCTATGAATCTTATTAACACAATTCAGTTCCACAACTATACAACTTAGATATTCTATAAACCTTTCAATCTTATCAGTTCTTCTGGAAAATTGACACATCACGGAATAACCTTTTAAATATAGTTTTTAGTTTTATTCCCTTCCCCCCACCACCCATAAAATAATTCTACATTTGAAACCAAACACTGGAAAATAACTCAGGAAAATATGCTTTGGAAATCTGCCATTGTAAAACAAAATGAGGTTTTGGCATTGAGAGGATAAAAAAGAAATTCCAAAAAGGGAATTTCTATAGGCAAGTTGGTTTTTTCAGTGTTAAGAATTATCTGTATTGGTCTTTTAAATACCTTATGTAGGTTTTTTTAATTTTATCATTTGTTATGAACATATTTTAAATTTCAGGTTTGAAAATCATATTTAGAAATCCTATAGTAATTTATATTAGTTTAAAAGGAATGGTCAAAATACATTTTTTAAGACCCAAATATGGAAGTGTCCTGGGTTCAGCAGCAGCAGTCAGTTTTTCTCCTTCTTAGTAGCTGGTGCAGTGCTGTGGTTTTGACTTTCAGCCTGGGAATAATACTGATAAAGCCGATGTTTTCAGTTGCTGGTCAGAATGTTTACCCTGACCAAGGACTTTGTGAGTCTCATGCTCTGCCAGGGAGGAGGAGAAGCCGGGAGGAAGCAGGGACAGGACACCTGACCCAAACTAGCCAAAGAGGTATTCCATACCACAGCACGTCATGCCCGGGGATGTAACTGGGAGTTCCCCGGAAGGGCATGTCCTCTTCTTTGTCGGGCTCATTTCCGGAAAGTGGTATCATATTCTCTTCCCTTGTTATTTCTCTTATCATTATTATTATTGGTGGTAGCAGTAGTGATTTGTGTTATACCTTAGTTATTAAGCTGTTCTTATCTCAACCCGTGGGAGTTGCATTCTTTCGATTCTCCTCCCTGTCCCTCTAGGAGTAGAGGGAAGAAAGTTGGGGGGGGGAAGTAGACTGTGTGGTTCTAATTTACGGCCTGGTCTTAAACCACAACAGGAAGTCAATGACTTTCAGATTATAAAGCAGTCCTGGCTAATGGCATGTTTGTGCCATAGCAGAATTTTTTTCAATAAGCTATAAAGCCCTATTTCTCCGAATGACTAAGGTGGGAAGGGGCATCTTGAAGCCATTTAGTCTAACCCCCTGCTCAAGCAGGGTTGCCTGCAGTAGGTTGCCTGCACAGCCTCTGTGGGAAACCTTTTCTTGTGTTTGATCACCTTCACAGTAAAAAAATGTCTTCTTATGTACATTTGGAATTTGCTGGGTTTTAATTTGAACGCATCACCATTTGTCCTGCCAGTGGACGCCATCATTTGCTCCTATCAGGACTTTGTACATATTGACCAGATCCTCCTGAGACTTTTCTCTTTCATGCCGAACTATCCCTGTTCTCATAGCTTTTCCTCATATGAAAGATTGTCTAATCCCTTAAACGTCTTTGTGGCCCTTTGCTGGACTGTTTCCGTTATGCTCCTGTCTCTCTTATAAGTGGGGAGCTCAAAACTGAACCCTGCACTTCAGATGTGTTCCACAAGGGATGAGTAGAGAGGAAAAATCACCTTTTTGACCTGCTGGCAATGCTTTTCCTAATGTAATCGAATGCTGTAGGCCTTCTTTGCTGTGAGGCTGCATTTCTGGCTCATTTTCCACTTGTGCCTGCCAGAACACCAAGGTCCTTCTCTGCGAAGCTGCTTTCCAAGATGTTTTCCGCTTCTGCCTTGGGTTATCCCTTCTCAGTGGCAGGACTTTGCATTTCCACTTGTTGAGCTCCATGAGACAATTTTCAGTCCATTTCTCCAGCCTGTCTTTGTTTCTCTGAATGGCAACACAACTACTATCCATTTGTAACATCTGCAGACCTTCTGAGGGTACATTAATGAAGATGTGAAACAGAATGGTCCTAGTATTGAGCTCTGCAATATGCCACTAATGACTGACCTCCAGCTGACTTTTGTGCCATTGTTTTTCAATATTTGTCTCTGGTAAGACACTGAGAAGCATTATAGTTGCTGTGTATTAGGTATGACATTGCTTTCTTCTCATCAATCATGTAAATAATACTTTGGCACTTTCTGAACTTGTTACAAATGAAATCTCTTACTTAGCAATTTTTGAAATTTTTTTCTTCATTTTGAACTTGGCTAATGCCATTCAGCAATTTTTTTTCTGAATTCAAGTAACTTTTATCAGTCTGATTCACAAAGGAAGATTTCTGTAACTTTCTCAAAATACAGTAAGTACCTAAAGTACCAAGGATTTGGCTATGGGAGTGGAGTGTAGGTGCCTGAATCCACTTAACAACTAAGAAAATTGACAGCAGGTGATTATTGCTAAATATCTATGACTCTTAAATTATATAGGCATAAAGATTCGGCCCATAGTTTTGTATGGGTATGTTCATATGATCAAAAACTTGCCCTAAACAGCAGCTGAGTACCTGTACTTACCATTTATGTATAAAATTCTGTTATCCTGTATCCTAAAATAATGATTACAGTATTTCCTACTGTAAGTGTTAAGGAGCAAAATGAATACTGTGATATCACATTAAAATATATACTACATATATACATGACCTTTTATTATGAGAAAAATTAATTATATTTACAATTTTTTATAATGTTTTAAGTACAAATGGGGAAAAAATACCTGTCGGTCTAATTGCTTATGGGAGGTGTCTTGTCTCTACCACTAGTTTTATAAAAATTATATGTCTAGTTTAAGTTCATCGTGTAGACTCCTTTCTATCTCTAGTCAGTGAACAAAGATGGTCACCTTTAGAAAACAGTTCATCATTCCTGGTATCTTAGAGACAAATCTTAATTGAGCAACAATGAATAATACAGACAAAAAAGAGTCTCTATTGGAAATATAAGTTAAATTAATAGATCAAATAGCAAATTCACACTCATTCTTAATTAAGGTTATTGCTTATAATTTTAATTTGAATCTTGTTTCACTACTAGAAGCTTATGAAGCCAAAACCTGTATATATTTATATATCTGCAACCAGTTACCTTTCCTGAAGTGAGTGAAGTTGTTCAACTTTATCACTGGGTACTCTACTATTTATCTTCATATTTCAAGGTTCAGAACAGGAGAGATTTTAACTTCTCATGAATATGGAACAAAAATACTAATTCCTCTGAAATAGGCAGCGTTATTCCTCAGGTTCTAATTGCATTATCAATCACTGTGTTTTCTGACATATTGTATTCTTAAAGGATACTTGAAATTGAGTGGGTGAGGATTCTTTCTTTTTTTCTTTGCTATGCTTGTTCTGTTATACTGAAGAGAGTCTAGGGTGGGTCTGCATCATAATAGTTGCTAAATGTACCAAATTAAAGACCTTGCTTCTCTAGATAAAATTGCTGCATGATTGAAGGCAAGAAGGGAAACCCCACCCCTAGCTTTGAGCAGGCTGGGCTAGTGGAAGCTGTCCCTGCCTATGGCAAGCGGTTTGGAACTGGATGACCTTTAAGGGCCCTTCCAACCTGTCCTGGGTTCAGCAGTGGCAGTCAGTTTTTTTTCTCCTTCTTAGTAGCTGTTGCAGCACTGTGTTTTTGACTTTTGGCCTGGGAACAAAAAAACCTGATAACACTGATGTTTAGACTGACCAAGGACTTTGTGAGTCTCATGCTCTGCCAGGGAGGAGGAGGGGCCGGGAGGAAGCGGGGACAGGACACCTGACCCAGACTGGCCAAGGAGGTGTTCCATACCACAGCACGTCATGCCAGGGGATGTAACTGGGAGCTACCCGGAAGGGCACGTCTCTTTTTTTTCGGTCGGGCTGTCTTTTCCGGCGGGCGGTATCGTGTTCTCTTCCCTTGTTATTTCTCTTGTCGTTGTTATTGTTGGTGGCGGCAGTGGTGATTTGTGTTATACCTTAGTTATTAAACTGTTCTTATCTCAACCCGTGGGAGTTGCATTCTTTTGATTCTCCTCCCCGTCCCTCCAGGAGCGGAGGGAAGAAAGGTGGGGGGGGAGGAAGTGGACTTCGTGGTTCTGATTTACGGCCTGGGCTTAAACCACGACAGTTCATTTTGGCGCCCAACGTGGGGCACGAAGGGTTGAGATAACGACAGATCTGACCGGAGTGTGTCTAATCGTATTTGTGATAAGCATTCAGTGTTTTGGATTAATAGTCACTCGTCACAATGCTGATTTATTGGCTCTCAAAGTTGTTGTTTTTGATCTCACAGTCTCAATATGCCGTAGGTTACTTAGAGCCGGTATTTGTTGTGTTAGTGTTTTTCAAGTGTGGGGCTTGGGCTAAGGTTATTGTCTCATTGTATTTTATGGTAATGACTTGTAATACAATAGAAAAATTGATCATGAAACTGGTCTGACTTATGTTCCCAGTGTGGTCACCACCTTTATACTTTGGGAGGTATATAATACAAATGCTTAGCAACTATACATCTTTTTTCTCCTTCCTGGGTGGTCAACCTATGAAGGAGACATTCTTTTACCCTCCCAGTGCCCCTTCCAGACCGTTTACAGCATCGTTTGAGAGTTTTGAAGTTTTTGAGTGGCCTTTTAATATTGTTGAGACCTGTTTGCTGATTGTGATGGGGGTCACCATGTTGGCACGTATACAGAGTGTGTTTTGTCCACAACCATTACGTCTGATCTCAAGAGTTAAGCAGAGTCGGGTTTGGGCCTTGTCTGGGGTTAGACGACAAAATAGGGGGACCAAGAGATTTTCCCCGAGGCTGGACAGCCATGAGTGGCAGGGTGTGTGGGATAGTATGGGCAAGTATCTAGGTCAGTGGGCCCCTCCAGTGTTTTGGAACTTCACCACCGAACAAGTGCAAAATCCAGAAGAATTAGTAAAACACTTAAATGAGGTGTGCTGTCATCCTGGTCATACCAGAGAGGGATAAATCATGTCAATGTGCTGGGGCTTGGCCTATGCTTACCGGGCCTTGTTCAACACTATCCAGCAGCTTCAAAAGGAAAGAAATGTCCCTGGATCTGAGGGCAAAGCAACAGACAGCGCAGCTACTCCAGCTCCGAGCACAGCAGCTACACCACCCCTAGCGACAAGTACAGCCACTACTCAAACTTCGACTGCAACAGACAGCGAAGCTACCCCAGCTCCAACCACAGCAGCTACACCACCCCCAGCGACAAGTACAGCCACTACTCAAACTTCAACTGCAACAGATAGCGAAGCTACCCCAGCCCCAACCACAGCAGCTACACCACCCCCAGCAACAAGTACAGTTGCTACTCAAAGCACAGTGATAATGACTGCAGCTAAACCAGAGGACCAATTCGTACCAATATCGATTGCCCCCATACGCAAGAGAAAAAGCAAAAAAGAGGCAAGAAGGGTGAAGCAAGATGAAGAAACAATGTATTCACCACCTGGGCCACCATCTGATCAGGAGTCATCATCCCATGACGAAGAAGAAGAAGAAGAGGTGACTTCTCGACCTCGGACTTCAACCGAGCTACGGAATATGCGAAAAGATTTTACCCGTCAACCAGGGGAGCACATCATCACCTGGTTGCTACGATGCTGGGACAATGGGGCCGATGGTCACGAACTAGGAGGTATGGAAGCCAAGCAGCTGGGATCACTTGCTAGAGAAGGGGGAATTGACAAAGCAATTGCAAGAGAGAAAAAGTCCCTCAGTCTTTGGAGGCGGCTCTTGGCAGCTGTGAAAGAAAGGTTTCCATACAAGGATGATGTTACGAGTCGTTCGGCCAAGTGGACTACTTTAGACAAAGGCATCCAGTCTCTGAGGGAATCAGCCATCGTAGAGATGATCTATCACACCAAACCGAATAACGGAGATATACCCATAGACCCAGATGAAGTCGAATGTACACGACCCATGTGGCGAAAACTTACACGGAATGCACCGTCATCATATGCCCATTCATTGGCAACAGTAACCTGGGGTGACATAGTAACACCAACAGTGGATGAAATGATTCATAAACTCTGAGAGTTCGAAGACAATCTCACCCCTTCCATCATCTCAGCTGTGGAAAAACTGTCCCAGGATGTCAAACAATTGAGGGACGATCTATCTGATTTATCCAGCTCCTCACGTGTACCAACACACGTCTCAGCTGTTAACAAAAGACGTCCTATTGTTCGAGACAGAAGATATAGAAGGCAAACACCACGGGCCACCCTATGGTCTTACCTGCGGGATCATGGAGAAGACATGACGAAGTGGGATGGAAAACCTACTTCAGCTTTGGAGGAGCGGGTGCATGAATTGAAAATAGGAACAAGGGTCAAGACTAATCATCCCATGAGAGCTGCGGCTTCAGTCTCTGGTGAGCAGGTTCCCAGATGGAGCGGAAGAGCTGATTTTGCTCCAGCTCCTGTGATAACGAAGAATAATCCCTTTCAACACGACTTAGGTGTCCAACGTTGTGATGACTGTTAGAGGGACCCTGCCTCCAGCCAGGTGGAGGTAGGGGACAATCGGATTTACTGGACTGTGTGGGTCAGATGGCCTGGCACATCAGTCCCGCAGAAGTATAAAGCTCTCGTAGATACTGGTGCACAGTGTACCCTGATGCTGTCAAGCTGTCAAGGGGTGGAACCCATCTATATCTCTGGAGTGACAGGAGGATCCCAAGAGTTGACTGTACTGGAGGCTGAGATCAGCCTGACTGGAAGGAAATGGCAAAAGCACCCCATTGTGACTGGTCCAGAGGCTCCATGCATCCTCAGCATAGATTACCTCAGGAGAGGGTACTTCAAAGACCCAAAAGGGTACCGATGGGCTTTTGGTATTGCTGCTTTGGAGACTGAGGAAAATGAGCAGCTGTCCACCTTGCCTGGTCTCTCAGAGGATCCCTCTGTTGTGGGGTTGCTGAAGGTCGAAGAACAACAAGTGCCAATCGCGACCACAACAGTGCACCGGTGGCAGTATCGCACCAACCGAGACTCCCTGATTCCCATCCATAAACTGATCCGTAGTCTGGAGAGTCAGGGAGTGATCAGCAGGACCCGCTCACCCTTTAATAACCCCATATGGCCAGTGCGAAAGTCTAATGGAGAGTGGAGACTAACAGTAGACTATCGTGGCCTGAATGAAGTCACACCACCATTGAGTGCTGCCGTACCGGACATGCTAGAACTTCAGTATGAACTGGAGTCAAAGGCAGCCAAGTGGTATGCCACGATTGATATTGCCAATGCATTCTTCTCAATTCCTTTGGCAGCAGAGTGCAGGCCACAGTTTGCTTTTACTTGGAGGGGCATCCAGTACACTTGGAACCGACTGCCCCAGGGGTGGAAACACAGTCCTACCATCTGCCATGGACTGATCCAGAATGCACTGGAACAGGGGCAAGCTCCAGAACACCTGCAGTACATTGATGACATTATTGTGTGGGGTGATACAGCGGAAGAAGTCTTTGAGAAAGGGAGGAAAATAATCCAAATCCTGCTGAAAGCTGGTCTTGCCATAAAACGGAGTAAGGTCAAGGGACCTGCACAGGAGATTCAATTTTTGGGAATAAAATGGCAAGATGGACGTCGCCAGATCCCTACAGATGTGATCAACAAAATAATAGCAATGTCTCCACCAACTAATAAGAAAGAAACACAAGCTTTCTTGGGTGCTGTGGGGTTCTGGAGAATGCACATCCCAAATTACAGTTCGATTGTAAGCCCTCTCTATCATGTAACCCGGAAGAAGAATGATTTTAAATGGGGCCCTGAGCAACAACAAGCCTTTGAGCAAATTAAATGTGAGATAGTTCATGCAGTAGCCCTTGGACCAGTCCGGACTGGGCCAGATGTAAAAAATGTACTGTACACCGCAGCTGGGGAGAATGGTCCTACCTGGAGCCTCTGGCAGAAAGCTCCAGGGGAGACTCGAGGTCGACCCCTCGGCTTTTGGAGTCGGGTATACAAAGGAACTGAGGCCAGCTATACCCCAACTGAGAAAGAGATACTGGCAGCCTATGAAGGGGTTCGAGCTGCTTCGGAGGTGATTGGCACTGAAGCACAGCTCCTCCTGGCACCCCGGCTGTCCGTGCTGGGCTGGATGTTCAAAGGCAGGGTCTCCTCTACACATCATGCAACCGATGCGACATGGAGTAAATGGGCTGCACTAATTACACAACGAGCTCGAATAGGAAATCCCAGTCGTCCAGGCATTCTAGAAGTCATCATGGACTGGCCAGAGGGCAAAGATTTTGGAATGTCACCAGAGGAGGAGGTGATGCGTGCTGAAGAGGCCCCACCATATAATAAACTATCAGAAAGTGAAAAGCAGTATGCCTTGTTTACTGATGGGTCCTGCCGTATTGTGGGAAAGCATCAGAAGGCAGCCGTATGGAGTCCTCAACGACAAGTTGCAGCAACTGCTGAAGGAGAGGGTGAATCGAGTCAGTTTGCCGAGGTGAAAGCCATCCAGCTGGCCCTGGACATTGCTGAACGAGAAAAGTGGCCAGTACTTTATCTCTATACTGACTCATGGATGGTGGCAAATGCCCTGTGGGGGTGGTTGCAGCAATGGAAGCAGAGCAACTGGCAACGCAGAGGTAAACCCATCTGGGCTGCTGCACTGTGGCAAGATATCACTGCCCGGGTGCAGAACCTGGTGGTGAAGGTACGCCATGTAGACGCCCATGTACCCAAGAGTCGGGCCACTGAGGAGCACCAGAACAACCAACAAGTGGACAAAGCTGCTAAGATTGAAGTGGCTCAGATGGACTTAGATTGGCAACATAAGGGTGAATTATTTTTGGCCCGGTGGGCCCATGACACTGCAGGTCATCAGGGCAGAGATGCAACATACAGATGGGCCCGTGATCGAGGGGTGGACTTAACAATGGACACTATTGCCCAGGTTATTCATGAGTGTGAAACGTGCTGCAATTAAACAAGCCAAACGGTTAAAGCCTCTTTGGTATGGAGGACGATGGCTGAAGTATAAATATGGGGAGGCCTGGCAGATTGATTATATCACACTCCCACCAACCCGCCAAGGCAAGCGCCATGTGCTTACCATGGTGGAAGCAACCACCGGATGGCTGGAAACATACGCTGTGCCCCATGCCACTGCCCGGAACACTATTCTGGGCCTTGAGAACCAGATTTTGTGGCGACATGGCACCCCAGAAAGAATTGAATCAGACAATGGGACTCATTTCCGGAATAACTTTATAGACACTTGGGCCAAAGAGCATGGCATTGAGTGTGTATATCACATCCCCTACCATGCACCAGCCTCTGGGAAAATCGAACGGTATAATGGGCTGTTAAAAACTACACTGAGAGCAATGGGTGGGGGAACTTTCAAGCATTGGGATACACATTTACCAAAGGTCACCTGATTGGTCAACACCAGAGGATCTGCCAACAGGGCTGGCCCAGCCCAGTCAGAACTTTTACATATTGTAGAGGGGGACAAAGTTCCTGTGGTGCACATGAAGAATTTGCTGGGGAAGACAGTCTGGGTTATTCCTGCTTCAGGTAAAGGCAAACCCACTTGTGGGATTGCTTTTGCTCAGGGACCTGGATATACTTGGTGGGTAATGCAGGAAGATGGGGAAGTCCGATGCGTACCTCAAGGGGATTTGATTTTAGGGGAAAACAGACAATGAACTCAATTGTACGCTGTTGCCTGCTATAGCCCATCAACTAGAAGTCTGCAGGGCACCAGCGACTGGCTCTGACTTCCCTCCGACCATCATCCCAACAGAGAATGAACTTTGATAGAACCGGACGAGTTCTACAGTAAAAGAATGATCAGCATCAGCAGGCAACGATCCAACACTGCACACAGCCTCTCCTGCTCTGAAAGACTGTTCCAAGAGATGGAGCCCAACATCATGAACCGAATGGACTCAGTAGCTTTATAGGAATTGGTCCGTGCACTAAGCTAACAGTGCACCGAGATGAGAGTGAGGGTATATGGAAAATGTGGGATCTGAGCATGACGTGAATGGTATGGAACAAGGAGTGGATACTGTCCTGGGTTCAGCAGTGGCAGTCAGTTTTTTTTCTCCTTCTTAGTAACTGTTGCAGCACTGTGTTTTTGACTTTTGGCCTGGGAACAAAAAAACCTGATAACACCGATGTTTAGACTGACCAAGGACTTTGTGAGTCTCATGCTCTGCCAGGGAGGAGGAGGGGCCGGGAGGAAGCGGGGACAGGACACCTGACCCAGACTGGCCAAGGAGGTGTTCCATACCACAGCACGTCATGCCAGGGGATGGAACTGGGAGCTACCCGGAAGGGCACGTCTCTTTTTTTTCGGTCGGGCTGTCTTTTCCGGCGGGCGGTATCGTGTTCTCTTCCCTTGTTATTTCTCTTGTCGTTGTTATTGTTGGTGGCGGCAGTGGTGATTTGTGTTATACCTTAGTTATTAAACTGTTCTTATCTCAACCCGTGGGAGTTGCATTCTTTTGATTCTCCTCCCTGTCCCTCCAGGAGCGGAGGGAAGAAAGGTGGGGGGGGAGGAAGTGGACTTCGTGGTTCTGATTTACGGCCTGGGCTTAAACCACGACACAACCCAAACCATTCTATGATTCTACGAATTAATTATGCAACCTAAAAGTACACATCTGTCTCTATTACAAAAATGGATACTTCTTTCATAGTTTTACAGAGCTTTAGAAATATTATGAATCATATACCTACTACATGCATTATTATCAGAGATAAATAAGTCAGCAAATATTAGAAAGATTCAGAATTAATTTGTTAAAACTTTTGTATATTATAATTTATTTCTGGATGTTAAGTTTTTCTAAGACAATTAAGGGAGCAATTCAGTTGTCCAAATATTAACATCTACAACCACCTTAAATGATGCAAAGTGTCCAAGACATAAGTTTGGAGTTCTTATGCTTTTATCACTAATAAAACTACACAATTTCCAAAGTATTTTTTTTTAGTCTGAGATAAATAAACATTAAGACACATAAAACATATATTTGTTGTTGGGAAGGTTTGACTACTGATTTGGTTGGTAAGTGAAAACAGTTGATCTAGTGTTAGACAAATTATTCTGAGACAGAAGATTTCTAACATAGGAAAAAAGCAATGTGCTGAGATATCAAGGTCTCTACCAATATTACAGCTGCTGAGTAGATAATCAGAACAGAATAATACAGTAAGGATCATTAAAAATTCAATATCCAATACTCCAGTGATCAGCAGGGTCTGCTATTTTCTGTTCACTGCCTCAAAAGGAATGTGCTATAGTGATATTTTGAAGATACATTTACTGAGGTTCTACTAGAGCTCACTGTACCTGAACACTGTTTTTACGTAGCTTCAAATACACACTTATTCTTTCAGTGCTTTTTAGCATCAATCCTTCATGTCTTCCTGAAATCCATAACCTAAAAGACATTGATTTTGTTTTCAACTGACATTTAGAAATGGCAAAGCTTCTTCTACAAATTGCTTGTCACTTAAAATAGATTGTTGATACTCTGTCATCAAGAGATAATGCAGGATATAATTAGTCGTTTTCAAAGTTTTATGTCTTTAAATGCAAAAATTATACACTTCAGCCATGCTTCTCAAAAAAAAAAAAAAAAGATATATCAATGCATGCAAATCACTGTGTCTTTATAAATATTTTCTTAAGAAGCAGAACATTCTATTAATACAAAACCAACTAGAAAGCACTTATCAACTTTCACAGGGTTAATAGTCATCCCAAATTTTCAGGTGAAATCTGGAAGGATAAAATATCAAATAGGGTCAGAATGCTAAAACGAATGAAACCCTATTTTTTTTTTTTTTTATAAAACTGCTCAGAATTATTTGAATTTACTAAGATCAAATAAATTTACTGTGAAATTGTGAGGAAATTAATGAAAAACAGTAGTCTTATTCTCTGGAAAAGAAAAAAGACAATCAATATAGCATTTATCATTAAGTGTTTTAAAGTGTATCTCAGTTTGAATCCAAACTTCTAATATATGATAAAAACTTTATCTTGGAGTTTTCCAGATATAACTAAGTTAAAAATTGGAAAACGATTTTGTAAAATAGTGCTTTGTTTTTGTAGGTGGAAGGCGTAATAGATTTGAGCAAGATATTGATATTTAATTGTTGGTGAACAACTCATTCAGTATTCAGTTATTGTGTGTTTTTTGTCTCCTGCCTTTGTGGAAATTAAGGGTTTAACTCAAACCACGAACTCATCAGAAGTTATAAACTCATTATAGAAATCTATACATTGAAACACAGGTGAAAACTTCATACTATGTTGTAACTCATATCTTCCATCTGTATATTAATTTCATATATAAGCATATACCTATATACATATATATGTGTGTTCATATGTATGCATGTCTCCAACGTCCTCTAAAGTACAAGCACTGGTATCTATCTAAGACCACCTTTTGTAGCTGACACCTTCTCATAAAAAGAGAAATGCACTGTAAAGTGATCTGGTCCTAAAATGGCAGCTAAAAAAAATGACAAGTAGGGGCTTCAGCTTTCACATTTTTAGATGCTGACAGAATGACCTCTATTTCTGTCACTTCATAATTTTCATACAATAGTTGTCACAAAAATAGCAGAATGATATTGCCATGATAATCTCTGGGTCTTGGTCCTGTAATCAGATCTTTATCCTATTCCCTTACAGAGTCCTAGAGATGGCTTTTAAAGCTGGGCACATTTCATTTATTTTGAGCAATCTAAAAGTCAGTCACATAGACCAAGTGATTAGTTCTGCATGCCAACGATTTATGGTGAAAGGATCCACTGAAGTTTAACTCATGTCACCAGTTTTAGAACATGGTGAATCCCAATGTAAAGACTAGTTTAGATATGCAGAACTGATGATAATCTTGGATATCTTTCCAAAGTTATGTAGCAGAAATCCTGCCATAAGAGAGTGGCTGTGATGAATCACAGACTGGACATTGATGACTGGATTTATAACTAAATTCAAGCCTCCTTTATCCAACTGAGTGGACAACTATTTCAGTTGCAGAGTGAGAGATTTGAGCTGCCAGTAGAATTTTTTTTCACATAATTTATTATTGCAGAAACAAGAATAGAGATAGCTGAAAGTTTTTGAAATACTAGCATTTTTGGTGCTAAAGCACTTTGAACTGAATATTTTGTATTTTGATGAGTCACTTGTTTTCATTCTATAGATTACTAATGTTACAGACAAAGCAGAAAATATATTAACAATGAAACAAATTCTACAAAAATCTGAAAGTAACTCCTTTGCAACTTAAGGTACCCTGTAAAAACAAATATTTAAAAAATCCCTAGTTTTTGAAATTATTAGAATTATAATCAGAATAAAGAAATCCTGAATGTTAAGATTTTAATCACTTTTTTGATTTGCAGATACAAGGTATGATGTGACCTCATTATTTCCTGTACTTGCACATATATTTCTCAGAAGAAATATATGGATTTTTTTTATATACAGCAACATTCATTTTCACTGTCTTGGTTGCAGGGGTCATTCTAGGATGAATCCTATGAGAGGCTGGAATCTTAATGCACATGTGAATTTGTCTCATGTCCCACTTCCAAAGTAAATAGATTCCAGTTGAAGTGAAAGTTCTTATCTTCAGATCTGCAAATGTGCACAAAGTAAAAACTAAAGAAAAAGCAACAAACCCTGCTTTGCACAGGAAGAATCACATGGAGATCAGATTGGACTAGATGATCTTTTGAGGTCCCTTCCAATCTCTAACATACTGTGATACTGTGAAATCCAGTCAAGAGTATGCTATGGACTTGACTTACCTAAAAGATTGTGCTGTAAGCTGTGTTGTGCAGTGCAACCTGAGAAATCTGTAATTATATTATATTATTTAATTATTCATAATGGCAGCTGTCAAGGTAGTACATTCAGTATATTAAATCATGCTTGCAGTAAGGGTAACTTCACTCCTTCTTATGCAGTATGTCTTGTACTTGCCGGCATATGATTTCAGATGACTTTACAAAAAGTATCCCTGAGGACTATCTGCATCTTATTTCGTCCTTCAAGAATCTCACTATTTCCCATTGAAAAATAGTAAGCAATAGCTGTGGAAGAAAAGAGAAAACTTTGCTAGTTCCAAAAATAAATATGTTATAAAAAGCTAATAAAGTACTTCATTTTTAGCTAAGGCACCTGTATAGTACATCTGTTTCAGCTGCTATCACAATATTAGCTGATTCTTTCCAGGCAGCAAGAGTGTATTTTGTTTTCTGGGAATTGAAGACATATAGCATCTGGTGAACCTGAAATTTTGGGGATGATTATAAATATCAGTCTTCTTCAAAAACACTATTCAGCACGGCAGCTGTATACAGTTTAACAAACTTTTATGACCCAGTTTGCAAACAAGTTCAGGTGAGCCCCCTGATGTGCATTTACATTTTCATCCCCTCTGAAGTCACCATTGTTCATCTGCATTTAAAATGCCACCAGCAGGTCTCAACATATCATTTTCAAGCAGCATTTTCAGTCTCTCAACAAACATATTAAGGAATAGCTCTTCTCCATAGTATTCTCCTTCTCCTTGAGGACCACTTACGTTATTTAAGTGCAATTCGGTTTGGAAAGGCATACCTGTAGGTCAAAGAACAGACTGAAGGGGCTAACCCAGACATAAATCAGAATGAAATACATGGCTATGTAGAAGGCTCAGTTGGAGAAAACAAACCATGTATCCATTTGTGCACAGCATGTCTCTCCCAGATGAGCAGATTTGAGAAAACAGGCTTCATAGACAGAACAAGCGTTGTCCATTGATATACATAATAAATCATCAGTCTAGAGAATTTGTCAATAACATGCTGCCCTAAACATCCATATGTCCGCAGCATTAGGCTCATGTTGTTGCAACTAAATGAGATCTCAACCAGCACAGGATGAAAAAAAGAAGTATAACTTAAAATGGCAGCAGATCAGTTTGTAGGAAACAGGCATTTTATCTGCAGGGTTTTTTTCAGAGTGGTTTGGCAAATGCATGATCTTTTATAAGAACAAGGAGCAACAGTTTATACTCTGCATGCCTATTAAAAATCTAAACAGGAATTGGGAAAGCTCTTTTAACAAATTCAGACCACCTACAATGTTCCCAAATACACGACCAACTTTGACAATGCCTACAGCACAGCTCACTCAGGTGGACTCAGTAAATGCTCAATCATTTGAGCATTTCAATAGGGGGCAGCTGAATCAGATTCTGGTTTCAGCTCTACCTCTGCATTGCAGGCTAGCTGTGAGAAAGTCACGTTTATTTCCCCATTGATACTTTATATGTCTTTTTCATTTAAGCTGTGTTCACCTAGGGTGGTCTTTACCATGTGTTTGTTCAGTGTCTACATTGTATTTCTTATACAAATAAAAACTATCAAAGAACATCCAAGAAAAGTTTAAACACTATATCAGGAAAAAAAAATTCTGAGGAACTAAAGAGGGTCGTATATTCTAGATAAAAGTACTTATTACACAAAAGAAAGCTGGAAGTTATTCAGAAATAAGTATCTCTACCCCTCTTACCAGTTAAGATAATCTATAAAGACCACTAATCTCTCTCTAAGTTATTATAAATGGTCTTAAATTCAAATCTGTTTCCTGCCTGGTACTTTCCATGATGATTCATACTGCAACACATGAATAGCTAAATCAGAAATAAATAGCATTGTTTAAATTATCTCTTACAAATCCAAAATATATAAACTTTGATGTATGTAACATGACACTCTTTTGTTATAACAAATGTGTGTTAGCTAAGTTTATATGTAAGCTATTCCTGGGTGGAAAATAAGGTTCTTTTGTGGTTTTTTGCTGACTCAGATACGTCTCCATCTCTCTCTTCTTTTTTTTTAAGGAGCCAATGGATAAACAAAGGCAGAACTGCTGAGTTTCAAAACTGAACAACATGTTTCTTGAAGGATTTAGCGGAATTAGCAAGAAAGGAGATGACTGTAAAGAGAAAAGGATAACTGATTATCACTGGAAGAAACTAAAGTCTTTTTTTAATTATTGTATGGAAAAAGAATACAAAGAGGAAGCATCATTATTTTCAACAATCCTAGCAGAACAGAACTCCAAAGAACAAATGGTCTGTGTGAAAGCAGGTTGAGCAGACTGTTTGGACTGGCCTGACATTGCTAACTCACACCAAGATGGTTTTGCGTAATATAATGTGGAGGTAACAAGAGAATGCTTAGGAGTGTAAATTTCAAACACTGACTTTCATAGCTGGTCAACAGTTCTGTGGGCATTTAAATCTGTGGTCAGCAGGAAGTGCCATTAAACATCATTTTTTTTAGGTGTGATAAACTGAATGAAAGTAACACATTAGTGAACACTCCCCATCTAAACAATTTGAAACTGTAGTCTGGAATGCAAAGACAATATGCTAAATACCAAAAGTAGCAATTTCTCAAATGTTTAAAGCTGGAGGCTAGCATTTTTCTGCTACTACAAATTCATATACATATATATGTATGTGCATGTGTAAAGGCAAAGAGAGAAGGGAGAAGGGAAAGAGGGATAGGGAGGAAGATTCTTGTAAAGTGTAATTCAGAACTTCTATTTAGTAGGTTCCTAAAATTAGGTAAGTATTCCACAGAAAATCAGACAACTGATAAAAAATCACTAGACTGGAACAGTCTGGGGTTTTTATTGTTTATGGATAATTTACCACTTAGGCTTGTTGCGATTTTTCCTCTTATTATCTACTATTCCTGATTTCCATGCCGTTTGTTATTTTCATGCAATTGCATACAATTGAATTTGGAACATAAAACATTAGAGAGAAGAAAATAAATTATAATCAAAGAAAGAAAATTCAAATGAGCAAGTGAAATGTCAAGAACTCTAAGGCACTTATTCCCATCCCTTCTGATAGAAGAATGAGTAAATTAAAACTAGAAGGCAGAAGAAATAAAACTGCTCAATGATTTCTGCTTTTCTCATATGGTAAAAATTAATGTATGGAAATAATTGATAGGAGACTACATTGAAACAAAAAAGCTTGGAATCTAAACTAATGTAAACACTTACTTGGAAGGCACAAATGATAACCAGAAATTCAAAATATGTTTGGAAGAAAATTAAATACTTATTCTGCAGGGGGTGAGCGAATGTATCACAGGTGAAACCTCCATAAAAATTAATTATTTGAAAAATCAGTCTGTAATGGAGTGTTATTTTATTTTTACAATTACGAAAAGGAGCTATAAAAGAATATGAGAAGATGTTTCTAACCACAAAGAAGAACTATGAGCTAACAGAACAAGAAGATTGAAAAACAGACTGTGAGCTGTCTATTTTGTTTCTGTTTAAAGCTCCTACATTTTACCCTTCCTGCAGACAGCTACACATATTTGTTCTGGATAGGTTTTTTTGACAAGGACGTTGTGGACTAAACGCATCATACTGTATTTTTCATTTTTAAGGTACAGGCACTCCATCCCCCTCACTTTGAGGTAGTTTTGCTTTCCAGCAGAATGCTGCAGGTTTTAATCACAAGTCTACTTTTATGCTCAGTGTGAGATCAAAATAAATACACCACCAGTGTGAACACTTTTCTGAGATGACAAGAGGGATTCCTGCTTGTCATAACTAATGATGGTGATCAAAGCAAACCAGGTGCTCACACTGACCCTGAGCTTTGATCATTTACTATACTTTCCAATATCTGAGCCTGGGAGTGAGTTGCCCTAATGGCCTTTGATTACATTAGTGGCATATGGTAGGAAAAAAGAGTAGAAGATAAGAAGCAGCAAGAAGGAGAGGGGAATGTCTAGCTATGCAGCATGTGTATGTCTAAAAACCTCCAGGCAATTGAAGTAAGCTCATATTCAAGGCTTTTCATATAGTGTACATGTTAATGTATTGAAATGCTTAGTAGGCTTTTCATGAAAGCTGGTCCCAAAGGACACCGATAGGATCCTTTAATCACCTTTGAGTAATTACTCATATGAGTAGGCTCAGTAATTTCAAAGGAATTTTGCATGTGTGTGTGTGTGTAGGTGTTCTTCTGCAGCCTGTGAAGTTTCTGGCTCCTCAAAGGTACACACTAATGCCACATTTTTATACATTAAAATTATTTCTACTGAATTGAGTTTCTTTCGCCCATTGCTTGCAGTGGTGTTCATGATAGCCACCACATACATTCACTCAACTGCAGACTATGATCCAGACAGACTAAAAATGCTATTTATCTTGTTAACATTAGTTTCTCATTAGTTCTAAAGATGGATTGTGTGATAGTGTTGATAGCTAAAGGCATTTTCAGAAGACTTGCTCCCATCAAGTCTGATTCACACATAAGAGAATCTTTCTCAAAACAGTTTCCTTTTGTCTGTGCCAGTATTTGAATAATTTTAAGTACAGCAGCAGCAAGTTTAAAAGTACAGATATAATTTCTTAACATAGCAAGTTTCTTCAGCTGCTGTGCACATTTCAGATGCTCGCCAAACACATTACAGCCAGAGAGAATAGTCGTAGCAGGTGACATTATTACATGGACCAGAAGCTGACATAATTATTTAATTCACATCCTAGAAAAAAGCAATGATAAGGAAAAAGAGATCTGGTAGCATCTTTGTAAGAGTCTTCTTCACAAAGTTCAGAGAGAACCAAGAACATGAGTGCCCTATTTTTCTTTCTAGAAAAGTGGAATCTTTCATCAGCACTTTAATAAGGCAGGAATTCAAGGCTGTGCTTTTTATAAAAGAAAGAAATGTCAGCTTTCAAAATACCTGCACTTCTCAGCATGGGAAAGTTTGTTTTTTTTCTGTGTTATGCTATTCTTGTTGTAAGCAAAAACAAAAAAGAGTAATCAAAGTTACCTGCTTCTACTGAAAACTAAGATTCTATTAATCATTAAATAATGTCTGCTAGCCACTTATTACCATCATCAGCAATGTTAAAACATTCCCTCTAACTGAAATAATGTCAGTGAAGATCCCAGCTAAACCAAGCAGCCACACAGTGATCCAAATATCTACCCTCATGATGTAATTTCACAAGATTACAATTTTACAAAAAATGTAGCTGTCAGTGTTTATTCAGCATAACCCTTACTGTTAAAAAACCTGCTAATAGGATACATTTAATCTTTTCTACTAAAACAAAGGCTTGGTATCTACATTGTCCTACACTGGTTCAGCCACCTTTGGGCTGCTTGTTACTACTGATGCTTCAGGTGTCAGGCTTTTCTGTAGTATCTGCCTTTAAAAGTGGAAAAGAAAGTCCCCATTGTTTCTTTTCCTCTCAGCATTTCTATGTTTACACTTACAAACTTTTGACTGTAGCTGGCAGTGTATATCAGTTATGATGCTAGGGGAATAAAGGAAAATTTAAATATGGAATTATGGTCAACACAGAATTCAGCTGAAATCACACACTTTAGCTGACAACACCATAGATGGATACATTTACAGATAGATGGATGATGTTCAATATCACAAATAACAATACAATGAACGAATGTCGAGCCTGTGGTCCTTGGTTGTCACGGAACCACACATGTCAGAGTTAAAGGATCATCTGTGAGATGTTCTTAGTCATACAGTTTAGTGTTAGGTAGTACTGTGAGGAGCAGGGAGTTGGACTCGATGATCCTTATGGGTCTTTTCCAACTTGAGATATTCTATGATTCTAACGTACTGGTCTTCCTTTGAAGTGCCTTTACTATGCAAATGATCTGCTTTAGGCTTAATTCTGCAGACAGTTCCCTTGCTGCATATTATGTGGCCTCAGAAGACACAGTGCTGGATCACAAGTTTGTAATTGCGTGGTGTCAGATTGCACCTCATCGAATTCCATGTCACAGTAAATTACGGGTGTCTGAGTCCTGCAGCATTTGTATCTTTAAAAAGCCAAACTATGCAATTGCATTGCATACTAGGTGATACCATGGAGTTCTGACCTTGATATGTAATTTAAGTAACTTACAATGCATTAAAAGTAACTGACGGAAGTATTTAGTAGTGTCACAGGCAGTAGGGAAGATAGATATAATCTCTTTTACATTTTGCAAACTGGAGTTCTGCCATCAAGTAGAAAGCAAAGGGGATACACTTTCTGCTGTACAGAAAGCCAGCTGGTATAATGTCATCCACAAGCTTCTACTAGGCTGTTATTTATATCATTCTGTTGGCAGGTTTGTCATTTTCTGGGTTGTAAATGGAACATCCAAAATACTCAGCGGAGGCTGAATGAATGATCCAACTATTTCTATGTATACGCCTCAATTTATGTCACATTAAAGATAGCAACACTTGTGGTACTTTGTAAAAACATTTATTTTTGTACCCAGGAAAATAAAGGCAGACCTGGTCTTTGCTTATGACAATAAAATGAATATTTCTGCCCTCAACCGCCTGGCTTCAGAAACACTGTCATCCATGCCATAATTTTTACCATCTTGTATGTGCTGAAAAAACTCCACCCGTTTTTGTATTATAAGTAAGTTTACTGTGAAAATCACCTTCACAGGTCAAAGGTGATATGTCAAAGAAGCACTTTTAACTTGGCTTAATGGAAGATGCTTAAGGTCACTGGAGCAGGTATATTTTCTTGTGATCCTGTCATCACAAGAGGAGGGGATTTTGACAACAAATTTGTGCTTCTTGGAACACAAAGATTTTAGATCTGATACAGAAATAATTATTTTCTACCAAAAAAAAATTACTTCCATTTTTAAAAGCAATAGGAAACCAGTTTTGTGGGTTACCTACAGGAAGGATTTAGTTTTTATGGAATGCATGCCCCACTTATACTGATTGTCAAACTTTCCTCTGCATCAAAATGAAGATATTTTAAAAGCCTTCACATTTAAAACAAAAATACAGTCCCCAAATTCCTAATCCCATATTTCACAGGATAGGATTTGCACTTATTAATTCTAGGGAGTTCCTAAATTTGGGGGATTTCACTCATTCTTTGGTGAAAGAAGACCCCAAAGCTGAATTTTGCTAGAAAAATATTTAAAAAGTATTATTAATTCCCTAAAAATTATAGTTCCCTGACCAAGTGTCCTTCTGTCAAAAAATGTTGGAAGTCATGAAATGGTGTCAAAAAATCTCCTCTTTCACTAGAACCTTATCCTTCCATTAATAGCAGGTAAATTTTTCAAAAGCTATTGCCTGATTTAACAGCCTAAATCACATTTTAGAGATGACTTTAGCATTTAATAACTCAACCTTACTTTGAAAGCAACTCAGAAGTTACTTGCCATCTGTTTCTGCCCTTTTGAAAATCACATCTTGCACTTAATGCAATCTTTAGACCCCTTGGAAAAGCTGGTTTAAAAGCCTTTTTTAAAAAGTCACACTTATAAGGATACTTCTAACTATGGAGTTAGAAGCTTTCAGTGCATGCCTGAGGTATATTCCCTTGCTCTTTTCCTCCATGTTAAAGCACTATCTGAGCAAATGTTTTTCATCTGTTCTTTCATGGAAAGGCAATGACATGCCTGTATGAGGGAAATGAATCAAAATATTTTTACCTGTACACAGTATGATGTGCATGCGGAAATACATGAATACAAGGCAGAGGAACGGAAGGAGTATTAAGTACATTAACGCTTTTGACTAGCTTGCTAAAACCAAAATGAATTTGTAAAATGAACACAGTTCCTGGCATGACTGATTTGCCTAGCATATCTGCAATAGTCTAGCTCCAGTTTTAGCTATAATATTTTACCTAGTTTTTGTGTGCTATCTCTCTAACATTCACCTTACCTAAAATCACTTGTGCTGGAATATGAGGGAGACTATTAACACCAATAAACTATCAGTGTCTCTGACGTATGACAGCTGCAAAGAAGAAGGTGAAACTTTGAAAACAAATGGTGTGACCAGTTCTGCAAAGACTTTGTGCGTTTCTTCATGCTCTAAATTCTGAAAGCCCCTATTGGCACTAATTGCAATATTTACCGTGTAGCTGAAGATGCACATCAATCTTTTTACGATAAGGGCCTGTAGCTTTGATTAAAGGACAGGATGTAAGTTACCCTCTATGTTGTTGGCCCTACAGAGACCAATAAAACTTTCTGCAGCACAAGGATGCATGTGTGCATGATGCATTTATTGGTCTGGCCCTACACACTCAGTAGTTCTTTACCCAGTGTTGCTGCAGTTGTTTATTTATGCAAAATAGGAACTAGAATGAAGTTTGGATAGCTGAAACAGTATAAGCAATGGTCACATTTGGAAACACAGTAGAATACAGCACATCAGCAGTGGAATGCTACAAATGCAGTGTTTAATGCTAATAGAACGGTGTTGTGACTAGAATCAGCCTTTTAGTCAAGTAAAGAGATATTTCTTGATGTTATAGGGTCACACCCTACTGTCAAGTTTTAAGTAGCACTCTGCATTGATCTCAGTGGGTAGCTGTGTTTAAAAATTGATGGCATGACCTGGCCCTTAATATGGAATGACATCTGAAAGGAACATAGAGATTTTGCTGCCCTCTGCACAGTGAGAAAAAGGAGAGGAGGAAGGAGGAAGAAACAGAACAGGCCTTATGCTATCTGGATGTATCTGAAGGGCACAAATGTTTAAGCAGTGTTAATAGCTTGAAGATCAGATTGCCTAATAATCAATATTACCTTAGTTTATTTCCACTGACTTCAGTGGAGCTGCTTTGGATTTACATCTTTGTTAATGCAATCAGAATTTAATTGATCATATATCTGTAATTTAAGATACAAATTAAGAAACCTTTCTATAAAAAATGAATTAGGTTTTATACAGACGGTTTTTGTTCAATACATTGTTGTTACATTAATGCACACAAAATCTTAGGAATATACACAAATTAGATTGTAAATAAAAAACATCTTTTTTGTTGATATAGAAAAAACATATTATTTACCTATTTTGTATAAAAAGTACTAAGGTCTCTGAAGATATTTGGACATATCTACAATGACAAAGTTGGGAATTAATATGGCACAATAGAAAATAGTATCGGCTCTTTTATCTCAGACCAGAAATATGTTTAAATACACTTGGAGTTAAATGAAGAAACATTTTAATGAAAAAAATATTTGAAGCATCTCATAAATATTTCATTAATGAAAGTATTTGGGATTTGGAAGCAGAGCCTGAAGTGTTACATTAATATTTCTGACATTTCTTTCAGGTTGGAAATCTATGGATATTGCATAACATTTGGGCTGCAAGTTTTAACTATTTTTCCAGTCTGGATTTCACCAAACACTTTTTTATCAATCTTAAAACTTATAACAAACTGTAAGGGGTTTTGGCTTTTGATTTTTATTATTATTATTATTTGACCAGAGAATAAGTTCTGAAAGCTTTATTTATTCTGATTAAAATTCAACTCATAGAAAAGTTATTTGTCTCGCTCAGGTGTTCATATGGTTTGTATAAGCTTCCATTTTTCTTCAGTAGCCAGTGATGTATTTTCTTAGAATCACAGAATTATAGACTGGTTTGGGTTGGAAGGGACCGTAAAGGTCATCTGGTTCTAACCCCCCTGCCATTGGCAGGGATACCTCCCACTTGACCGGGTTGCTCAAAGCCCCATCCAACCTGGCCTTGAACACTGCCAGGGATGGGGTATATGCAGCTTCTCTGGGCAACCTGTGCCAGTGCCTCACCACCCTCACAGTAAAGAATTCCTTCCTAATGTCTAATCTAAGTCTACCTTCTTTCAGTTTAAAGCCATTTCCCCCTTCTCCTATCACTACATGCAAACATGCCAGAGAGGGACACTTCATCAGGGACTGTAGAGATAGGACAACGAGTAATGGGTTTAAACTTCAACAGGGGAAGGTTAGATAAAAGGAAGAAGTTCTTTACACTGAGAGGGGCGAGGCACTGGAACAGGTTGCCCAAATAAGTCATAAATGCTCCATCCCTGGCAATGTTCAAGGCCAGGTTGGACAGAACCTTGGGTGACATGGTTTAGTGGAAGGTGGTCCCTGCCCATGGTAGGGGGATTGGAGCTAGATGATCTTAAGGTCCTTTCCAACCCTAGCTCTTCTATGATTCTATGTTTCTCTGCCCTTGGAAGAAGTCCCTCTACAGAAAAGGCTTAAATTAAGTCTTAATTGAAGTCTGTAGGAAGACACTTAAATTCAGCCTCTCAGCCATGTTGTAATCATTTTGACCTTACTTATTTGCTTCTCCTCATACCAACATCCACACATAAACTTGTATTGTAAGGCTACATATTCAATGTGAGCAAAATCCTCTCATTTCTGGTTTTTTTTTGGTTGGTTGGTTGGTTGGTTGATTGATTGGTTGGGGTTGGGTTGGTTTTGGGTGTTTGGTATTTGGTTTTATTTTGGGGGGTGGTTCTTGTGGGGGTTTTTTTGGAGAGTGTTTTGGTTTGGGTTTTTTTTTTTTGTGGGGTTTTCCCACCTCTTTCTTAACAAAAGGGATGATCTGATTCTAATTACAATATGAATACAAGATAGGCAAAGCAGAGGGATGTATGCAATGAAGATTAAAAATAACTCACTGAGCTCACTGTAACTTCCTCAATGTCAAAAAAATTGTCATTATAAATCCTCTGGGACTGCCTGAACAATGCTTGCATATTCCAGGCCTTATGTCAGCCTGATACCCATCTGTCTATTTGCTAGGCTTGGTCTCTCCTGTCCTTTCTGGTATCCCTCCTTCTGTTGTGAGGGAATGGGAAAGGAGGGGCTCTGAACAGCATGATTTCCCTTCATTTTGTTCAAAGGTGAGATCCACTGGACATTATATTTCCTTGCAAGGTACTCTAACCCTGTCTGCATGCAGCTGTAGGATTTTGTGCTAATTCTAAAAGAAACAAGTCAGCACCCAACATTTTAAATGAGTATCACTATTGTATTTGAATAATTTAGATCAGGGTCCTGACTCCAACTTGCAAATAAACAGATAAATCTTAGTACAGAGACTGAGATTTTGTAACATGCATAGCAAAAAATTTGCAGCCAAATCAGAAGATAGGAGAAAGAGGTAACTTTAAGCCCTTCTTCTGATTTGGTGCTGCCCTAGAGCTGAAGAGGTGTCTGGCATAATTTTGAAACTCTACAGGATTGCCCTGTGAGCCACAGCAATACACACACTCTCTGAAGTGTGATGTGGCTTTACACTGACACGTTCTTCCTTTGGGACCATCTCTGAACCAGGCTTTTGGGGGATTCTTTGCAGAGGGATAATTGGTAGAGGAACCGCTCTCTTGCATAATCAAGGCTGAGATCGCCAGGCAGGTCACTGTAAAAAGCTGCTACTGATGAATATTTTGTGATCATGCTTTAGGCAAGGGTGTGCATATCTAGCATCTATCACAACCACGAAAATAGTTACATACTTCTAAACCAGTAGAACAGGCACTCTGGCTTTTTGTCTGCAGTAAGGCAGCATATACTTGGTTTCTCCCTATCATCATGTAATCTATAGCTGACAAAACAAAACTTAAAATTGTATATCTACTGAAAGCATCCTCAATGCAATATTCCCAGTTTTTTCTTTTTCTTTAACAATTTAGAAATCCTATGAGATGTGAAGTCAGACATAGTTTGTTTGGAAATACGTACTATGAGTGGCAAGCAAACATGCATTAGCTGATTAGTGTCTGGTTGCTTCTTCCTGCCTTCTGTGTGAAACAAGAAGAGCATGTAGGATCCAGGTGCCTGGAAGACCAAGCAAAGGATGCAATTCCCAGGCAAGATCCTTTTTTGGCTTCTAGTAACATGTTACTATCTCTGCATCCTGTATTTCTCTTGAACTAGGCTCAAATGCTACTAAGTGAGAAGTGATAGGTAGACAGAGCCTTCAACAAAGCAGGATTGTTTTTCCTTAGGAAACCAGTCTAGGCAGAAACTAACACATGATTACTTTAATAACCCATACTGCTTCTTGGTCACTTCAGGCAGAGTGACTGTATTCCAGAAAGAGAAGCTATTGACCTCCTTTGGCTTGTATGAGAAATTCTTGGTCTCTTCTGATGTTATACTGTGACTGTACTTGTTACCTGACTTCAGGTAGGTATATGAGTAGGTGCAAAATATTGCAGGTCTCCTTTGGAGTTTTCAGAAGTAGACTTTTACCATCTGACATGATTCTATTCTTATTTGGGGGAGTTGACAATATGAATATACCTGCTAAGCTTTATAGCTGAAATATATATAAAAAAAAATCTACTAATGTCTCGCAATTATTTGCTTAATGCATACAATACAACCTTCTGAATAGTCTCTAAATCAGTACATGACTGCCCAAAGTCTTATGTATTTGAGAATCAGGTAACCTATGCAGTTATATGAAAGTCATCTTCAGCTTCTCTTATGTCCCTAAACTTGCAGATACTTGTACAAGCAAACACACAGAATTTTGAAAGATGAATTCTGCAATGCAATGCTTATCTATTAGACTGTCCTTGGACAAAAAATAATAACAAGAGACCTGTCTAGTCTTCTCCCTGAATGGCTGCTTCGATATTTGCGCACTTTCTGGCCTCATGCCTCTTGTTTTCTCGAGTCTGTAATGGCTGTTTCAGTAGAAAAAAAGGTAGCAATATTTTCAATGTAAACACAGTCACTACCTTATATTTATTTAAGTCTTGTGAAAGTGTGTGATCTTATTTTATCTACATTATTTGTACAATAAAGGCAACCCTACCTTGGTTAAGTTTACCACCTTTGGAGAGTATAAGAACTGTAAACTCAAGAAAACCTGGGAATTTATGTTTCTTATTTTGAAGGAAACCTGTCTCTATCAGTCTCTAAAGAATGATCACTCTTCAGTTAGATATTACAATCAGGAAAGAAACAACAACAGAACCCTCAGATTCTGAAAATTAAATGAAGAGTGATGCCTTAATTTACAGTCCAGAATCAGCAAAATTTCAGATAAAAGAAGAAATTAATAATTATTCTCGTATGGTATGTCTTTTTTTTCTCTTTAGGTTGTATCTCACTTGTCACGTACACTTTGTTGATTGTCTAGCTCAATGAAAAAGGAACCTAGATGCCTGCTATACTCAGCCTGAATTGTCCAGTTGAGGCAGGATACTTGCTCTGGAGGTACTGTGGCACTTAAACAATGTGAGAAGTCCTGCACTGGATTTGTGAGACCAGTGAACACAAATAATCTCTTGGCATTCATTAACATTCTTTTGTTAAATATCTGACATTATACTTTCTCACAGAACCTCCCAGATAATTTAGGCAGTAGCAAAATAGTCATTCTATGAATACATTTGTGACACTCAGCCATCAGGAAATAACAACTTCCACTGTGTTTAGCTCCTCTTCAATAGTAATTGTTGCTCCTGAAGAAGAGAGTCTACTTTTCTCAGCAAGAAATGTTTTCCTCATCCTACAAAACAGGTAGAGGTTTCTCAGTTTAATGCTGATATACCATCTCACGTGAAAGTTTATCCATTTTAAAGTTAACAATAATCACATGTAGGACCTAAATAACAACCCTTTTTGGACTGAAGATTTAATATGCAACACATCTAATGAATGGCTGCCTGTCTCATGCTGCTGTATGTACAGTAATACCTACTGTACTGTACAGCAATACCTACTGTACTGTACAGCCAATCTTCAGGCTACTGCAGAGCTAAAATATTTGTATAGTGTGTCATTATTTCCTTAGAAAATTCTTGTACTTATCTTTCTCTGTTTTTATTTCCAATGTTATAATGTGAATTCTGGGAATTCTTCGGTACTGCATATCTGAAAAAAAATATATCTCAATATAGTGATTAAAATGTGTTTCACAACCAAGACTTTTAAAATTAAGTCCAAAGGAACAGAGTGAACAGAAATAGAATTCTGGTTTCATGCTGATTGAAAACTGCTGTTGTATAATTCCCATTTTCCTTTACTAAGTTTTCATAATTTATGTTTCTGTTTGCCTCTTTATTCTTTTCGTAGTGCTTTTTTTCAGAAGGAGGAAAAAACGTTCCTTTTCCTTATGGGTGTTCTGGGACTATTCAATGACAAAAAATTGTGCATTTCAACAGAAAATTATTCATCTTTCACATGAAAAACATGTTTTGTCCATGTGACCTTATGGTAACTAATGTGAAAAAGGTATCTCAAACCATCTCTCAGATCTCAATTTTATCACTCTCATTTTTTATTTTTATTTTTTATTAATATTGGTATACTTTATACTCTATTTTATATCATTAAATGATAAAATTATTGGTTGTTTTTCTTTTTAGAATCTTGTCAAAGTAGTGTGTAATATCTATGTACTGTATTTACCAAGTTCTTAATGCATTCATACTGTCTTAATTTCAATGTTTTAACGTATCAATGAGCTTATATTCATAAGTATGCATTCTAAGTAGTTCCCAACACAGATCAGCTGTTTAAGGTGCTTTTTCTTTATTACTATTTGAAGTACACAGGAGATTCGGCACAAGCACGTGATAATTTAATATCACAAAGAAAAGAAAAACCTATAGAAGCCAAGGCTGAATCTGTACAGCTATAAGTACTGAGAATTTTTTGTTAAAAAAAAAAAAAATCAATATGATTGAAAAATTTCAAGCATGGTTGTAGTTATATTTGTCTGATAAATACCTGTGTATATTTTCATAAGAGACATAAAAAAATCAACTGATGATGGAAGTAAATTGTTTTCTTGGAATATGAATGGCATAACAGAACATTCCCGCTTTTCTTTCTTTTTTTCAAGTTGTAAGTCCAGATGACAGAAATAACTGTGTGCATCTAACATTGTGTCATTTGCTGAACCACCATGCTTCACAGCTGTTACCTAAGAGAAGATTTTAGTCTCTGCATTTCTGAACCAGTAAAAAGATTATTTAAGAAGAGACAAAGACATGGTTTTCCATGGTAAACTGGATTCCTCTTCTGAGAAATTATGTAGAATGAGTGGCCATTCCAGGGTACAGTGTATAATGCACTCAGTGTACTTCTGAACCATGTCACTGCAAGAGGTATCTCTATATTCTGGTTTAACATTTCCATACAGAGCTTCCATTTACTTCAATATTAGGTGTGCTCTTTTTTTTGGACAAAGAATTTATCTTTCATTGTCTTCAATATTTTCTGTATGTACCATGTGTTTCAGGTCACTTCAGTACAGATTCATTATAGCAGCACTGGTTGGCTTCATCATACTCAATTAGAACATGAGAAAATTCCTTGCAATAGAGAGCTAAAGAGTGTGGAATTTGCCCTTTTTAATGCATATTTGGAAGACTTAAAACACATGTGTTTTAGTGGAACTAATCATAACGATTTTAAAGTCAGCATTTTGGTTTTAAAGTGCACCAGGAATTCCTTATTTCTACTGAAGTCATTTTAATATACTAAAAACCTGAATTCTGAGGGAAAGAGTTACATTAAGAAACAAGTCTTGTGAACAAAACTTAATGCAATGTACACTCTCAGTGAATCCACAACTAAGCCAAGTAAAGATAATAGATATTCTGGTTTATGCAAGAGAGAGCATGCAAAGTCACCTTTATCTTACTTGCTAATGTCAGAATTTTCATGAAAGTTCAATATTACAAAGACTTGTTCACAAACGTCCTCCAACTTCTAGATGATATTACTGCTATTATTAAACTGCTATTTGTAAGAAAACCAAAATGCTGACATTAACGATGTTTCTCCAAGTATACATTTCATATGCTGCTTTTTCGCACAGTATTGAAATTAAGCCGACATAGGACTTTCTAAATTAAGGAAGGTTTTCCTGAGGATATGTAACAAGACAATTTAAATTTTAGATTTTCAGTACCCTCCTGCATGCAAGATATTTACATACAGAAAAAAACAATTAGTATATCTGCATTTATATTTTAAATCACTGTCACACATTCCTTGTCTATATAAAGAGTCAGTAAACCGATTTTTTTTAATTTCCCAAATGATTTTTTTAATTATTGTGATTTAACATCTCAATGCACAAAACAACTTGTCACAGTAAAGAAGTATGTTATTTCACCTTTCTTTGGAAAAAATAAAGTTATTTGTAATTTGCTTTTATTGTGTTATTGTGTTGGAATTTTCCATTTATTTTTGCCATATGTCAGGACAATACCAAATCTTCCAGAAGAGAAAATGACAACTTTATTTACAGTTATTTAAAACGCTTATATTTCCAAAGCACATTTTGGTAAAACATTTGTCTTTATAGGGATGGTACACATTACAATTTCTACTTGTGTTTCTAATATCCTCCCTACAACTATTTGATATCTGGGTTTAATTACACTGTAAAAGAAAATCCTACATTTCAGCACTGTGCAATTTACTTTTAATTTAACAAGCAGATATATGTAAATATGTATCTAGAAGAATCATGCAAATCTGAAATACATCAATCTTTTTTATGTCTGTACCACTTGCAACACTAAAAAGAGGAAACTGCTCATTTTTTTAAGATGGAAAAATAAATTGATTTTACATTTCAAGTTAATTGTTTCAGATGACTGAAGTGAAGCATTCAGAGCGAAGTGCCTCTTGGCCAATAGAGCTTTTCGTTAGGTATATTATTCCTTTTATACTATGGACAGATCAGAAAGAGGGCTAATGTTAGAATGCTTTTTTGGTGAAGACAATGAAATAGCATCATGTGTCAAGGAATGTGTGTGGTATGTGATGTTACCCACATCAGAATTAAAGTTTTACTGCTATATTGATGCTAGGGGAGATGCTGGCTAGTGGAGTTCTTGAAGAACTGCAGCCCATGGGAGAGACCCATGTTGGAGCATGGTAACAGTGTGAAGAGGAAGGAGCAGCAAAGACTAAACATTATGAACTGACAACAACGCCCATCCTGTGCACAACTTGGTGGGGAGGAGGTAAAACATTCAAGAGTGAAGTGGATCCTGGGAATAAGGTGAGGTAGGGGGCAAATATTTTTAGTTTTGTTTTTATTTCTCACTCTCTTACTTTGTTATTAATTAACAATAAATTAAATTAATCTTCCCCAAGTCAAGACTGTTTTGCCCATGATGACTTACCGTAATTGGTGAGCAATCTTCTTCTCCTTACCTCAACAGATGAGATTTTTTCCATCTTATATTCTCCCCTTATTCTGCTGAGGAAGGCAAGTGGAAGAGTGACTTGGTGGACATCTGGAAGCCAGGCAAGGTTAACTCACTGCAACACCGTATTTCCACTGCAAGTAGATATAAATGAAGCTCTTTTAATTATGACAAAGCTCAGTGAATGGCCAACCAGGCTCCTTGTGTGGCCCTTTTCAGTTAGGCCAAAGAGCAGATGCATATCCTGAGTTTCTGGGTATACTGAATCTTGTTATTATCTTTACTAATGCTCAGTGCATCAGGAACACAACAGGGGTCCCATTATTTTACTCAGGAACAATCAAGGGATTAGAGGAATATAGACAGAAATTGAATCTGCATGGAAAGTTATCCATACTGCGTTCTATTCGAAGGTGCTGCTGTGCAAAATTTTTTGCTAATTATGTGTCAAAATGACTGTAGAAAGGAGAAACTAGTAAACAGAATAATAAAAGTAGTTTTAATTATTGAACTTCAGTGTTGTGAATTATCTGCCATTCATCACCACCACAAATAAATACAAAAAAGGCAAAAACCCCATATGTTCCATGTACTTTAATTTAATTTTGCATAATAAATTAATGCAATGCAGAATTTTTAAAAATACAAATAATCACAAAATTGCTATGCATTTTCAACAGACACTATCTAAATTATAATACAGACAGCAATTACCGTTAACCTATGCTTTATGTTGACTGAAACACAGTAAAACCTCAAATGGGTATCACAGACACAGTCCCAGTTATCAGCTGCTAATGATGCTAAATGATGAATTGCTACATTTTTAATAGAAAAATCAGAATGAGGTGTTTTCATTATCTTGCTCAGAATATTTTGTATGCTCACAATTGTTCTTCCAACTAGTCAATAACAAAGAGGCACTGTTTGAAAAGATACAGGAAATGGAGAGTCATTTGTGACAGGTAATTCTCTCTTTGTTGCTTGGGAAGAAATATTTTCTTGATGTTGGTTATGGTTGTTTTCCATCATCTTTCCACGGAAGTGAAGTGACAATGTCACTTTCACACAGAAAACTTTTCACTAAATAAATGCAGACTATGGAAGTACAATGAAACTTTTGTTCTTAAAGCTTCTAGGGCCCCATTGATCTAGACATGTAACTTAATATTTATTACTATTAGTGAATCCTCTTCTGAATTAAAACTCATTATTTACATTTCTCTAAAGTGGTAAAACTCATGTCAATAAACAGCTGTTTAATTACTTCCTTAGATGTCTTATTCCTCATAAAGAAACAACAGGGAATATACTACTTCATCATAAAGTAAATTATTTTATAACTATCTTTATCGTGCTCACAACTGAGTAGGGTTACAAAGACTATCCACAGGTTGAAAGTAGAAAAATAAAACAGTTCAGTACAGTAAAAATGAGAGAAGATACTAGATGATCTTAAGGTCCTTTCCAACCCTAACTAATCTATGATTCTATGAATAATCCAGAGATGTCTTCCAATACTTATAATCATGGGATTCTATTCTTAGGATATTTTATCACGGGACAGTATTTTACCACAAAATAGCTCAGATGAAGTAAATGGGAGAATCTGAGTAATGGTCAGAATACATATATTATTGAGCAAATTATTACTATTTTTTTTCCTCAGAATGGCTCTCAGAATAGAGATGTATATATTCTTTTTGCTTCTTTTTAACCAAAGGTCTGAGGTTCTTGGTCTTCCTGAGATAAATCATATGAGTCTGTTGCAACTCTGTAGCTAAGCTCTTATGAAATACTCAAACTATAGTCTAACAAGTCATTCCCAGGAAACGGAGCACCTTTAAATATTTTGTTAACTGAAGAGTCCAGTTTCTTGGAACACAGAGCAAAGCAAACAAAAGGGACAAGCTGCATCTTCAGTTCTCAAGACTCTTTTCCACTAGTTTCTGTGGCTTATGACCACAACAGATCCCATTTGTATTTGGTTCTTGGTTTCCCTATTGTCTTCAGCATCCACTCAGTTCCCACAAAAACTTATTTTATTTTACCCAAATTAAACCTGATTAAACAAGTTTTCTCAAGGTACTAATGTTGAGAGGCACCTGTGAAAAAATTTCACAAGGACATTAACAGACTGAATGACTTGGCAATAAAAAAGCAGATGGAATTTGGTGTCAATATATGTAAAGCTACAGATGTGGGAAGAATCAGTCATATTTTCTTACATAAAATAATGAACTCTATTCTGACAAACACATAGTGTGTGGAAATTTATGACAAATGACTGCATGAAAATATCTCAGTGCTCAGCAGCATTCAAAAAAATTGATTCAGAATTGCTAGGAAAGGAAGGAGAACAAACCAGAAAATATTGCTATGCAGCTGTATAAATTCATGATCAGCAAAGATGACCAAAGGTCCTTAACTACAGCTTCTTTATATCGGCTGATTAAATAGGCTGACATTTTTCAGATTTGGAAAGAGGTATGTAGGATGATGTGCAGGTAGACTCCACAACTCGTTAAAGTTGTAAAGTAGGTATGCTTTATTCAGCTCTGAGACGCATGGGGGATCACTCCTCCAAAAGCATGAGTGCCTCCGTGTTGTTTTCCTCTACATTTATCCTCTAGACTATTACATATGCATTAGATCACAATTAGATCACACAACACACTTATACGTATTCATGACCTATCCCCTCTCGGATTATGATGAGGTAAGAGGTCCTTGCTTGCGTAGTGTCTCCTGGTGGTTGTGGGCAAGGGTCTCAAGATGAAGTAAATGAGTCTTCCTTGAACTTTTCACCTCTGGTCGTCTCACATGTTCCCTGATGATTTAGTCACTGTCTAAACCGCAAAGCTGATTTCAGCTTGTTTAGGGGTCCGGAGAACAGGAACCGAGTTATTGTTCCTTCCTCTTATCAATAGCCTTGGTCCTCCCACCCTGTTCCAGCAAGCACGATAAGTGTTGAGCACACATTTGTTGAATAGGCATGAGTAAACAGTAACATGTTAAGTGAGCGGCTTAACCCTAACCCCCCTGTACATTGGTTAACCCTTCACATCAAGAATTCTGCAGAAATCATGAGTAGCATGAAGAACGATGATAGGGAGTAACTGCTTTCTGCCTCTTCCACTAAAAGAGCAAGTTGCCATCAAATTAAATGAGCGAAAGCCAAATTCAAAACCAAAAGATGAAGTTAATTGCCACAGGAAGATCTGTAAACTACTTGGAATATTTACAAGTTCTGTTATCTCCATATTACTAAGCACATAAGTCATAATATACATCGGAAAGCCCTCTAAATGGAAAACTGGCAGAAGCTGGGAGAATATTACCGTTATTTATACTTTCCCTGTTCTTATCCTTCTCTAGATGAATTGGACCAGATGGCTTGTGACTTTCTCTGTAATGTTTGATTTCAAAGATAGGTCCTTCTTTAAAATTTTCCACTGATCTTCACTGGACTTTGTGGCTTTAGTCAGCTTGGAGAGAAGGGTATGACATTGATACCAACCTTAGCAGGGATTGGTATTCCCATGGTAGCTATGGCTCTGTCCTTTATGGCATTTCCAGAGTTCCCAGTTCTTTATCCTCTGTATTTCCTCCTCTTTTTTTTTTTTTTTTTGTTTTCTTTTAATGAAGGAATTTGAGGCAAAGCTTTGATTTTCCTGAACTCTTCTTTATCTTCCTATGAGTTTTCCCTATGGGAGTCAAGTACATAGCATTTACCTTATTATTTCATTTAAAATAACCTGAACTGGATTTATGTACACCTTGAAATGTAATCTACTTGTTCCCTCAACACTGCTGGGTAGACATAACATAGCGGCCTGCTACCAGGAGGCAAACGACTTAGGCTCTGAATAAAACAATTTGTATTAACCCTGGAGCACAGCACATAGCTGTATTTAAATTACTACAGAAAAGAGTGTATAGGAATGATTTACAGTAGGAGTCTTACAAATGGCACGGCTGAGAACACAAGGTGGTGCTATTCACTCTTAGCATAATGGATGCACAAAGCTCCGTCTTGCCTGCTGGCATTCGCCATTTCCCCCACTGACTTTCTACGGCTTTGGACTAGATGGGAAGTGCGACTGCACCCCATCTTCCTCTGCCTGTGAAGGTCCTAACGACAAAGGGACATTTCCTTGGCAACAGCTACAGGAGTTCAGCTTGACTAGAAGGGCATGTTAATCTGTCCTTGTCATCTCTTGAAGGCAGGACAGCAGTGTTAGATATTTTGCTGCACCAAGTACCACAGGGAAATTCAGTATTATAAGAAATTACACACTTGGCTGTTTCTGGATAGGAGGAGGTTAGAAAGCCAAAGCAGTAAACACTCTCTACCATTCCCCAGATTAAAGAACTGCCTTAGAAGGATTGAGGATACCAGGTGGTGTGGTAGACAGCTGATACTTAGCTTTTTTTACCAGCTTGCTCTGTGAAGTCAGGTTGTGCTTTCAGTTGTAATTAAGCAAGGTCGTTATCAAGCATAAAATAATAGCTTCTATTCAGCTGGGTGAATCACTTTGATTTTCTCCATGGATGGTAGATCTCCCACTGCAACTACTTTGTTGAAAAACTGAGGAAATAGTTGTCCAAAGAAAAAGTGGAAGAGTACCATGAGTGTTGCTTGGAAAAGAATGGGATATTGGCAAAAGTTGATTACTTCACTGAAATGAAGTGCAACTAAATCACTGCATTCATCAGCTGTTTATTCCTCCAGCTTGTTGCATTAAGCTGTTGTCAGAGTGAGCTCTTTTCTTGTTACTGATTCCTGGAAACATGAAAGACTATTTTATACATTCCAGAAAGAATGCAATAAAAGCATTTAATTCCTGAAAAAATTATTCAAAATTGAAAAATAATTTCTTCTAATTTAATTAGTCTTATTTCAACCAAAGCAAAGAAAAACTAACCAAAACACCAAGAAAATAGCAACAAAATAACAAGTACAATAAGTGATGTTCCTTGCTTATAAACAGCCTACAGTACCCAAATATTGGACTTATTTTTCAATTTATTTGATGCCATATGCTAGATGACCAGGTTAGTGGTTAAGACACTCTAAACCCCAAAGGCATTCATAATGTTATAAATTACAGATATTTTTCATTTACAATTGGTACAAAGAAATTACTATCCCAATAATTGATTAAGCAAAAAAGATTTACAGAATTTTTTTTTAACATTCCAAATGGAATCAGGAGCTTAACTTGATTGCATTTTCTTCTTTAAATATGCATGCAAATTTTTCTAAGAATATACATAGAATTTTCATAGATATATTTTCATGTATAAGGTAAAGAGAGAAACATAAAACTTTTATTAGCTGTATTTCAAAACAGCAGCCTAAATATATGGACTTTGTGATGAAATAAATAATTTTATCCTAATAAAAAAAAAAAAAGAAAAAAGAAAATGCAAGTCTGAAATATTTTCAGGAAATAATACCATTTTGATTATGCTTGAAATAAAAAGACAGGTGAGTTCTGTATTGTATTTTTTTCTGATGTAAATATTTTCCTTTTTGTATATGTATTATGAGAAATAAAACTGTGCATGATTATCCTTTTGCCAAGGGTAACTGTAGCAGGATAGTTAGCTCTGTCTGAGACGCAAAATCAGTTTTGATGAAAAAGTGAAATACAAATGATAAATTAGTCAGAAAACTTTGTGGCATTTTGGAGAAGACAGAAAGGACAACTAATAAGCTTCCAGCGTCCTTTCAGCTTCTGCTAGTGTCTTTGAAATATCTGTTTTTTCAGACACCTCCTACCTGGTCTTTCACTGGTACATGCTTAAGTTTAGCAGCATTCTCTGCTTTCTGCTTCTCTTCATTAACCTCAATATATGCAGTCAGCTTTTCTTCTACTGTTTTGCTGAAATAGTTGTTTTTCTAAATTGTTTTGTCAACCAGTCTTTATGTGCTCAGCTACCTGTTTCTAGACCTTTGCTTCACAACAGAATTCTGTTGCAGCTACCAATTCTCTTTGCTCCTCATCCCCTATTTTATTTCCTTGTTTTTAAAAAGTACCAAACATAACAGAAACAGCTCTGCAGACACCCAGGTCAGTGCAGGAGGGGAAGAGGTGCACTGGAGCAGAGATTCTCCTGCAGCTCATGGTGCAGACCATGCTGGGGCAGGCTGTTCCCCCGCAGCCAACGGAGGACCCTACGCTGGAGCAGGGCATGCCTGAAGGAGGCTGTGAGAGTGTGGGACGCTCACACTGGAACAAGCTCCTGGCAAGACCTGCAAAGCTGTTTTGAGAGGAGCCCACACTGGAGCAGGTTTGCTGCAGGACTTGTGATCCTGTGGGGTATCCGTGCTGGAGCAATCTGTTCCTGAAGGATAGCATTCCGTGGAAGGAGACCACACTGGAGTAGAGGAAGAATGTGAGGAGCCATCCTGATGGAGCAGCAGAGGCAACATGTGATGAAATAGCTGCACCACCCATTTCCCATCCACCTGTTCCTCTCAGGAGGAGGAGGAGGTAGAGGATTTGGGAGTAAAGTTAAACCCAGGAAGAAGAGAGGGGGTAGGGGTAAAGTGGTTTTTTAAGGTTTGGCTTTATCTCTCATTATCCTACTCTGATTTTGAGGTAATATATTAAATTTATTCCCCCAATTCAAATCTGTTTTGCCCATACTGGTAATTGGTGAATGATCTCTTCCAGTCATTAGCTTGACCCATGAGTCTTTTGTTACATTTTCTCTCCACTGTTCAGTTGAGGAGAGGAACGATAAAGCAGGTTTGGCGAGCACCTGGTATCTAGCCACAGTCAGCCGACCACAGAAGTTTGGGGTTTCCTTTAAGAATGAATTGGTTAGTTCAAATGATTTCCCAGAAGATAACTTCATGATTTTTGATTCCTGACAGCACTGGGAATTTGAAATTAATTCAGGAAATTTCTGCAATAAGAAAGCCCTATTTAATTTAACATACAGGTAAAAATTTTGCTTTCTCTACAAAGAAAATAAAAAAGTACGCTAAATTATTTTACACAATTTTATATTTGGGGTGTCCTGACAGTGTTGCTGCACATAATTCCTACCTCCCATTTATTTTGAAGAAGTTAACAAATTAGATTCACTGATTATGAGGACAGTAGTCTATTTGTATGCTATTCTGCTTGATGGAGTTAAACTAAGCATGTGAATTCAGACTTTTAGTTAAACTCTGAAAAATTACTGTTTCTGGATCATAATGAAATAATCAATATCCAAACTATTTTCAAGAATAGGAGGTTAGCATTTATTGTAATTTTTTGTCTCATTTGAATAGCCTACTAATTAGTCATCTGTTTCTCACAAATTTAAATTTCTGTGTGAGAAAATCATACAGTTAAGAACTGTTGTAGGTATCTTTCTTTAAGGTATCTCAAGTGGTAATTCAAGAACAATCTACATCTTTAATCAAGGTGCTTGTCTTTTCAAGTACGTGATTATGTCGGTTCAAAAAGGCGAACTACTGACAGAATATGTTGAAGGAACTTAATTATATTTAAACAACTTGTTTCCAATCTTCAGGTATTATGAAATGAAGAGGGACTAACCATTTATCTCAACAGAGTTATAACTAAAACTGAGGGAGGACTGAGGCAATGCCTATCAAACAAGTGCAGCAGCAATGTAATTTAATCCCAAACTGTTAAGAGTATTCTGTATTTCCCATTGAAAAATATATGGGCGTATCTCACTAATAAAAATATATTTGTTTCTGCTTTGTTCAATTTCTTCAACTGAAGATAAAAAACCACAGAAGCACCACTGGTTCACTCTACCTGGAGAGCCTAATGACAATGATGTTGTGATAACCCTTGGTTAAAAAATTTATCTCACCTGCAGTGCATATTTGGAAATAAATGCAAGAATTAAATGGGAATAATTATTTCCCCTACAGGTTAGCCATGACAAAACAATTAATATATAGAATCAAAGTACTGTATAGTTCTGTCCAGGTGTTATGTATATTTTATGTAGTAGTATATTTTAGTAGTTTTCATCTGAACGAAGAAGCACAGTGTCCTCTGTGGTGTGGCTGAGCAATTCTTTCTGTCACTTTCCTGTGTACAGACAGTGTGGTATGATAATTGCAGAAAATTTAGTTATTGGGGGTGGGTCTCTATTGAAAGATGAAAATTATAATTGAAATTAAATTATATAATTGAAAATTATATTTCTACTCTGCATAGTGGATCACATCCTGAAGAGCTTGTACTGCTTGGTGCCATAGGAGACTAAGATTGTTGATATATAAAATGTAAATTATTATTCTCCTTCAAATTTATTTTCTTTTTTGCTTATATAAGTCCTGCCCTGCTGCAAGCCAACCCAAATTATAGCTACGTGCACTTTAATTAGTCTTTTCTTCGTTCTATAAAATGTAGAGGAAATCCTTAAATTTCTCAAATGAGCAAGAACAATGTAAATTGCAATCCAGTGAGCAAGATCTAATTTTTGTTTGATCTCTCCCCTTCAGCACCTTAATACCCTTCTTCCCTAATGACTACAGATTCAATATTTCCCTGAGTCCAAGGAGATGCAAGAGATCCTTGCAATGTGCAGACAGGAAGCAAGCATCCTAGCAGCCCAACAGACTGAAGTACTAACACATTTTTACATTCTTCAAGTTGCTTAACTCACATCAGGTGTGCTATATGCAAAGGATTATAATACATGAGATAAAATTGATTCTCTCTAGTAAAGGAAAGTTAGTATGGTCAATGGTGGAAAAATATACTTCTGCATAATTCGAAGATATGTGAGACATATCTTCTGTTATACTATCTGTGTCATACTTTAGGCACTAGTGAAGAGAGAGGTCGTCTCTACTTCCCAAAATATATGATCCAAAACACTTTAACAATGTGGACTGTTGCAATTTATTTTATTATTCTTGGGCAGATCAAATGCAATATTTTATTTATCCCATGCAAATAATTGATTTTGTACACTGAAACTGTCATTATGCTGAAGCAAGATGTTGAGGGAAAAAAATACCCGAACCTAAACAAAACTGCTATGCGGGCTGTTCCTAGAAGACAAAACATCTCACAAATCATCCAACTGAACTATCTATACACCAGTAAATAGCAGGAAGGATTGCCCTTGATCTGGAGCCATACCACATTGGGGCTTGCTGAGTTTTTAGGATGCATTATTCCTTCCCAAGGAAAGGACTCCTTTATGCAATTGCTATGTTTTTTTATTTATAATTTACTGATCAAAGCAAGGAATGTCTTCAGAGAAACAAATAGTCTTGCAAGAGCTAAATCAACTGTATATCTTTCACTTACAGCACACAGACATTTCTTTGATTTTTGTGATGAGGAGGGGGCATACTTATTCAAAACATTGCTTCTGGGCCTGCTATCATCATCACTACCACCACAGCCACTAAGCAGGAACTCTGGCAGCAAAAGCAAATTCTGGTCCAAGTTACATATTTTCCTCAAATTCACACAGCTGAGAATGTTTAAAATAGGATCAAAAAGTTAGGGCTATTTGGTTCGTTCACATCTGCTGTTTCTTCTATTACTGCTGCTTGATCATCTTGTTTTCCGATGGTGACTGGCAGGTATCAGATACATGTGCTATGTTAAAATCAAATTTGTTTAAAATGAAACATCAACACATGCATACAGAAACAGCAGCAGAACATCATTGTAACACAGGAAACAATACTCAGTGAAATGCGCCATCATAGAAAACAAGTGGAAGATTTTCTGGTGAATCATCAGATCAGACAGCATTCATCATTATAGTGGGAAGCATTTGCCTTTTCTGGATCCTCAGTGGAATAGATTGACATACCATTTTCATATGTTGGTAAACAGAGTCTGTGTTTCAGTGTGTTGCCCAGTGAGGTGCCTCAAAACTTAGATCAAACTACCCATTTAACCAATTTATGGTGGTTTAAGAAAAAAAAAAAATAAAATAAAAGCACTAAACATCAAAGAAGCCACAGTACTGAACAAGAAAAAGACTGTATTTAAGTTACATCTCCATCTGGAATCTAAATAGGCTGCACCAATCCACCTTGTAAATAATACTGAACAGCAAATTCCATATAAAAAAGAAAAAAATTACTGTCTCTAAAAATCTGTTTGTGACTGAAAAGACCAGGAAATTTACCTAAGTTTTTGTTCGGTTTACAATAATCATTCTTACTCTACACACACATAGTTTTCTGAATTCTCTTAATTTCCTTTGAAATCATCTGGGGACATTGTTTTAATTCACAAAGAAGGCATTTATTGTCATATTTCAGAAAAGAAAAAAAAAATTCCTTCCAGTTTAAAATTTTCCTAGATACCTAGTTGTCGTGGTTTAAGCCCAGGCCGTAAATCAGAACCACGAAGTCCACTTCCCCCCCCACCTTTCTTCCCTCCGCTTCTGGAGGGACGGGGCGGAGAATCAAAAGAAAGCAACTCCCACGGGTTGAGATAAGAACAGTTTAATAACTAAGGTATAACACAAACCACTACTGCTACCACTAATAGTAATAATGATAAAGGAAATAACAAGCAAGAGAATACAACCGCTCACCAACCGGTAGCTCACCCCCACCCTGCCATGATCCAGCCCTTCCGGGAACTCTCCATTCTACATCCTGGGCATGACGTGCTATGGTATGGAATACCTCTTTGGCTAGTTTGGGTCAGGTGTCCTGTCCCTGCTTCCTCCTGGCTTCTCCTCCTCCCTGGCAGAGCATGAGACTCACAAAGTCCTTGGTCAGTCTAAACATCGGTGTTATCAGCTCTGTTCTCAGGCTGAAAGTCAAAAACACAGTGCTGCAACAGCTACTAAGAAGGAGAAAAACTGACTGCTGTTGCTGAACCCAGGACAGTATCCACCCCTTATTCCATACCATTCACGTCATGCTCAGATCCCACATTTTCAATATACCATCACTTTCATCTCAGTGCACTCTTATCTTAGTGCATGGACCAATCCCTATAAAGCTGCTGAGTCCATTCGGTCCATGATGGTGGGCTCCATCTCTCGTAACAGTCTTTCAGGGCAGGAGAGGCCCATTCCAAAGTCCACCCCTCGATCATGAGTCCATCTCTATGTTGCATCTCCGCCCTGATGGATGGGACCATCAGGCTTAAAATAATTCAGCCTCCCCTGCAGCAGTCTCTGCAACTTGTCGTCGGGGACTCCACACAGCAGCCTTCCATCTCCGACGCTTCCAAAGCACTGGAGGGGCCCAGTGGATTAGATACTTGCCCATACTGTCCCACACACCATGACACTCATGACTGTCCAGCCTTGGGAAAAACCTCTCGGACCCCTGTATTGTCTAAACCCAGACAAGACCCAAACCTGACTCTGCTTAACTCTCGGGATCAGACAAAATGGTCGTGGGTAGAACACACTCTGTGTGTGTGCCAACATGGTGATCCCCATCACAATCAGCAGGCAGGTCCCAAGGGTACCCAAAGGCCATTCAAAACCTTCAGAACTCTCAAATGATGCTGCTGTACTTGTCACTGGGGCTGTAGCTGCTATGCTTGAAGGCTCTCTCAACACCAGCTTCTCTTTTTCCGAGTCCAGATCTTCCTCCTCTGCCTTGCTGGAAAGTGCTGCGGGGTCTCCTGCATCCTCCTGCGGCTCAGGCTCACGGGGCTCGGCGGGCGGCTGCTGGGGAATGCTCTCGGCCGCCGCGGGGCTGGGCTCGGCTGTGGGGCTCGGCTCCTCCGCCGCCTCCTCCCGCTGCTCGGCAGCCGCCTCCTTCCCGGCCTCTGGCCCCGCTCCCGCCGCCACTTGGTCCCCGGGGCCCCTCTCCCGGGCCGCCTCGGCCGCCACCGGCTCCTGGAGCCGCTCCCCCTCAGCTCCCCGCAGCCTCATGAAGACGGTCGCGAGGACGAGGGCCAGGACGGTGAAGAGCAGCGGGACGGCCAGGTACAAGTCCACGGCCACGTCCATCCCGCCCTGCTGCCGGACCCCGCCCGTATTACAAGCCATTACCATAAAATACAATGAAACAAGAACCTTAGCCCAAGGCCCACACTTGATAAACACTAACACAGCAGATACCGGCTCTAAGTAAGCTACAGCATACTGAAACTGTGACATCAAGAGAAACAACTTTGAGACCCAATAAATCAGCATTGTGCCTCAGTCAGTTCTGCCGTTATCTCAACCCTTCGTGCCCCACGTTGGGCGCCAAAAAGAACTGTCGTGGTTTAAGCCCAGGCCGTAAATCAGAACCACGAAGTCCACTTCCCCCCCAGCCTTTCTTCCCTCCGCTCCTGGAGGGACGGGGCGGAGAATCAAAAGAAAGCAACTCCCACGGGTTGAGATAAGAACAGTTTAATAACTAAGGTATAACACAAATCACTACTGCTACCACCAATAATAATAATGATAAAGGAAATAACAAGCAAGAGAATACAACCGCTCACCAACCGGTACCTCACCCCCCCCCTGCCATGATCCAGCCCTTCCGGGAACTCTCAGTTCTACCTCCTGGGCATGACGTGCTGTGGTATGGAATACCTCTTTGGCTAGTTTGGGTCAGGTGTCCTGTCCCTGCTTCCTCCTGGCTTCTCCTCCTCCCTTGCAGAGCATGAGACTCACAAAGTCCTTGGTCAGTCTAAACATCGGTGTTATCAGCTCTGTTCTCAGGCTGAAAGTCAAAAACACAGTGCTGCAACAGCTACTAAGAAGGAGAAAAACTGACTGCTGTTGCTGAACCCAGGACACTAGTCTAACCTAATATAGTGTTTAGTCAATGGAGAACGATGAACACTTCCAGTGGGTTATTCATTCTGGTTATTTTAAATGCTTAACTAGGGCTAAATTACTCTCAAGATTTTTGGCTTTCTTCTTAACTACTACTGTTAATTTAGATAACACACCTTATTACACAAGTATCTTCTTGTGGATTAGCTAAACCAAATCCCATGCTAAATATCTGGATAGGGTCCTAGGCTTTATAGGCAGTTGCAGGCTTTTTTTCTATTTTTTTCTGGTATACCTAATGTTCGAATCATAACCTTTTGCAAACTCTAAGCTTCCAGCAAGTCTTATATATGAATATTTAACACTTTCTCACACTTCAGGCTAAAATATCCCAGGTGATTCATGGGCTATATTATTTTAATTGACTTGCTGTGATTCTCTCAGACTGTTATTCAAGGAAGAACGTGGCCCAGTAAGACACATATGACTCACATGTAAATGGATCCCCCTCCTCTAAGTGGGAAACCTGTATTTGCTTATATATCTTGTTCTATGGGGAACTGCTGCTTTTGGTGTGAAGAACTTTCTATCTCAGCATAGGTTTTATGGCTTACCTACATAAGCAAGGTTTCTGACAAACGTATATGCAGTGTATTTAAACACAGATGTGCTCCTGATGTGCATCCGGTACTATAAATATCTATTACTTTAAAAGCAAACAAGCTTTCTTTTTTAAAAAACCTTGTTAGCACTCTACACCTGATATTTCAAGAAAGATAGTTCTGACTCACAAATCATGACTTGAATTGCCAAGTCCTACTTTCTAAGAAAGTACCTTAAATATGGTTTCAAAGGTACATTGAGAATGCATAAATGTGTTATTAGAGTGCAGAAGATGACCATCTGAAAATGTGCTATTATGATAGCACTTATGATGCTAAGGAAAGAGTCAACTCAGCTTGCCTTCAGATTCCGAGATGAATTGCAATAATTCAAATTAGGAAAAAAAAATACATTCCTACTTGAGAGCTGGGAACATCCAGGTACCCTCTAAGGCACAAATATGACAACACATACTGTCATTGCATTTGACAGGAGGACAAACTTCAAGTTAGCAGCTAGATAAATACTTCAAAGCTGCCAAACATTGGTAACAATAGCATAAATTTAGCTTAGACTATATATATTTAAACCTCACGCACTTGCAAGACCAGCAAATATTGAATAAAGTTCATAAAGAAAGTTCAATAATTAATAAAGCACTTAAATAAACTACAGATTGTGATCTACTTTTTCTTGTCCTTACTCATCCCCCTGAATTAGACAATTGAACCAGCAGGCTGGCCGCTAACAGCCTTCAAGCTGATTGGTATTTTCTCATTCAACAGATTATGGTTATAACCATAATGGTGCTGTTCTCATGATTACACATGCAAATTAAATTTGGTGCTTTGGGCATGGTCTAAAAGTGTTTGGAAAAGGCACTAGGTTTAATCCAACTGAATTCCACCCCATGTAGCTGTTCTAAACTTCATGTGAGCAATTTTCAGGCAGGATAGTTGGGTAGTGATAGACTTTGGTAAAAATTAAACTTTCACTGCCTTAGACTTCAGCAAATGATTAAGCCAGGATGTTATGCTGTCTTCCAGATTTAAGAAGAGGCAAGACGTCTGTGCTAAAATGTACCTGGATGGGGTATAAACTGGAGAAAGAAGAATCTGTACTGGGGCAACCCAGGGCTGATCTGAGACAAACTCTGCCAGCTGGACTTTGGTGGAGTCCTAGCTGTAAAGGAAAGGTAGGCTTACTTTCTCCTACAGAAATTCAGTAATGAGGATGACAATGCAGATATTGTCTTGTGTTGGAGTGTATTGCATCCAAAAGAAGTAGTCTCACAAATGTATGTGTAAAAATCTGACCCTGCCTTTAAAAAGCAAATAAAACAAGCAGATAAAAACATGAAGCTTGATTTTATGTGGCAAAAAGTTCCAAATTAAATCACACATTAAAAAGGCTTAAGTCACCATGTTTGGATTCTTTGAAAAGGAAGAGGAAATTAAATGGCAAATTCTTGTTATACTTAATTTATTTTACTTCACATGACAAGAAAACCTTAGTGAAAAGCAATTTTTTTATTCAATTTACGTTTTCTGGTAAAGTTATCACAAGCAGAATAATGCAAATCAGAGCTACAAAGTAAGATATTCTGTTCTTTGCCCTTGATAAAGTCCTATTCTGAATGTTTTAAGCTGTGTCAGCAGTCTCAACAAAAAGTTAAATGTGTTAAATGTATATTTTCATACACTTACACACACCAGTGTATGTGTATACGTATATATACTTATATAAAGAGACTTGTTCAGTTCACATGTATGCCTATCTGTCTTTCAGTGAGCTATGTGACAGCACTGCTATTTAAAATTTTTCAGCCAAAGGCCAAAAACTTTGCTCACGGAATTCAGATAGATGTACAGCCTGATTACTGAAAGACTTCAGAGGACAAGTGCAGGAGAAAACTAGGTCAGATAGAAAGGAAAAACCATAGATAACAGGCTAGAGAGATATATTCTAAAGATATTTTTCCTTAAGAGGTTGTTTTAATGTGAATATTGTCAGACGGTTCAAGTTTGACATTTGCTTTATCAAGGTCTTTAAGAGCTTATTTAAAGTCTGAATACATTAATAAACTTGATGGCAATGATCAAAGTACAAAATATTTCCCCAGTAATAATGGCTAGCCTAAATCTCTATACCTTGGGTAATGAACATCCTCTAGCATATCGTTAATCCCCTCAAAATACCCTGTCCAGAGGTCATTAAGAACTAAAACAGAAAAAATAAAATAAAATACACATATACATTTTTCTTTTTAAACTATAGAATTTAATTGGTATGTTCAGAACAGGTCTGAAAAATTCTTGCCTTAGTGTTAGACAATCAGATTGACAGAATTATCTCTCAAACTTTTATTAATCTTATAATTATTAATATATACTAATAAATATGACTATAATAATTACAAAAATATAAAAGGTGTATTTCAGTTATAAAACATACTGAAGCTAAGTAAACATGTCGGTTTAACACAAGAATTGAAAGTAGATTATAAGAACATAATTTCAAGCAAAATTGCAAAATGATTTTACATTCTAGTTTTATCTTGCACTTGCTTTAAATATGAATTCTATTAGAATTACATGGCAAGTGGCTGGATTTTGAAACTTCTTCTTGCCAGGTTATACAGGAGCTTCAGCTAAAGACATGGCAATTTATTTCCCTTGCTGAAGTACGCTGAACCTGTTTATTTCTCTCTGTTAGATGTAAGGAGGACCTATGACATACACATCATTACTGCAGTCCTCTTAATAACATATATACACCTTGGGTCTACGCTTTAACTAACATCTTGAAACTGTTTCTGTAAAGTAGTAAATAGAAATAATTTCTTATTCAGATGACACAATTCACTGACTGTAAGGGAAGACTAGGGAGACTAGTTCCTAAAAAAAGAGCGATTCTTGAAAATAATGGCATGAAAACAGAAGAAAGGAGGCTTGGAAAGATCTTTGGATCTGAGTTTAAACTGAGGTTTTATTAGTTTGCATATTGGAAAAAATTTCATGAAAGCAATCTTCATAAAAACAGGAAACTGGAAATTGTGTTCAGACTACTGCAAATTCTTTGCTTCAGAAAAGAAAAGAAAAAACTGGTTAAAGGCAATACCTGTTTAACAGTTTTCAAATCATATTTTGTTTTCTGCAATTTAAAATCACTGTCTGCCTTTTAGTGATTATTATAATGCAGCAGAAAATCAAGTTGCTTCTTAGTGTCCTGATGATTTTTTTTCTCCCACTGATTTTTTTCGTGTAATAGTGAAACTTATTTCAAATCTGATAGACTTGAAAAGATACAAAAGATTGCAGATCTTATTTTCAGAAGAGTGAATGAAAAACTGCAGGAGAACAAAGGTGTAAGAAGGGAATATTACTAATGGTTTGTTGGATATTTGGTTATCTACATACTCCCAGTCATCCCAGATGAACAGTTATGCTGACAAAACTCACTGTTTACCCATGCATTTGTGTGTATATACACATATATATCATTCATGCATGGCTGTACATGTTTCTGAAAGTTAGTATTGAGAATTATTGAGAGTGAGCACAATGTCTGTGCTCTTTCACATGAGACCAAAGAAATTTCTTTTCCATATTCTCTAACTTAATTTTTTATTTCCTTTTTTTAATTTTTTTTTTATTTTTTTTCTCTTTGCAGGGACTTCTTAATGTTTATTTACTGTCCCCATTTAGAATATACCTTGAAACATTAAGTAATGTTCCTTCAAGTAGCTATTGATATGCAAATATTTTCTGCAATATATGTAAAGAATTGTAGAATATCTGACATGTCCTGTTGGCAGACAGAACAATTCATTTACAACAAAATCAATGTATTTCAGGAATGATCAATGTTGGGTCTTATGTTCATGAAGTAATAGCCAACAAATCCTTTTTTTGATAAATAAGTTTAAGATCAGGGGCCTACTGAGACATAAAAAGAGGCATGGGTCCAATCTGGTGATATCTGAACACAGCAGAGGGGTGCATCTAACTAAAGAAGGCAACTAAGCCTATGGTACTATTGTGAGTAAAAATATTAAGACTTCCACTGTAAATCAACTGCCTGAACAACACAGGAGAGGTGAGATTATGAATTCATTATTTTAGATGGTTCATCAGAATCATGCAATCACAGAATCACAGACTAGCTCAATTTGGAAGGGGTCTACAGAGGTTACCTGGACCAACTCTCTGCTTAAAGCAGGTCTAATTGGAGCAGGTTGCCAAACACTTCCAAAGACAGAGATCTCATAACCTGTCTGGGTAGTCTACTACAGGATTTTACTGTTCTCATGGTTAAAAAAAAAAAAAAAACAACAACAAAAAAAATACTGATAGCTGACTAAATTTCCCATTTTCCAAGAAATAATAATTTTTATGTCATTTGGATAGTGTTGCTTTTATTCTGCATTAATTTTATAGGGGTTTTTTTTCTAATGGTAGAAAATTATGCATTGTTGTGATATTTTGAATGGCTCCACTGAATTGGAGTATGTACCTCTCGTACCAACAGAGATACATAAATACAAAACATTGCAAACGACAATTACTTTGATCCGTCTATCATTCAGGCATCTAGACACTTATCTTGCAACATGTTGTGACCTTGTAAGAGCTTTCTCAAACTTACAGGGCTTTGTTATTCCATTTCTAATGAGCTTTTTAGATTACTTGCATTAGATAATGGGTTATAATTTATTTTTTAATGATGTAAGCATAATTTTAACTAATTAAATTATTCTACTTCAAAGAAAAACACTTATTTAATTAAACCTTTAGTAATGATTAAGTAAACTTACCAATGTGTACATTTAGGTTACAGCAAAATTTTCTTCCAGTTACTGCAAATTTATTATTCTTTTGGGGAAAAATTTTTCCTTCAGTAAGTCACTCCAGGTGCAGCCCTTAGAAGCCATTTGATCCATGGAAATACAGCATTCTACATTGCATCCTTCCACCTCTCTGTGAAAATTTATTTCTCAGCCTGTAATACTCTTCAGATCTACAGAAAGAATTTGAGACCTCTCCTTGCCTATCTCTTGCATTTCTTTGCCTGTTCAAGGTGCAGTGTAGCTACATTAAACTCAAAGTGTAAGTAGCATGCACAAAAGAATAAAGAACATTTTTATTTGCATTATTTCCATTTATGTAAACATAAAAGAAATATGTTCAATGTCCAGAGCATTACTATTTTTAGGAAGTACACAGCATACATTCATCAAGGGAAAATGTTAAGTCTCTAATGTTTTTCTCACACATAATATTTACAGTGTTTTAGAGAAAGACTTTGGAACATGAAAAAATGTTAACATTTTCTTTAAGTATATTACAATGCAGAGCATTTCCACCCCATCCGTTTCAGATGCAATAAACCACAACAAAAGCCAGATCTTTCTTCTCTTCCCTTGCAATTTAAGTAACTCAATGGATGAAGAACACAAAATTGTGATTTTACATGTACATACACACGCATCTTTATTCATCTGAACATTATTACTATACACATAAATATCAGTACTTACATATGTACACTACTTATATATGCACAGGTATATGTGTGTGTGCATGCACATTAATTTTTTTTTTTTTTTTACTTTATGCTTGAGGGTGCGTGTGTAGGCATAAATATATAGAGTCAGACTATGAGAGTGAGCATACACATTCCCTGACACTTCTATTCTGAATTAATTTTCAGTTTTCTGGCTTCTGAATTAAGAGGATTACATATGCTGTAATTCCAACTGTGAGTCACTTTAATGGAAATAAATGCTTAATGAAAATAGTACATAAAACTATTGCATTTAATAGAACATATCTGAAGAATAAATAAAAAGATAACAAGGAACAATGATCCTCCCACATATTTTGGAATATTCATTAAAAAAAAAATCTTTGTAAACAGCAATCTAATCATAGCCGGTTCTGAAGAAACAAGTTATCCTTTGTTGTTGCCTTGAACTTTGACTCGATCAACCCAGCTCAATAGTCATCTGGTGAACATATGGGCATTGTTCATCCCCTAGATAAATGCAGTCCAAATCCACAGATAGTTTTTTTGTGATGTTTTAGGACTGCCAGGCAAACAATACTAGGACTTGATTCCCCTCCTTTGACTTAGTCAGGTGGTGGGGGATATATTACCACTGAAGTTGTCACTTGGATTTATGCAATGGATATTTTTGGTCTCAGGGCTAGGTGTGGGATAAACATAGACAGACAGCAATACTGTTCAGAAGACTTTAACCTCAAGCCCTTGACAATTCCAGATCCTGCTTTTGTTGAGATGGTTAGAAAAGTTGTGCTGGTGTTATTTCTTCACTCTATATTAAAAATTATTCTGTAAGGGATTCTGTGACCCATTAAAGCAACCAACAATTGGTGTATTACTAGTTTTTATTTTGGACTTTTAGTGGGTCAAATTTAGGCATGGCTGAAACTGGCTCTGTCATTCAGTACCTTTCATCTGTAATTTTTCAGTGTAGCAGGTAAAATCCTTATTTGCTATTCTACATAACCTAATCTGAATTAAGTAACAGATGCAATCCTCTCTTGGTAAAGAAGTGGCTGAAATAACCCAGTAATTCTTCTCCAGTTCTCAAAAGGAAAATTCATACACCACAGACACAAAGAAAGCATCATTTAAATCCATTTCTTATCAAGGGCAAACTTGGAATTGTTATCGGCTGCACATCAGTAATTCAGATAAAGCCTGAGTGCAAATAAGAGGCTAACGGAAAACAGGATGGAGCTCTAGAAAGAAAGGCAATGAGAAAAGGACCACAGTACAGCAGCATCCTTGCTCAGTACTGAAAGCAACAGGGTCTATTATGAGAGAAATCCAGATTATATTTTTCCACACAAGTGGTCTCTTACTTTTGGGAAAGGTGGCATGTCAAAACCACCTCATCTCTGTATTCCTTCAGGACACCTTTCAGAGCTATCTTGATATCATTGTATAAAACATGCAGATTTCATGGAGAATAGGTATCTTCACATCTGGGCTCTGCAATCCAGTTCAGAAGCTAAAGGTTGAAAAATTCATCTCATGATGAATTAACTCAGTAAATCTCCTTCACACTTGTGTGAAGAGTTCGCATACTGCAAGCACGTTGTGGTTGGTAAACAATGAATATGGCAACCCTTTGTGGGATCTGCTTTATAGTGAGATTTTCAAGAGCAGCAAGGCATTACTAAGGCATTACTATGTAATAAGGCATTACTATGTAATAAGACATTACTAATAAGGCATTACTAATTACTATTCTAAGTCCCAGTTAGAATCTAAGGCCCAGTTAGCATTAAACTTGGCTAAGGATGTGAAAGATAACAGGAAGGGATTCTATAGTTACATTGCAAATAAAAGACAGACTAGGAACAACATGGGACCTCTCTGTAAGCTATCAGGAGAACTAGATACTCTGGATTTGGAGAAGGCTGAGGTTTTTAATGACTTCTTTGCCTCAGTCTTCACTGGAAAAGGCTCTGACCACACCACCCAAGTCTTGGAAGGCAGATGCAAGGACTGTAAGAATGAAGACCCTAGGCCCACTGTAGGAGAGGATCTGGTTAGAGACCATCTTAAAAACCTAAACATACACAAGTCCATGGGACCTGACGGAATCCATCCGCGGGTCCTGAAGGAGCTGGCGAATGAAGTTGCTAAGACACTGGCCATCATATTTGAAAGATCATAGCAGTCAGGTGAAGTTTCTGATGACGGGAAAAAGGGAACTATAACCCCCATTTTCAAGAAGGGGAAAATGGATGAACCAGGGAACTACAGACCAGTCTCACCTCTGTGCCTGGCAAACTGTTGAAGCAGATTGTCCTGGAAAGGCATGCTAAAGCACATGAAAAACAAGGAGGTGGTTGGTGACAGCCAGCATGGCTTCACTAAGGGGAAATCCTGCCTGACCAATTTGGTGGCCTTCTATGATGGGGCTACAAAACTGATGGACAGGGGAAAAGCAGTTGATGTCATCTACCTGGATTTGTGCAAAGCGTTTGACACTGTCTCACATGACATCCTTGTCTTTAAATTGGAGAGACATCAATTTGATGGGTGGACCACTCGGTGGATAAAGAACTGGCTGGATGGCCGCACCCAAAGAGTTGTGGTCAATGGCTCGATGTCCGGCTGGAGACCGGTAACGAGTGGTGTCCCTCAGGGATCGGTGTTGGGACTGGTCTTGTTCAACATCTTTGTCGGTGACATGGACAGTGGGATTGAGTGCGCCCTCAGCCACTTTGCCGATGACACCAAGCTGTGTGGTTCGGTTGATACGCCGGAGGGAAGGGATGCCATCCAGAGGGATCTCGACACGCTTGTGAGGTGGGCTGATGCCAACCTGATGAAATTTAACCATGCCAAGTGCAAGGTCTTACACCTGGCTCGGAGTAATCCCAGGCACAGTTACAGGTTGGGCAGAGAAGAGATTCAGAGCAGCCCTGTGGAGAAAGACTTGGGGGTGTTGGTAGATGAGAAAATGAACATGAGCCGGCTTCAGTGTGCGCTCAAAGCCCAGAAAGCCAACGGTATCCTGGGCTGCATCAAGAGGAGCATGACCAGCAGGTCGAAGGAGGTGATCCTGCTCCTCTACTCTGCTCTCATGAGACCTCACTTGGAGTATTGTGTACAGTTCTGGTGTCCTCAACATAAAAAGGACATGGAACTGTTGGAACAAGTGCAGAGGAGGGCCACGAGGATTATCAGGGGACTGGAGCACCTCTCATATGAAGACAGGCTGAGAATGGTGGGACTGTTCAGCCTGGAGAAGAGAAGGCTGCATGGAGACCTCATAGCAGCCTTCCAGTATGTGAAGGGGGCCTACAAGGATGCTGGGGATGGACTATTCATTAGGGACTGTAGTGACAGGTTAAAATCTAAGCAGGGGAAGTTTAGATTGGATATGCGAAAGAAGTTATTTACTGTAAGGGTGGTGAGGCACTGGAATGGGTTGCCCAGGGAGGTTGTGATTGCTCCATCCTTGGCGGTGTTCAAGGCCAGGTTGGATGAGGCCTTGGGTGGCATGATTTAGTGTGAGGTGTCCCTGCCCATGGCAGGGGGGTTGGAACTAGATGATCTTAAGGTCCTTTCCAACCCTAACTATTCTATGATTCTGTGATTCTATTTCATCAGAGCAGTGCTCCTACCACACAATGAATAAATGAATGTAAACTAAAACAAAGATAATCAGTCTCTTAATGATTATTTCAGTTGCTTCTGTTTGCAAAGTTATTTTCCCCACCTGTAGCACAATAGTATTGCTACTCATTTTTAGGGAAATATGAATTAATACAGTGATCAGAAGAAAATCAAAATCCTTTCAAGTAATGTGGAACACAAGGTGTTTCTTCAGTTGGTAATTTGCGTAACATGTATGGCTAGACAGCTCCTTAGATCAGGATTTAAAAAAACCCCAACAAATAGAAACACCTCCACAGAAGAAACAGCTTGTCACTGCAAGTGTTGTACAACATCTTATTGGTACTATGCTACATTAAATTCATGTCTGTGAACAGCCATAAACTGTCTTTTAACTCACTGACTGAGGTGGCTGAGGCCATACATTCATCAGCACTTTTCTGCCTTTGCATTTTAATCAGGTATTCCCTGAAATACTGGAACTGATAAGTGTCTGGTTTAGATGTCAGTGGAGGAAAACCCTCCTGACTTCAGGGAAACCCTGCATTTTTAAAACATAAAGGGAGGATCCACTGGGGACTCTCATCTGATAGATTAAGTGCTCCTGAAACTATGCGAAAACTGAAGAATTAATTGATAATTCCTGATTAATGTCTTCTAGCATAACAATAAGGCTTTCAAGAGAAGTTAGAAAATCCATACCCTAGTTAAATGACTTGGTAGGCAAAAGGCTTGTGGTAGGGGCAGTGAAGAGGTTCATGGAGTCTCTTGTGTAGTTTGTGTTGGAGTAAGTGAAGGGGAAAACATAAGAGACTGTTCAGATGTCCTGATGAGGAATGACATGAATGACACAGTATGAGATGTCCTGATGGGTGACATGAAATCTAAACTGCTTGAGAAATATATTTTCTAATATATACTTTAATAAGCATACTTTAATACCAAATAATGATGCAGTGTGAGCATGCTGCTGGCACACTACATTGATTTCCACTTGTATGCCACCATGCTTAGAAATAAAATTACCATTGTTTTGTGAGAAATATGTCAGTGAGAATTCTGAATGAATTGTTAATTACAGAGCTTATAAGAAGTATCTCAGTTGGTGGGTGTATTATAAACACAAGTCCTTGAAACTTCTCAAACTTAGGCCACAGTAGTCTTGCAACAGCACTAAATCATATTGAAAGCTGTATTTCTTGAAAAATTTCAAAGGGTAAAAGACTGAATGAATTTTGAGTGACTAATGTAATTTAGAAATCATAACTTCTTTAGATCTGTCCAGGAAAAGGCAAAATACGTGCTTCTATGTAAATTTGGAAAGACTGCTTTTATTCTGCCTCAAGATGAAAGTAGGACCTTGTTCTAACACTCCCACTTCAACCCAAAGTCTAAAATTCTCCATATTAAAAAAACAATTGCATCAGAAAATTTGTCTGGAATGGAAGAGGATAGGATGAGAGGAGATGGGATAAGAAAGGATATAGTTCTTTATACTGTTTGCATACCAAGACCTAGATCTATTTCCCACATCTTAGGCAAAAGCATGAAGTAATACTAACAGCCTGTGCCAGGTGTACCATTTTCATTTGGAGCAGAAATGCAGTCCTTCACCTAATGCCTTATGACAAAGCAAATTCCTTTTGTGAAGAAATTGAATTTAAAAACTAGCATTTGACAATGAGAAAAGCATTTTGAAACATTTTTTCAGCCAGCACTGGTACTTCATGCATCTTAAAAATAATCACTAAAGTTAAAGTAATAAAAATAATTGCTTATCTGAAAGTAAACCTTTCTTTAAAACACGGTTTAGCGATAAAACTAAACAATTACTGAAAAAAAGATCTTACTTCTTTGCTCTTCAGAAATGAAGATAGTATAAAATACAGTCTATTTGCTGAAGTTTATGGAGAATTCTGTTCTGTGTCATCCAGCTAAAAAGACCTCTCTCATGTTTTGATATTTTCAGCATATTTTACTCTCCTTTTGACCCTTCTGATAACAAGGATATTCTCAGACCTTCTCCAAATTTAAAAAAAAAAAACAAACCCAACACATGAAATCAATGGAAAATGACAGAATGCAATGAAAGCAATTTTGCAGGATCAAAATTTAAATGAGCAGCAGGGATTTTGGATGCTTATCAAAACCAAGCCGACTAATATTTTGAAGTGTGACTGTTATTCCTTCATATACTAAAAATGATGGAGTAAGCCAAATTCAGTAAAAACCTGTGTCATCACAGAGCTCTGCAGTTGAATTTGCACCTCTAACAGTTTAGAAGTTGGTTTGGTTTTGTGGGGATTTGTTTTATTCTATTTTTCCATCTCAGGCATTGTAACGTGTAAGGCTTTCTGTATTTCAAGCTGACTTCAGTAGCACTCTACAATAACAGCTTTTGCTTTATTCAGAAGTGTGTGCACTTCACATGTTTACACACAGTAGCTGCTTTCAAGCACAGTGACTGATGTAAGGGAGGAATCAGCTCAATGAACACTCTTATACATGGTTGTTATACATGTACAGTAATAGCTTAGTACATATATGTTGCGTCTACTTTTTTGTGAGCTGCTTAAACAAAATCTAGCCCCAGTGTGGAACAATGTGGTTAATTTAGGCATCTTTAAGCAAATACAACCCATTTATGATAACTGAAACTGTTCTGTAGGCAATCTCTGAAAGAGTCAATTGGGATAAAAACTTCCCTGTATTCAGAGCTTTACAGGTGGTAGTTTTGCATATCGAACAGAAATATTCCTTGAAGTCCTGTTTTAGAGCTGGAAATGGGTTTAGGGCAACTAAACATATTTCAGTTTCAGGGCAACTAGAATGAAAATTGAAAATTAAAAAGATTTGGGTTTTTTTCTGAACCTGAAAGCTGAAGGAAAAAAAAATAAAATCACAGTTTCATATGGAGGTTCTTTTAGTTGCAAGCTACTGAACATTTATGAACATTTTATCATAATTCATAATACTGTTCTACATTTAGCAAATGCTCTCTTGAAATAGAAATGTCTTAATTGAAGTTAATGCAACAAACTTGGTGATACACTCGTGGCCCAGGTCTTAAAATTTTTCAATAATTTTTCTGACAGAATATTGTCCTGTTATACCTGTATCATATGAGATAGACAGGAAACAAATAATAAAAATATTACTGCTAATTTGCATGATGAAAGACTGAGAGTTCTTCTGTGAGAGTCTAACTGTGCTTTTTGGCAATATTTCACTAACAATTTCTTATTTCAAGTAAGATTTAATTCTGTTACCAGAACCATAATGCATTTCACATAACATTATTTATATAGGGACACAATTTAAAATGGGGCACTGAAACAGGTTGCCCAGAGAAGCTGTGGCTGCCCCATCCCTGGAAGTGTTCAAGGCCAGCTTGGATGGAGTCTTGAGCTATCTGGTCAGCTATGGAAGGGCAGTTGGAACCAGCTGATCTTTAAAGTCCCTTTCAACACAAACCATTCTATAGTACTATGATTCTTTAAAAATAATATAAAAAAAAAAGACTTTGGATAAAAACAAAAAATGATTCAGTGTCCCAAGATCAGCCCTTCACTAAATTTTCCACAAAGATATTTTTGACAGTCTGTTATTTTATGAACAAATTATTTTCAAAAATGTAAAAGGTGGTGTAGCATTAAAGGAAAAAAACAACATTGACCAGTTCCATTGACCAGTTCTGCAAGCTGTCAGCATAAATTAGACCTTGCAACAGTTGTCAGGAGGCAGAAGCTGTTATATCCTTTCCCCTGACTCAGGAGGCTCAGGAAGGCAAAGTAATTTTTTAAAAGGCACGAGTGACTCATGTTGAGTGAGGCAGCAGCCTCGTCCCTATGGGTCTGAGTTAGCACCCTGAAATAACATGCAAACAGTCACTAATACTGCCATCCTTGCTGAAGTATTTGAAAAAGTTATCAATCCTAAGTAGGCAATTTTGACAGCAACTGGTACTGCTTAAACACATTAACTGTGCTAAATTGAACTGAATATAATGCTGGGAAACTTTAATATAGGCCATTAGAAGATGTAAGGAGATAAACTACACACAAAGAGAAAACTCTGTCTCTGGCCATCTGCTTGTCCTGGTAACACACAGAAAATTTGCAATATGCAACAATTCCCTCAACTTGCTGAACAGCAGGTGCCCATCTTTTCCTTCAGCTGTCCAAACCCTGTTCCCTTACAACTCTCCTCCTTCTCCCTGAAGGTTTCTTACATACTTTTGTAATGCAAATTTAGAATAAGGAGAAACAGGTGCTGTTTGAAACTGAGTTATCTCAATTTACCTGGTAACCAATGGATCTAAAATTTTATTCTGTCCTGTGAGCATTCTACTTAAATGAACAATCATTCTTCCCCCCCAGTGTCACATAATTTTCAAATGAAGAAAGTATTTTACAAACAATAAAATGCACAGGGTGCGAGGATAGTGAATAAGGAATCCTGTTTCCACCATGCTGTTTTTCTCGATAAATGCTAAACTGTAAGTAATGTAATAAACAATACCAGAATAAAGTATTGTCTTGCATCCTTGAAAACCATTTTCATTTTCAACTGAAAGGAAATGCTGCTTCAGAACCAAGGAATAGCATGGAAAGTTGCTACGGAATGAGTTGCATATTCCATTTGAAAAAACCCCACCCGTAGTTGATCGAAGGTCAAGCTATGACAATGTTGAGTTCAACAGGCCTGGTTTTGTATATATATTTTGAACATCTATGATTTTAATTATGTGCCATATGCATTCTGGAAAGGTCTTGTGCAGTTCAAAATTCATGCAGTAAGCTTTGCTATAGACTTAGGGAATGCTAACATAAAGAATTAAAACTCAAAATCTACAACTCCATAAAAAACAAAACAAAACAAAACAAAACACCAACCAAACAAACAAAAAAACCACAAATATCAAATGCAGTTGTTAGGCATGCAGCTCAAAACTATGACCTCAGCAACCACGGAGCAGCCACCTATGTGTCTTCACCTGCCTCCTCACTCATCCTGGAGGTTTCATAGACATATATTCTGCACCTCATTTCTACATAAGTCTCCTGGTATTAAGAAACTAGATGGCATCATGCCTTCAGTCATGAGGAATTTGATCAAGTAAGTGTGTTCTAGCTATGGGCAAACACCCATCAAAACTTCACAAATTGCAATTGTGACTGAGCTGTTTTCACAATACACCTTTCGTAGCATGCTCTACGTTAGAGCAGTCCCTAGAAAATTAAAGACTTGAATTTTAAGTACTCTTTAACCCAATTTTTATGCAAGCGGATTGGTTGAAAAACTCTAAGGAAAATAACCATTTAGCCTTTCCATTAAAGTCACTGTGCAGAAAGAAAGAAGCTCATGAGGGCCACAGGTGAAGCATGGTCTTTCAGGTAAGGACATTTATCTGGAAAACAGGAAAATATACATTAAAATTCCACTAGTCATGGAAGGGAATGAACCCACTTCTACATTCTAGGCAAATGGTCCATCTCCTACCAAACAAGAAAGGGGTAAAGATGATAGAAAACCATGCCAGCACTCTCATTCTTAGAGAAAGCATAGGCTGCCTTTGCATTTCAACTGTTTGACTCAGTTCCTGACAGTTGCTGTTGGAATAAACCTTGAAACAGGCTAAGGCAGGGGTTTTGACAACCTAACTGAACTCTCGCAAGATTTCCTAATTGGAACTGAACTGTGCTTGAGTAGCTCAGGTCTCTAAATACCAAACAGACTACAGGTAAAAAACTAGGAAGTCTATGAAATTTAGACACCTTCAGGGCTAAGCACCACAGAGGACTAATTTTGATAACAGATTTGGATTTAAACACCCAAATTCCAGTAAAATGTTATTTTAGACACTTACACAGAGTTGGATTTCATCCTTAGTCTTTTATTGCTTCATTTTCCCCATACCTAACACTGACAATTTCTCTCAGTAGCATGCAGCTATTATGAATTTGATATACAGAGTTAATGTGATGATGATAGTAGCATCTGAGAAGACAGATAAAAGTACTATGACATAATGCCACTTAAAATGTTGTAAAGTATTAGAGACATATTTCGGTCCTTATGATTTTTTTCATTCTTAGCAGGCTATACTAATCTGTTCAAATTACTCTCTTTATGTCTGACATGGGATGCAATTTTAAAACCAGCATCTATCTATTTTCCAGTTCTCTGGCTTTCAAACATCCAAAATTAGAGGCTATTTGTAGAGTTAATCTTTACATCAGTGCAATGCATGTTTCTGTCTTCCATTTGCAATTATGATTTATATATGTGGGGAGTCAAGGTGATAAGATTTGCATGAAAAAGAGTTTGGGAATGAGCTCTGAGGCCTTGGTGCTTTGACAAGCCCTGGGGTGATGAGTTGGGGCCTTGAAGGCTAGACAATGTGGGGGTTGTGAGAGGGTCTGCAACATTGTGATTGGTCTATTTACCTGGAGAGTTTCACAGGGGCCAATGAGATTGAACGTTGTATGTGTGTGCAGGTTGGGAAAGTGCCGAACAAGGGGATAAAAAGGGCTTGGTGATAATAAATAAGGATTGAGTCTCTGCATCAACTTGAGTCCGTGTTGTGAAATGCCACATATATATATTCAATTCCTTTTTAGGGATATAAATGGGCATCAGAGAAGAAAACCCTCTGCTTTGCATTGTTCAGACAGCTTAAGCCTGGGTCAGGAGAAATCCTCTGGAAGAAGGGGAAATGTTGCTTGCCTGACAACAGCTGACCTTGCGCAGCTGGGAGAAGCTTCTGGAGAGCAGGATGTGTGTAGCACAGTGTGAAGGACACAGAGCAAGCAGAGATTCCACAGCAGGAACAGAGACTGGGCAGCCCCCAGAGATGATCAGCAAGCAGGCATGCAGCCAGGCCTCCCAGGGGACAGAAGACAAAAAAGAATTTTCTTAGGATATGGAAGGGGCATAGGCTACCAGAACCTGAGAAACTGTTAAAAGTTTCTGGACAAAGACCAGGACTGGAAGGACATTACTGTTAGAGGACAATATACATAGGAGGATGCCCTGGGTTCAGCAGTAGCAGTCAGTTTTTCTCCTTCTTAGTAGCTGGTGCAGCACTGTGTTTTTGACTTTCGGCCTGGGAACAGAGCTGATAACACCGATGTTTAGACTAACCAAGGACTTTGTGAGTCTCATGCTCTGCCAGGGAGGAGGAGAAGCCAGGAGGAAGCAGGGACAGGACACCTGACCCAAACTAGCCAAAGAGGTATTCCATACCACAGCACGTCATGCCCAGGATGTAGAACTGAGAGTCCCTGGAAGGGCTGGATCACGGCGGGATGGGGGTGAGGTACCGGTCAGTGAGCAGTTGTATTCTCTTCCTTGTTATTTCTTTATCATTATTCTTATTGGTGGCAGCAGTAGTGATTTGTGTTATACCTTAGTTACTAGACTGTTTTTATCTCAACCCGTGGGAGCTGCATTCTTTTGATTCTCCTCCCTGTCCTTCCAGGAGTGGAGGGAAGAAAGGTGTGTGTGGGGGGAAGTGGACTGCGTGGTTCTGATTTACGGCCTGGGCTTAAACCACGACAGAGGAAGGAGGAGATTTTTTTTTTTTTTTTCTCATAAGGAAAGGATTTAGGGTTTCTTGTTTATGACAGTGTTGAAAAAAAAAAAACACTTTTTGTCTAGGAGTCCTGATAGTGTCTTGGTATGCTCACTTTAAATAAAAGTTTCATGCTATTTCATCAGAAATCTCATGTTCACTGGCAGCCTTATCATAGGCATGCTTCTTATTCAAATTCTTTTAAATTTTTAAACAAGAATCATAGAATCACAGAATATTTAGGATTGGAAAGGACCTTAAGATCATCTAGTTCCAACCCCCCTGTCATGGGCAGGGACACCTCACCCTAAACCGTGTCACCCAAACTAAACCGTGTCACCCAAACTAAACCATGTCACCCAACAGGTATCAGTCATTCAGTTACTGATAATGATTTTGAAACATTTGTAGCTATTCACTTACGGTAAGAATTTTGACTTGCTGTGTCTTGAATGTTTCAGATAAGGCTAGATGAGAAAGTCTCATCAAACTTCAGATGTATCGCTCTCAGGTCAGTACTGGGATCAGCGCTGTTCAATATCTTTGTCAGCAACATGGACGGTGGGATTGAGTGCTCCCTCAGCAAGTTTGCTGATGACACCAAGCTGTGTAGTATGCTCAACAAGCTGGAGGGAAGGGATGTCATCCAGAAGGACCCTGACAGGGTCAAGGGGTGGGTCCATGCAAACCTTCTGAAGTTCAAAAAGGCCAAATGCAATGTCTTGCATGTGGGTTGGGTCAATTCCAAGCACAAACATTGGCTGGGTGGAGAATGGATTGAGAGCAGCCCTGAGGAGAAGGACTTGGGGATGTTGGTCAATGAGAAGCTTGACATAACTTGGCAATGTGCTCTCGCAGGTCAGAAAGCCAACCACATGCTGGGCTGCACCAAAAGAAGCATGACCAGTAGGCCAGCAGAGGTGATTTTCCGCCTCTACTCCACTCTCATAAGACCCAACCTGGAGTACTGCATCCAGCTCTGGGCCCCCCAGCACAAGAGGAATGTAAGCCTGCTTGAGCATGATTATATTTTTAAACAAAATTAAAATGTCACAGCCCTTTCATATGATTGCTATATAAGTAAACATTCAGTTTATCTATCTCTCTTCTACTTTATGAATATACAAAGATGTTAAACCGAAACATCTTACTAGTCCCATATTTTTTAAAGTGCTTTTGCCAACACAAGGTGTTTTTTCCAGCAGAAGGCCTAGTAATGTGAGAAGAGGGCAGGAGGTCCTATAAGCAGAAATTAATGGCAGTTTCATGCAACACGTGAAATTATAATGCATCTTATGACTAAATCAAATCACTTTTTTTTTTTTTTAATAATTTCCGAATTCCATAGGGGCCATGAAACACATATTTAAAAGGTGTGCAGAAGGACCTTATTCATTAAACAGCAGAGAAAAGTAGTTGAAGCTTTATTAAAAATTGACTAATAGGCATTCCAGATAATTGAACTGACTGGCTGTTTTGACAGCTGCAAGCAAAAAAGTGCTTGCTCTAAACAGTTGGTGTAAATCTTTTAGATTTCTAGAAAGAGAAATTATGTACTTGTTTAATTTTAATCAATTTATAAAGCTAAAAAAAAATCTAACTGTTCATCTGACTAGCTGAATTTATGCTAATTGGAGGTACTGCCAATCATTTCAATGATAGGGTTTGAACTGAAAGAATTTCCAAGTTCTCACAAATGGGAAAGGTGGAAGGTGAATACTTCAAATATTTTGGCTAGCAGAAAATATAAATTAAGATGAAAACATAATTCTGAACTTGATTTCCAGAAAAGCACCAAAATATAATTCTGACTGAAGTTAGTGGATTTTGCAAGTGTCTTATCAGCTTTGAAAATCAGTCTGCAATTAACAAATACAACAAAAAATCTGCAGCTTAAATGGACTAGCATAAAGTATCAGGCAATTATACTGTCTAAATAAAACACCTTTAGGTGTTCTTTTACTCTATGTATGCAAGTATACACTTTATATCTTGAGTTAGAACAGATCTATCCTCCTTATAAAACTCACAAAAAGTCGAAAAAATGGGATGAACCTTCCACAGTTGTGTCACTTCAGCTATAGGCATATATATAAGAATACTATAGCAACTGCTTAGAGAACAAAAAAAAAAACTTACAAAAATGATTAGCTAACACACTGAGAATAGTCTGTCTAATATTTAATTATAACATCTCTAAAACAGAAGGACACATACAGAATTCCTGCATGTTCTTTTTTTTAGTATTATTAAATGAAAATAAAGAAATAATCCAAAAAAAAGTTTTAGTATCCAAATAATGCCGTGGTGAACTTACCTGACGTTTGATTAATGTATTTGGCTTATGTATAATAACTGAACAAGAAATCTTCATGGTGTTTTGAAGGGTTGAATTGATTTGATTTGATTGTAGAAGTCTTTTAGTCATTCCATATGAGAAGAAGTGCTGTTGGAAACATGTATTTCACAGTTAACAGTTTTAAACTACCCTTTATTCCAAGAGGGAAGAACAATTGAAGCACTGACTATTAGTAAAACTGGTTTGCAAATGAAATTTGATTGATATTTTTAGATTTCTTGGGACTATATGTGGCACAGCTTTGTATAAATTACATTTGTTTAAAATGCAGCAGAGCTCAGAATTGCCAGGAACAATTTAAACCCCATAAATGTTTCCTCTAAATTGAATCAGAGAAGGCTGAGAAGCCTCTAAACACCGCACAGGGATTCAATGTTTAAATTTTAAATGAAACAATTTTAAAAATTGGAGCCTTGCCATCATTTGTAACACTGTCAGAGTCACTGTTCCTGTATAATAGATTGATTTTCCTCTTCTGTTCCTAGCTCATCTTTACTGGAGGCTTTCACTGTTAAACACAGTAAATGAAGGGGGTGGGAGAAACAGGGACAACAAAAAATTCTATTTTCAGAAATTGCATTTTTTATTTAATAGAGATATTTTTGCTTACACCTAAGCCTGAAGACTATTTTTATGAAACACAAGAAAATATCTCAGGTATTTTCTTGTTTCATTCTATCCAAATACATTAATTTCTTGGTTTCAATGAAGATTTATGCTACTTATATTGTACAAGCTAAGTGTAAATAAGGGCTATAAATTGCTAAACAGTTAATGTTGCTTGTGAATGGGCCTATTGTTCTCTAAACAGCCTGAATTTTAGAAAATTCAGCTAACTTAACGCCTATGAGGTGTCATACAGGAAAAATGCTATAAAAATCTAATAACAATAAAAATGCATTGGTATTACGCTATATTAGGATGGGTGAAAGTGCATGCATTTAGAACTTAATATATATACAGTTAAAAGAGGTTTAAATTAAAAGTGGTGTGGGCAAGTGTGTGTCCACCTCACCACATACAAACTTATCCCTTCATTTGGTTTGATGTTTAGTTATTAATTCTTGGAAATGCAGGCAACCTAGAAGTGTCTGAACTGTAAAAAGTGAAAATATTGCAAGCTTCCAGTGCAGTCTGCAATGAAATTATCAGGAGTAGAGAACATTCTTGTTTAGAATCAAGGAAACTCTTTTTCTAACTTGTAGAAAGTTAATGTTTTAAGATGAAGCCCAGAACTAACTCAACACAACTACACTGAGAACATATCAGATCTTGGAGGAGACGTGGATCTGCTCATTCTGTATGGCCAATATCAGGATCCAAAGTGAAAGCCTGGATTTCAAAAGCTTAATTTTATGCCAAATTTCAGGTGCAGGGTCATAGCAACTCCTTAAGCCTTTGCTATATTCAGCCCACTGAAAGGCAGAGATAATTGCTGTCATGTTAAGAAACAGGAAAGATTAACAGGTGAGAATAAGCCTTAACTGTTGCTGTAGACAGTATCAGCAGATCTAGCCAAAAAGAAAAGGAACATTAGCCTTCACTGTATGAACTGGGAGTTGCCTATGGGTGATAAAGCAATGCACACAGGATAACAAAGTCACCTGCAAACCACCTATCTTATGCTGAGTGAAAACCCTATATCCAGTGCCAGTTAATTCACAGCCAGTTTTCATGCAACTACCATTGTCTGTAGTGTATAACAGTCATACTCTACCATAGCTTTCTTCTTCCTTTAAAGGTCTTGGACACATAAAAATACATTTCTGTTCATTGTTCATATATGATACGGAGATCATAGAATCATAGAACAGTTAGGGTTGGAAAGGACCTTCAGATCATCTAGTTCCAACCCCCCTGCCATGGGCAGGGACACCCCACACTAAACCATGTCACCCAAGGCCTCATCCAACCTGGCCTTGAACACCGCCAAGGATGGAGCATTTCCAGCTTCCCTGGGCAACCCATTCCAGTGCCTCAAAACCCTCTCAGTAAAGAATTTCTTCCTTAGATCCAATCTAAACTTCCCCTGTGTAAGTTTGAACCCGTTACCCCTTGTCCTGTCACTACAGTTCCTGAGATCTCTTCATCTATTTGAACATAAAATGTGCTTATACAGAAATGAGCTACTAGTTCCATGCTAGCCTTGAGGTTACTATAACCTGTCTTCTAAGATAAAAGAAATAGGTGTAAAGCCATGCCTTAAATTAAAACCATGACTGTATTCTGACAGTTAAGTTCTTCTTATTCTGTTTTCTTGGTCTGTTTCTAGACAATTTGTGGGCAATAATAAGAAAACTTAAAAAAGGCACCAAATAGCATGAAAAATTTCATGTACAGTGATTTCTCAAATCATAACTCACTGTTTTCACTGTCATGGTAACAGCAAACATTTAAAAAGAAAGGTAATTGCTTTTATTTTCAGTACATTATCTTTTTGCAAAAAATGCCGATTTCTAGTAATATGTATTAATTCAAAGGAATGTGTCAGTTTAAGTTGATATGCAGTGGCTCTGAATGGTAAATTGTTAGTTACTGTAACTATAAATTGAGCTTAGAAGAGCGTATCTCATTTTGAAAATAATAATTTGATAAGGAAATTCAAATAAATTAGAATGAAACAGAATTGTGGGTGAAGAAGAAGGGAAGAAGTTTTAATAGACCACAGGAAAACACGGCACATCCTAAAATAGGTTGAGGAAAAAAATATTCCTAAGGTTACTACTTTTTTTGCCATGCTCTTCTCCTAAAATCAGGCAAAGTCCAAGTCAAAGTAATATAAACTGGTAAGCTTCCTTTTCTTAGCATCTGTAGCTTAGTTAAACCTGAAAATCATGAAATATAACAAAATTATCCCTCAGCTTCAAACTAAACAGTTCCTTAAGCTCAAAAGACTGTGGGAGGGATGTGGGGGAGAAGATGAAAATGACAGTATCATTAGCAGTTTGGAACAGGATCTTTCATTATAATGACTGAAGAGAATTTGAAAGAAACTTGCTCAGTTCATTAGGACTCATTGAAATACTTGCCACATCATTTATTTTTTTTCATACTCATACAAGCCAAACCCTAGCCTGTACTTCTACTCAGGATTCCTACACAGACATTTGCTCATATTTCTTTTTTGCATGCTTACATTGAGAATTATGTTTCAAAGACCCTTTTAAGAAACAATTACCTCATTTTTGTCTCATACTTGGAGTGGATAGTCCTTTGTTTGTTAACTATTTTACTGTCTGGTTTTATACCTCTCCAAATACATGCAAATCAACTGTGTCTCTTACTCAAATTTTTGGGCATATGAATCTGGACAGGTAGCATACATACACAACTGAAAATAAAACAATATAGTACAATATGCAAGCACTAAATAATTAATATCATTAATCTTTTTCTTGAGTCACAAGTTCTCATAAACTACAGGTGTATTGCAGAGCAGCAACAATTTAGCTATGATATGCCCTAAACTGTCCTTTCCAGGATTGCCAGTGTTAGGCTGTAAACACTGTTGCTCATCTCATGTTTTCACTCTGCATGTAAAGTAGGGGATTATTGGTGAGGATCTGTCCTGGCTTTGTGCAAGGAGAAGAAAGAACTTGGCTATGCTGGCCTCTAGGAACACATTTTTTATCAGCGTAATTTTGGTTGTTTTCAGCTAGTCATAGAAATAATTATTGGCATCGGAAAGGAGGAGGTGTGTGGAACACACCAAATAAAACAATAGCATATTTATAAGCATTTCTTCTTTCCAGAGATGATGATGGTGACGATGATGATGATGATTATTATTCTACATGCCTTTAATTTGGGCTCTGAGAATAAAAACTGAAACATTTAAGTGCTTTATCTTTTCTTCTTTTGCGAGTTTTCCATTTTGCCTAAATAGTCTCTTTATAGGCAGACTTAGAAAAGTTGATGAGACAATTTGCCCAACTCCTACAAGTCTGGAATTGAGCTCCTTAGAGTCTCTGCTGGGATGGAAAGGCACTGTTCTTTACTTTCCCTCTTTATTCTGTGGTTTGAGTGTGCACATCCTTCTCTATGGCCCCAGCTCAAAGTTAAAGCTGGTTCTGAAATGGTGTAATTAAACAGTGCATGCCGATATCTCCAGAAAATAGATGCCATAATTTTTGGTAGATTTCATGTATGTTTCTCCCTCACTGAAAATGCTATAAAACAGTGATGCATTTTAATTGCAATATTTCACAATAAAAAAAAAAAAAGTACATGGGTGTATGCATTTTTTCATGTCTATAAAACCCACATGCATGCATACGTAATGTTTTCTACATATTTTTTGTTCAGAAATAACCAGAGTCAGTGTCTGGATGATGGAGGAATAAAATAAAATAGTGCCATGCAAGCATGTGAGATTTGATTCACTGCAAGTTTCACTGGCTGCTTCCAGAGACGGACTTAATAGTAAAGCTGTTATGGATAACACAAGTACAGTTGCACTAAAGTCCAGAGACTAGAAAGGCCAAACTGAAAATGTCAAGGGAAAAAACAGCACTGAAGCTTGACTTAAGCAACTGTCTGACATTATCCCATTCAACAAGACTCATTGCATCTATGCTACTCTGTAAATTGGGCTCTAGCACTGGAAAGTGTGGTTTACAAAGACTGACATGAATTTTCTAGCATATTAAATGCCCCGGGAGATTTCCCAAGAGTCAGTGCTATTTGACTAAAGAAAATGTTTGATCTCAGGATATATTCGAGACTTCATAAAACACAGATTTTACTTCATGGAAATTCAGGTCAATGTATAGACTATAAACAAGATCTACTTTAGTTCTGGTCCCTGTTCTTCTGTAAGGAGATTAACCATTTCTTTCCCATACCTCAGTTTTCTCACCTGAGTGAGAAACTGCACTACCTACGCTAGACAAACCATGCTAGATGAAGGTAACAGGGACAAGGTGCAATGGCTTTAATCTGTAAGAGGGTAGAATTATATTGCACATCAGGAAAAAAATCTTCACTGTAAGGGTGGTGAGGCACTGGCACAGGTTGCCCAGAGAAGTTGCGACTGCTCCATCACTGACAGGTTGGATGGGGTGTTGAGCAACCTGATCTAGTGTGTGGCGTCCCTGCCCATGGCAGGGGGGTTGGAAATGGCTGATCTTTAAGGTCCCTTCCAACCCTAACTATTCTATGATTCTATGATAACCATAGATGGTCTTACATAAATTGCCACCAGAATTTTTAAAAGGTTTGATTGTATATTCAAAATGTATATTTCTGAAAAACTGCTCTCCAAAAAAATGTAAAATAATTTTATAAGCAACCTTATAACCAGTGCAGACTCAAATTCTGAAAGGTTTTGCTTTTTGTTTGCTTGTCATTTTGTTTTGGTTGTTTCAGTTTGGTTTGTTTTTTGTATTTTTCATCTGTTTGTTTTTGCAGTGGTGGAGTAGTATTTGATTTTTTCATATCTACAGAAGTTCAAGTGGACTTTGAAGAGCTTTTGGGTGAACACAGAATAATGCCGTTATGTTTCCGTTATTTTGAGTGGGGTCTTTTTCCTTTCCCAACCAACATTTGACAATAGGGAAATATTTTTTGTAAAATGTTATCTCCTTAAATCTCAGGGGTTTAGGAAGCTGCAATAAAAGTTTCACCTCAGCTGAGAAATACTCAGCAGGATGTATTTCTTATGCACCTGTGAGTCTTAAAATTGTTTGAAAGAACAGACTGGAAAAATTATATCTTGAATAGAGATATAACCTCCAGGAGAGAGACACCACTCGGGAGCTCATGTCTTCTCAAAGGCACATTTTTGTGTGCATTTATGGTTTGGCTGTTTTGGGAACCTTGACTTTGTTGAGTAAAAGTATCAATGTTATCTAACAGAAAGAGTGTGTGTGTATCTCTCCCATGAGATATAAAAGAATGTAATTACAGAGACTTTTTATTTGCTCCAAATTCTTCTAGATCCTGAATCCTAAATTCAAGAAAAGAATCCTTTTCTGCACACTTAACTGACTGTGTCACAGTCTTTTGGGTTTATGTTGTGTCAGATTATAAAGGCTGATACACCCCTCACTCCTGCAGAATCACAAGGAAGAATTGCTTCTGACTTATTCAAGTATTTATCATAAAGCTAAAATAAATATGAACATGATTGGAAACTAATGCAGTCATTTAAGACTCAAGCAATTTTGTCTTTTTTTCCCTAGATACAGTTCCTCTAATGTCTCTAAATGATGCTGAGAGGAAAATGCTCTCACTGACGTTTAGATTTGGATTATTTAATATATTAGCAAGAAAGAAAGTTAAAAAAATGTGCTCTCTCTCACAAAACGATAATACTAGTATACACAGTTTATTCTCTCTGTCTCTGTATAGAAATGATTGAGTAGATTGGGAAGTTCTGAGTATGGGTGTTTATTAAGACAATAATTGTTCACAGAATATAGAAACTGCATTAGAAACTGGAGACATTTCTGCTACTTTCTCTGCTCTTTTAGTCAGTGAACAAAGGGTCTTTATTACCTCAGCTACTCCATGGAGAAATATGCATTACTCATCAAATAAGATGCTGGGTGGCCAATTGGCATAACATTTTTGGATAATGCTTGTAATACTGGAAACATGCAAGTATTTTTATGATTGCTCAAAGATTTGCCAGTTTAGAGCAAGCCTGAGTTTAGAGTTCTGAAAGATTTCAAGCCAGTATCTTTATAAGATATAGAAAAATTAAGGAGGATAGATAGTTTCAAAAGGGTTGTTTCTATATGTGGCTAGTTGCCTTTCCATGTCATTTTTTGTTTCTTTTTAAGGTGGACTTTGTCATTTTGCACCTCCTGCATTCCTTACATTTCTTAGATGAAATTAAGATATTTTCTCATGCCTAGACTGTGGCTCCAGATAGTGGCATACCAGTTCTTTTATTCTTAGGTCCAGCATGGACCTAAGGTCTATTTCTGGGTGCTTTTGACTATCAAAGTTTTGTGACCTCCAAAATAATCTGATAATAAATAATTGTTTCTTTCTGTCATTGTGAAAATCTGTTGTGTTCTAGAGATCTGCATGGATTATATTTCATTCTTTATATCCTTTGCCAAGAACCATTTTATTTAGTTATCAAAAAAAAAAAAAAAAGAGACTGTTAATTATAGTATAGGGCTTATGCATGTAATCAATGCATAAATTCATTCAAGTGGCAGAAAGAAAAAGAATACAAAATGCAGTCAGATCTAGTTGTTTGCCCTTAATGTAATTTGGCATCTTTCCATAGACTTCACTGGAAATATAATGTGTGCCAATGAGTTTAATATAAGATTCCCAGTAAACTTCAGTGCATTCAGTGGATGAAGGATTCTGTGGATGAAGCTTTAAAAGACATCTTTTTTCTTTAATATTTCTTTCTCCATGGTAATTAGGATAAAGCACCATGCCCCTACTACGATCTATGAACAGTGAGACAACTGTGCTTGTCTATGGTAATGCATATCACAACCCTGAGTCAAAGCACACAAGAACTGGGGAAAGCATTCTCAGGGAGAGCTGTCTAACAAAATGCATTTCTACCTAAGGCAACTAAAATCATCTGAAACCTGTAAGTCTGTTTTAGCAACTCTAACTTGATAGGAATTCCAATTAGAGTGTCCTTTCTAAAGATGTCTCTGTTGTAGATAACTTTGGAGATCACTTGCATCTCCAATTAGTAGCTCTGAAGGTGCATGAAATTCTTTTTATGAAATAATATGTATAGATTCTTGGAGGGTTGGGATTTGTTTTTGGTTTTATTGGAGGTTTGGTGGGGGACTTTTTCTTTTTTTTTAAATCTCTCACTGCTTGCACTACTTTCCTCTGTTTCTTCCAATTACATTTCTTGTTGTGTCAGTCTGCAGTAATGATGACCATTGAGCTAATTTTCAGAGGATCATATTAACACTAACCTTTGGCTCACCCATCTGTTCCTCACTTTATTGCTTCAGATGTCTCCTTTCTGGCTCATTGTTAAACCAGAATAGAGGCAAAATTCCTCCAAGCCCAGCAGGTCTTTGCTGGGCCATTTTTGACTGCAAAAGGCCGATTAGTATGATAATCTGAATCTTTTGCTCTTGTCATTGAAGTTTTCCTAATACTCAACATCTTGCTGGATGTCGACTGCAAATAAAACATCTCTGGATGACAGTAGACTTTCCTCTCAAAATAATAAAGGAACACATCTCAGCTCCCATTTTCTGATAGGAGTTTGGAGTTCCCCTTGGGTCTCTGCTCTCCAGGGAATGAATAACTCCTAGTTTGTTAAGCTCTTGCCTTTACGTACTAAACACAAAACACTGAAACTAAGGATAAATTGGATAGTTCAGAAAACCTCTGGTTTTCTGTAATGACACGATAAATAGTCCACCGGAGCCACAGGTTAATTTCTATTGCAAGAATGCACAGACATACCAAGCATCAGAGTATTTTTCAATGCAGTAATTCATAATTCCATGTATACTTATTAGTAAAGCCTTTAATACTGCCAGAGCTGTATAAACAGAGAAAGCTACTAAATCTAGTGTATATTAGGAATTTAATACTCTCTTGTATTAACACTTCCTCACTTTTTTGGCTGGTAAAAATAAGGAGTGTTTCATTTTGCATTCTGATTTACTCCTGAATTTGTCTGACACAGTATTTCAATAGAAAGTGTTCCTTTCTTATCTTTTCCCATTCCAAAAACAAATATACAAATGCAAAACAAAACAAGAAACAAACTTCAGAATATAAGATCATAATAATAATAACACCAAGCCAGATTTGTTGCTGCTGGGAAATTTTGTCCTCCAGATTGCCTTGCTTTCAGTGCACCATCATAAAATACATTTTTATGTAATTTAAAACATATGTTTTAAAGTGTGTTCTGCAGCAACTGAAGTAAAATGTGAACAACTAAGCCATTAAAACTGCAGTACATTTTACATAACCTAAACGCAGATACTAAGAATTATTTTGCATTGCAATAATCTAATACTTTTAAATTAACTTCGGGTGTCAGGCTAAAACATTAGGTCTGGATGACAGCTAAATGAAAGATCTTTGCTTTCCAGTCCAGATAGCTAGAGTGAGAAACAAAGAACGGGGAAGGCAGGCAACAAAATTGTCAGGTAGATGTATATTGCTGTTAGTATCATCAGTAATGGAGAAACTGTTTGCCATCATATAAATCTGTGCTTAGTGAGCAAAAAACATTCTCCAAGGTTTTTCATCAGTGTCAGTTGTATACTTACATGGATTTAAAATAAGTAGCCTAGTGTAATATAAAAGCATCAGAAGGCTGAGGTTTTTAATGACTTCTTTGCCTCAGTCTTCACTGGAAAAGGCTCTGACCGCACCACTCAAGTCTTGAAAGGCGGACGCAGGGACTGTAAGAATGAAGACCCTAGGCCCACTGTAGGAGAAGATCTGGTTCAAGACCATCTTAAAAACCTAAACATACACAAGTCCATGGGACCTGACAGAATCCATCCGCGGGTCCTGAAGGAGCTGGCAAATGAAGTTGCTAAGACACTGGCCATCATATTTGAAAAATTATGGCAGTCAGGTGAAGTTTCTGATGACGGGAAAAAGGGAAATATAACCCCCATTTTTAAGAAGGGGAAAATGGATGAACCAGGGAACTACAGACCAGTCAGTCTCACCTCTGTGCCTGGCAAACTCTTGGAGCAGATTGTCCTGGAAAGGCATGCTAAAGCACATGAAAAACAAGGAGGTGGTTGGTGACAGCCAGCACGGCTTTGCTAAGGGGAAATCCTGCCTGACCAATTTGGTGGCCTTCTATGATGGGGCTATGAAACTGATGGACAGGGGCAAAGCAGTTGACGTCACCTACCTGGATTTGTGCAAAGCGTTTGACACTGTCTCACATGACATCCTTGTCTTTAAATTGGAGAGACATCAATTTGATGGGTGGACCACTCGGTGGATAAAGAACTGGCTGGATGGCCGCACCCAAAGAGTTGTGGTCAATGGCTCGATGTCCGGCTGGAGACCGGTAACGAGTGGTGTCCCTCAGGGATTGGTGTTGGGACTGGTCTTGTTCAACATCTTTGTCGGTGACATGGACAGGGGGATTGAGTGCGCCCTCAGCCACTTTGCCGATGACACCAAGCTGTGTGGTTCAGTTGATATGCCGGAGGGAAGGGATGCCATCCAGAGGGACCTCGACATGCTTGTGAGGTGGGCTGATGCCAACCTGATGAAATTTAACCATGCCAAGTGCAAGGTCTTACACCTGGCTCGGAGTAATCCCAGGCACAGCTACAGGTTGGGCAGAGAAATGATTCAGAGCAGCCCTGCAGAGAAGGACTTGGGGGTATTGGTCGATGAGAAAATGAGCATGAGCCGGCTTCAGTGTGCGCTCAAAGCCCAGAAAGCCAACGGTATCCTGGGCTGCATCAAGAGGAGCATGACCAGCAGGTCGAAGGAGGTGATCCTGCCCCTCTACTCTGCTCTCGTGAGACCTCACTTGGAGTATTGTGTGCAGTTCTGGTGTCCTCAACATAAAAAGGACATGGAACTGTTGGAACAAGTGCAGAGGAGGGCCACGAGGATGATCAGGGGACTGGAGCACCTCCCATATGGAGACAGGCTGAGAAAGTTGGGGCTGTTCAGCCTGGAGAAGAGAAGGCTGCGTGGAGACCTCATAGCAGCCTTCCAGTATGTGAAGGGGGCCTACAAGGATGCTGGGGATGGACTCTTCATCAGGGACTGTAGTGACAGGACAAGGGGTAACGGGTTCAAACTTAAACAGAGGAAGTTTCGATTGGATCTAAGGAAGAAATTCTTTACTGAGAGGGTGGTGAGGCACTGGAATCAGTTGCCCAGGGAAGCTGGAAATGCTCCATCCTTGGCAGTGTTCAAGGCCAGGTTGGATGAGGCCTTGGGTGGCATGTTTTAGTGGGAGGTGTCCATGCCCATGGCAGCGAGGTTGGAACTAGCTGATCTGAAGGTCCTTTCCAACCCTGACTATTCTATGAGTCTATGATTCTACCATACATGTTTTTCCTAAGTATTTTCTATTTAACAGAATATTTTAGTAACTAAATCAGATGCACTTGTATGTGTATGTGTTTTCTTAATCGAATATATAGTGTTTAAAGTAAAATAATATCTATAAAAATTATTTGGCATGCCACAGTCAATGCCATGAAAAAGAAAACAAAAACAAAGAGGTAACCCATATTTCCCTGTAAAGAACAGATGTACTTTAGCTGACTATTTGCAAGTATAATAGGAAGCTGTAAGTCTGGGACCTAAAATATTCTTATATTACTTACAGGAAGCATATCAAAATTGACAGACAGTTGGAAATTGCCATAGATGAGACACTGGAAAAATCCAGGAATGTCCTGCTAAAATCAGATACAACAGTATTAGGTCCAAGTGGATATACTTGCCTTTCGTCTTTATAGCTACCTGCATATGCATGTGTTATATATCTCTTTGAATTAAATCTATTTTACCAGCATATTTTCAAGACAGGGTTGTTTGGGTTTTTTTGCTGTAAGACAATACCTAATTCAAAATATTGTCCCCAGTACAGATTACATGCATATTCTGAAAAACCTGAGTAGCCGACAAACTGTCTACGCTTAAGGGGAATCACTGCAAAAATCCTTTTCAGTGTCATTCTACTTGCACATGGTAGCATTGATATATTTCCAGAAAGACTGCATGATCCATGCCATTTCAATATGTGGATGGCTCTGAACATTATCTCTTCCCTTTTATGAATAAGCTGCTTTGAAAGTTGTTTTAATTCTTTCAATTTCTTGGAAGTTAATATTTAACTGTCTATCTTTTCCTACTTATTTTCCACAAATTCCTTAATGATATAACTCAAGATCAAAATATTTACCCAAAACACTGGCAATGACTTTCACAGTTTGAGTAAAATTGGGATAGAATAGGACTCCTGAGAATTAAAGTTACAGTCATAAAATATACCACTGCAACTATCTCACTAAAATAAGCAGGGACAATCTTGGCCTTACTTATGATATCCGTATAGCTATTTTCAGTGTATTTATGCAGGACACCTGTTAGTGCAAAAATCTCTTCACAGAATTTGTTCTTAGGAAACTGAGAACAAAAATAGGTCTTTTAAATTGTCCGCCATCAGGTTTTTAACTTGTTCATTGGAATTGCTTTGTGAATTGCCAGTTTTTCACTGTGTCTTTTGATAACATACTACCTCTGGAATGGCAGATTCATTATAGAAGTCAAATGAGTCAGTATTTTATTAAATGAAATTATGTAACTAGAGAGCCATGAGACACATCAGTGCATGCCATTTAACTTTTAAAGTGCACATTTATTTTTCAGCATAAGAATCAGCCAAGAATGTGTGCAGCAAAGACCCTTGGCTTATTTGCTCCTTGACAGACACAGAATTCAGCTGTGGACACAAAAGCTGGAGAAGCCGTGATGCTCTGAATATATAGTGTAGTTCAGATTAGAGTGTCCACTGAGATAGCAAATAGGTGCCCCATAGAAATCAAGCAGTGTAAGAGAAGTTCCAGAGAAGGTTTAAACATATTAGAAGATATTGTAACTTTATCTCCATCTTCTGAGTACAAAGATTAAGAAGAGTATTTTTTGTAACCAAATTTAATGAATACATTCCTGTCTTCTATATCATGCATACTTCCTTGAAATCTTTCTCTGCCTCCCTCACATCCCAAAATTGAGGTCTCTGAGTAATTTCAGTTCTGCTTCCTGATGTTGAAGGTTTTGAATATGTTTTCAACATGCAGGATCTGATAGAAGGCAGCACATTTGTACACAAAAAGATAAACAGAAAGGCTATGAGTGTGAATGAAGCGCTCTGCTTTACTTGACTAGTTCCTTAGCAATAAGTAACTGTTCCATTTTTTGCTTTCCCACTATGCATGGTTTTGAGGCAAAAAAAACCTGACAAAGTGCTCTATGAACACCAAAGCAGTCTTGGAACATGCCATAAGCCTGGTCATTATTATTAGACTAATTCTACAAGTGAGTAAACTGCATTACAGGAATTCAACTGCTTGTGCGTCAAAGAAGAATTCAGTGGCAGAGCTTCAAAGTCTTCCAGTTCCAATTCCAAAGTATTCCAGTTCCACTCCTTTTTCTAGACAATACTCTGCCCCTTGGAATCATGAGTTTTTGAGGAATTTGGCTTTTAAAAAATCCCTCACCTGACATATGCACCACTCTTTGTAAAGATCAGAAATTATTAATATTTATACCAAGGTAGACAAGTCCTTGACCTAAAAGAAAGGAGTTACACAGTGATGTGGTTGCAGGCAGCACAAGTGACATGGAAAAGAAACAAGCAAGTGTTAGTTAGTAGGAAAGGATGGTGAAAGAAAAGAAAAATTAACCCCATGATTTCCTCTGGTAAATCTCTTTTCCTGCCTTTCGTAAAGGGTTCAAACAATACAGAGGACTGATCATTCCTCAGAAGGATAAAAGTTATTTCAGCAGATCTCTCCAGGTATTTTATCATTATGTATCTCTTTCAAATGGCTGAGAAATTACTATTAAGGAAACTGCAGGGAAAATATGATATTTGAATACTAACATTTGTTATTTGTCTGTACTAAAAGAACAATATGACAGTAGTATAGGAAGCAACAGTAATGGTATGAGAAGTATAGGAATGATACAGGAATAGTAATAGATTTGGATATTTGTCCGCACTGAAAGAATAGTACAGGAATTGCACAGGAAGAACCTAGGCAGTTGCAGTAGACAATCTTTTCATAGAAGTGCACCAAGGTCAAACCTTAACAACTGCTCAACTGCCCCTCTGGTGTACACAAAACTCAGTCTCATTGAGCTATTGATCTTCTGAAATGTTAGACACCTTTTTAGACAATGTACTAGAGATTGGTGGGAAATGGTGGAATAAAGCATGCACTGAATTTCATGAGGGTATATGGGAAGTGAAGGTACAAGAACTATATGAGATTATCCTCTCTGATTATAGTACAGATTGAACAATGATTTACTTATTTTCCCAAATCAAAAGAAGTCAGATACCAGCATATGAGGTAAATTCAGATCCATTCTTTTTATGTGAGGGACACAATATTCACTGTTAGGTTGGGTTAACAAACCGGAGAATCTCAGAAGCTAAATGCCAAAGTCTCAGCAATTTGATCCCCAGCTTTTCAGCTAAGACCATGAGAAGCTAATAGCCTCTAGGTGTATGGCTCACACAATAACCTGTAAAGGATACTGAGTGGGTTAGACTTGCATCATGTAGCTTTTTATAAGTTTTTTACCTAGATTCAGCTTTGTATTTGTGATCAAAACATCTTTTATTCTCTGGAGCACAGCAACTAACAAAAAACAAGGCTAAGGGAAGAGATACACATAAAGAGGAAGGAATTATAGGAGTTTGGCTATGATGGACAGACACAGTGTAAAAGATACTACTGGGCATAGTACTCTTTTTTTTTTTTTTTTTTTTTTTTTTAAGACAAGCTTTCCTAATACCCTACAATGTTTCACACAGAGAGACACACAGAGATACTCCAAAACAATGATAAGTAAAGAAACAAACAGACAAAGACTTGGCAATTTGAAAGTGAAGATTCACAGATGAAATACCCGTGAAGGACAAAAAGCCCAGTCAAACCTCCTTGTCTCAGACTTAGTTAGAAAGGACCTTGTGAAGGTTGACTCCAACCTTTTCTTGCATCACTTTTGTATAGTAACAGTGAGCACTTCAGGAAAAGAATCAATACAGTTATGTGGATGGACTAAAGGAGACTGCTCACTTGACTGCTTTTTTTACTGCTGAATAGAAAATTTGTTTTTCAATAGTTGACTCTAAATTATTGTTACCCTTGCTTAAAAAAAACCTGCACAGGCAATTTTAAGTATAGTTGAGGGCATTTATGAACAGTAAAGCTGAAACTTTGAAATAATGGGAAAATTAAATATTTTAGAGTTCATGAGATGCAGCTACTTTACTCTTTTAGCAAATAAATTTCTCATAAACTTGAACTTAAATGCTGAGGTGCATAATGCATGATTATGTATTTAAATCCCTATCTGACCTCCGAAGTGAACACCACCTTAAGAAAAGACCTTATTAATGGGATTGAAAATATTCTGTGAAACAACTTTGCATTAACAAATGCACTCTTACTTGTACTAGAATGTTAGGTCAAATAAGGCAATTTTCACTACAATTGGATGTGAAAATGTTAAAATAGCAATTTATTTTTTAGTAATATTTTTAAGTATCAAATTCTTATAAATTGGGATAGTTATTTCATATTCATATATATATGCTTTTTTATTCTGGTTATACTTTTAAAACATGTAGACTTTATTTCTTCATTGTAATTTTTGTAGTCTACAGCTTTATATTGGTTTTATATGTATATTTTTTTATCAGATTTAAGGTTCAGACCTTTATAAGTTAAAATACTCACACTTTCAACAGCAACACACCAATCAAAACATAACGATTCAACCTTCAAATTTCAGAATACACTACATATCTTTCTATGCTGTTTTTTTTGTTACTGTCCAGCAGTGCCTTTCATTTTCTCTCTGCTCTCTCATAATACATTCATTTTAGTTTCATTTTCAATACTGTGTTTGAAGTGGCTCAACCTTTCAAAGCTCCTTGCAGCAAATTCTGATCTCCTCTGTTGCTGTTTCACCTCCAAGCACCTTCATTACTGATGAAGCTCACAGCTCACAGGCAGATTTCTGTCCTGCCTGCTCACTCCTTTACCCTTTGTTTGGCCTTCTCCTCATGTTCCTCAGCCTTATCCCTAGAAATTATTATTAGTGTTTCTAAGGCTCATCCCTGTTTCTCTTACAGAACAGGAATAGTTTTTGGTTTTACTGACTGAATCTGCTTTTCAGAAAGTCTTCTTCTCTGTTGTCAATAGCTAACTTAGGAAACTATTACCAAGAAAAGGATAAAAGCTAGCCCTAGTACTTAATATGCTTATTGTCATCCCAAATAAACATTGTTGAGTAAACTAACAAAGACGTAAGGGTTTCATGCACAATTCCCACAGAATTATGGATTTTTTTTTTTTTTGTGGTTCTCTGTCATATCAAGTGAAGCTTCATGCTGTACCTCATTCATTGCAACCACTCTCAAGATACTTCATACTTTATTCTGGTTTTACCTGGCATGCCAGCTTTTGCATATATTGAGATGTACAAGAAGTTCCAGCACATATTAGCTTGTTGAGTCATTCCTTGCTGCATTTTCATCCAGTTGTTAATTACCTGAAAGTTTTGGAAGAGCATAGTGAAAGCTTTGTAACTTAGCTTTCCTCTGGCAATCATCTTTATTACATGAAGAAAGTGGACTGACTGAAATTTTTAACCTCGACATTCTGCAGACAAACTTTGGCAATTGCTCCTCTTCCTAATGTTATCATTCACAGAAAAATTCTTAATTAAGTGGGATTTTTGTGAATTGATGTTTTGAAGGAAGTTTTCTACTTTATTAAAAAAACCCAACACTATGTTTCTAACTTGAAGGCATTCGAAATTTTTAGTTATTATCTGTTTATCACACTGAAAGGAATAATGTTGTAAATACAGCAGGAAATCCCATTAAATATTTTCTTGATGTGACATAAATATAAGAGGTTCCCTGGCAGTGTTCAAGGCCAGGTTAGACAGAGCCTTGGGCGACATGGTTTAGTGTGAGGTGTGCCTGCCTATGGCAGTGGTGGCTGGAACTAGATGATCTTAAGGTCCTTTCCAACCCTAATGATTTTATGATTCTATGATTCTGTGATTATATGAGTTGGACCTCTGTGTCAAGAAAAGTGAGTTTCCAAACTTTACTTAGAGAAAGCAGATGTCTAACACCTTTGAGGACTACAGATACTTGAAAAGTTTCCTCAAATAAATAAAAACATATTTAAAATTATGATCCAGGTCCACTTGACTTTCAGCAGCAGTATCCCCATTGACTTCTGCTTACATTTTAGTCTCTGAAAGCATGACCATATAAAAGGTTAAGTAGTGAAACCAAGGTCTTTTTTTTTTTTTTTTTAACATGTTGGGTTGTTTTTTAGAAGGATACTGAACTAATGTCTTTGCTGTTGTAAAATATTAAGCAAAAATATATGACACTATTTGATGTGTAAGAGTGCAAATATAAATGAAAGCAGAGTTCACATGTTGCTTTTACATTCTATCTGCCAGTCAAGTTGAGACTTTATGAAGAATGGCAAAGCAATTTTCAGTCATGTATGGTATATCGTGTAGGTCAAAATCTTTTATGTAAATCTCTTTCACTTGAGTGTTTAAATTGCAGTAAAAATATAATGATAAAAAGTGTGGCTTTTATTTCTCCTCTTTCTCTAATTTATTCTGAGTTTGGAGAACTAGTGTTTTATTGAGCATGACACCTAAAAGGAGCATTGTTTTTAAAAGGTGTTAAAACAAGAGTCACATATGTTTTGGATAATGGAAGTATTACAGGAGGCTTACACACACAACCTTTCTTTCCTGTAAGCTGGGGCTCATGGAGCTGTTTCTGTAGGTTAGCTTGAGTTCATCTGAATTCTTCAGCTCACCAGATGAGGGTGGCTTACCTGATGGCTAACAGCAGCATGGTCTGTTTCCTATTGTTATGTTGGTTTTCATTGCTGTTTTAATGCGGGAGGTTCCTTGTGTTAGGCATGTGCTGAAATATCTTTGTGTTAAATTGTGCCTAAAATTAAACAGTAACCTGTTTCTCCCAGCCTTATAAAAAAAAAAAAAAAAAAAAAAAAAAAAAAAAAAAAAAATCACTGTTTTCAGAGCTTATCCAACAAGAGGTGCTTTCCTGAGTCAGAATTCAGTTTGCATGTCAGGATTTCACTTTGTTGCGAACAACCTGAGAAAAGGGATACTAAGCTGATCTCCCTTCAATATGCAGATGAATGCACAGCCTCTGAAACACTCAGCCTTTTTGCTCGCCTCATTATTGGCTTTTGAAGAGAAGAAGAAAGATGACATGTACCTCTGAGAGCTAGGGCATTTCTTAGCAGCAAGATTCAGTTTCATGTGTGATGTGGGTTAGATCCCAAACATTGAATAATATGACACATACTATGCTATTGTACAAGTTGTGAATAGTAAGCATTCTAGAAATCCACACAGGGAATACCATGTACTTTGGGGCACATTCTGAATTCAGGAACATAACTTCAGCTCAAAGGAGAATTTAAACACCACTCATATGAAACACATTTTTCTGTATCTTCAGCTCTATCACTATAGTTGCTCACAAATAGAAGGAGACAAGCTGGTTTACACCAGCTGAGAGTAAATGTTGGGGTTTTGTTGTGTCAGAAATATGACTCCTCCAGGAACCTTTGTAACTTGTTTGTGCCTATCTTTGTACCGTAGAGCTAAAAAACTATAGGCTGGAAAGAGTAGAGCTGGGCAGGAATTAATGTTTCTGTTCTCATGTACTAATTAGATATTTAAGTTCTTTCCTGTCCTTAATCAAAAGTAAAAGTAGAAAAAAGGAGCCATAAGATGAAAGCAAACTGAACCCAAACAAATCTTTAGTTTAGGGATTAAGTCAACTTTTTTCAGTATGTCTCTGGATTTCAACATTAAAAGAAATTGATCTCATAACGAAATGAAAAAGCATTTCTAAACAGCAACTTAGAATATGTCATTCATTTTCCAAACAATTTGAGGCAACACAATGAAATCTACTCTTTCTTTCTTATTTTATTTCTGACAAATCAAACTTCTCAATTAAAGTTTTTATATTTTGTACAGGTTCCCATATTTTTTGTCTCCCAGCCCTCCCCCTCTTATAGACAATGTAATGAAGGTTGGTTTTAAAGTAATTTTTCCACATGTGATGCTATTTATTTCCTGGCACAAGATATTGCCATACGCTAATGTTGTCTGTGGTATCACTATATTGGATAACATTGGTGACATTAATTTGTCTTGCTTTTTTCTAAAAGCTTATATGGGTTCTTAGTTTTGATCCAGAAAAATGCCTAACAGCAAACAGAACTCAATGACTGTTTTGGATTTTGAAGATTAAAGAAATCTATTCCCTTGTGTTATTTAGAAGCTTGTCAGGGATTACACAAGGACACTTTCACATGTATTGTATAGTTTTATAATTTTTTTCATTTGCCAACATATTCTATCCTGACAAATTTTCGCAGCAATTCTTCCAGCATCCTATATGATAGGGATCAATTCCTTCCACTTTCTCCCATAACCTAGAAACCCCAGTTGGAATAAATTGTTCTGATTGTTCCTAAATAGTCCTACCAAGAATCCAGTCTTACCCACAGTTATTTCCTCTTTTATCAACTTAAAAAAACCCCTTTTCTTCTGCCCCTAAAGTGTTAAGTACATTTGATAGCACCGTGGAGACAGCTGGACTTTGGCAGGGAGCATAGATGGTAGTCTTCCTGCTAATGAGAAAATGAAGACTTGTATAAATTAGTCCTTTTCTTTTTAACATGCAAACTTAGCTTTGATTCATGTCTGTGTTATCCCTATGTTTTTAAAGAGATAAAGCATACTATAAAATCAAAATCACTCAATGCTACATAAAGCACACATGCTCTGACACTTCTGTGGAACTAAACAGAAAGATATCACCTTGCCACACCATCCAAAAATGGCATAACCTCTAAGATCCCAGTTTTAATCGTCTGTTTATGCTTTGAGAAAAACTTCAGTGGTTTCACTGGAGTTGCCTGCTGAGCCTTAGAGTTAATATGTGTACAAGTTTATGTGGGACTGCAGACTAACGAGGCAACAATCTTCCTGTCAATGCATGACTGCATTATGTGCTCTGAGTGAGCTCAGGACTTGGCACAGGATTTGTGGTGAGAATACTATAAAGCACAGCCACAAACACTGCACAAAATATAGAGAAAGCATGTATAGATGTTTGCTTTAGCCTGGTGAAATTTATCTGTTTATATGGAACCTCAAAAACACTGACAAATCCCTCCATGTTTAAAATGTATCGTTTCATCTGATATTAACATGGAAAGGTGACAAGATATACGCATCTTTCTACAAACTTGGCTTACATTTAAGAAATAAGTATTTTTTTAGTAACATGACATTGTGGGGACCTGCTGCAATAGAGAACCATATGTCCTGGAATTTTGTAAAATCCTCAGTTTTTATTAAGATACGTGTAAAACAAGCCTTGGTGAGCTGCGTACATCTGTGTTCTGAAGGCAGACCACTGAACACCCATGCTGAAATTGATCACCCGTGTCTTAGGTGCAGAGTATCAATATTAACCAAATATGAAAAGAATTTTATTTCTTCCTTCCCTGCCTGTCCTTTGGGTTTGGTTTTGATTTTTTTTTTCTTTGAAGTTTAAAATGTCAGTATTTAAATCACTCAACAATACAGTAAAAAACATTAAATAACAGAATAGATAGAATCATAGAATAGTTAGGGTTGGAAAGGACCTTGAGATGACCTAGTTCCAACCCCCCTGCCATGGGCAGGGACACCCCACACTAAACCATGCCACCCAAGGCCTCATCCAACCTGGCCTTGAACACCGCCAAGGATGGAGCATTCACAACCTCCCTGGGCAACTGATTCCAGTGCCTCACCACCCTCTCAGTAAAGAATTTCTTCCTTAGATCCAATCGTAACTTCCTCTGTTTAAGTTTGAACCCGTTACCCCTTGTCCTGTCACTACAGTCCCTGATGAAGAGTCCATCCCCAGCATCCTTGTAGGCCCCCTTCACATACTGGAAGGCTGCTATGAGGTCTCCACGCAGCCTTCTCTTCTCCAGGCTGAACAGCCCCAACTTTCTCAGCCTGTCTCCATATGGGAGGTGCTCCAGTCCCCTGATCATCCTCGTGGCCCTCCTCTGCACTTGTTCCAACAGTTCCATGTCCTTTTTATGTTGAGGACACCAGAACTGCACACAATACTCCAAGTGAGGTCTCACGAGAGCAGAGTAGAGGGGCAGGATCACCTCCTTCGACCTGCTGGTCACGCTCCTCTTGATGCAGCCCAGGATACCGTTGGCTTTCTGGGCTTTGAGCGCACACTGAAGCCGGCTCATGTTCATTTTCTCATTGACCAACACCCCCAAGTCCTTCTCTGCAGGGCTGCTCTGAATCACTTCTTTGCCCAGCCTATAGCTGTGCCTCGGATTGCTCCGTGCCAGGTGTAGGACCTTGCACTTGGCATGGTTAAACTTCATAAGGTTGGCATCAGCCCACCTCACAAGCATGTTGAGGTCCCTCTGGATGGCATCCCTTCCCTCCGGCGTATCAACCGAACCACACAGCTTGGTGTCATCGGCAAAGTGGCTGAGGGCGCACTCAATCCCCCTGTCCATGTCACCGACAAAGATGTTGAACAAGACCAGTCCCAACACCAATCCCTGAGGGACACCACTCGTTACTGGTCTCCAGCCGGACATCGAGCCATTGACCACAACTCTTTGGGTGCGGCCATCCAGCCAGTTCTTTATCCACCGAGTGGTCCACCCATCAAATTGATGTCTCTCCAATTTAAAGACAAGGATGTCATGTGAGACAGTGTCGAATACTTTGCACAAATCCAGATAGGTGACGTCAACTGCTCTGCCCCTGTCCATCAGTTTCGTAGCCCCATCATAGAAGGCCACCAAATTGGTCAGGCAGGATTTCCCCTTAGTGAAGCCGTGCTGGCTGTCACCAACCACCTCCTTGTTTTTCATGTGCTTTAGCACGTCTTCCAGGAGAATCTGCTCCAAGAGTTTGCCAGGCACAGAGGTGAGACTGACTGGTCTGTAATTTCCCAGGTCATCCATTTTCCCCTTCTTGAAAATGGGGGTTATAGTTCCCTTTTTCCCGTCATCAGAAACTTCCCCTGACTGCCATAATTTTTCAAATATGATGGCCAGTGTCTTAGCAACTTCATTCGCCAGCTCCTTCAGCTGGATCATCCGCGGATGGATTCTGTCAGGTCCCATGGACTTGTGTATGTTTAGGTTTTTAAGATGGTCTTGAACCAGATCCTCTCCTACAGTGGGCCTAGGGTCCTCATTCTTACAGTCCCTGCGTTCGCCTTCCAAGACTTGGGTGGTGCGGTCAGAGACTTTTCCAGTGAAGACTGAGGCAAAGAAGTCATTAAGAACCTCAGCCTTCTCCAAATCCAAGGTAGCCAGTTCTCCTGATAGCTTCCGGAGGGGGCCTACGTTGTCCCTAGTCTGTCTTTTACTCGCTACATACCTATAGAATCCCTTCCTATTATCCTTAACATCCCTAGCCAAGTTCAGTTCTAACTGGGCCTCAGCTTTCCTAACCTGGTCCCTAGCTTCCCAGACAGCATCCCTGTATTCTTCTCAGGCCGCCTGCCCCTGCTTCCACAATCTCTGTAATGTTGCCTGAACTGCATTTAGACAATACTTTGGGGTTTGTTCTTCCCTTGTATCTGCGATTAGTCTTAATGAGAGTGATGCAGAAGTATTAACAGGGAAAGCCTTTTCTGGTAATGGAGAGGTCGTTCAAGGCTTCTATGTACATATCAGTAACTTCATGCGTATTCAGAAAAATCATTAATAGAACACCAAAGACAGATCCTTGTTGACAGGAGAAACACATTGTTAATAAGTGACAAAAATGATGGAAATTAAATAGTCCCCTTTTGTGCATAATAAAGGTAAATTTCTTTTTTTTCTTTTTAATTTGCTTTTAAAATCTGTATTGATGTCAGTAGCTCATAATAAAGTGCAGAATTGGAACTTGGCAAATTTTTTTTTGTAGCTTCAAAGTAGTATTGATTTCCATTAAGTCTTAGTGATAATTATTGAATGACAGTAAATAGCCTCATGGTTTACAATCAACATGGTTTGCATGACAAACAAGTTCAAGCTCATTTCCCCACAGCAAATATTAGCTGCTTTCGTATCAGCATCTTTGTGAATATAAATAAAACAAAAGATTTTCTGTAGTATCTCTGATACTGATCGGATAGGAGACAGTGTTACTACCAAAGGGATACACAGAACTTGGAACTTAAATACAAGCAAATAAAATGAAACACTAGCAGTACTTAGTTTCCTGTAGATTTGTTTCTAAATTATTATGATTATGATTTTTCTTACTATTATTCTATCAGTATATCTTTACTTTTATGGTCTTTGCACCAAGCTTGTAAATTATAACTAGTTCTCTTCCATTTTTTCCAGTGACTGACAGTGTGATATACAACCCTTTGTATTTTTAGGGCAAATGCATGGATGCATTTGCTGATGGACTAATCAGGAGGCCAAACAGAACAAATTACAGCTGACCTTAAACTATGTTTTTTAATTTGATGAGAGCATTAATTGGGTTTATTCTTCCTACTGATTTGAAGAAAACTCCAGGAACACACTCGCCAACAAAGTTTTCAAGTTGACAAGCAAGTATTCTTTATTGCAACGCCGGGAGACACGGGGGATAGCCACTCCTAACGTGTATCATTGTATTGCTATACAAGCCGTCCTTATATAGTCACTGGGCATACATATATATTCATGAGGCTCCACATGAATTACATAATTTTCCAGAAAATTTCCCGCATGCATACAAAAATGTGGTGGTGGTCTCTGAGGGTCGTTTACTTCTTCCAACAATCTTCATAACTTCTGGCAGTCTTTGAAGCACCAACTTAATTAACATTACAGACATAGCAGTCATCCTGTCCTTCTACTTATCAGTTAGTTTGACTACTCCCATCCTGGACATCTGCTAGTCCCAGATACTCCCAATCCCCAGGTCCTGTTTTTCTATTTTGCTTTTCTTACAGTTTTTGTATTAAGGTCCTAAGGACCTAAAACTATGTCAACTACCTTCAAGCACAGTTATTTTCCATTACAAAGCACATTTTAAGCTTTTGTGCCTCCTTGTCTCACTACCTAAATACTGGGTATATATGAAGCCTATTCATGAAACAGAGGAATCAGACCTCCCTCTTCTAAATTAGTCTAAAGTGAATCAACTGTAGGAAAAAAACCCGAACAAACCAAAACCAAATCCACAACAAAATAGACAAACATAAATTGCAATCCAGTCGGTATTGATTTTATGAAATTTTTTAAGTTTCTATGACAGTGATAAAAAGTAGCCAGGGTATTCTGAACTGTGGTAGGGTTTGGTTGGTTGGATCTGTAGCCTGTGATTTTAAGTAGGAAATCTGGGGAGTCATTGTCATGAACCAGAACACATTTAGCTACTTAAGCCTGCTAGTCACTTTGCTTTGGGAACTTCAAGGACATAATGGGACCAAGGTCATCTTCTTGAGCAAGACGATTTTCCACATAACTATCTGAGAATGACTCACCTTTTTCAAAGTACTAAGCATCACTATTGTACCTTATATCCAGGTGTATTTATTAATTAAATAATAATAAAGATAATAACAATAATATTATTGATAACAATAATCATAACAACCATCCCCAAACCAACCAACCAAATTACAACACCACCCCCCTAGTACAAGCAGAAAACCTAAAGTCTGTAAGCTCAGTTCAAACACAGTGCAACATTATTGGTATAGATTTTACAAAACAGATATACAAAAGTCACTGATTCATTGAACAGCATTTAACAAACATTTTATGTTACACAATCAGGAAAACAAACGTCTGTATTCAGCTAAAGATGTTTTAAAAGGACTTAATGTGTTCAAAATAATAAAATTATGTCACAGGTTAAGGAATGAAAGGTATAGGTGATCTAATTACTGGTGAGGCCATATCTAAAGTACTGTATCCAGTACCCTGGGCTCCTTAGTTCAAGAGAGATGTGCACATACTGGAAGGAGTATAGTGAATGGCCATAAAGATGACTGAAAGAATGGAGCATTTCTTCTATGAAGAAAGGCTGAGAGTTGGAACTGTTTAGTCTGGAGTAGAGAAGGCTCAGGGGGATCTTATCAACATATAGGAATTCCTGAAGGGAGGGTGCAAAGAGGATGGAACTTGGCTCTTTTCTGTGATGGCCAGTGACAGGATCAGAGGCACAAACTGGAACAGAGGAGGTTCCTCCAGAACATCAGGAACCACTTTCTTAAGGTGACTGGCACACGTTGCCCAGACAATTAGCTGAATCTCCCACTTTGGAGATATTCAAAAGCTGTCTGGACATGGCCCTGGACAACTGGGTTTAGGTAGCCCTGCTTGAGCATAGAGGTCAGACCAGTTGACATCCAGAGGTCTCTTCCAACCTCACCCATCTGTGAATGTGATTCTGAGAAATGACAATTTAGTCTTTGTTCTGAGCTATTTGTTTGTTCTATTTTTTAGTTAATGCATTAGAATATACACTTAGGGACTGGGCTTTACTATTGTATATAGCCTTGTCTAGAGGAGCAACTTCTTGATTAGCCTTGAGAAAAATCTCTGAGAATTAAAAAATATTCATCTCTTGTTCCCCTTTGGCTCTAGAGAAAAACTGGCAGGTTTTCTCCATTACACGGCCTTCGTAGCTTATCTGCACTTTTGACCTCTCTTAATTGCACTTTTTAGCCTCTTCCTGAATACTGCCGATTGCAGTAATGACCTGTTAAAGAGTCTGCAATAACGTTCCATTCTTATGTTGATTCTTATTCTTTTCTTTAATGCTATTCACATTTCACACACAAGATTATTTTTTTCCTAGGTTCTCTTTGACACAGTAAGACAGCATTTTGTCTCATGAGATAACTGCTGGGTTTTTTTCCCAGAAACTCCCAGTTTAATTGGTCTTTAATTATTGGTTATTTTGTACTTAATCTGCTTTGCATTTACATATCTAATAGTCAGAAAAATTCAGCAACTTGAGGTGAGATCTTTGTATATGAATTTGAAAAAGAAATATTAAAACCACTCACAAAGGTTAACAGTTATCTTAGCATCATTTGGATTTTTTTGTTGTTGTTGCTTTAACATGCAAGATTTCTTTTAAAGAAGTTCTTCAGACTGATTGTTTCGCAGCTCTTAGACAGCCTATGAAGCAATAATTTAAACATGATGGTTTACTTTTTTACTTGTGTGAATTTTTTGAGCCTCTGTGTTCGTTTCTCTTCATGCCAGCAGCAACACAAACAGATTCACAGGATGTGCAGATCTGCACTGGGATAATGACACTGATCAGATCTCACGCCTCAGCGTTTCAGCCACCCAAATTCAGCAATACTTTCCCTAAAACACAACTAGATGGATATGTCTCAGTTCTGTTTTGATTATCGACCCCTTCCTGGACCCCTGCAAGCTTTTTCTTCTGCAATAATAGAGATGAGACAATGACTGGGGCAGATCTGGGATGTGATGAAAAACACTCTTTCTAAATGTTTTGGTGGTAACTGTTTCTTGCAGCTCAGAGCCTGGCAGATTGCAAGATTTGAGGTTAGTAAGGGAAGCATCCTCCCTTGAAAGTTTGCTATGAGAACGGGGATAGTCAATTTTTTTAGTTCAGTATAATTTTTTCCTGGTGAAAATATTTAGTCATATCCCCTCAGGCAATTTCCAACTGAAAGAAGACTTCTCCAAAACTGGCAACCAGCTTGATGTCTTTCTGTGAACTGCCTGAAAACATATGTTAGTTGCCTGACAGTGCTCTAGATTAGATGTGTTAGATTAGACTTTGAGGTAAATAAAAGGACACTTTGTCAAAATTTATATGGAAGACACTACCTTACGCTGTGCAAGACATTTCAGATAAAAGATAAGTCTTTCCTTCATTCCTTTCTCCCCTTCCGTCTCTTCAGCATGTAACAATAATCTGAAGAAAGCTTTAGAGTAGCAAGGAAATTTCTATTTAGGATCTCTGCAAACATTGCCTCCTCATTCAAAGAAGAGGAAATTTAAAAGTCAGAAACTTTCGTTAGTTGTTCTTCCCTGGCAACATTTCCTTTTTGAAAAAGCCCCGAGATTTTGCCAGAAGGAAGATTTCTAGACATATCAATATTAAATTTACATCCTTAGACAAAAAAAAAAAAGTAATAAATCCCACACACAGGAATCTTAATAAGAAGTAAATCTTCAACTACAACTTCTAGACTATTTATGAAATCACAAAAGAAATTAATGGCTCAACAAAGAAGAGGCAAATTTTTTAATAAGATGGTCAGTGTGTGGTGAGCAATTGTATTTGGTATCACTTGTGTTTATTGTTCTTCATTTCCCCTTTTTAGTTTTATATTCTCTCCCCTTGTTATTTTCCTTATTATTATCAGTAGTAGTAGAAGTATTATATCACACTTAAGTTATTAAACTGTTCTTATCTCAACCCATGGGTTTTACATTCTTTCATTTCTCCTCCATATCCTGCTGGAGAGGGAGAAAGGGAGATGGAGGGTGAGTGAATGGCTGCATGGTTCTAAGTTCCCAGCTGGGTTTGAACCAGGACAAGATACAATTGACAGAACTGATTCCAGTAACAAAATTGTATGCATCTTCTGACAGGACATAAAAAACATTGTGGCCATAGATGTGCACTCACATAAGAGGTTAGCCAAGTCCATGAAAATGAACTTAGTCCTTCCAATGGGCACTCACTACAGTTTTGTTTTATTCTCTTTGATCGTTATTTTTTGACATTATTAGGTGTGTAAGAAAAGAGATTTTGCTTTCTATAGACGTGACAAAAATATAGAGAAGGTTCCTGAAAAAAAATATTTGTAGTTGTAGTTATAGATAAGACCCCTACTTTTCCCTCCACCCCCTCAATAACTTAATGTGTAATGACGTGTAGATACAAATTAGTTTGATTTTTTTGTACAAGGAACACAAGGTAATAATTTGTATATTTGAGTGCGAATGAAGGTAGCTAGTTCTCACAGGACTGGAGCCAACAAACCAGCAAAATAGCCCAGATCTGAATTGGTCTTTTCAGTTGCACAGGCTGCTTGCTGCAAATCGTATCAAAACCCTGAACAAATACCACTTCTATTAATAAGCAAGTCTGAAATCATGAGGAGCTTTCATACTCAACATGGGAGCAACTGTGATATTATATTCCACAAGTGGCTTTGTTGGTCTGAAGTAAGAGAGAAGCTAATATGTGAGAATAGCATAACTGGTCCTTGAGAATGCATCTGTATCCAAATGTAGATTCTGTGGAAATTATAAATTGAAGTCAGTGGGGTTACAGTAGTTATGAGGGAAGAAATTAGATATTAAATCAGCATTTCTATTTTTTAGGACAATGATGAAATCATTCTATTGCAGCTCGTTATTTAATAGCATTTAAAAATTCTGTGCATGTATTTTCAGTGGCTAAGCTGAAAGACTGAAATAATGTTTCTCTATTTGCTATGAAAGTTGATTTAATATAGTGCTTTTGCTTTAACACCACATTTCCAATAAACTTCAATTCAAGGCTGAGAATACTGAATGGATTGAAGGAATTAGCATATCTATTTGAAACAGTGTATGGAGAAGAAAAAACCCAGGATATTTGATTTTCAATAAAACTTCTAGTAAAATTAGAATTTTTATGAACTGATCCCTGGCTTTTTGAAAATAAGAGAAACCAATCTAAAAATATGAAATTGGAGTTTAGACTAGGGGAGGGAGAGTGAACTCATGAGATAATACTGGTCATTATAGCATGTGTTATAAGAGACTCCCATAAACAGAATCCCACTATCTAAAATTGAATGTATCAGATACAGCGGGATTAAAAAAAATCATTGGTTTAATCTGGGCTGATTGGTATACACAAGTCAGCTATGTGTGCTTTGGATCTCTTATTGCTGACAGCGCCTTTTATTTGCTTGTCTTAATGCAATTGTTATAAGGGGCCCAGTGTTTTCAAATGAGGTTCTTTCTCCATTATACTGCCACGGAGGAGGAAAAAAAATCATGACAAGATTATTTTTGTGTGAAAATGAAAAAAAAACAAACAAACCCATACTTATTACCAATTACAAAGCCATATTGAAAGAGACAGATCTATAGCTGTAGAAGACAGATGCTTCTTATAGAGATGGAGAAAATAACTTTTGAAGCAGCTGTGGTTTTAAACAAACACACAGAATAAGCACAAATGCAATATTCTATTACTTTCTGCATGACAAAATACTCATTGCATACATACTTCTTGGATTTAACTTTGAATCCAGGTGTGGTAGAAAATACTGGATTACACAAAATATGTGTGCGCAAATACACATATTTAAATAGAGCAGAGTAAGTATACATTATAAAGAACTGAATCTAAACTGATATAACCAGGAATATTCCATTTCATACAAATAAATACATAAATTAATTAAAACAGGTTCTGAACAGAGACACTTCTTCAGTTCAGGTGTGCAGTTTCATTAAGAAAGAAAAAAATCTACTGTCGAAGGATGCAAGCAGCTGCATTATGAAATTCAAGGAGCATGTTTCTGAGTGTTTAAACGAATTTGCATGATCAGTGAGACAATTACATATTTCTCATACAAACAAATTGTACATATTGTTTCAAGTTGAAGCAGTTTAAAATGACATTATTACTTTAAGCTTTTTCTACTACAGCTGGGCACCAACCATGCTGTTAGTCCTTTGGAATGGTAATAATTGTATTTGCATGTCTGGTACTTGTTATTAAAAAAAAAGAAAATGTTACCAAGTATGATTTCTATTACATTTGTGCTTCAGAACTCCATTCATATTTTTACACCTTGCTAAACTGAGAGGAAATGAAAAATACTTTCTGCAATTAAAAATGTAAATGGGAAATTCTGTGGCTTTTGACAACGAGCCAAATAGTTTCAGGAAAAAAAAAACCTTTCTGGGGAGACAATGAATGTGAGAGAAAATTTCTGCTGAATTTGCTTAAATTAAGAAAAGTAGATGCTTCAAGGAGACATACCTAGCAAACCTAGCAAATTAAAACAAAAAAATCAATATACTATGTTCAGCCAGGCTTAGTTTATCTACACAAAGTATTAGTTGGAAATAAGATAGTCAAATCAGGTGAAGTTTTTGCTCTGTGTGTCTTTGTCTTTGAAGTTTTTGGAAATATTCGAAATTAGACTCTTCAGTCTGAAAAAAGAATTAACTTTGCAAATTATGATATTTACTCAGTAAAAGGATTTAAAAAATAAAAGCACAAGTAAGGTTAACACTTCTGATTTTTATTTTAATTTTTTGAAATGTCTGTCTTTTCTTACTGTCCTAAATTGTGATGTAATTTGAATGTACCAGATTTTGCATTTGACACAATATGATTCACTTAATCATCTTTATTACAGAGAGTTAAGAGTACAGAATACAAAGAAAAATAATTCTCAAATTTTTTTTTGTCTCATTCTTTCCAAGCTCACCTGAGATGGAGCCATCTATGATCTAATTTTAAAATGTGGTTATCAAAATTTAGGCTATTTAAACAATTCTCTCCTTATTGTCAGTGGAGGGAGTGATGAATCTCATAGAAAAATAGGGGTGGTGAGTTATCTCTGTGTACCTTCTTTTTCCCACAGATGAGGCTCAGAGTAATTAGCTAAAAATTAGAGGTCCAAATATTAGATACCTATAATAGGTAAATATAGCCCTCATGATTTGGGATATGTTAAGTCCAGATTTTGAGTTTCTGAAATTAGCAATGTTAATATCTGGATTATGCATAGTCAGGAGATGATCACGTTCTGTATAACACAAGCTTTATTTTTTCCTTGAATTGATTGATTGATTGATTGATTGATGGCTTGGTTTCACGAACGAAGATTTGGGAAGGACAATACCCACACTTATTACAAGCACGATGACTAAGGGCAAGTGGAATAGGCAAATCTGTTGGAGAAAAGCTGCGTAGGCAACCAGGAAGATTCCGAACAAGACTATCATCTCCTGGATCAAGCTCAAGCAACCAAAGGCCTGAACCACCCGCAGGCAAGGGTTGGACCTGCAGCTTCCAATGTGCCTTGTCACCTGCTGTTTCGACCCTTGCCTGACACTACAGGGCTTTGCAAGTGTGAGTAAACCCTTCCAGCCTGCACAATGGATTTTTTAGGTGAGGCTCAGCGTGTGCAGAACTGGTCCCACCCTTTACACCTGAGGTTTATCTGCCACGGCCTAGCAAGCTAGGACAGTGACAGCAAAGTCCTCAGGTCGTAGGTTTTGTAAGAGTGTCCTTCTCTTAGACGGAAGACCTTCCAAGGCTAGATGAGCTCCATCAGCCCAGACTTGAAGTTAGAAGTTTTCCTTCTCCTAAGAGGATGGCATGTCTTTGCTAACAAAGATTTGGGAAGGGTTTTACCCTTGCATTCTGAACAAGACTGTCATCTTCTGCGACCAATGACGCAATAGCACAACATCAAGCATCTAGGCGGGATTCTGACTTAGAGGCGTTCAGTCATAAGCCCGCAGATGGTAGCCTCACGCCAGTGGCTCTTCAGCCAAGCGCACACACCAGGGGTCTGAACCTGCGGTTCCTCTCGTACTGAGCAAGATTACTATTGCAACAACACATCATCAGTAGGGTAAAACTAACTTGTCTCATGACGGTTTAATAGGTACTTTTTTAACATACAAATGTTTAATTTTTCTATGCAGTAGCTTAGATTTGTTAAAGGTAAAATGTAGGCAAGAAATTGTAGGGCATATGTGGGCAAACATGATGCTAAAAATGACTATCTCAGTTCTGATCACTCACCAGACAGAGTATGATAGTATAAAATGGCTGCATAGCAATGCCATAATACCCAGGCGTGAAAAACAGAACTGTATAACTGATAGGCAGTTTATTGGCTTTACTCACTGTCTTTACACTGGTCAGTAGAGATGAGTCACTAACAACTGCAAAAGAGCTATTCATGGTAAAAGGTGGCAACCAAGGCTACTGATCCTGCTGGGATGACAACCACAAGAAAAAAACCCATCAGATTTATTTGTTTGAGACTGATTTAAAATACTTGAAAACTATTGTTTGGGTTTTTTATTTAGTATGGGTGCTTAAGTGTTGCTTTGGACCAGGCCTGGATGTTTAGCAGCTAGGATGAGCCCATGAGGGTCAATAACTAGCTTCCAGATTAAGAGAAGTATGATTTTGAAAATTTGTATTCTCTCCATAATGTTTCTTGTCAATGGAATTGTTGTTTTGTATGGGGTGATGCAACCCTGAGACTTCACTGTAACTATTCTAGAACTGTAAAGCTGACTTGGTTATTGGTACTGTGTTTGGCCTTGGATACCTCCCAGCTCTGTGCCTCAGTTTTCCTGACTGTAAGATTTGGAGAACAATAACCTACCCTGAGACCTAATTAGCTGTTTGTGTAGCACTGAGAAAATGCAAAGTGCTACATTGTTATTAGTATGACTGTCTAAGACCTATATTAAAAAGCAGCTTAGCAATATCAAAAGTGGTTTTGTACCATGTATGTATGGGATTAACAGCTATTCCTAGGTTAATTGGCCTTTTCTCTTGAGTCTTGAAGGGATATTCTACCTGCAAATCCAAATCCCCCGATGCATTTTAGCAACTAATATGTTAAATGAACCGGCTGGGGTTTTTATTAGCTATCTCAGCAGTCTGATGTGTTTTAGTCATCTGGAATGGCCCAAGTCAAATGACAGCTGCTTTTGCATGTTTTTTCTGCAGATGTCATTTTAATAACTAATGTCTGTGTTACATATACTTCTTAAAAGCTAATGCTGGAATTCTTCAGCTACAGATTTATAAGCGTTTCAGATACCACCTGTGCTTATGTACCTGTGTGGAAGACTGAAAGAATAATGAAAAAGGTCTTACAAATCAGAATGCCATCCTTCAGACTTGTAGGAGGCTTGCAATTCTTCCCTAGTTTTTTCTATTGGGCAGACAAGAGCAGTTGTTACCACTTACTTTACCTTCTGTTCATTTTGCATCACTGTCCAAAATGATCCAATATTCATTGATTGTGTTATTTGAGGAATTATAATATCTTTATTAATGCTTTCAACATATACAACATTGCAATAGAGAAAAAAATTTGGTTTCAATGGAAGTTGGATTCCTAACTGCCTTTAAATATCTGAACCCTGGTCTCATTTTTAGGTATTCAGCCAAAATTATCATTTCAGTATGCCAGATTATTAAGAGTAGCCAGACATCAGATGGACTGTGTTTAAGAACTGGGGCCTGAAATCACATTGTTTCTTAACCTATGAAGCTGCTATTCAACAATAAGTCTGTAAAACTTGCAATGACGAAAATGTGAGACATAGATTGGCTATGAACAAATCTATAGCACTTCAAAGGCTGAATTCTTGGAGAGAGCAGCACTATAAATGCAGACTAAGACAAGATTTAGTACTTGTTCACAGGGTACAGCAATATGAATCATGCAAAATTAATTTTAAATAAAGTATTTATAAATGGAAGCAGCTTTAACATTGATAATACTAAGTGTTTCAGGACTGCTGAAAGATAGTGTATAACAAACTATTCACAATTAAACATGCAGACTCTGTTTATGTTTCTACTGAATTTATCAAGTGATCATTGTATAAATGGAGATAGTGGTTTTACCACTTCATTTTGGATTACTGCTATAACCGAACAATAAAGATTCTACCAAGTATTTTAACCCCTGCAGTTATTTTATTCTTCGCCTCATAGTTAGCTCTTGGTTTATGTTATCCTAACTACTAGGAACACAGTTAAGTATTGTTCAGGACACAGAACAGGGACTTCTTAAAATGTGCACAGATCCATATAGTCTTTTCAAATATTAAATAATAAAGAATACCTACAGTTAAGAAATCCTGGGTATTCTTTAGCAGTAATGTTAATAATAAAATTGATGTTGTCAGTGTTAGAGTTGTCCTAGGCTGCAGGGCATGACACATTGGTGTCTAAGACTTTAATTTATCTTTGATTATAGTTAAACATATTTGGTTTTCTTTTCACTAATATTAATTATAGAAAGTTTCAGGAAAGATCAGCATATACAGACTCCAATATAGATGGAGTACACGGGTTAGACATAAAGATCCAGTGGTGTTATTACTGGAAAAACAGAATATAGAAGTACCTTATAAGAAAAAGCAGAGAGAACATATGCAATGAGAAAGACAGCAGTATATAAATACGTATGAAAATAAATATTAAAAATCCAGAGATGCACACACACACACTTAAAAACCATCTGATAGATGTAATCCTGGCTGCAATAACAAGGAAAGTTTCTTCTTCCATGTGCATGTTTGTTACAGGAAAACATTGTGATTGTTTTTTAAAGTGCCTTTAGACTACACAGAGAAAAAGATAAGCACAAAGTCATTTTGCTCTTTTAAATGAAGTAATGTTTTTGTGATTCTTCAATACAGGTACATTTTTCTTTCTTACACTTCCAACCTTATACTATAAACAGAGAAAGAGAACAAATGCATCTTTATCTTTCTATTTGCCTATACATACCTGATCGTTAGACTGTATATACACCAAGATACTAGATGACTAAAGAGTTGTATAAGATGATACTATAAGACTTACAATGGATAAGACATCCAGTGTGCGAGGATATTACTCTACCAGGTATGCACATATATTTGTGGACTTTTAGTCTTTTCATTTTCTGAGAGAGAGAAGGAAGACTGTCCAAATAAATAGCAACACCACCTTGAAAGGCTGAAACTAATGTGATGAACTCATACAGTGAATCATTAAATACAGAGAATCTTTCAACTGGTATTTCCAGTATGGTTGATCATAAATTATTTTATAATGTTGCTTAGCATGTGACTCATCACAATATCCCAACCAAATGCACTAGAAGTAACTCATTGTGGTATAATATGTCAAACATGTAGAAGCACAGGAGGAAACTGATACATCTCACCCTAATGAAATACAGATTTTTTTCTATCCATTTTGTTAATTAGCCAAGTACCTTATTATGAATATATCTTTTATATGCTTGCTTCACCCTGCACATCATGGGCATACCGTAGCAATTTTGCTACATAAAACTAAACGGAAGTTGTGTCCTCTGGTGTTGGGCTGCAGAATCTTTGCCTCTGTGGTTGGGATCTTTAAATTTCTGGATGAATTTTATAAAAATTTACTTAAATCAGTCTTTCCCTCCTTAGTTTAGCTTTTGAAACTATGTGATGAATAATTGGTGATTGAGTACATTTTATATAATTGTCGTGGTTTAAGCCCCGGCTGTAAATTAGAACCACGCAGTCTACTTCCCCCCCCACCCCCCAGAGGGATGGGGAGGAGAATCGAAAGAATGTAACTCCCACGGGCTGAGATAAGAACAGTTTAGTAACTAAGGTATAACACAAATCACTACTGCTGCCACCAATAATAATAACGATAAGAGAAATAACAAGGGAAGAGAATACGATACCGCCCGCCGGAAAAGAGCCCAACAGAAAAAAAAAAAGACGTGCCCTTCCGGGTAGCTTCCAGTTACATTCCCCAGGCATGACGTGCTGTGGTATGGAATACCTCTTTGGCTAGTTTGGGTCAGGTGTCCTGTCCCTGCTTCCTCCCGGCTTCTCCTCCTCCCTGGCAGAGCATGAGACTCACAAAGTCCTTGGTCAGTCTAAACATCGGTGTTACCAGCTCTGTTCCCAGGCTGAAAGTCAAAAACACAGTGCTGCAACAGCTACTAAGAAGGAGAAAAACTGACTGCTACTGCTGAACCCAGGGCAATAATTTACCTTTTAAACATTTTCTAAACACATATTTCATAGCAAGATTGACAAGCCAGTCTTTCCTGCCATCTGAACTGATCCATTCCACAAAGATGAAGAGATAGATTTCATTAACTGTTTCCTTAATTAAGGAAACATGGGGGAGAATGATTCTTCAATACTTGGAAACTATGGACCAGAGGTGAGTTCTGAGGTGCATTTGAAATCTAATAACATTTTCTATAGGTAGTGGTCTGGCGTGTGCAGAGACAAGAAGTGCTCATCAGCTGGAGTAGGTATAATCTTCCTCTGTTAGCTCTGAGTTTCATCACTGATCAGTCCTAGTGATCACCAAAAGGGCTTGGGGTAAAATCAGATGCAAATATTTAAAAGCAGCCTTGACAGTTGCATATACATCTTTAACTTTGATAGTGTTTTATTTATGTGTAGGGAGACACCAAGTCTGTATCTGTCCTGTTTCTAGAAGGGAAACTGGACGTACAGGCAGAGATATTGCCATGTTAAAGAAGGATACATAGCTGGATACCAAAGCAAGGGTCATTTTGGATATGTAGCCAACATGATTTCATGTGCATCTTCCATTTGCTCCCAAATTTCTCCTCTCATCCAGGATTGAACAACACTCCATAAAGAGGAGGAAGAGAGGAGATCATCTTCTCTTTGGGAGCTAGAAAGAGAAGCCTTATTTTATTTTATTGCCTAGTGTGTGAAACACAGGAGGCTATGTCCTATTTTAAAAAGCCATACCAGTGAGGCAGATCTGGCATGACACCTGGTAGGGAAGACTGTGGGAGAGTGGAATGGGGGGAAGTGTGGTATGAAAATTTCTCTAAAAGCTCACTGTAGGGAAATAACAAGCTGATATATAAGTCTAAATGCTTCAGGAACTTTTGAATGAAAAACACTTCAAAAAGGTAAGATAATATAATAGTAACATGTCTGAGAACTTGAAAGCAGAGGCAGCACCAGAATTCAAATCTCATATTCAGAACAGTGGTGGCATGTAGCACTCTTATTGTCTCACACTCTAAAGAATGAGGTACTTATTTCTTTTTTAGTAGAAGAAGCAAAATGTGTTTATAAAACTATCTTTCTACTCCTTAAGCTTTCTTGCATTTTTATACTTCAGTTATAAACAAAGAAAAGACAGTGTGTCCTAATTTAAAAGGCTTTTTTTTTTTTTCTGCCAGAACAGTAAGATGAACAGCTAATAAATGTAGAACAAAGAAATAGTAATACACTATGTTAAATGCAAGAGAGACAGACATCACATTGCTATTCAGTACTTGAAAATATGCCTAGCATTTCTCACACTCATCCCTAAATAGCAATTTTGGCATAATTTTTCTACTACTACTTGTAGATTGCTAATGTCTAGAAAATTATAACCCATGTATTCATACATTCATGATAGCAGCTATTAAATGAAATTAATAAGAAGTCAGTTGCTGGCACCCACAGGATTAGATTGTTATTTTCAAGGAAGAGCTGCAAATTTAGTTTCTTGTATTAGTCCCTGAACAATTAATTCTATTTCAGTTCAAGTGAGTGTATTTTCACATATAAGTTCCCACCTATCATTTTAAAACTCGTCTTTCAAAGCTAATAAATGGATGGATAAAAGAAGTGGAGTTAGAAAGAGAGGGTGGCATGCATATGCCTCTAGATACTGTACTTTCACTGAAAATAGTCTTTGAATTGGAGTGTCAGCTGTAATACAGGTTTTGTATGAGATTGTTGCAGTTCATGCCTGTCCTTAACTAGACAATACGTATGTTATCTGTTGATTTTTAAATTGATTTTCAATGGAATGCTGAATTAACTTCAAATTGTTTGTCCTTGTGTCTTATTTCTTCAAGACTGAGCTTTACAGTAGAAAGTAAATCTGGCTTGGACTGGGGGCAGATCTAAGTGATGACAATGAGATGTTAGAAGCCAAGACAGAATCCATTTTTGGATGGTGGAGTGGGAAGTGAGTTCCTGAGGTGAGAAGTATAATCCTTGTTCACTCTAAGTAGGCACGTCATATAGTCCTTCCTTACATACTTGTTAAATTGTAGTTTATAAGTAAAGAATTTTTGTTCTTGTCCCACTGGATGACTGCCTTTTAATTTCACTGTCGATTATTTAGAAAGACTTTACTAATACATGAACAGTTTATACGCAGCCAAAGTAAAGGTCTAGCCACCGATAAAAGCAGATCTTCAGTAAGCAGGCTTTAATAAATATTAGGTTGTTTTAAACTTAGACATAAGCACAGTAAACAATCATAAAAGCTGTAAAAATATTTTGGTGCCCTATGGCTCTGTAAGAATCATAATGCTTCAGGGAATAAGCTTCAGGCCTTGAGCTAACTGTGCCTTAGCAAAATCTGCAAGGTCCCAGTTGTGGTCTATTCAGACTGTTACCAACTTGCTTTGAGAACTTGCAATGTGAACTGAAGCCTGGTACCTGGTGTCTCTTGCTAACATATGCAGTTTTGAAAAGCATGGAGTCTTAAAGCATTTGAAATATGGACATATCTTGAAATCATAGGCCCCAGAACTGTAAACAGCCCTCTGACAGTCAATTACTGCTCACTGAAAACATGTAGCCTTTAAGAAAAGGAGAAACCACTGAGCAGGGAAGAGCGAGCCAGTCTGCAGGACAGGGCACCTGCCACAGCAATCTCCCTGAGCATCCCACAGCACCTGTGCCAGTGCCAGAGACCCAGGGCTCAGACATGTCCAGAAGCTTGAAACATTTTACAAAAAGTATCCCAAACATATTGTACACCTCAGTATCCCACACGTAAGAGCTCTGGAGCCTGCTTCCTACCCTGGGATGGTGGGGACTTCTGAGTGGATGGCATCGGCACTACAGCACTGAGTGATCACAGTGGGTGTAGCATATGGCTGCTAAGGACTGACTGGTTTGAATTCATAGTATTAACAAATAAAAGTGAGCAGGAATTAACCATTAGCATGAAAGGTGTTAATATATGTCAGTCTAGTTTTCTTTGGAGCTCAAACTGACCAGGCTTACCAGTCTTATAAACATCACAATGATCTTTAGGTGCCTGATACATCCTTACACATATATTCAGTTGCTGCCATATATATTTTTTTTAATTAAAATTATACTTTTCAGTGGTTTTAGCCCTACATGCTGTATTTATGAAACAGACATCTGCAAGATTTTATTTTGTATCTGACCTCAGTCTTCATATTGCAAAATTTAAAACGCCAAATTCATTTACTTTTTTGCTAGGGTTACAGGCAGATATTGAGGCATCTGAATAAGCCTGGGGATAAGCTAACTGAAAAGGACAGGAGCAATTATGACATGAGAAATTGCCAGGCATGACAGATAAACAATGTGAGAAGCTGCCAAAAGTTACAGATAGCACTGCGAGGGTTCTCAGGGACACCTGGGTCTCAGACGTGGTTGAGGAGAAGGTGTGTGAGAAAGGGCTGAGCATCATAGATAACTGCAGGGAAGCATTGCAGACCTTTGGGGGAGAAAAGCCTTGCAAGACTAACAGCACCTAAGCATCTTTGTTAGTAGAGCATGTAATACTGAGATTACCTAGGTAGCAGAATAAGAAATACTAAATTTGTATATGGATGTTGAAAGACTAAGTTCAATGGAGAAAAAGTAATTGTCAGTAATCATATGGGACAGATCTGGGGTGCAGCAAGGATGGTGAAGAATAAGGTAAAGAAATGGGAAAAAGGTAATAAGGTTCACAAATGATATATGTCTATGGATGGCCAGGGATGTCTCCTGTGCTCCGCTGCAGCTGGAGAACAATGAAGTAAAATTGTTCCACCCTGTAGCAGACATGTTAATACTGCTTTCATGATCAGGAGGACTGGGGTTAATGAGTTGGGGTACTTTCCCTTGCTAGCAGTGAAAAAACAGGGACAGATGAATTGAGCAATCTGATATCACAGAGTCGATGCCTGTTGCAGGCCTGAAAACATCAGAATCCTCCTAAACACTTTTCGGCACGTTTTGACACTTTCTGTCTTCTCTGCTATAGATGTCCACAACTCTGCTAGGTATTCCTCACTGGAATTCATGCTCCCTGGATATGGTAATCTGATTTATACATGGCATTCTAGACATGTTTTACAATGATAGTTTATGCTTTTCCTTTCTATCTACATGATTTTGTTTTGAGTACAGATATAAGGTGGTTGACTTTTCAACCAGTTTCTCAGCAAACTCTAGAAACTCAAGGGTAAATTAGAACATAACATATGGTGATCTTCTGATATGCATTATAGAGTTAACATTTAGGATACTGTTTCTGCCATAGCACAAAAGCTCTTTCAGATATGGAATTATTCAAGAGTTTAGTAATTCTAAAATGTCAAAAAAAGCTACTATAAACTTGTTTCATAGCAACAATTGTTAAGAGTAAAGCACAGAGAGAAGAGAAAATGGCTAAATTCTCCTCTATGTATGTTTCAATTAAAGATAATAAGCTTTAACAGAATAGAGCTCTTCTGAAAGACCAAGAGTGTGAGGGTACATTTCCCTTGAGAAGGTCTTTATCTATGATCTGGTCAGGTAAACTGATCTTTCAACAGTAAGCAGTTGATTTACTTTGTCCTGGAGCAGTAATTATACTAAAACAGAAAAAAAGGTGAATACATATTTACAGCTATTGAACTGCATGATAGACTTTTTATTCCAATTTCCAGATTTTTTTTGCAGAAAAGTTTATGGTGAACCAAAACAATTGTTTGTTCATACACATCACAAGCAAAAAGCATACATGCTACCTTCTTAGACCACTTACTATGTTACTCAATTGACCATGAATACACCAGGTGGTTAATTTGGACTCAGATACAAAAGTCAAAATTTGTTTATTCTAGTTCCAAACTTGAACTTTTGACTGTATTACTTGTGTGTTATTAACACAGTCTAAACCCCCACAGCCCCGACATTTGCTGAATAGGTCAGATTCTCTCTGGTTAATTTGTCATACTTCAATGAAACATATCGAAGTTTTTCAGTATTAGCATGCACAACTAAGTTGCTTTTGTAATTGCACATCAGCTTGCTCCAGATTCAGTGCAAAAGCAAAGCAGAATCCTTTGGCAACTGCTGATGGTGGGGAAATGTGGTTTTAACCAAGTAATTAATATTTTATATCCTCCTAGGTTAAGAGAACTTAGTATGAGATGAAGTACAAAATGTGAAGATCAAGGCATGGAACCAGGAAAAAGAAGATTTCTGTGACTTGATTGGTTAAAAGTATTTTTTTCCCCTGTACCTAAGACAGATGTCTATTCTGTATGTTATGCTTTGGTCCTTCTAAAGCATAAGAATCAGATAGTGCATAAGACCTTAGATATATACACTGCTTCTTCCCAAATGCCTTTCCTCAAAATTTCCACATTTTTACTAAAATAACAAATAAATATATAGATTTTTTTTTATCTTTTCAAAGTCTTTGGAAAGTGTATCAGCAGTTCTGTGGTGTAAGAGGTACACCTGCATGTCTGCTCAACATCTCACCCTACATATACAGTTTAAACTTCTCTTGCCTTTTAAAATCAACAAAACAAAAGATTTTCCACCTCTCAGTGTCCTTTTTTTTTTTTTCCCAACTCAAAAATGAAGCAAGGCCTCAGGGTAAGTAGGGTGAATCAAAGAAGAAACAACTAATAATTCTTGTTTTCCAGTACATACTCATTCCATAAATACTTGGAAAAATATCCATAAACATAATATTTTTTCTTAAATGTCTGACATGTCTAATTGTTTTTCCAGTCAGAAAAAAGTAGGAGGATTCTAGTAGTACCCACTAATCCTAACTACCCTTGCTTGAAAAGCTTGCTCCTTATTTTCCATTTATCATCTGTCCCATAGTGCAGTCTGATGCTGACTTCCTATTATATAAACAGGAACAGAGTTCAGTATTCCAGTATTGCAGTTTCTAGAAGGTTTTCTCTCCTCCATTATGGACATAATGAAAAACTGAAAATTTCTAGTTCTATGGTATCTGTAATGTTTCCTTAAATTAATACAGATTTTTGAGGTGATGGTTGTTTGTTCATTTAAATGGCTTTGGCCTCATTAGAATATAATGGGTTTTCAAGGTTAGTACTGTATCATGTAGGTAGTAATAATAAATAATTTCCTTATCAGCAGGAAGTCAATGAATATTTTGGGACTCCATCTGCAGACTATTTGGTGAGCAGAATACACTGTACATATACTTTGCTATTGATGTGCCTGTAAAACTCCTGTTAATTATAACAGGGATTTATAAATGGACATCGAAGGCCAGTTTGTGAGCTCTCTGAAGCCCTGATCCTGCAAACGCTTATAAATGTGTTTAATTTTGCACACTGTTAGTAGTACTGTTAAAACTGATGTGACTTATTATTAGCTACATGCTGAGATTTTGTAGGGTTGGGGACTGCTGGTGATTTTATACTGATTTTACTTCACTGACTGTATTAAGTTTATTTGTTGAGATTTGCATTAAAATGACTGTCAGAAAATTACGATCTGAAGGGGAAATGCAATCTTAATTTTAAATGGATTTGAGATCATTGCAGAACTTTACATTGAAAAATGACCGCTCTTGCACAATAGAGCTGAGCTAAAGGGACAGTTGGACCATGTATATCACAAATTCATGTTATGCAAAAGTAAAATTATATAGAAAATTAGTATGGTCCTACAAAAAGGTCACAAAAACATTAACTGAAGATGTCTTGGTTCTTTATTTTCACAAGAGTAATTCAAAATTCTTTTTTTTTTTTAATTGAAATGCAGTCTTTCTGAAATTCAGTAAATATTCTGTGAAATTCATTCTGTGTTAGAGATTTTTCAAAGCACAATTTCAGTGTTAACTGATCTTACCAGGAGAGTCAGTAAACAGATCAGATCTATCAACATAAAGAATACGGGACAGCAGTTTGAGCAGAAACTATTACATAAGTACCTGTAGCGGAGAGCATTGAGTGTACTAATAAGGAAACGGTTATTTGACAGTCCCAGCCAATCTACCTATCAGAAAAAGATAAAGTCCCAGCCAATTGAAAAACAGAAAAGGAAAACTTAATGAAAGAAAATGTGGGATTGAGCAGAAATATTCTTCTGCTTCTCACATCTTAAATCAGGGACTTCAAAAAATTAAACCTTCTTTCACATCATAAAATACATGCAGGAAAGGTCTAAGTGGGCTTCAATTTCTCACACAGTGGAGGCAAGGCGTACCTTTGTCCTTGCTCGGTTAGTGCATCCTTGTGCTATTTGTCTTTGTCAGACCTGTGCATTTGAGTACCTGCACTCTGAAGTCCCAGTCTGGGCTGTGCTCCTGTGCTAAATGGATGCGCTGTAGGATATTGACTACTGTGAGTTTGACAAGGCTGCCCTTTTGACAAGGTGAAAGAGGTCATTATATTCACCTTTGGGATGCAGCCAATGTAAATCTCATTCTTAAGGAGACACAATGTCCTTAGAAGCCAAATCACAAGTCCAAAAGCTTCCTGGATACTGCTTAAGCAACAGAGATTAGAAAAATTACTGCAAAGTAGTCAGGGTCACTCAAATATGATAAGAAACAATCAATACTGTTTATTGCTTTCTGTGGTATAATAGCTGTATGTAGAACAAGTTCAGGAGCTATATCGTGAGGCTTTCTGTGACAAACAAGAGTTTCTGTTTGAGGCAAAATTAATGAATGCCAGCCCGTCCACGGGGGAGATGAAAACATATGCAAATGAGCAAACCTCCACAAACCACTGCATTTCTTAATCTTCTTCATCTGTCCCACCCCTTTTTATGCTTAAGTGAGTTACTGCAGCCCTAAAGCTGCAGAAATCCTAGCACACTTGCCACTAGAGACTAGGGCTGAATCCCAACAAGTAGAAATCACTGATTAAGTGACAAAACAGTCTTTTCCATTCCAGTAACCTCAGTGGTCATGCATTGTGATAGCAAGGACTTTGAATGTCATCGAGCTAAAGGAGCTTTCATACTCATTATCATTCTTTGCATATTCAGCCACAAGGTGGGCCCTGGACTTCAGAGTTTCTTTAATACTCTCTTCAGGCTGAACAAAATAAGGAGACACTCACTAAAGCATCTCCTCTGGCATAAAGGAAGCTGGCCCACTTTTGCAGACCACTGACAACTGAAGTTCTGATGCAAGGAAATAATTGTGATGCCAAAGGACAAAGCTAACTCAAACACAGCAAAACATTTGCTATCATCACAGAAGCTTTAAATTGTAAAAAACTCAGAAACAGAGATAACTAAGTTCTTACACAACAATGGGACCTCTGAAATATTTAGCAGTCAAATACTAAATTGTAAGGGGCTTCTTTGCCTACCTGTTATATACTATTTGGTATTTTTCTCATAAGAAAAAAATAATCCATACCATCTAGAAGAGTGCATAAATTGTCATCTGGATTATGTCTCTTCTGTAAACGCTCAGGAGAAATGATTGCCTATGAGACATGATGCATATTTATGTTCAGATGACTAGAATCTTCATAGGTATTTATTATGAGATACCTATTTCCTTGCCTTTGTGGTTATTTTTGGCAAATTATACCACAGAATATATGTATAATATCTCTACATTAAGTCTAAGTAATCAATACATAAAAGTTTTCTGAATTATACTCTGAAATAAACCTAGGTGTGCCAGTGAAGCGATCTATATAAGACATAATATAGCCTACATCACAAAATAGGATGCAGGCTCTAATGAAGCAAAAGTCCTTGAGTTTTGCTCTGCTAAAAGCAAATGTTAAACCAGATCACTTCTAGAAATTCTTTCTAACCTAAATTATTCTTTGATGCTCCCTCCTAAGGAAATAGACCATGAGGGTTTTCTGCTACCTGTTTCTTACATATTTCTCCCTTATTTTTAAGGCACAGCTGAAGTGGAAGCCTTCAATTGACACACTGCATAGCAGTAAATTGATGGTTATGTGGTGCAGGATGCTGACCAACTGTACGTTTGTCAGATGTAGGAAGGTATGTTCTTCCCTTTGGATCATTCCCTAATAATTTTAGTTTCCAGATCCTTTCCTTTCTATTTGCCTCATATTTCATGTGAATGCCTGTCTTAACCTACATCTCTAACCTTTTCGTATGCATGGGCATGGACAGTGATTTTTGAGAATCATGTATATTTAAAATGCCCTCTATTTTTCTGCCTGTTTTGCAATTGCCTTCCTGGATGGCTCTATGCAGGCTGCTGTCAGAACATCTTTGCTTACGTTTAGTATTCAAATCACTGCTCATTGGCTTAATCCTCTTCACTTTCTTCTATTAAAAAGGGGATTAAGCAGTTCTAAAAATAAAAATAAGTGTTTAAAAGTTTGAAAAGGTGATGCAAGTGAGTAAGTAGCAGTTTTAAGAGTTCAAACATTCTCTAATTAAACACCAGTGTAAAGGAATGCTAAATGATCCTAGGTGTTGAGCACTTTGGGGGCGAGAGAATTGAAGCAGAGCAGAGAGGAGCAGAGCAGAGCGGATAGGAGAGGAAAGGAAAGGAGAGCAGAGGAGAGGAAAGGAGAGGAGAGGAGATAACCACAAGCTTTTCTTTAGAAAACCCCCTTAATTTAATTTGTCAAAAAGCCCATATTTTCAGGTGCACTTCTAAAATTATAGTGTGCCTTATGTAAACATATTTTAAATAGCCATAAAATAATATACCAATCAAATGTTTTTCAGAAAAAATACCCCACACTTCTTATGTCATAGCACCAAAATCTAAAATAATATTCCTAAAACCAAAATAAATTGTGCATAAAATTTATGAATAGGAGAAGAGAAAGTGATAAAGCCACCTGGAATAAATTGAGTATAGCAGGGAGTGCAAGACCCATGATAAGGATCAGAAAGCAGGAAAAACATGTAAACATGATCTTCTCTATCCATAATGGAAGCAGTAGCTGTTAGAAACTTCAAGGTTTTCTTATGATATGGTGACAGCAAGTGTTATTAATCAAGGACAGTGGGGAATTCTGAATATTGCTTCAGGTAGAAGCAAAGAAACTAATAGCAGTAACTCTTTGATTGTAAATAAGCACAAAAAATTTGAAATTTTCCTTGAATACATGAACTGGTATGACTAGCTAAGTTCACAGAGAAATCAGATAAAAAATAAGCAAAATAAGAGTGATTTAACTATTTTCCTTTCAAATATTTAATTATTACTATCAGAAAATATTTAATTATATAGAAAACAAATAAATGGATTTGAAGCATTTTGAAAATTCAGTCAAACAAGTTTCTTGAATCTTAAATAGATTTCTTGTCAAACTGAAAGTGTCTGCTGTATGTGAGAGCCTTTTGATTAGGCTATCACACTAACCTATGTATCCTACATTTCACAAGACTGACCAACAGCCTGTTTGTTAAGCCAGTGTAATAGAAGTTACAATGAGAACTTCCATCCTGCATTTAAGAAAATGTTTTTAGAATCAGTACCTTAATGTTTCTACAAATCGGAACAGTGGTTGATGAAAATTGTTTTGTCAGAAAATGCTCTAGCTAACTCCAGTGTAATTTTTAAATTCCTAGTTTTGAGGAGAAAATCTTTACTCTTTATCTAACCTTGCCCCACCACCCTAGTAGAAATAAATTCATTTGCAAAATTTAGTCTTTTCTGTGATGATTTCAAAAAGAAGAGAATTTATTCAGTGTCCTACTTGATGCCCATATCATGAGATATGGTAAATCATGAGAACATAAATCAGAAGCTGAAGTAACAGCCGTTCAGCTGACAGATCAGGTAGGAGGGAACGCTTAGTCACAGTGATTAATAGGTCTTTTCAGGAAGCACTTAGATACCATGGTGATGGGTGTTATAGCAAATCGTCAGATAGTCCTTGATGACTTCATATGGTCTAATTCCTCTTTGACAGTAACGGGAGGGTAGAAATTAGACTTCTAAATTGCCTGTTTGATATTCACATGAAAATAGACTGAACAAACTACCATGACTACAGGGGTCTAGGTTGAGACTGTCATTTTCAAGGACACTTGAAAAGACTGTTTCTAATTTCCTCAGATGATTTTGAAACACTGGCTGAAGGTCTCATCTTGTGAGCTGCTATGCACAATTGCCCATAGGTAAATCCCTCCAAAGTTTTGAGTAGATTATGGTATAAGCATTAAGCTCTTATGGATTGGGGCTTAAAACAACGATAATTAAAATGCCCTGATTAGAAGCCTTGGGCAAAGACTCTAAGAGGAAAATGTGGAGGTTTTTTGGCTCCAAAAGATGCCTATGCCTACAGGGAGTCCCATGTCTGGCTGCAGTCTGATAGAATCACCATGGTCCCTGGTACTTATTTTGCCTATGCCTCAACTTCAGCAAATCAATCTCGTTATTCTCATTGAAAGAATAACCGAAGACTGTGGGAAAGCAGCCATTACCCTAGAGGAACAGTTGTAGTTGTTATTTCTCCTGTCCAACAGCAACAGGGAGTGATGCTTATTTTCAGCATTGCTGAATATGCTCAGCATTCTAAAGCTCTCCTTCCACCTCAGCCTTTCCTGTGGAAAGGGCAACTGATTCCAGCTCTTCTTCTCTAAAGCAGAGTAATTGTGTTAACCCTGTTAAGAAGAGAACTAATTTTTTTTTTTTTTTAGGTTACCTTGAAAAGCCTATTATATTTAATCTGACTATAAATTAGATATATTTTTTTTATAATATAAAAAACTGGTTTGGGTTTTTTTTTAATAATATTTCTAAGCAAATTAGGAAACTAAAACCCTATTAGCATTTTGCCTTTCAATATTGAAAATAGATGCATTTTTTTAGACAGATGGGATTCTTGTCCTGATACTGAACTGGAACAATTGGCAGAGTTCCACTGAAGTGAATGTAATTGTGTTGATTAGCACCAGCAGTGGATCTAGGTTTTACATCTCAGCTGCTATATAATAATTACTACAGCAACTCTTGTACAGAGAACCAACACAACCCACTAATTTTACCAGAAAGAAAAGGGAGTTTGTAGATTTTTCTTATGTTTACAAAAGCTTTGTGTGAACTGGAGTACAAGTTCTAAGTAACTTATCTAATATAATCTTCCTGCCTCCTGACAGCCCCATTTCCAAGGGTATTTAGATGATGGCATATGGATGATTCTGAAATTTGTTCCAAAACATCAGTAACCATAGTGAAGCATCAACAAAAAAAGGAATCGAGAGAAATTCCAGAGCTCCTGAACACCAGAGGTATTACTGATGGGTTACATCCTTTGCAGTGGTTTCTTGCTGCCTTCTCCATCTGGAAATAAGCAGCTGCTTACTCCACAAACAGGACTGTGTGCACTCATAGACTTAGTGGGATCACATCTTTTGAATATATTAGTTCATTTATCATTTTTTAAATATCTTCCCTTCAACCATTTATCTTTCAATCAATTCTATTTTAATTTGTGTTTGGCAGGAGCAACTTTTCAAAATAGTGAATTGCTTAAGCCCAGGGTACCTAAACCAGTGTCTTATCCTTAGGGCTCCTCACCTTAAGAGCAGTGGAGCTGCTTAGCACCATTAGAAAGCACAGCAATATGATAAAATGTGTTTTTTTCAGAAAGGCTGAACCTTCCAATTTCTATGAAATTATGCATTCCTCTAGCAAGAGATACTTCATGTTCCAGTCTTACCATGATTCTATGCCTCAGGTTTAGAAAAGAACCCTGGAGGTCATCTGTTCCATCTCTCCACCCCGAGGCTGAAATAATTAAACCTTTAGCATCCCTGACAGGGGTCTGTCTAGCCTGTTCTCAATGTCCACAGCTGATGCAGACTATTGCCACTTTCATTATCAGTCTATTTCAGTGATTTGCTATTCTTAAAGTCAGAAAGTTTTCCTAATGTCACACAAGGCTCTTATGCTGCAATTTCAGCTCATGGCTTCTTGACCTGTCCTCCATACAGATAGAAAGCAGATTGTTCTTTTTTCACTTTGCAGGAGCCTTTTACATATTTCAAAAGTGGTATCATGTTTCTTTTCTGTCTCACTCTCTAGACTAAACAACCACAGTTCTTCCAAGCCATCTTCACAGGTCATGTGAATAGTGTCCTATATTACTCTTGATAATTTATGCCAGGGGTTTCTCTACCCACATCTTTCTTGCAGTTTTTCTCTCATGAAAGACCCAGCTGAAGCTGTTCTAGCACTGGTAGAAGGGAAATATGTCTTTCAGGTTTGGTTGATGTATTTCACTGTGCTGATCTATACTCTACAAAATATTGTTGATACATGCTCAGCTAATGTTCCCTAGATCAATTTTTTGCCATTATGTAGTCTGTTGGGCAAAGAAACATTCTAATCAAAAGACAGAATCTTGCATTTATGTTTATTGACTTTTTCTCTTTCCAAATATTTCTTTAATTTGACAATATTTTGATTTTGGAATCTGCCCTGCAATATATACCTGCTCTGTCCAAAATTAATTTCAATTTAATAAATTTGATTTCTATTTTTGTCATCTAAATAGTTGCACATTGAACAGTACTGAATCTCTGCAGAACCACATTCTTCCATTTGAACTTTGAACTGCCTCTGCTTTCTAAATATGGTTTCCCATCACAATCTAGAGCAGGCTTATTCAATTACCACTATCTGGGCCAAATTCAGCTATGAGCTATTCATTTCTGAGAAATCATTTGGATGCTAAATACATATGAACATTAGTGAGGTTGGAAGGAATCTCTAGCCCTACCTCTTGCTCAAAGCAGAGGGGACAGAGAATTTAGGCCTAGTTACTTTGCTTCCACTGTCTGTTTGAATCTGGAAAACTTCCAGACACAGTGATCACAAAGCTTCTTTGGGCATCCTATCCCACTGTTTAATTACTCTCATAGAGCAGATTATTTTCCTTATATCCTCTTGAACTTACTCTTTCAATTTATCACCAGTGTCTCTTGTTCTCCCTCTGCCCACCCTGCTAAGGAACCTGGGTCTGCCTTCTTGGTAGCCTTTTATGTATTAGTAAGATGCTACTTTCTCTTATCCAGGCTGAGCAAGTCCCATTCTTTCAGCCTCTCCTCACAGGTTAAGTGCTCCAGTCCTCAAACATCTTGGTGACCTTCTGCTGGACTTTGGACTCTGCTGCACTTATTCAGCTTTATAAACACTTCTTATACCAAGGTCCTGAAAATTGATTACAGTATTCCTGAAGGAGTCTATTAATTGCTGAGTAAAGGGCAATAATCACTTCCCTTGATCTACTGGCTGTGCTCTTGTTGATACAGCTCAGTATGCAACGAGCTTTTCTGCCAGGGCCAAGAGATGACTCATATTTGGCCTACTGCCCACCACGTCCTTTTTGGCAGAGCTGCTTTCTGGCAGTCCGTCCCCAGCCTATACTGCTGCAGGGGGTTAGTCTGCCTTAAGCACAGGACTTTTCAATTGTCGTTGCTTGATTCCATAAGGATCTTATTAGCCTGTTCCTCTAGCCTTTCTAGATGCCCCTCAGTTGCAGCCCTGTCCTTGAGCATATCAGATGCACCCCCCATCTCAGAGTTACCCACAAACCTGATGAAGATGAACTTCATCTAGACCTACAGGTCATTGATAAAGATATTAAACATGATAAATTCCCAGATCATCCTGCAAGGAACTCTACTTGTAAGTAGTCTCCTGACATCCGGGATGAAGCTGAATTTATACAATGGTATAACAGTTTTCTGGTTTGCTCTCTATTCCTTTCTTAACACTCTATATTTACCTTTTTGACGGTCACTGAGTTAAAGCATTCATATAACTATCTGTGTAATCCCAAGGGCGCATTCTACTGCATTAACAGGCTGCTTTGAGTACACCTATGAAAATCTGATTGTTTTTTTCTACCATGCTTTGTTTTACATTTATCTTCACTGACTTTGTTTGTCATTGGTGTCTCAAGTATTTGACTGTGTGAGTCTTCTTCAGTCCTCACAGCTGTTTTTTTCGTTTTTCCCAGATGTTTCATTGCAGACTGGGGCAACTCACTATCAATCTTTCCTTCTGGATCTTTTGTTAAGTTTTCATTGGTCTAAACAAAGATGTCACTAAAATTCAATTCATAAATGCCCTACACTACAAAATCCCATCTTTAATATATTTTTTCCTTGTTTTATACCTTTTAAACAGCTATCCATTTGTGTGAGGATCTCCCCCCTGGTCCTCCTTTTACAGGGTGGAATTGATCAAAATGTATTAAAACAGTAATTTTGAATGGAAAGCAGACAGACACACAAGCAATTTAGTTTAACAATATAATTAACCTACTTGGAATTGTTCAGGATAATAGGGTTTGTAGAAAGTCTTCTATGAGAAATTCCTTTGGATTTTGATAGGTATAAATGTTCAGATTGTTTGATTTAAATTCTACTTAGACAGAATACAAGTTTGTGTTTCTGAAAGGTTACCTGATGGTACCCTTTCCTGTAGATTTTCAAAGCTAATGCAACTCTCCTCTTGCCAAAAATACTAAAAACAGAGTCCCAAATATGACATTGGGTGAGTTCTGATTTAGATGCAAATGCATTACCTACTGAATCAATAACATCGTCCTTTTATTATAAGCACATGGTGAAGTAAATAGAAGTTTTGTTATTGACTTCAATTGGATTTCACCTCTATACAGCTCTTAGAAGCTCCTTAGCCATGTAGAAAAAGCTATTGCTGACCTTGTTTAGCATGCTAGATATGATGAGATTTCATTGCAAGGTGATATGGCTTCAAATTTAAATTCATCCACTGGATGTGGAAAATAAAGAAGTGTTGCATTGTCAAATATGTGTAGGCAAGAAATGGGTGAACAAAATTGCAATACAGAGCATAATGATGTTTTTACATTCTCTCCTTGCCATTTATTGATGCAAAGATACCTTAATCTTGAGGTATTTATTACTATCGTTTAATAATAATACACAGAGAATCTATAATGATAATAAATTTTCTGACATTTTCTTAATGTTAGTGTCTCTTAACTATAGATATGGCCCATCCCTGGAAGTGCTCCAGGTCATGTTGGATGGGGCTTTGATCAAGTGATCTAGCGGAAGGTGCTCCTGCTCATGGCGTGTGGATTGTAACTAGATGACCTTCTAGTTGTACCCCTTCTATGAGTCTATGATTCTACGATATTCTTACAATTTCATTTTCAGTGCTAGCTGCAAGGATTTTGACAGAAGCATCTCCTGCAACTTACAGATACATAAGGAAACACACTGACTAGGTTTTGTAATGAAGATCTGGAGTCAGTGAGTGAGGACTAATCACTTAAACTGATCATAACTTATCTGTCATCAGTCTGAATCTCAGAGAATGGAATCATGGCTGATGACAATCATTCTTGTTTGGTTGCTTTGAGTGCCTCTATGTTGCTTGAGATCATAACAGCTGTTGATTTTTTTATGAGAGATACCTTGCATAAACCAAGATCTGATGGTTCTTTTTCTATATCTGAAAACTTTGGTAGCCATGTTAACTGAAATTCTCACATCTGAATCTAAAGCACAAAACTGGTATTGAAGATATTGTTTTCCGTAAGTTTTACCTATTTAACACAGGCTTATATGAAGATGATTTCTATGACCTTACAGAAATCTACTCCAGATTATGTGGTACAAAGGTTTCCTGGTTTATTTTATAATGTTTGACTTTTGTTTGTTTGTTTGAAAATTATTATTAGGAATGTCGTTTTTTAAAAATTATAATACTCATGTTATATGTAGCAAATTATAAAATTCATGGGTTTTTTTTTAAATTATACTTTTCTGTTATTTACTCCAACATTTTGCGAGACTTCTATTAATGCTGGGCATAATTTAGAAGATACATGGACTGTGTTTTATATATATTTAAATGATTTTCTGTGCTATTTCTAGAATATTCATATAATTAAAGAATTATTGCCTTACTTTTCCTTTTTTAGGCAGTTTGGAGTGTTTTGATTTTTTTTAATTTTGCAAAGTGAAATTAAAATATAGAACTGATATATTTATGTATTAATTGCGAGGAAGCTCTTATCCCTTCATATTTCTTTACTTAATGCTTTGTTTAAGCATTAAGTAAACTTAATGTTTAACTAAATGATTAAAGTTAAACTTAACTGTGAATGTTCGTATCAATTTTTTTTTTTTTGAAGACTGACCTTAGAATTTGATCCATTGCAAGTACAGAAGAGCAGCGCAATATATTACCATACGTGCATACCACCAAAGTACCATGGAATATATATAATGTGCTTTTAAAATTCCAGACATTCTTATTATTTAAAAACTGTATCAACATTGTATATTTTTATTTCTTACATTAGTAAGAGTTTGGTCTAGCTAGTCTTCTGGTTACATTGAAAAAAGAAATGCTTAGAATAACACAAGAGATTTCAACTTCCTGTAAGACAGTAGTAATAAATACAGCCTATTTGTGGATAACTTCTAAACAATATATATTTTTTTTTATTTTTTATGACTATTCATGCTTTGATTAAGAAGCTGTAAATCTTCACTGAAGTTTACAGACATACTTCTCAACTGCTGGATAACCCACTCTTTCTGTGTTATATAATATTAGATAGACCTTAAAAGGCTCTGGAAAGATTTCTTGGTTCATCTATAATGCAACACACTGGGTATCAAGGGCTGGCTGTTTGTAAGTACTTTAAGCTGTCATATAGTAGCACTGCCAGAAACGATGCTTACCATTCAGACCTGACCTGACTTCACCACTGTGCAATGAACCACACTGGAGAACTGATGGAGCTGAAAAATAACTGTTTCCTTCTGCCATGTGAGTTTTTATCAGGATCACTCTCTTCGTTCTCTTTGCCGCTACAAATTTACGCTAGCACAAAGGAGGATATGACATGGAGACAAGACTGAGTAAATTAGTGTACTACTAGCTGCAGTAGCAGTTAAAATCATCAAACTATGAATAAATGTTCCTTTTCACTGAGTAGCTTTCATTCCTCTTTCCATACATTTCCTGATTTATTTTGCAGAATGTCAGCATAGAGCACTAGAGTTGCTATTGATTTCCACTGTAAATTACTCTCAAAGTTGTCTATTTGCTTAAAATTAACGATATTTGGATGAAAATTTATTGGGTGAGGTATTTTGCTGGAATCTGAGAAAAATCAAGGACATGTTTCCAGCCCTGACGGATGGAGGTGAAGGAAGAGGAAAAGAGCAATAGTGATGGAAAGAGGCTTTGCAGCTGTGTCATCACAGCTGCATCACAGGACGCAGGAGACAGTACTGATGGTACTGATGTCGAGTGTGAATGGTGAACCTGATGGCTTTTAGCACACCTGCATCTCAATATAATTAGTATAGCGCTCTTACATTTATAGAGGAATTACACATTTTTAGCTGTCTAAAAGGTAGGTGGTATATATCATACTTCCCTGAGTTGAGACTAGGCAACTAACTTTTTGATGATTATGTTGCACAGACACAGATGGAGTGGTTGTTAAAATCCAATTCATTGGGATCTTGGCACAGGGTAATGCTTGTGTGAGGAATCAAATCTCTTGAACAGAATAATCAGTGGCTGTCCAGACCATCACAGGCATCACATCCATTGCAAGGGTCCTTGCAGCAGTGTTTTCAGTTGAATAGTCTCAGACTTCTTGATCTGCTGTTCTGCTCAGTCCTTGCAGTCCATCTGGCACTGGTCCTGAGTGACACCTCCATCGTATGCAGGTTCCACTGCAATAGATTATTTCAAGATACAAACAAAACATCTCCTAATTCTCTTAACTGTCTATAAAAGGCTGCCCCATTGGACTTATCAAAGCACAATTTGATCAATTTTGCAGCAGGAGCCTCCTGAGAGTCTCTGAGTTTGTACATTTCTCCACCCATGCTGTTAATTGACATATTTAACCATAGAAATTGGTCTAGGCACTGCAGGGTTTCCTTGGGGAAATTTTCAGGGCAGTCTGAAATTTCCACCAGCAGAGCTTCCTCACCAATTAGTCACATCCTTAATTGAGAGGGTGGTTTGGAGTTTGGTCAATCACTGTCTCAAGTCAGTCTATTGTCTAAATTGCTCCACTATTTCATCTACACAAATGTCTACATGGGGAATTTTTGGTTCACCCAAGGAGTTAATGACAAGTGCAGCAGGTGTGCACACAGGCACAGCCCTGTTACCCAGTTTACCCAATTATAACTATAGGGCAAACTTGAATTTAACACTTTTTTTTTTTTTTTATGCTTAAATTCTATACCTCTTGCTGCAATTAAAAGCTAAGCAAGATGAAACAGCATCTCAGTAACTGTAGCACTGCTGGAGGAGAAAAACTAATTTCTGACCTTTTTTTTCACTGAAATGATTTTAAACAAGACTTTTTTTAATAATAATTTTTATGCTTTTATTGGATTTAAACTGTCTTCATAGCAAATGTAAAGTGAATAAAAATAAAAAGATAACCACTAACAAATTTAAAATTTAACTTCAGCACCATTTATGCTTCCATTCACCTGTCAGAACAGCTGAACTAATCCAGGGTCACAGCTCACAGGGTCACAGGTACAACTGAAGCAGATCACCACCTGACTACAGCTAGGTGTGTCCAAGAAGGGAGAAGAGAGGAATAGAGCAAGACAGGTAGATCTTGTGAAGGTAATGTCACTTGGACATCATTCTGCGACATTGCATTTGGTAATATCAGTCAATGGGATGTTGTTATCCACAATCTATAGCTGAATATTATGTATTACTATTTTAGTTTCATATTTTATCATCTAGCTTTTAAAGCATCAGCATCAATGTCAAGAGAAGGAGAAATAAGAAAAAAGAAAACTAGACATATCTCCCCACTGTAAAATCACTGCCTTACAGCTGTTGAAGTGCTTTACCTACATCTTAGCAGTTACCACAAATATGTGATCTGGCACTTGAGTACTCCTAAATCACTTTAGCAGCTGTTTTTAACAGGTATTTCTGAAAGAAAGTATCTTAACTGAGGTGCTGTTAATGCAGGCTTCTTAATCTCAAGGCCTTAGTCCTCCCAGCAGAATATCAGCAATTTCAACTGACTTTAATAGAGGCAGTTTGTGTCCTGCAGGGAAGAAAAAGACCCTGGGAGCATTAACTAAAAAAGCTTTAACACAGAAAACTGTAACTGAGGTCATCTTAATTCATCTGCTTTTCACTGTGCTGACCTTAAATTAACTAATTTGAGACCTTTGACCTTAACAGAGGGACTTCTTAGTTGACATACTGTTAACTGACACAAATTCTACCTGGGATAGCCTTAGGAACTCTATATGAGCATACGACTACTATAGTAAATATGAAATTCTTTCGGCTTTAGAATAATCAGATATTCACATGAAACTTTTCTAAAAAAGCAATTTTAGTTGTTTTAGGCTTCAGCTTTTGGGGTTTTACTCTGTTGTTGAGTGGAAGGAAGAAATTAATAATGAGTTATCATGTAAGTGGATTAAATATCAAATTATAAATATTTCCTGTGACATAAATATAATGATGTAAAATCAATGGCTGCACTTATCCTATTACATAGAAGAGAACCAGAAACTGACCCTTTGATCCTAATGCCCCAGAAAAGCAGCTAATATTAGTCCCAGAAATTTGGAGCTAGCACCACTTCTATAAAAGATGAGGTTTGGAAGTATTTTTGAAAATCCAAATCAAAACCAGGGATTCAATTAACAATAAAGAATATAGGTGACTAGAGCTTATGTTCAGGATTCAAGCTTCCCCATATTATTTTCTCTTATTAACTATAACAAATAGCCAGAGTTGTATGATTTTTGCATGCTGAAGGAGAATTCTGTTTCCAAGTATTACATCATCAAGAAAAAAAAAAAAAGGGCACATCAAAACACTGAGCTCCTGGAAATAAAACTGGATAACACAAAGTAATACTTTAGAGGGTAGACTATACTCCTCTCATAGTTAACTAAGGGAATATTTCAACATTTCACTCCTTATCCATCTGCTTCATTACCTACCAGATATTCACTATCTGAATCATGAGTCCAGATGTGATCTGATTCCTGGTGGAAATAATTTTTTTTCAGTGAGAAAAAGAGTGCTGTTTCAAAGGATTCATGTTCCTCTGGACACAGAAGGGCTATACCAAGATCTGCCCTTAAACCACACTTACTAGATAGCATCAAAACCATTGCATAGAGCACTCAGTCAGGTTTCATGTTTTAGAGAGAATTTGACTTCAACCCCTTGTTGGCCCTGTTGTGGTTTAAACCCAGCAGGTAACTCAGAACCATGCAGCTGATCCCCTCCCAGCAGGATAGGAAGGAGAATCAAAAGAATGAAATCCCACGGGTTAAGAACAGTCCAGTAACTAAAGTATAAAATAAAACTGTTACTACTACTAATAATAATGATAAGGAAAATAACAAGGGGAGAGGATACAAACCTAAAAGGGGAAAGGGAAAAAAATCAATAAACAGCAGAGATCCCCAATACAATTGCTCACCACCTGCCTACCAATACCCAGCCTGACCTGAACAGTGATCTGGGCCTTCTGGGTAACTCCCCGCAGTTTATAAACTGGGCATGACATGCTGTGGTATGGAATACCCCTTTGGCTATTTTGGGTCAGGTGTCCTGTATCTGTTTCCTCCTGGTTTCTTGTGCTCCTCCTCACTGGCAGAGCACGAGACTGAAAAGTCCTTGATCAGAGTAAGCAATAGTTAGCAACAGCTAAAACATTGGCGTGTTGTCAGCATTGTTCTCAGACTGAAGCCAAAACACAATGCTGCACCAGCTAGTAGGGAGAAGAAAAATAACTGTTACAGCTGAAATCAGGTCAGGCCCAAGCATTACATCTCTGACTGTCAATGAGGATAGGATGGTATTAATGCCTGTTATGGCTTCTCAGTCTGAGTCTACCAGCTCAGTACCCCATGTGGTGTGGTCAATATAGGAAGACAAATGGGTTTCAGCTCATTTTTGGGGTAGGCTGTACTACATGATAGATGGTCACTGAGAAAGTGGAGTTCCAGGAATCAAGAAGTCAATACGTGGAGTGAGTGTCACAGCCAACAGGAAGGAATTATCTACTGAATTCCTGTTTCCTAGGAGAGTTTTTGAAGTATTTTCCCTCCTCTCACTGACCCCTGGTCCCAATCTAGCCATAGTAATTCACTACTATATTTTTTAAAGAGTTATAAGAGAGAAAGGGACAAATGATAATAAACACAGGAAATAAACCATATACAACAAGTGTTTTCAAGTATTCATGTAAAATGTTTTCCCAATATGTGTGCATGAAATGCCAAGCCAACCCATGCAGCTCAAGAATCTCTGCACGTGTAGTTCTGACTTCCATCTGCACATCAGGCATTTGGCCTTTAAACACATGGACAGTTAAAAATATTTGGACTTTATTGCACTGTTACAGATGTTAAAACAATTTAATACTTGCCAGTATCTAATCAGTCTACATTACTTCTGCAAAGAGGCCCTTGTAATTGATTGCCGTATCCAAGGTTTGCCACAGAAACAAAACAGAACAAATGTGAAATTCTGACTTGTCTTCCTATGCAAAAATCCAAGAATTTATTTTTTTCATTTAACCAGGATGGTTACTTTTGAAATTGTGTGTTAGGTTTTGCAGCAGAGTTTACATTTTTGTACCCATGACCATGTTCTGTGGTTTTAATGTGGATTGGTGCTTTTGGGATGGTGAATGTGACTGCTTGTAATAGACATAGGGGTTGGATGTTCATCTTCAAAGGCTGTGCTGTTGCTGCTACATTATGTTCTCTCTGAAGGACATATGTATTTTCTGCCTAATTTTCTTCTTCTGTGTTGTATTAGTTAATTTCTGGTTCTAGTTTAAAATAATACTTTCTTTATGAAGATTTCCTTCTTATAAAGTTTCAGATACCTCTACTACGCATAAATATTTTTATTGTATAATAACAGTTAATTTTTAAGAAAAACACCAAATCATGTATGTGAATACTACATGAAAATTCACCTGATTTTCAGGACATGAGTGGTAAACCTGTGTTTTGTCTCTCAGGTCACATTATTTTCCTTAAGGTCTTAACATGTTTCTGATCAACATCACATAGGGCTTCTCATGCATCTGTTAATTTATCTTAATGTATTTGCCTATTTGGGAATATAATGGAAGATTCTATTCTCATGATTGACAGGTTTTTTTGATTTTTTTTTTTTTTTGGTTTTTTTTTTTTTTTTTTTTTTGAATGGCAACTTCGAGGCAGCTTTTCTATGACACAAAAGTTCATGGCAAACTTTTTAATGTTTCTGCATCTGAGCATTTCCCTTCAATATCAGGTGAATAAAAGACTTTGTAAAACCTCAAGGATTTAGTACATTTTACATTCTGGACTATTTGTCTATTGGATGCAATTACTTTAGTAGGTTATTTGTCAGGATTATATTCCACATAAGACAAAGAGTCAAACAAAAGCTGACTTCTACAGTAAGTGCTTTAGCATTGAAAAAGCTATTAAAGCAAATAGATTTTTTTGGTCTGTATGGTGCTGTATGTGTTCTTTCTGAAGTTTATTCTAAATAAGATGTCATGCAGCCCTATAACATGATGTTGTTTCCAAGACTGAATTTTTCACTAGCATTTAGGATCTCATAGTGATCTTAATCAAACACAGTTTTCTTGAATTTGTATCTGTATTTGAGAATCCAACACCAAGCAGATGGGCTTCTGCTTTACCTCAGAAATATAGGTAATGCATTTTAAGTATCAAGGCTTTCATTGTAACAAGCTTTTATCAAACTTTTGTCATTGTGACAGCAAAAAATGTCAATGGAGGGAAATCTTGTGGCAGATTACTCCAACAAGGAGCTCTCCCTCTGGGATGCTATGCTGGGCGAGGTCTGGGACTCATGCAACTCCTGTTCCTCCAGAAAAAGGTAGGGCTTTTACCCAACAGGGCTGAGATTTTGGTAAACTGCACACCTTAAGTAGAAAAGTATTAAATTTGGGAAAAGTTGGATACAAGTGTAAACTTGTTTCTGTAAGAGACTTTTTTAGAAAGGTTAAAAGCCCCTCCAAAACTAATGGGGGAATGGACCTAAAATTACTTCAGTGAGATAAATAAACTGAATACCTACTCTATTTTTGGAGACATGTTACAAATACAAAACGTAAATGAAAACAATATTCTCCTAGTCATGCTAGGAATACATTTTTTTAAAATATTTTGATCAAAAGAACCCCTAGTACTTTTGCAGAAAATTGCTTTTTCACTATCAGATTTTGAGCAAACCTTATATCAGATGTCTTTATACTTTTATCAGTTTACAAATTTTCCACTGGGACTCATGATGATACATTCTTGATGTGATATAATGGTTCTGACTTGCAAGTCCACTTTCTTTTCTTATTGTGTTGCCTTCCTCCCTGCCCTTCTCCTTCCCTTCCCCCTTTTTCAATAACTTATTTATGCACATATTTTGTCATTATGTCATACTCTTCCCCTGGTTCTGAGGTAAAACTTTCAAGATCAGCTGTTATGATGAGTGTAGGTATTCTAGCGCTTATTTATTTTCTTTTTATTAAACTGATGAATGCTTTTATACTCCATTTTTTTCTTGAGGCTATTTGGAAAATAGAAATTATATCAGGTTACTAACTTAAAGTAAGTGTATTCTCTAGTATTAGTAGGTGCCTTAGCACTTATCAATAACAATTTTCATCTAGCTACTTTCATCTTCAAAGGTATTAGTTTTTATTTAATTTACTCTGCCTACCTAAAATGAAGCATGTTATCCTTTACATTTCTGTTTATCACAAAGGACTTAATTTCTGTCTCTTCTTTTAATCCTTTCGGAAAAAATAAAATAGCGACAATTATGGATTTATTGCCTTTGGATTTTTAAATCTTGCATTTTGCCTTGCAAAATTACAAGAAATAGAGAAATGCAAGTCAGCCTTCAAGTTGTTCTTCATGACTGCTGACATGGACAATTTCTGTAACATTTTTGACTGTGTGTTATGCACCTCAGGTGAAGATTGCTATAAGGTAACTTTCGTGTCTCAGTTGATATACACTTCCTTGGAGACAACTGGATTTCTCATAAGCAGAGGTAAGGATCCTTAATGCTCCTTTTTTTGCAGAACAGCACCATACATCATTTAAATTGACAAAACATTAGAAAGGTTCAGATGCTATGACTTCATCCAACTGTTTGCACTGTCAATAAAAACTTAAAGGAAAGGAAATTTGAGGAAATGCCTTCTGTGGAAGATCTAATCTTTGACATACTTATTACCCATCACAAGGCTTATTTTAAATTTCCTTAATTTTCTGAAGTGCTGTATTTCAAAACAGCAGTTGCTGAAGTATATCATACAGCCAAAATCTTCCTTATATTCATACAATGGAGTTAACAGACCTTAATTATACAGGTGATCAAAGTCAAACTTTACCCACTTGAACCATACAGCTGTAAAATTGATTACAAGATACTGTGTCAAAGATTTGTGGCTTTTTACCTGCCTCTTATTAACTATAAAATTTATTCCACATATTGTTTAGACATTGGACAATACATTTAATTGATCCCTTTCCATGGATGGATGGGATATTTTTGCCTCCATTAATGTAGTGTTCTCGACATTACAGTCTGTCTTGGTACTTGCATTTACAATCTTATTGATCAATTAGTGTTCAGAATCACAATTTCTTCTTCAGCAAAAATGAGCACTGAAAGAATTTTGTCTGATAATAAACAGGTATGTACAGCACCTTAATGTCTACTAAAGATCTCTAGCTATCATCACTAAATAATAATCATAGAAATAATTTAGCAAGGTAAATATATGGCCATTTCATATATTACTAAGGTAAATATATATTGCCATATAATAAGTCTGCCACATGTCAGAATTTAAAAAATGCCAGATCTCTACATTGCTTCCTTAATGCATAAGCATTACACAGCCTTTATTGCATTCTGTTATTTTGGTTGGATTTGGCTTCTATCACTTTACAGGTACCCACTGAAAAAGAATTGGCAGTTTTACAATACAAGTTAAATTTTCCCACCTAAAAATTATTTCAGTGTCATGTATGTATTTATGCTCTCTTTTCATTCTTAAGCTCCTTTTCATTCGAGAAAGGTCGAGAAAGGTCATTTAGAGAGGTCCTCCTTCCCCTCTACTCTGCCCTGGTGAGACCGCATCTGGAATACTGTGTCCAGTTCTGGGCCCCTCAGTTCAAGGACAGGGACCTGCTGGAGAGAGTCCAGCACAGGGCAACTAAGATGATTAAGGGAGTGGAGCATCTCCCTTATGAGGAAAGGCTGAGGGAGCTGGGTCTCTATAGTTTGAAGAAGAGGAGACTGAGGGGTGACCTTATTAGTGTATATAAATATATAAAGGGGGAGTGTCACGAGGATGGAGCCAGGCTCTTCTCAGTGACAAACAATGATAGGACAAGGGGTAATGCATACAAACTGGAACACAAGAGGTTCCACTTAAACTTGAGAAGAAACTTCTTCTCAGTGAGGGTGACGGAACACAGGAACAGGCTGCCCAGGGAGGTTGTGGAGTCTCCTTCTCTGGAGACATTCAAAACCTGCCTGGACACATTCCTGTGTAACCTTATCTAGGTGTTCCTGCTCCGGCAGGGAGATTGGACTAGATGATCTTTTGAGGTCCCCTCCAATCTCTGGCATACTGTGATACTGTGATTCATAATTGAAACATTTAAATTGAGAATCCATACATTTGCCTACAATATTCTCCTACATGGCATGGACAACCAGATGAAAAAAATCCACCAGTTGATACTGTTTATCTAACTAACTAGTTAACCAAAACCAGCACCCACTGTTAAACTAACTGCAGCTGATCAAAACTGACGTACTTGTAAAAAGTGTATTTTTTTCCCTTTCTTTTCACTGATCAGCATAAAAAATTAAATGGAAGAATTTGAATTTGAAAATTATTATGGAAGAATTTGATCAAAGTCTTTTGAAATTATTACCTGAAGAAGTATTCAAGACACTGAAGCACCTCTGGAACCATGAACAAATCCAGAAGTTATGTAATGTAGTCACAGAGACGGGTTGGCAGGGGCAGTTATATCTGAGGGATGGGCTCAGAAAGCCACACATGGACCATATGTGCAAGGACTAGGATAGTTCAATTAGCATCCAATCTGATTCATTTCCCCACAAGAGACTGTACAGTTTGTCTGGCACTGAAGGCGTCAAATCAGCTCCATTCTTCCAAGAAAGTAACCCTGTGCACATGCATCCAGTCTGAGGCACTGGAATTTGTAATGCAAGAATGCAAAAAATGCATGGAAACTTTTGGCTTCTTAAAAAAATTCTGACATGAAAAGACTGAAGAAGTAACTCTTCTGTGGTATTGAAACGGACGAATGTAAAAATTCAGTATTAACAGGACCCATAATTTACTTCATCGTAGAAAATGTCACTGAAATCTATCTTAGCAGGAAAATTCTCTTTTTTTCTTACATGGTTATCATCATGAGTCAGTATATTACTGCTAAAATCAAACATAGCCTTATTCTTTAGTCTTGTAATATTGTCCATGTTTCAGGTTCTGATTCCCCTCTGCATCCTGCCTGGGGAGGGGAAAGGGAGAGGATGAGCAAGCAGCTGAGTGCTATTTAGTTACCAGCTGGGTTTAAACCATGACAAAGTTAAATGGAAAAAAAGAATTTAAATGAAATTTACTGTTTACTAAATCAAATCTGATAATAGTTCCATAAACCTGTATTCCTTTCATTCACAAAACCCAAAGGATTCTACCTCCTTTATTTTTAAGAGTCTCATATGTCAGGGCGGTCTCTGAACAAACAAAATAAACAGCATTGAGAACATCTTCATATTAAAAATGTGTGGTGAAGGTAGCAGTGATCACATAAATATAGCATGTCATTACTTTTACATATAAAGGGACACTATTTCAATAGTATTTTCAAAGGTCATAGAATTAGTAATGAAATACTCACTTGAATAGGACTTGAGCATTTGAACCACAGTTTTCTTTTGCATCTTTAAGCAGATTAGCAGTTACATGGCTTCAACTCATCAAGGTTTTCTTCCCTTCCTGCCCACAGCAGGAATCCCTCTGTGAGTGAGTAGGCTGTTTTACAACTGAAACCTTAATTTGAGACAAACAGAGGTAACGTAAAACTAGAAAGTTGCTTTGTTTGTTTTGCTACTGGAAGACAAAATAAACAGATTATCATGCTGGATACTTTAACCACAACCAATAACTTGAAATTCACCATTAATTCTTTTGTAAACACTTGTAAGTCTTTACAAGTTCTTATAAGCAGTACTACCACAAAAGCCTAGATCTCCAGAGAATCTCTCTTTCTGTCTCAAGAGAATGTTTTATCCATATGGCTGGAGAAACTAGGAAGAAATATGCACTCAGCTTCTCTTGACTCTGAGTATTTTGAAGATGTTTTGGGCCAATATTAAAGCTTGAATTTACAAATTACCAGGAAAGGGTTATGATACTTTGGAAAGTCCAGTTTTGTTTCCCTTTTATGGGATCATTCCTTGAGTATAAATATAAAGTAATTTCTACAGCAGATTTTATTCTAAAGGAAACAGGAAGAGTATGCAGATTTATCAATGAACTATGTGCTGCAGAAACAATTAACAGCATTCCTACAGCACTTTCTGAAGGAAGTCCCCATGTGCAATCTGCTGCTTTTTCTTTCAATGAGTCATAATAAACTCGACATACTGAGACATCATTTTATTTCTACACACCAGTTGTATGTCACAATATGTATTTATTAACTGCACAAATATGCACTTGACAATTTCTAATATCGCCCGACAGATTAGACCCTAAACTAACTGACCAGAACTGTCATCTCAACTGAGACTGCCCATTAGTGAAATGTGATGTGAACACTTCATTCTTCTTATGGACATGTTCAGTTTTGCATTTTCCCTTTGTAATCACTGTGCAGTCTTACATCTTCAACAAAGTTATAGAATAGCTTCCACAATTATTTTTGCGCTATTTAGTAAATCTTTACTCTGTTTCCCAAGCTTGTTAAAAATCCAGTTCAGGCACTGGCAAACCATTATATGAATGTCTTGCAGGACCTGTAAAAGATTAAAAAGCTGATAGAATCATAGAATAGTTGGGGTTGGAAAGGACTTTAAGATCATCTGGTTCCAACCCCCCTGCCATGGGCAGGAACACCTCACACTAAATCATGTCATCCAAGGCTCTGTCCAACCTGCACTTGAATACTGCCAGGGATGGAGCATTCACAACTTCCCTGGGCAACCCATTCCAGTGCCTCACCACCCTTAAAGAACTTCCTTATATCCAATCTAAACTTCCCCTGTTTAAGTTTTAACCAATTACCCCTTGTCCTATCACTACAGTCCCTAAAACTGATCTGTAAGCAAAAATATTATTTTTAGGATGATTCATGGGAAGTCATTAACAAACAAACCATAATACAAGACTTGTTCCTTTATTTCTACAGTTCCATTCTCATGTAGAGTCCATCCTGAAAGAAATAGTCATATTAATACTTCCTGTGAACAGATGCAAATAAATAACCATACCCATTGTAAGATATCATTCTGAAGCAAATAATAGTGAAAAATATTCCCCATGAGTGGGATTTGTCACCCTCTAGAGGTACCTAGTCCTATTAAGGAATATAACTTGAAAAAACTAAGAGTAACTAACTGAAAGATTACTAAGGACTAGAAAAGTGGTTATACCGGTTTTGATTATTTTTTCTAGAGTTATAACATTATCCTAACTAGGCCAAAGAGTGCTCAGTATACAAGTTGAAAGGAGTGAATTTTGGAAAGGAAAAAATATAGGAGGTGGATTCAGAGACTATTAGTACTCTTTATCATCTGTTCATTCTTCCACTGGGATAGGCCAAATAAGGGCTCTCTATTGTACAAGGACAAATAAGAACACTAATAAACTTCTTGTTACGTATTAACAAACTTTCAACTAAGCTATATTTTTTTCCATGCTGGTGAGCAATTTTGCATAAGGATCTTCTACTCTAAAATGTAGACCCTTGTGAATTTTATACAAGTTAATTACAGATTGGTGAAAAATAAGATAACAGAAGTGCTGACATAACTAAAAGTACAGCATGCTGTACTAAAATGCCTAATTTGGATAACTTAATGCAACTTTTGAAACTTTGCTCATTTGTGTGCTCAATATTGCCAGGTAGCTGTTTGCAGCCTAGCAATGTAGGCAAATACATTTAGTACAACATATAATGGTACAAATGTGATTAGTATGTCACACGAAGATCAGTATGCTATACATACTGATGAGGATGCATATGAGTAGTTCCTGCATCGTGAAGATTTGGGTTTAAGTAATGGAGTAAATATAAGTGTTATCTATTTTGTACAGTGCAGGATTGCAGTAGAGGGATTATTGACAATGTCCAAGAAAGGTTGTTGGTAAGTTGAGAAGTGAACTAAGATCTTCTTGGTGTCTGGTTAGTGTCTTGAACTTCTGTCATTCTATTGCACTGAGTTTTTTGTCTAAGACTATCACACTAATGTGGCTTGCTCTCTTGATTTTTGTCTCGATTATTCCAAATAATTTTTTCAGTCTAAGGTGGAACCTGAGTCTTCAGACTCTATGCAAGATTTACAATGCTTACTTCCACAGACAAAAGAGCTGTAGCTAAATTTACGAAAGGAGTATTTAATAACTCTATTTTTGCATACACCAGTGGGAATGATGAAATGCAAAACAGAACAAATGTCTCCTTACTCATCCATTATAATCACTTCTTAATTTGGTTGGAGATAACTAACATGCCTTCTAGGGCATGTTGGCAGAGAAATTAAATTCTGCCTGTGCAGCTGGCCATAGTTTGAGTTTGTCAAAGGGGAGAACCATAGTTTGCACAGAGCTGAAAGCAAGCAAAATATGAGGTAAGGTTTAAGCATACTACCTAGGTACTGGATTACTTGGATCACTATCCATCTTGGATAAGATTCCCATGGCCCCGTCTGTAGGGGTTTTTATATAGCCTCTGACATAACTTCTCCTTCAGAAGAGCAGAGCTTGCAAACATGCAAAGTTTGGGCATCCTTCTCTGGAAAATTTCTGTTGCTTGGGAGGCGAGTCAGCAGCCAGGCTGACATGATTATCATCCACTGCTGTAATACACAGTCACTGTGTTAGAACAGAGGTCTGTGTTTCTTGAGAGGAAAGATGAGGATCATTCATAATAAGACATCTTTGCAAACACCAGAAGAGTAGTTGCATGAATTCTCTGTGGTTTAAGAACAGCAAGGGTTGTTGCTACTTTTGAGTATAGAAGATAGAGGTTCTTGCATACAGTGGAAGAAAAAGCATTTAGATGAACATGTCAATCACTGTACTAAGGAAGTTTTATCCTTGTGATCTCAGGGGGCACAGAGGGGATGTTTCCATTGTCGTTTTCTACATGCAAAGATAAGATCTAGGAAAGCTGTAGTCATAAAAGCAGCATTCGTTAAGCTTTGCACTCTACATTTATTTCCTTACCTCCTAGTAAATGCATGTGGCCCTAAGCTTAACAATAATCTATGCAAAGTTAAATATTTATGAAAAGAGTTTCACTTTAAAAATATCATCTGCATTTTCATCGTGCATGTTTATGCTAGATAAGAGGAAATGTGTTTTCAGTCTAATGGAAAAGCATCAGCATTCTATTTCCTGTAAAGAAAGTAAATTCTTTCCCTTAAATACAATATGCAGGAAGTTTCCAAGAGCCCCCACGATCATTTAAACAATCACCTTTCTGACACAGCTGCCAACCCTCTTTTGGCTTTAAAAGAAGCAATTCTACTGTTTTCTGTAGTGTCTAATCTCTGCTAGATAGATTCCACGGAGACATGTTCCAATAGTTTAATCTTAACCTGATTACATTTCTCAGAAAAAAAAAAAAAAAAAAAAAAAAACCAGAGAATTCCAGATTAGCATTGAGGTTTTAAATTCTGACATTTTTATTTTAAATTAAGAGAAAGAAATAAAAAAAAATAGACCTAGAATCTAGGTCCCTAAATATAAGCACAACACTTCCAGAAATGTTTTGCTTTAAAAAAAGGACACTGTAAATTTTAGGAATTATTATGTGTATAAGCTGTATGGATCTTAATGTTACAAAAGCTTGCAAGCCTAAAGAGGAAAAGTTAACTGACTGAGCATTGGTAGCAATAGTTTCAATCGAGGCAACTATAAAGTTAATCATACATATGCATGTTTTCAGAGCCAGAAATTTTATTAAAAAATAGTTTTCATAAATACCTTCATCATGTCTTCTCAAGATTCTAATTCTGTGACCTACATGTAAAGAAAAACTGAAAGGGAATTTGAACCTATCATAGTTTTCTTTTGTGAACACCAGAGCATAGGGAGCAAAGAAAACGTGAAATAGAAAAGTGTACTCACCCTTTATAAAAAGAAATCATAATATAAAAACTGAATGACAAATGGAGACTACTTGCACTACAACAGTTTTATGTGGGGCCTTAGATTAAATTTCAGTTCTAAATAGTAGTCACTTCTGAAAAATAGTTATGTCTCACTTTACATAAACACTTGCTGAAAACTTATTTGAAACAGACCTTTGGCATTTTTTCCTTTATACAGTGGTGTATTCTATTCCATTTAGTTAAATCTAAACAAAGGATAAAATGCAAATGCTTCCAAAAACTACTTAAAAAAAAAAAAGTATGGAAAACACAAAAGCAAAATTCATTTATACCCTACCTCATTCATTACTGAAGAAAGTATGCTTTAAATAAATCATATTCTCACTCTTCATATGGTCTACTTACAGCTAATATTTTTAGCAGAGAAATATTGAAATGTCAGACTTGTACAAGAAATTACTGCTTATTCACCCAGATAACAATAATAATAATTATTTCTCAATAGGATACATAGTCTTGAGATAATAATCATGGTTGGACTTCTACTAAATAAAAGTAAGATATCTGTTTACAGAAGAGAACCCAGAGGGGAAATATAGATATACAAAGCCCTGTTTGATTTATATAGTTCTATGATTTAGAATACCAGTCTGGGATTCCTGTTACAAATTTGCAGTCAAAATAATAACAACTGTTATCCCATATCAACTATACTGACCAATTTGAAGTAGTAACTTGTTCGTCTCAAGCAAGAGTTCGTTTGACTTCCAGTGCCATTTCAATAGTTACCATACAAAACCAGGAAATTGTAATTTTTTATATGTTGTTTGTATTACTTATTGAAATATTTAGCATAGATTTATAATATTGCCCATAGGAAAATTCCTAGAAGTAGTAATCTGAATTTTCTGGGGATTATGGTCTCTTGACAAGGATGGCAGTGATATCTTGTGTTACTTTAGTTCCGTGAAGTTGTGATCACCTGCTCACATATAGATGCAGATATTGTTGCAGTCCCTGTGGTAATATAAGTTCAGTCCCTGTGGTAATATAAGTTTTTATTTAAAATCCTCTAATGAGCCATTGAGGAAAGGATATGAGTAATATTTGAAATTCAGTGCATATGACCTTGACAGACAGCCAATACAGAGCACTAGAGAGGAACGCACAATGAAACCAACATGCAAAAAATAAATATCCTTTTAAACATATTCTATTGAGAGGGAGTTTTCTCTTCATCATTCATTCACAATGGAAATGGGTTGAGGTAAAATGAGGGCTTCCATATCCTCACATACGGACCAGTGTATCCACCAACCCCCCATTTTATTTAATACAGTATCTTAAGAGGATCAAGTTGGATCCATTGGATAGACTTTGGTATATATTCACCTACAAGTCCAAGAAGTTAAAAAAATGGACATCTGAAAAGGGTATGTGTGTTTAATTATCCTCTTGAGTGAAGCTCTGTTTTTTTCCAGTTAAACATCTTGTAATAGGTCACTGGAATGCTTCTGGCATCAGGTTGTAATGGCCAGAGGTCCCTTCTATAACTTTCCACAGTTGTTTCACATGGATCCTAAATTACTTAACACTTTCTCGAATGGATTTCACTGTAACTCAGTAAGAAGTGCTAAGGGGAACTGAGGAGCAATACTGGAGCAAATCTGATTTCATCTACCACCTACTTTTTAATTGCTTCAGTGTCTGAAGTCTCTGACCATTTAATCTTTGCGGCACTAATAATGTGTCCAAATGATAGGTTACAAGTTTTTAAAAATTGCCTTGTGTACATGCATTAGGAGCTGTTGGTAGACTGCAGTGGGAAGGAGTTGCTATAGAAACACCACCTTAACACATTCACTGATGGCTATAAAGAGATACAACAGTCCTTGAATAACTACTACTAATCCAGATGCCATTCAAAAATTACTAGATTTTTGCTACCAAAACTCTTACTTACAATGCCAGGGCAACTCCCACTTCTTCCCCACACCCTTGTCTCACACCGTTCCATTCAAACTTTCTCATACGGAACTTTGTTTGAATATCTACTTGCATGTGTTATTTTGCTATGTTTCATGAAGGCAGCTGAATTCAACAGTGATCTGCACAATATGAAGATCTTAACAAAATTAAATGAAATCAGTTGCTTTGTCAGAAAAGCCTGTGCCACCAACTGGCAAAAATAAGTTGAGAACATCAGGTTGGAGTAATCATGGAATGCGAATCAGCTAGGTCGGAAAAGGCCTTTAAGTTCAAGTCCAACTGTACCCCATAAACTGCCAAGTCAGCCACTAAACCATGCCACTGAACACTTCCAGTAATGGTGATTCCACCACTTGGTTGTGGCCCAAGTGCAGGACCCAGCACTCAGCCTTGTTGAACCTCATACAATTGCCCAGAGCTCATCAATCTAGACTATTGAGATCCTTCTATAGAGCTTTCCTACCCTCACGCAGATCAACACTGCCACCCAACTTCATTGTCATCTGCAAATTTACTGAGGGTGTACTTGATCCCCTCAGCCAGATTGTCAGTGCTTGAAGGAAATTAACCTTTTTTTTTTTTTGCTGTAGTTTTTCCTGTGTGATTCAGAGTACCTGAAAACTGAAATCCCATCCATTGATCCAACCCATCTACTTCCCAGAATTTTTCTCTTTAACCTGAGAGGGGATGAAATGTGTTCTTTCAGCCATTCCCTATTCATCTTTAAACATTTCCAATATTTAAATACCTGTGAGTGGATAGAATGATATGCACAGTGCAATTAATCTCCTTTCTTGAGTGTTACCATGATTTAGTCAGTCTGAGATTACAATTTCTGATGAAAACTTGAAGGTTAAATCTATGCAGGACCAAATTAAATGCAACCTATCTCACCGTGATTGCCACTACCTGACATTAAACAGCTCATTTAGGAGGTAGAACACCTGACATCTAGACTATCCTCAGCATGAGGAGAGGTTTAAACCCATTGGCTATTTTGCCCTATTCAGGGTGTTTCTTGCTCTGTAAAAATAAAAACAAAAGAGAATGTGATTGAAACAGAATGATTAGGAAACTTACCTGGGAAAAATCATCACAGCTGGATTGTCCGCCAAGGCAAATGAAGAAAAGACTTAAGCAGGACCTTCCTCTGAAGATGTTCGACATCTGCTTTCCTCTGCTGACCAAGACTGCAGATGGTTCTTTTAGATTACTTGGGTTGGTGTCTTTCTCCTTTCTAGATGTGAGCATCTACCATGTAATTTGGGTAATATCTCAGCTAGATATGTAAGTGTTAAGAACTCCAAATTCCAGATTGATTTTCTTCTTTATATAATTCACAATCTTGTAACTAGAAGAAATGTATTTATTTTTGGTCTATAAATACTTAATTTTTTTTTTCTTTCTGTCAGAATTTTTCATTTAATTGGTTGTCCTGGTTTTGGCTGGGATAGAGTTAATTTTCTTCCTAGTAATACAAACTAATAATAATAAAAAACTAATACAGTGCAGTGTCTAGATTTAGGATGAGAATAATGTTGATAACACACTGATGTTTTAGTTATTGCTAAGCAGCATTTACATTAAATCAGGGACTTTTCAGCTTCTCACACCACGCACCAACAAGCAGGTTGGGGGCACAAGGGTCTGGGACATGACACAGCCAGGGCAGGTGGCTGTGTCATATGGTATTCCATATTATATTATGTCATATTCAGTATATCTGGGGAAAAGCTGGCTGGGGGCCACTGCTTGGGAACTGGCTGGGCACCAGTTGGTGGGTGGTGAACAATTACATTGCACATCACTTGTTTTGTATATTCTAATTCTGGTGTTAGTATTACTTTCCCTTACTTTTCTTACTGAACTGTTTTTATCTTCACCCATGAATTTTACTGCTTTTTCCCCAATTCTTTTTCCCATCCTAATAGTGAGGGAGGGGTTGGGGGGTGGGGAGTGAGGGAACAGTTTTATGATGTTTAATTGCCTGCTGGGTTAAACCTTTATAGTCCTTTTTGACATCCAGTGTGGGGCTCGAAGGGTTCAGATAATGCCAGATTTGACTAAAGTGTGTTAAAACAAATTTGTTATAAGCATCCATTATATTAGTTTAACAGTTATTGGTCACAATGTTGATTTATTTGCTGTTGTAAAAGTCTCTCTCCAAGTCCAGGAAGCAGTCTCTGCTCTGATGTAACAAAAATCATCTCCTCTACTTTTGTGCTTTATTTCCTATTTTAGAGATATTTTGGTGGCACAAAGACTCATTGTAGTGTAAGGGCACAGTCCCTACTTCTCTCTCCTGTTGAACCATTCCTTTCTTATCACCCTAAGAAGTGATGAATACCATATTTGAAAGTAATGACTATTTTAAAAGTTCTCTCAATAAAGCTGTTTGCTTTCTAATGTTCTATATTTGCTTGAGGGGAACTAGTGTTTTACTAACAGATTAGCCATTCCCATGGCAAATACGAATTTCTGTCTTTTCCCTGTGTTTTCTGTTAATGTTTCTTACAATGTAAAGAGATACCATGAAAACATGGCACATCTCACTCCAGACAGCAAATTCAAAATTAGACAAGCAAACAGAAAGTCCCCAGCCATCTAAAGAAACAGTTTCTTCATAATTTGGCTTTGTCATTGCTGAGACCCGAAACACGGAACATGTCTACAAATTCATTGTTTATCAGCAAGTCATTTCATCATATGGGAATCCTGAGCTTAAATAATTTTTTTGTCCCTCTGAAGTTAAGTGACACCTTGACTGTGCAATGGTAGCTGACTGAAATGATCTCTAAATTAGTAGTCCTGATAAGTAAACCTGACAGGTTTTCGGTTTAATCAAAAATAGAAAGGAAGGGTTTTTTTATATATAGTTTAGAGTACTAAAATTATTCAGTGTTATAAACTAAATGAAAAAATGTCAGTTATGTCTGTAATCATTACATGATTTTGAAGGTTAATTGGTAATAAAATCTGAAATGTCCAAGCTGTTCCGATCATAACTATTATATCATTTTTAGAATAAAGATCACATAACTATTGAACTATAACAGACCTCCCAGTTTTTATGAAATATGTCTCAGGAGGTCTCTTAATCTCTTCTGGGCCATCTGTCCTATTTGAATCAGAGAAGATAAAGACTTTCAGGATCAGGGAGAAAGTAGGGCAATGCATTCTGGGACATATCTAACTTAGGTAGAAATATCCAAGAGGGGCTGTTAAATAAGGATCATTGAGCAGGGCATGTGAATGGCTAGAAGTCTGGCTAAAAGATTCCTAAAACTGTAATTCTTCACATGGAATTTTATGAAAGCTTGCTGAAGAAAATAAAGACAGTGGTTGAAGTCTGGATTTTCCAGAAACTACTTCCCTCATCTTTGTGCTATTTGCCTCCCACTCATTGTGGGTTTTGGCTTAAAAAGAAAAAAATATATTCCTTTTATGTGAGTTTATAATTACATAAAAATGGCAGTATCATGTAATGAGACTGTTGGTCTCAATTGTTGATCCTTTGCCAGAGAAAGTGGGGTTTTTTATTTGTTTTGGTTTTTTGCTACAAGGTTTACTCATGGTATAAAACATTTAAACAACCACTAAAGAAAGCAGCAATATTTAAGAAACCACAGAATTATGATAATGAAATTTACTGAAGTCTAGCAATCCTGGTCATCTCGTATTGCCCTGGTAGTATGAGCTGTTAAAGCTGCACACAGATCTAGGAGCAGGTGACAGAAAGGCTCCAGAGAGCTCGCCTCCTCACCACTGTTGTCCCTTGGTCCTATGCCGTATCCATGCTCTCCCCAGGGGTAATCCTCCTACTCTTTCTGTTTCCACTACCAGAAGGTTTGCTGTTGGTTTATCAGCCTACCCCTGCAAAGAAAAACACAGAGACATCTTTTTAATTGGGACTATGCATTTTGGAACAGCTCGACAAATTTTAATGGCCTTCTAGATGTCAGTGGGGAACTGCACTTTTCATCAGGTTCAGCTATTCAGTAAGGAACAACCTTTTCAGAGCTTGTCAGCAACAGTGAGTTTAGACTGCTGTATGTGCATTTGCTTCTCTTTGAACGCTCCATCTCTCTGCAAGAAATATTGTTCAACAAGGGAAAATCACTTTTTATTATTTCAACTGTAAACATCAGAAGTTGGCTCTCATCTTCTTCCTCTTCAACTTAGTATAAATAACCAACTAGTCAAAGAATAAGAACTGCCTTAAACCTAATACAAAAGAATCTGAATAGTGAAAGAAGTAAAAAATCCGAGCCTCAGATGTGGCTCCCTGATAATAACATTATGTTAAGCCACTGGGTTGACTAGACTGAAATCACACACGGAACCTTGCTTTTAAGCACCTCATTTTAGAGGCTGAATTTCATACTTCAGCTTTCCTAATCTGTGAAACTTCCATGTACGACAAAGTTAAAATGTTCTTTTGAATTTCATTTGTTTTTACCATGTGCGTTGGAATACTGGGCAAACTCATAAACAATATTTAATTTATTCCTATAATATTTATTCCCTATGACCTCACCATCTGGAAAGCTGATATGATTGCCACTAGGTAAGAGACCAGCCATGTCTCTGGCCCCAATAATTCCATTAAAAGGAGAAGGGAAAATAGAAAGGAGGTACTTTGTTTAATGTAATAATTCAATGTCAGCTAGGAGCTAAAGGTCCCTCACACCAGAGATACCCTACCACAGTGAGGATATCATTCTACCTCATCTATATTCGTTCTCCAGATGGAGTCACTACCTATAAACTACAGGTTGCTAGGGTCCTAGGCAATCTCCTGAGATATCAGGCAAGGAGCCAGAGCCAACTGGTGCTTCTGTTTCTGTGTGTCCTTGCCCTAATAAATTGGGTATGTAACTTAGAGATGAAAGGAGGCTATAGCATTTTTGAAGGTCAAAAGAGACTGGTGGCTTGGTATTGAGTATTGAGCTTTCAGATCTTGTCCTGAAAACAGTCAGGCATCTTACTTCACCTAAAGTTTATTTAAAGATGATCTGGCAGAAATTGAGGATTAAAACAAATTTTCCGTGGGTGTCATCCTGCTTTGAATAAATCCACATTCTTCAGGGTACTGGTGGTACTTGTCACCAGCAGTTGTCTGTTCTTATGCTGTTGGACTTCATGTCATCAGGCATGAAAGAAAGTGTCAACCTTATTTAAGATGAAGATGACCAGATTCCTAAAGACAAGTGTCACATGATGATATTTATATATGTTAAAATTTCATGATTCTGGCATATTCTTGGCATCTTCTGGAGTAACTGGACAATGATGTGTTTTCTTAAAGACTATTGCACGGAATGCTATTCTATTTAAAGGCTATAATGACTTCTGGAGTACTGCAGATAGTAGTTTAGTAATACCAATCAGCGGTAGGCAAAGGGTAGGTGGTCCCAAAAATGAGAGGTTATCTCAGTGAGTATGTCCTGTAGTGGGTGATGGACTGAGTGTCATGTAGCCAGTTTCCAGATAATGCCAGCTTGCACTGGGATTAGATTTCTGGAAGATATGTACTCTCAACATCTTACCTTGGTCAGCCCTTGCCCAGAGGAATTCTGTCTAACCTCTGCTGGCTGCCCCATACCTACAGGACTTAATGACTTCCAGTCTGTGCAGACTGTACCCAGAAACAGAGGGAGACAACAGACTCGTGTCTGAAGGGTGTCTCTAAACCTCACAGCAAACTGGCTTCAGCAAGGCTTCCAACCCTTTATGAGGTTCCTACAGCTACTTGCAGGGTAGGCGTGATGATACCAGTAAGTCTGCTGCACTGTGTGTGCTGAGGGGCTGGCCATGTCCACCAGCAAGGATTGCAGGAAAATGATGTGGTGTGTAAGAGACCTTGGACGTAAACACCTGTAGGAGGACATCCTAAAACACTAAATGTTTTAAATTTCTAAAATGCCTAAATGCCCAAAAAGCACTCTTTAAAGTGCTTTTAGATTGTAGTGTAGTTGTGACTAAAAAGACATTTTTTAAATGGCTCTTAGATACATACTGTTTCCACAGAACTCAGAATTAGGCACACAGACACTTTTATAAATATTCACTTTCATGCTTTAATGGATTCTGGCCATATTACAGCTATTTAAGAGCCTTGCAGCTTATGATTGTATTAAATAACATTTCAAGGATCTGGTAGAAAAGAACTTGTGTTTCTGTTCTCCTTTGTCTTGAAAGTCTCATAGCCTGAAAAACTTGGTTGTGTTCATTCCTATGGAAAACAACCTACAATTCTTGCTTAAAGGAATAAAGAAACAAAACTTTCCCAAAATGCAAAGGTCCCGATTTCCCCAGCTTGTATGGAAAAAAGGTACACAGAACACAACTGTTTTGCATTTCTGTGAAATATGTGAAAATAACAGCATGGTAGCAAAGAAAGCAAGGTGCCTCTTATTTCTATTGCACAAAAGATCTGGAGAGTGTAATAAGCTGAGAGCTTCCCCAGAATTTCTGCTTGGCTCTTTTCCTACCCTTACTGAAACTCTGACAATTATAAAATTATTTTGTGGATTTCTGGTCCTTGTGATACCTCCTCAGTGCTCTTAACTTCCTGAATGATTAAAATCACCCTAGGGGAGTTAAAGCTGCAGTGAAAGAAATGTGTGATAACTGTGTACTTCAAAGTATTTCAAACTGGATGCATAACAGATAAAATAACTAGCCCATAGGTGCAGCAAAACTGTCCCAAACCAGGTGAATGCAAATTCCAGCTGTGCTACAAAAGAAGAAGTTGCACTGTACAAATTCTTATGAAGTTTTTTTGCCATGCAAAAATCAGCCAAGGTTTTCTGAGTATTTTCAATATTACTTTCATTCCCTTTTTTTCCCCAACTTCTCTTGCTCTCTTAACACAGTTGCTGGATGCCCTGCCTTAAGATAAAAAATGTAAGATGTCTGTGTTTCCTTCTCTGTACAATTTTCTAAAACAATAAAAGATCTAATTTCACCATTTCTGCTGTTTGCAGTGAATTTTTTTCACACAGCTCTAGATGGCACTGCTGATAAACAGCTAGTACGTTCAGCAGGGACAGATTTTACTTGGTGAACTGCTACAATTGATTTGGAGTCCTAACCTTTCCTCCACTTACCCTGCTTCCCACTCTACCACCTGCAGCCCTATAAACAGAAAGACTTACATGATGGAAGCCATCTGTACAGTAACTCATCAGAGTGCTGAAGAGCTGTTCTGCTCAAGTGTTATCAATGTCTTCCAACTCACTGTGTATTTTTCTTATTGCTAAAAACAATCCCAAGCATTCTTTTTGGCAGATTAGTAGGGAATTCAAGTAGCAGATGTTCAAATCACTCTTTATTTTTTGCATATTGAATCTCCATGAGGATACTAAGATTTGTTTCTAGGTCTTTGTGCTAAGTGTAGCAGTTCAATCATCTCTGCTCTATAGACAGTAACTATGATATAAGGAAATAACTTGCATATATTATCTGAAAACCTATGTACATTTTTTTGCATTATGTTTAGCCTTCTTGGAAAATGCCAAAACCAACTTACACTGATTTTTATTCCTATGTTTTCCCCCCAAAGAATAAACATTGTGTCATAGGAAATACCTGAATAATTGTCTACAGGTTAGTGCTGAACAAAATTCCTTCAGCCAAAACTCTACCTAATGTTCTTCAAATAGAAACTTCTATCTAGCGTTCCTCCGTATAAATTCAGCATACAAAGTTGTCCCCTGAAGGCATGACTAAAGTTGTCTGCTGGGATAAAATCTACTGGATTAGTTGAAGTAGACTTTTGATGACATATTTGTCCTCTTTCTTGCATATGTTGAGACATACTTACAGACTTCTTATTATATTTTTTTTTTCAGAGTAAGCAATTTTAGGTGCATACACATTAATATTGCTCTATTAGTAAAATAAATAGTGCCAGGGAACGTTCTCACACATTTTAATGGAAACTTCTACACTGGTAAATCTTAGAACCCACTCAAGCAAGTAGTTTTGGCACATTGTCTAGGGCTTCCCTAGCAATTCTTAGTTATAGTTTAGGAATAAGAATCTTCCAGGAACCATTACCAAAGGGCAATTTGCATTTACATAACTTGTTCTGGAGGCAGTGAAACTATACAAGCATGAATACAAGCTTTTCTATGCCAGATAGCTTCAGTGCTCCAACATATTCCTGGGCAGATTTAATTTGCCAGAGGGAAATAACCTGAATTTTCAGTGGTTTCCTTCTCCAAAGAAATACATCACTGCTTTCAAACCATAAGCTTATGAACAGACATAGGTACTGCAGTTACAGAATCCAGACAAAAATGGAATAAAGAAAGGCAACAGACCACATCCATTTATACCATCTCACGCTAAGGAATTCTTATTAAAACATCAGGAATCTTTGAGATTTTACTATGAAGGTTTTGCATTTAGCACACCAATCTGGTTACATTGGTTGAATGTGATACCTTGCAGAAAAATGCTGACATTTGCTTAGAGAAAGTTTTTAAGTTGGGACTTCTATCTACTATGTAGTGGTAGACATTGTATTCTTGTCAATCTTGATTTACTGGCAATAAAATGGCTATAAAATTAACATTTCACAAACCTCTAGAAATAATTTTATTCTTTGTTGTCTTTAAATCTTTAGATTAAAAGAATTTCCCAGAATAATTGAAAATCATTATGTCTGTTTTCAATTGCCCTTTAAAGTTAACCCAATAGCCCAAATAAAATATCAAGGCATAGAGGGACATAATTTGGCAAACACATTTCAAATCCTACAAGATCCACACACTTCAGAGCTTCCTCAGTTGAAAATTATTTAGCCAAGTTGCTTATTAGGTTTCTTAAAGGGGATTATTCTATAATATATCACTAGTCACATACAAGCTTGTCTGATAACCATGTGTAATGATGGCTGCAAATGACAGAAGCTCAGGTGCTATTTTTACTTAATCTACTCAAGTGGAAAGCATAGATGTCTACCTTGAGAGTAGAATAGACCTTATTACAACATGGAATCTGTGGATTTAATTCATTAATACTGCAATGAAACAAGTACATCATACAAGATTGCAATGGGTAGCTATATTAAGGCCCACTGGCAGTATTATCAGTAGATAAAAATCACCATTTCTTCAGTCATGTATCCAACTCATAAAAGTGATCTCACATACTTTTTACTTTTTTCACTATTGACTAAAAAGATAATATATATTTTTTGAAACTATCCAAAGCTATTCCTAAGTAAAGAATGAATATTTTCTATGTGAAGAAAAAAAAAGGATATTGCTTTCTCTCTTTCAGAATATTTCTTCTGTAAGATTGCACACTCATGTTGTAAAAGATTTCATCTGCTTAAAGATTTTTTTCTTTCTGTAATAGTCTAACTAGCTGAGAAAAAATGTTGAAAGGAAAAGGTAAGAGAAGTTTGGAAAAGCATTGTCCACATAAATTTTACTTTTAGTATAAAGGTAAAAAACCCCTCGACTGAGTGCTGTAAATATCCACACATACACAAATGAATGTCTTGACAAGATTTTAATTTTCATTTTGATCACTATAGAAATGGCTTTTCTTGGTTAGTATCTGTTCTTTGGGAACTGAAACAAGTATCTGTTTGGGTCAATCACAGTAAGATCATTCTCAAACTAGGTTTCATTAATAAGGCACACAATTCCTCTAAGACATATAAAACTAGCTAAAAAGTAATATACCATGTGTTTGTTTGTCTGAAATAGGCATACCAGAAGGCCACGTTAAATATCTTAAATGATGACAATTCTATCAATTCCTTTGACAGGTTTTTATAGTTTCTTAATCTTACTTTATCAGCTAAAGATTTTCTTAAATCAAGATAAAATTCCCTGGTTTAAAGAGAACACTCATTCCTTCTTATTCTGCACTTGTTGGCTAATGAGAATAATTGGTCTCCATCCTCTTATAACATTCCTTTACGTATTTGTAGGTAGTTATCATGGTTTCCAAGTGGTCATTATGTTTGGGTATTGAACATCTGCTCAAGAGTTTATTGATGCTGCAGATAGGACCATATCTACAGGGAGTAATAGCACATTGCACTGTGTAGCCATTCTGGGAGCCTTACCTGAAGGAAGGTCACTCAGTAGTAAATCAGAAACACCTACAAAATGCGAAGTCCTTAACATGGACACAAAGAAGGCATATATTTCTTCAAACTCAGGTGAATTAAGCCTTTGCCAAGCAAGAGGAACGAAATGTTAAAAGCACATAGAATTGCGATACTTATTTAAAAAATAATAAAAGTACAGATTCTCCATATATTTGATAGTGATGTTTTGATGGTGTCTCAAAGCATCAGATAAAGTTTTACATTTTTTCCTAGCCATTTTATTCTGAATTCCCATGAGGGTTTTGACATTTCTATAGTACCTTCCATGCCTGAGAAGAAAATATTACAAGCCTGACAGGTGTTGACAAGCAAAACATTTTTTAGTGAAGCATGGTATTAATTATAATATTTGTGTCTTTTGTTTAGATCCCTGCTTTGTCTCAGGGTAATTTTCTGGTAAGAAGTACTTGCTTTTAAAGCCTATAGGCAAAAAAAAAAAAAAAAATAAAAAAATGAAGTTTTGGGCAAGATTATAAAAAAAAATAGATGATTTCAACCTAAGTGAACACCATGATCTACAGATCATTTTTCTTTTATTTAATAATTAATGCCAGCTACGCCAGCACTCTTAAATCCTCCACAGATAAGAAATAATTAAGTTAACACCACTAATATTATATGTAATATCTCAATCAGTGAGAATTTTAAAGTGGGAACATGGGGAATTAAACCAAAAGGAAACAGGCCTTTGAGTTTTCCTCAGTTTAAGTGAAAGACACATTCACACAGGTGCAAATACTATTGCACTTTAAGAGTTTTGTATCATCTGTTATAATAATTGCTGTATCTGCCAGCCAAGTAATGACTTTTCAGTGGCATTCTCACTCTGCACTTAACACTTTTTTCCTCAGTCCCCCACAACATTCTGTGAACATGATAATGATTAGACAACTCCCTTAAGGAGGCTGCAGCATTAAAAGAAAGAGAGAGAGAAAGAAAAAATTTGAATATCTAAATGAGTATCTGTTTCTGTTAGCCAGCAATATATTTGTAAGTGAAAGTATTGCCTGTTTTACCTTTTTGTGCAACCCCAAAATTTTGTGTCCATGTGCTATGATAAAGATGTGACACTGAATGCCGAATATTGCTGTATTATGTTTATGTACTGATAGAGTAGTGTGGTGGTGTCTTACTCTGTGCAAAAATTGGCAGATTAGCAGTCAGAATGCTGAGAGCCTTTCAATTTGAAGGCATGGGGTGGGCCAACTGGCACAGTGTTTATATAAGGGGCATTCATACTATGCACATTGCTAAGCTGCCCACTGTGAATGAGAGACAAGCAAAGTGTTATTGAAGCAAAGCCTAGAAAAAGAGCATCAAAGAGATAGGAACAACGAAGGTCCACTGTCAGAATGGGATCATGAAAGCCTGAAGCCCTGTAGCAAGGCTGGCAGGTGGACACATGCTGCTGCAGATCACAGCAGCAGGACAAGCCATCAGGATGCTATACATAGTTGGCAAGGTTATTACAATCCAGTTGGGGTAGATTAGTAGCCCTGCAGAGAAAGGATTAGCAGCTATGAGCATAGTTTAGACAGCAGGAAAGTGGACTGAAAATCTACAGTCCACTAGCATCTACCTTTGTGCTTTTCCCCTGCTTGTTATCAGTGAAAAAGACCATCAAGAAGTGAAATGTTTCAGAAGTTCATTTGATATGTCAGTCTAAAATAAACTTCTGCTCTATTCTATTCCCAGATCTGGGGACTGAGAGCATTCATTTTCTCTGTAGTGGATAAGGAGAAAAAAGTCCAGATGTTTATCTTCCACCAACTGTAATTTATTCTACATTCAGGACAAACCTTGTCATCGTCAAGACTATTTAAGTTTCTGTGGAAATACTATAATCAGAAAACCCTATGGATGTAGAGATGAGTGCTCTATATGCTGTTTTTGACTAGTTTCTTATAGATACACTAGAAACCCAGCATGCAAGCCTAGAGATCTTCTGAGATGTGATGAGAATTCACAATGAACTGCATCAAAGTCACATGCCTATGTTTTGGCATGGACTCTTAATATTTGAAGCTTAGCTCTCCTTGATGACTTAAGCTGCAGGAATTTTCAGTTTTCTGAAGTTTGGTTAACCTTTTTCTGAGGTTTCAGATCTGAGGGCCAGGTAAGTCCTCTGCACTACTTACTACCTCATGGAGGAGTCTGACCTTCTTCACAGTAAAGCTGGAGGTTGCAGCATAATCCTTCTCCCTTTCTGTTCTGGTCTTTATTGTCCCTATATGAAAATGGAGAGAATATCTGGAAGAAAACACTTCCAATAAAAG